>NC_056752.1:52612080-53294937 GCF_018687715.1 Carya illinoinensis
TGTATGCTTTAGAAACAAAACAGCTTCTCTAATGAATACTGAAAAACTTGCATTACCAAGCATCATTTTTTGTTTCTTGGCCCAATATTTGTCTTCTTGTGCTCTTGTTATCATGTCATAGTAATTCTTCATCAATGTTAACTAACTGGTCTCAGTCCATGTATGAAGAGAGCTCCAGAACATTTCTCCTTGGTTTTTGAACATTATTCGATACCTCAATTTTGTTATGGTACCTTAAGGGTGACCAGTACAATATTTTTATTTTTTATAGATTCAGAGAGGTTAGTGTGTAATCCACAGAATGGCGCATTTTCGCAAAATCTCAATGAGGCTAATGTCGTTTTCCCTTTTCCATATTGGCATTCTCTGACCCCAAACTTCACAATCTTTTGATTGAAATGGGCCAAATGGCTCCAACAAGAAAGGATAATCATGAGGACTATGGCTAAGACAGCCCAATTTTAGACTGTTGGGATCAGTGGTGCTCAGTAATAAACCGTTTCAAAACGATCGTCGTTGACTCGTGTGGCCGATGCGGTTAAAATGGAGGTCGGTCACCAAACCTACCGACTGAGCGAGTGCAGTGGATGTATTTATGCAGATTTGCTCCTCAACCACCCTAGGAAGATATTGAAAACAAAAAACTTGGAAAAAGTTATCGTCCATATGGGATCACGAGTGCATGACCACTAGTAACACCCTGCCCCAAACTGGCATAATTTGGAGATTGATATGGTTTCGTCCAATAAAGCAGGACATTTTCACCTCCTAATCCATTAGGACATTAAAAGTGAAGGTAATCTGTTCAACAACTGAGCTTATAATGACCAATAATCCCCACAAGAACACAGGCCTTAAAAAAATGGAGAAATCAACTCCCACAGTAAACATTGGAAACAAATTTCACAAAACTTGGAGATCATATATCCATGATCTGAAATTCTGAATTGTTGACCCATTTGGCATGCAAGCGCACGATCCCCTTCACCATGCATGGTACAGAAGCTCATCATTCTGTTTTGTCAAATTTCAGGCCAGGCCGTTTCAGGACTCGGTACTGGATCATTACAAAACAATTAAATTAATTAGCTTTACTTATGATCTATGCCTATGACCTAAAAACACAAGAAAACCCTTTCCCTAATCTGTAATTAGAGTCAACAGTGCAAGCCTGCCGCCCATATATTAATGTATTTGTTTTTTATGACACATTTTCCTTAACTATTCTTTTATCAAGTAAACTATTTCTGCTATAATTTAAGGGTATGACTTTACTCTCTCTCTCTCTAACAGAGAAAAAACCCCATAATTTCTCCGGTCAACGATCGTTTCTTATATATAAGGTTTTCCTAATTTTGTTCTGACTTAATTATGAGGTCAACTAATTCTGACATTTTTAATTTTGAGGCTATGCTTGAATTAGAACGGAGGATCTTAAAACAATATTAATTGAAGGTAATTGGGATCTATCTATCTTGTTTAAAACAACTTCTTGATGGAAGAAGGCGCGTATCTCACTTAATTTTATTTGAGCAATATCCTTGCAACACCCCTTGTTATGGTGTGCACGTACGTATGATTTTATTTATACAAACAGGAATATTAATTAGGTGTAGAAGAGGGAGGTAGCCTCACATGATCACTAGTACGTAAACTTCTCGCTCAGATTCAATTATGATGTCCATGCACTTCCAGCGACATTAATAATAATTACAAGTACCAAACCTAGTGTCAGTTTGCCCCCTTCACTAACTAATTAATTAATCATGATGTTCGCGGTCGGATTAATGTATATCAGTTCTTATATATATATATATATATATGCGTATAATATTCTATTTTTGTTGATCTATAGACAATATTAATATAAGATTAAATGGAAATTAATGTTTTAATTCACGAGCAGGCTGATCATGAGTCGTCTTTGGACCATGCAAGTTATTCGATATTAATTTCATGATGATCATAATCTGTAATTACCTTATTAATTCATGATCTGTAATTCGTTCCACAGCCTTTTCTCTTTACCCACACATCTTTTCTTTGTCTCCACCCCATAACACTAAGAAGTGTCCATTTACTGCCTACTAGATACCTACAACCACCATGCGCCATGCTAGCAGATGCCCTAGCCATTGATCTGTTGAATGGTCGAAGAAAACTGCTCAAAAGAGCGGCACGTGAGTTTCACACGTGGCACCATTGGGATTAATGGCCTCGGATCTCTTAGGTCCAACCACCGCTTTTCTTTTCTTATAGTGGTGCGTGATCCACACGTGCCAGATAAAGTGGTCATAGAAGACTCTTATAGCTAGTCCAGACAAATAAGTTGTAGCACACATTATTTCACTGTGACTTTTTGTCACAGTTTAATAGTCTGTTTATCAGACTATTCAAAAACCGTTTCAAGCGACTTTTTTTTAGTGAAAAATGGGTGAAAATCAATTGTTAACTCTATATCCATCTTTTTTTTTTTTTTAATAGTGTTGTATTTGTTTACTTTAAAATTAGAATGATTGTCGGGGACTCCTAACCTATTGAATCTTATATATCATGTAACCTTTAATTTATCTATAAAACTATTAGCTTAAAATATATATATATATATATATATATATATATATATATATATAAGGAAACCATGAAGATTCGTGATATCAAAACAAAAAAGAGCGAATTCACGGGCGTGTAATTAAAAAATGCGTTATCCTGTTCCATAAACATGCATGCATGCATGCTGATTAGATTCGATTCATGTGGACCTGAAACTAACGTACTAGGTCTAGGTCGTCGTACGCATGATGATCTTCTTTTCTCATTATTATGAAGAAAAAAGTAGTTTGTTTTACCCCCAAGAGAACACCTCTCATTCACAAGGTAATAGTATTAATAATGAACTCCTGCTACCAAGCAAACTCAATTAAGTAGGGCTTTTGTGAAGTAAGTTACAAGTACCTGCAGATCTCTTTTAAGTAATAGTTGAAAAAGTAACTAGTACGTGATATACAAGGCCGCGCGCATGTGAAAAAGTTGGGAGACAAACAAAACTTTATAGATGATATGCATACATATATGCAGCTAGCACTAGTAGTAGTATAGTACGTACGTGCCTTTTGAGACAATTGTTCGTACTACTGATCATGAGCCAGCTATCTATAAGGGATCCATCTATTAAACAAATTTTCAAACGAATCACTAGCAGATCATGCTCTTGAAATTCTCAGGTTCCTATTAAGTTGCCAGCTTACTCTATATGAACTATAAAAGAATGGGGAAAAAAAGAAGAAGAGTATTTTTCCCCAGATAATTACAGCTATTTCCCACTAGCTAGCTGTAGTCATGCGGGAAGCTAGCTAGCTTTTACTTGTGGAAAATTAGCTAAAAAACACCCTTTGCAGGATTCTTTACGATATCAATTCCTTTGGTAGGAAATTTCTTAGCGCATGCATGCATGATTGGTAAATGGTAACCAGTACTATCAAAAGTATGCACAAATTAAGGACTTAATCTCATGATCGAGACCATATTATGTTCTAAGTGGCCCCATTAATTAGATATAATTAATATAGCCAGAATTAGCTATAAGTAATTAATTAATCATGTAAAGTACCCCTCTGGCCTCTAGGCTACAAATAAAATATTCTTCGAGCGTTCTTACTTTTTGAGTAGCCGAAAGAAGCCAGATTCTCATATAGATATGGAACAGATAGCTTTTCTACATTATGAATACTGTAAACATTAAGTAATCAGTCTATTGTATTGTTGTCAATTTTTTTTTGTATTTTTTTTTTCTCTACTGTCAATTGGGCCATGTCAATGTTAAGGACCATACTTCGAAAAATCTCTTCGAACTTCAAGCATTGAATTTTGAATGAATCGAATTGTGAAGTGGCTTTCGTGGTATTAATGATCAGTGGAAATATTGGTGGATCTAGAATTTATCAAATCCTTTGAAATTATAAATTTGGAGAATGGGCTTGTAGTGCATGCCTATATATGTGTGCCCATGATACGGGTAGCCGAATAAAAAAGAAGAAAAACCATAACATGATGAGTCAGTAATATAGGTCAACTAATTAAGGGAATTCCATCAATCATATCATGTATTTCATTAAAGTTTGGTAGAGATGAACAGAAACTGCTTGGTTTTTGTCTAATCAGACCCTTGTCTCCATCTTTGGCCAATGTATTTTCCCACTTTCCTCGCAACTTCACACTGGGAAAAAACAAGTAGTGCGTGTCACACGCACGGATTACCCTTTCGGCCAAGCCGTGATTGATGGCAAAAACTTCCACGAGGAAGGAACCCTGGTCTCACTCCTCAAAGTTTCATTACACTTAGCCCAATTTTATAGAGGGAACATGGCCATGCAGACCCCACACCACTTTCTTTCTTTTTTCTTTAGTCACTCTCAAGCTTCAACTAACATCCAATTTACAAGAGAAAACCAGATCCAAAAAAAGTCCAAGTCACCCTCAACTTCATGATCGCCCTCTTTTTTAACGATATCTCCAACCCTCAAGGCTTCAACTTTTTATATATATACACACACATCTCTCATCTCTCAAATTATCACAGACAAAATTAACAGACATTCGCATCATTCGTAGCCAGCCATGGATTGGTTCTCATGGCTATCTAAAACCGGCCTCGAGCCGTCTCTGGTTTACGAGTACGGTCTCGCTTTTGCTCACAATGAGCTTGAAGAAGAAGACATAAGTTATTTCAACCATGAGTTTCTCCAAAGCATGGGGATTTCCATAGCCAAGCACAGGCTAGAAATCCTCAAGCTTGCTAGGAAGGAGAAGGGAGGAAGCCCGCGTTCCATATCAAGGCTTCTCGTCGCCATGAGGAAGACAAAAAGGTGCTTGGCTAACTGCATCCGCACATGGATTCGCCGCGAGGAGTCGGCTCTGGTGCTTGTGCCGAGGCCTAGTTATGGAACAAGACGGAAGGGAGCCATGTTGAAGAGGAACAAAACATTGACGACGGTAAAACAAGAGAGGTTGTTGCTCACAAATGGGAGTCCTATGGTGTTTGCTTCAGGGCCTCTTCGGTTAGATAGTTTTTCGAGCCCTTTGGGGTATGATCTCCGTAAGGAGGAAAAGATGGACGGCAACGATGACGGGTACTTGTCCGCCGGTGCTGAAGAGATGAGGTGGGACACCATGTTTCAGGATTTGAAGCCCACCTGAGTTTTCCCTCCCTGTTCTGTTTTTCCTCTTGTTTTTCGCATTTGATCTTTCTTTTCGTTCTTTTTTTTTGGGGGGGGGGGGTGGAGTTAATTCAACGGTGAGAGATGGGTTTTTGGGTTCTTCCACCAGAGAGTTTTGGTTGTGTTTCAGAAGAGCGTTGTTTTATCTTTCTAGTTTTTTTTTTTTCATTAGTGGTGGGATCATCCAGATCACAGACTTTAGCACCGAAGGGTCTGCTTCAGTAATGAGACTGTCTCCCCCTGCTTTTGTATGTAATGACTTTATCGAAAGATAGGGAAAAAAAAAGAGCACTTGTATTAATGTGTTCGTGAATCATGAGCAGAATGATAACGTGCAATGTCCAGTGCTTTCACCCCAGTGACCCACCCTACTGAGATTCAAGAATGGTTAACTGCATCTATTTTTATTTTTTTATGACGACGACCGACACAACTTATTCATATGAGTTGGTGAAAATTACTCTGTACGACTTTTAGTTTCTTTTACCTTGACAAATTCACGCCAGTTGATCATTTTTACCCATCGAGTAAATATGAAACGTGTGAATAAGAGTTTTCTGAGTCGAAAAAATTGAATTGACCCAAATGTAATTCGATTGTCATAAAAGAAGAGTACACTAGTTGATCCATCTGGGATCTGTCCCGTCTTCGGTCATTTTAGTCGAGAAATATTTAGCAAACGGGCTGGATTGCAATGAGTAAAAAATTGCCTTGAAAGCATTCTAGCGTAGTTTTCCCTTGAGGATGGAAGTACACTTCCTAGACATATTAGAATTGGAAATCAGGCTCCGTTCAAAGAGGGCAAGAGGTTAGAAAAAAAACCCAAAAACAAAAAGGAAATTGTTCCACATGACATGGAAATCAAACCAAGAGGATTCATATAAAATGTAGTTTCAGAATTCTATGGAGTCTCGCATTGTACGTGAGCTGATAGCACACTAACTAAGCTAAAGATGTAGCAGCTGGATTTATGTAAAAAATGGAATGTGATTGTGTTGATAGATAATCAGTACTGTTCCTCAAAAGGCTAATGTAACAAATGTCGATATGAATACGAGGCATCTACACTTAAGCCCCCCAAACTTTATTTTGTAATAATAACAAATGACTTCGATTGAAGCTTCCCCGATAGGGGTGAGGGAGGCTCAGCAGATTTTCACACAAGTACTAGTAGTACATTTGCAAAGGCACACCTCGGATATTCCCTTGGTAGTTAACTTTATGGAAGCATACGTCTACAACATTGGAACACCTCAATCATCGCAGCTCGGGAACATGGAAACCGATATCATCAGTGGTTTGTATTTTGAGGAAGTCGAAAACCACCACCAGCATAAAGCAGTTGGTAGACTGGTCGCACTCTAATGGTCAGAATTATGCTCAAGATGGTGCCCAGCCCACAAACTCCAGCCAGAACCAGGAAAGTGAGCCTGAAGCAATTGGAACCTAAACAGGTAGGCCCTCCTTGTGTGGCAGCTTCCGTATCATATACATAACCAGCAAGCAGAGCTGAGAAAAGGATTGCACCAATAGGATTGCCTAATGCCATGGTGCTGTATATTATGCCAAAATGCTTTAAGCCGAAAATCTCAGAGGCGGTTGGGACCATCGTAGAATACTGAACACCATAGCAGATTCCAAGTAGAGCAGTAGCAATATAGAGAGTAGAAGTGAGGGATAATGCATATAGAAGGAAAGATATGGTCATTACAATATGTGCACATATCATCCAAAATGTGCGAGGAAGTGTTCTCGACCTGCAAGAAACAGTCTCATATCCAGTGAAAATCATGGCCTTACAAAGTAGCAAGAAAATATTCCCTTTCAAAACACAGAGGAATCAAAGGTTCAATTGTGTATAAGAGAAAAACAAGTAACCAATTGAAAAGAGAGGGAGGAATCATATTCTGAACTAGTCTATGACCAATTAAATCAAAGGCAGCAAGTAATGACCTGACAAAGTGTTCAGAAACAGCACCCGAACCAAGACGACCCACAAAATTGCAAAAGCTGAAGAGAGACAACAACAAGGTTGTGTCATCAACACCTAATGCAACCCCAATCTGAGCCAGATTATTTAGAACTGTTATTCCTGGACCAACCGCAAGAAAGTATGAAAACCAAAGAAGCCAAAAATCAGCCTTGATTAGAGCTTCACAGAACTTGAAATCTTCCCCCCTACGGGGGCCTCTTTTCTTCTTCACTGCCCCCACCCCAACAGCAAGAAGTGTTTCTACATCTGAAGCATCTTCACTCTCATGGAAATATCCAAGATGCGTAGGTGACGAAGTTGGTGTTAATAAAGGATCTTTTTGGGTTGAACCAACTGAATCATCTGAAGAATCAACAGGGGGACCCAGTTTCTTTGCAGGAAAAAATGTCATTTTCACAGGAATTACAAGGGGGGACATCAGAAGTATAACCATTATGGCAACTAAAATGTAGGAAACAGTGCCGCTTAGAGAAACTGTGTCACTTATCACTGTGGTCAAGAGGAGATAGATGGCAAGCAAAACACTAGAAACTTGTGTGAAAATAAAATGAACATGCTCTGAAGAGTCTTCTCCAGATGCTGGAGTACAAGCCCGAATAAGGTACATCATGGCTAGACATAAAAAAGGAATCCCAAGTGCAAGGAATAACAATAGATTTGAAGCTGAGTCATGTAGCACCATACCGCATATTACTGTATACACTGCAGCACTGATCCCGATATAACCTTTGAGAATGCCAGAAACTGTGCCCCTACTGCGAGGGAAGTTTCTCATGTTGGTTACAAGGACAGCTGTGCCGAACCATGCACAGCTGTTGGTGCCAATACATAGCACAAGCCATAACTGCCATTGGAGATGCACATTATAACTACATATCCTTAAGTGGGCAGGGATATGTATATAACAATAACAGGATTCTAAATGCAAAGTGCATCACAGAAATTTAAGGCATGAGATGTTATGATGGAAACAATTGAAATTAGCAGTGATTGCAAACAGCTGGGTAAATGACCTGCATAGCTCTGTAGCTTGCATGCAGATAACAGGATTAAAATCGACTAAACCCAAATATATGTATATATATATATATATATATAGAGAGAGAGAGAGAGAGAGAGAGAGAGAGAGAGAGAGAGAGAGAGAGAGAGAGAGAGAGAGAGAGCACCCAAAAATAGGGGAATGTGTTAACTTGAAAAGAAGCAATAAAAATTCAAAATATCAATGTGTAAAAGATTCCATCCATCGTGAGCACTCAATGGATGAGCTTTGGTTCCCATTTGTCTATGGTTGTCTTTAGAGGGAGAGGAAAGAAAGAAGATTTGTAGATCCAAGCGATCACAGATCAATGGATGAGCTTATAGTTCTCTTTTATAACACCTTACTCCATTGGTCGATTGTAACAGGTTCCAATGGTTTGAATATTCATGAATTCCTTGTATGCTTAGGCAATCATGCCCAAGTGTTGCTCTTGTATATGTCCCGTTTACCTGGGCCGTGCTATTCCTCATTGATAAAATGTTTATTTACTGATTAAAAGAAAAGAAAAAAACAAGATTTCATCCATCACTAGGTATATGTGGCCTTGAAGTGATATTTTGCAATACCCAAGAATCAAACAGAAGGTGTAGACCAGTAGATGTTTGCAACATCCAGACACATGAAGTACTATGATCAAGCAATCATCAACGGAACTTCATGCATAAACCACCAAAACTCTATTTTCATACAAACCCGGTTCAGGAAATAACTGGAGTCTATTGGACGATCAAGTTCAAAAATGGGTATGTAAAGATTTATGCCTATTTTTCAAACCAGAAAAGAGAAAAGAAAAATATGTATGCTCAAAGACAGTTATTGCAGACAAATCAAAAGCAGTCAAACAATTGAATCCATCCAGCAATATTTTGAAAACAATCAAATGCACGAACAGGTTAAAAACTAATGTTTTGATTAATCTCATTTTCGAGACAGTTCTTTCATGCAATTAAATTCGGACGGTACGGATTCAACCGCAACAAAACAATCGAATGTACGAGGTTACGTAAGAAATACAAATAAAAAAAAGTATTGGAAAAACTAAACTCAATAGTCAGTTGTCTCAGACAACAGATTTCAAACAGGCTTGCATAAAAAAAAATTAACCCCTTGAGCAATAATGCCAAAACGATCGAATCCTAAATCGGGTACCCAAAAAGCTTCAATTCCTGGACAAAACTAACTCAACAGCTAGTGGTTTTAGGCAATCGAGTTCATATAGTATCGGAAAAAGATTTTTCTTCTCTTGAAATTAAATAAGGAATAACCAGATAAACGGGATAGAGTGATGAAGGGATCGCTTACCAGCCAGAAAGGCAGGTTCTGAACAGTCTGGGAAACAGCGAGCCATAGAACACCATATCCTAAGAAACACAGCAAGGCACCAACCAAAAGCAGAGCCCAAGGAGGGAACTTATTGCAGGCAATACCAGGGAGAATACTCACGTTCTCTCCAATATCGTTGGCCACTCCAAGCAACGTCACCTGCTGCTGGTTGTAGCCCATTACGGATTTGAGTGTTGAGGAGTAGAGTGGGAAGTTGTAGGTATTTCCAGCCGCTATTTCGACCCAGACCGCGGCTGCCAAACCCACCCATGGCGGTCTGCTTCCTGCTTTCAGAACTAGTTTTGGCATTGGGTTCACTATTAGTCACTTATGTACCTAGTGAAAACACACGGGGTATGACAGTAAGCTGGAAAGCAGAAGTGTCACAAATGGAAAAGAGAGAGATTTGGCATGGATTCTGATCGAAAGAAAGAGATCATATGGGTAATTTGCCTAACAAGATGTCAAAATCATTCTGATGGGAAAAAGAACGAGTTTAGAGAGTCGGCAAGATATCGTGGAAGAAGGAGCTGCGTCGGGCGATTTTATTAGTTGTGAGACCTGTGATCAATATGAACAGCAAATCGCCAAATGTACATCTTTATAACGCTACAAGGACAGCCCTCAGTCAAAGATGAAGTTTAAACAGAATTCGACAACTTAAGTTCGATCCAACTTAGGTTCATATCACTATTTTTCATGATTATATAGTTGTCTAATAACAAAGTATTTCTAAAAAAAACCTTATAACCCATGCTAATTCCTCAATGATCCTGTTGTGATGCTGAGAATATAAGCATTTGGGGGAAGTGGGTAGATGCATTGGAATGCATGACCTGTGGATGTAGGGAGAAGACAGACCGGGATTTGTTGTTTAGAGGACCAAACCTATAATTAATTGCTGTCGTTTTAATTTTATGGGATGGTCGTATCAATAAATGTGCAGCACGATTCCCACTTTTTGGGGTGAATTTGTCGTATACATGAACATATTTTGTTTAGTTTCTCGGCATAATTGCCCATTTTATGGAGTAAAATTATTAATGATGTTGGGGACACTCCAAATTTTTGTTGTGGTCGAATATGATAATGTCAAGACCCAAGTCATGTATATTCACGATGGGTTCAGCTTACCTCCAGTTTATTATTAATAGGACTTCTCATGTTCTATTAACAAAGCGTGTTATTAACACGTGTATTCTTTTCTAACAAATGGTAGAGATTGAAACAGTTCATGGGTTTTAAAATTTTGTTTTCCAAACATCTCCCTAAAGGAATATATACATGTACAAATATATATATATATATATAATGCATTATTTTATGAGCATAATTATAAAATATTATAAAAATTGTTATTTTATATAAATATAATTGATTAGAGTCGTATAAGATCAGCTAAATAATCATATAGTCTTGTCGACATTTAATTCTATTTTGTGGAATATTGTCACTGCAAGAATAAATTTTTATCTAACTGTATTATATGAGTAAAATATTATAATATGTTATTTTGCTTTTTTCTATTTTTTTATTAAACTATTTTTTTAAAAACAATAATAAACAAGTCTAGCGCTCCACTTAATTTTTAATTAATCTCTATTTGAGTTTGAACATAAAAATATCTTATTTAAGTTGAGTTTGAACATTAGAAAAAAACTTTATTCGAGTTCGAGTTGAAATCGAATTTAATTTTTCAATAATCGAGCAAAGTTTGGCAAGGCACTACTCAACTTCGAACTCAATTTGATTATAATGCTACATTCTATTCTTGAAAATTTGAGACAATAGTGTAAACTTGGGTTACTGACAAAAGAATTTATAATTGAATTTCTCATTTAAAAATGATGATGACATGTATAAATTCATAGTCTTATATTTAAAACAAAAATTCATGTAAGTATATAATTTTAATAAAAGGAGATATCATGTCAAATTCTTAAAATATCAATATTTTTATAATTATGCTCATAAAATAGTGAGTTATATATATATATATATTTCTTCTTTGGGGTAATCTTGCTGGTGGAATTTTTGCTATTTTATTTGTAATCTGCCATAGATATTTTGTTCAAATTGTTGGTCTATACAAAAATTATGGGCATATGGCATATGCTTGAAAAATAGAGTTTTAAAACCCATGAGTTTGAATCTTCACCATTTGTTGGAAGAGAATACACGTGTGAATGCTTAATTATTAGAACAGGAGATGTCTTGTTAATGACGCACTAGAGGTAAGCCAAACACATTCAGGATTTATACTTTTTTAATGGAATAAAATTATGGAAGCTGAGGGTGTAGGGCTAGGGCTGTCAAATCATGTTAATGGATCGTGTTAAGACATATATATTATATTATATGGGTCACTTCAAACACAACTCATTAAATTCATAACATCAAAATCTCAAATTATAATACGATTCATTGACGTATCGGATTAAGACGACACGACCCGTTAATGAACACTACAAAATAAATTAACATAATCCGCTTATGTAAATAGGTTAAATAGATATAAAATTAACATGTTTGACTTGATTAAGTTTATCATAATTTTATATAAAATGTTAAAATCATAATATCTATAAATATATATATAACTAATTACAAGTTTAAAATTACAATTTAAATAATAAAAATATCAAAATTAAAATCATAACAATTTTAATTTGAGATAAAAGTGTATAATTGTATCTTTAACTTTCTTAACAATGATAACGGATCAAAATAGATTGATATGTTATCAATTCGTTAAACAATCGTGTCTTAACGGGTCAAATTATTTTAATCAGAATCTATTAAGACTAAATCTAAATTAGCTATTATCATATCATATTTATATTGACTTAACAGATCGTATCACATATTACCGCATTTAATAAGACAAAATGATACGTGAGAGTTGACAGCTCAAACAATTAAGGTCACACATTAAAAATAGTAAAATGTGGGCTCTAACGGTCACGTTGGGAGGAAAGGAGAGGAAGAGCTCAAATTGAGCACGTAATTCTATGAAACCGACTTTTAAATGCCGAATTTAATTAATTTTTCATAAATGCTTGGTTTGCAAGCTGTTTATGGGTTTATGGCGGAGGAGGTCCGGTCCGGCAGAAATTTTTTCTACTGTGGGAATATCTTATTCCTTATACCTGAAAATCAACCCTTCGATAAGAAGAGACGCCACCATCTTAATCTGCTTTTGTTAGGCCTTTCGTAAACTTTGGGCCATAAAGGTTTAGTAGAGAAGTAAGGCCCAGTCTGCTCTACTAATGGACTTTCAGCAGAAGAGCACGCTACTACTCTTAACCCATGTTCCAGATTCAATTTCCACAATGCCATGCGCATGTCTCCTCCCTAGAAACATGGGCTCATGCATAGTTATTGATTATCATCGTGAGTGCGTGTCATTTTTTTTCAAAATTTTTGTTCGGGGGCAGGGGACAATTACCAAAATATCTCATTATTATTGTTGATGTTTGTCAATTGTTACTATTGGTGTAGGCAGCAGGCCATTGTTAATTAGTATGTTTTTCTCTTTGGACAAAAAACAATTGAAAGGGAATCTTAACATGTTGATATAATTGTTTACAAAAAGAGACAACTTGGAATTTGGGTTCAGAAATACAAATATGGTAAATTTATGCCTACCTACGAAACGTTCTTCACCGCAACTTCACTACCCCGGTTCAATCCTTCTTGTTGTTGCCCTCATTCTTGACAATAAAGAAAAACGAGTGAATCTAATTACCTTCGACCCACAAGACTGTTGCATCACTCAACAAGCGGCTCATAGGAGCATTGGCAATGGTCTCGTCATTGCCCAATGCAAGTCCAAATTAAATGGAAATATGAGAAATACTTGCTGCATTGGCCTAGCTATAGTGTAAAAGTTTGACATATTAGCTATGGTAAATGTTAGGACCTCTCCATGTTTAAATAGTGACTATTATGAGGCCAAATGAATATTTTAATATTTCTACACTAGTCATTGACCTTGGATGATGCACATAGCCTGTGATTTTGTTAATATTTACATGATGTAGTTCAAAAAATTATACTTATATTAATTCACATTAAATGAGGTAGATCAAAAATATATAATTGTTAGGTGAATGGTTGGTAAAATATATTTATTGAATAATTAGGTTGAAGGAAAAAATATTTGAAAAATAATAATTTTATATTTTTAATAAAGTTATTAATTAATTTATGAAGTGTATTTATAAAATATTAAAAAAAATTTATCAAATATTATTAAAATATATAATATTATATTATTATTTAAAGTTTAAAATAGCTCGTCCAATGTGGACTAATTTAGCTAGAAGTTCATATTATAGTTAAAAGACTATATTAGAGTTATATTTTAGACTTAGCAATGGCTAGTCCATTGCCAATACTCTAAGATTGTTCTGCCAACTCCAACCATTCCCAGGATCAACCAACCTGTCATTGATTCATACTGGGATCGATAGACTTCCAATATATGGATGAAAATGATTGTGATTAAGCAAAAAATAAAAACACTGACAATTTGGTCGATTCCTCTCATGCTCCATTGCAAGTCTAATAGGCCATCCAAAAATAAAGAATGCTCCATTGCTGATATTCTTTTAATCTTTGACGATCGAGAACGATAAAAATACACCTTCTCTTTCTAAATTGGCTAAAACTCATGATCATCTCAACCATTCTCACTACAACAATCTAAATGTATACATCCAAATTTAAGAAAATTGTTTACACGAAATAATGAAAAATTGCATTCATATATACGCATTCACATCCACGAATTTGCCCGCCAAATTCGAAATCCCATCACGCAGTTCACGAGGAAAAGCTACTTCCTAACATCTAACAATTTCAAGAGTGAAAAACTTGATCTCTGACTCAAATTTAAAAGAAAAAAACAAAGATTCACTCGATCTGTCTGTTTAACCAAAAAGAATTCTGTTAAATTCTTCCTGTAGAGTTTTTTTTATTGTACCAACTACCCCTCAAATCTTTACAAAAATTCCGCATCTGTCCTACCTGCTACTTGGCAAGGTAACGAAAAGCTCCCGAGTGATTCTCGAGTCAACTCAGTGACTGAATTCAAGATTCCTCGGCTGTGGACATGTCCGAGAGGCGGCTCGGCCTCGGCTGGAACGCGGCTCGGCGCCGCTGCTGGTGCGAGGAGGGCCTAATCAGGGCCGACAAGGCCCTCCTCACCAAGTCACCACCTTCAACTCCTCCGATCCTGACCAGCGAATTCGTCATAGCCGACCTCCGAAAATTCAGGTGATACGTCGCCGTTCCACGGTGATGGCCATGCCGCGTGACCGAAGTCCTGTGCAGAGAGCAACGGAAGGAGCCCGGGTGCGTCGTTGGGGAACACGCGCAGTACGCCTTCTTCTTGCTGGACGACACCGCATTGTTGTTCGCTTGCTTGCTCACGGAGATCATCGAAGAACGGCCGGGAGAGGTTGGCCGCTCTATTGAAAACCGTACCGACGGCGACGACGAGGGAGAGCATGGGCTGACTCCGTGGAGATTGACGGGCTTGGAGATGGTGGAGTAGCGCGAGAAGAATGTCGACGTGCGGGAGGCGAAGGTCGAAGTCGAGGAAGCAAATGACGACGAGGATGAGTATCTCGACGGAAATGATCTCTGAAAGGCATCAGAATCTTGAACGATGGATTTGGTCCTTGGAGACGAAGAAGACATTTGGTGCATACGGCTCTACAGAATTTTCTGTCCCTCACAATGTCAAGGCGCCGTTCGGCTGATTGATCCGGCAAACCTAGTGCAAGGCAAAAGTGGTTATATAAGGAGGCTGGGGGAGTCTGGGCTAATTGTAATTTACGATTTTCTTTGTGAACAAATTATAGTACTGCCGTTGGTTAGTCAGTAGAAACCGGACTTGGGTTAGGGTTTCTTTCACGTTAGACTCTGTGGGCTCCGAGGGAAAAAGCCATGGGCAGATTAATAATTTCCCATTCACGCGCCTCATAAGGGCGTGAGAGAGAAATTCAAAGATTTGTATCATACACGTTCGTCTAATTAGTACACATATTCTCTAATTACTTGTTTAGTTTATTTAAGAAAACATTACTCTACTCTGCTTTAAAAGTATTAAGAAATAAGAATTAATAATTACTGAGTTTCAAGTATTTATTAAGATGTTTAGCCCATATTTGGTTAACAAATCTTGAGACTGTTAACTTTGTTGGGAGAGAAGTTTTTTAATAAAAAAAATTATACTTGATATTTAAAATTTAAATTAATATTAATTTTCAAAAAATTTATATTTTAACCGATCACTGAATTTTTCTTTTGAATAAAGCGCCGGAGTTGGCGCCTTTGGATTTATCTTTGAAGGGAGTGGATTTGATTCGAAGGTTCCACGTGTTGGACTTTTGGTTCGTTGTCAGAATCTTCCAACTGTCATTGCAATCTACTTCGCTCAAACTGACAAATGTCATTCATAGGTATTTGTCATCTAATAATAAAAAATAATTTGGTCCAAGTAGGTTGCATCAGTATTAAATATTATTCTAATAAAATTTCACATCTTCATCCACTTGGACGATAAAAACAATAAGAAATAGGAAATTAAATGATTAATGACATTTCAGTTTTACAATAGAAATAATATCTTTTATTATTGATTGGTGTAAATGGTTAAAAGACATTACACGTGTTCCATCACCACGCGTAACCGTCAACGTGCAAATCAAAGATTGATGGCAATGAATTTTCAGTAAAGAGTAAGAGCTCTGCTACATGCAACCGAGTTGCTATAGCTCAAGTATATAATAAAAAAGAAATGTACAAATCATTCCACATCACATATTTTATATATTAAAATATTATTTTTTATTTTTATTTTATTTTATTCTTATTAAAATAATTAAATTATTCTATTTATCATCTACACACTACATATTCATTATAAAAAAATAAAAAAAAATTAAAATAAATATAACCTGTGAAGTGTGAAGATGATAAAAAAAAAATTTTCATAATCAAAATTGTCATTTGGTGTTACCTGACGCCCGCGCGCGCGCGCGCGCACACATATATATATATATATATAGGTGTAGGGACTTATACGAACATCACTATGACTTAATTATCTTCACGATTAAATAAGGCTGAAAGTTTATCTCTAATAAATATGAGTTGTCTGTTTGTCATATTATAACCTACTTATCCATACTGCTAGCAAAAAGAATATCAGGGGCCTGTGGTCAAGAGATTTAAATCATGCAAAAACTAAACTCCCGGGGAGAGTTTCTTAGAAGAACTAAAAATGGCATAAATTACATTCTGCTGCGCGGTTACAACTTACAATACAAAACCTAGTAAAAGCAACATAAATTATTTTTTAGTGTGATACACGGTACGGTGGAATATCACTACTTCCAGCAGTGTTGAAAAACTTCTCTATCTCCCTCGATAAACATGTCAGCTACCACGAGTCTTCTTTCCAAAGACTGCGCCAGGTAGTCAAGACAGAAGCATATGCAGCAAATTCTACATCAAGGCTGATTGATTACAACAACTCATGCAATGCTAACTCTCTGGGTCTGTGACAGTGATCATGTGGCGCTCAAGCAGTTCTCCCAAGTCCCATATTTTGAGCTGAAACTACCTCCGCCACTCTGCTGTGCATGCTCAGAAATAATCGCTCGAGCACAAACATCCCAAGTTCTTGCTATCTGGCCAAGTGACATGGGTTGTGAAAGATTTCGTAGAGATATGCTAAACCTTGACTTTGCCTTTACCGAAAGATCTTCATAATCCTTACTGTCAAAGCAGAACATCATACCCAAAATTGGTATGTTAGATGTGAGGTATTTCTAAAACACCTGACATTTCGCTCCAACTTTGAGAAGTAAAGATCATACATGGTGATCAAATAATTCATAATAAATAACAAGATTGAGGAAAGGTAAGAGTTATTTTACAAGACAACTTTTTAGCATGGGTCTTTCGGGTCATTAAACTATGTATATTATCCATCTGAACTAACCCCTAAAGGTTTGTTCATCTCCATTTACCCACTAACGCAGTGTCAGGAAAAAAGTGAAGGAAAATTACAAGATGAAAACCATTAGATGAAGCGAATGTGGGAGATAACTGAAATGATTAGTTTCATGGTAAAACCAGCAAAATATAAATGATTGTTTTTCCCAGAAAGCTTTAACAAATAAATAAATTAGAGACTCTATTTCATATAATGTTTATTTTGTCACAAGGATGGAAGAAGTTGTTACCCGCAGTAAGAAACAGGCAATACCATTCATACTTTTACTTTATATACTAAAGCAACATATAAAAGGGCGGCATAATGCAAAGCTCCATCACCTGACTTCAACTGGAAACTTGTCTAAGAGAATGGGGGAGCAGTTTGGATAATTTGATGGAACAAGCAATCTTAATGGCTGAATTGGAGACTGCATACAAGTGAAGCACATATAATTACAGACGAGATTTTCACAATAAAAAATAACTTCACGTTACAAGGTCTGAAAGCCCACCATTTGTGCAGAAGTGTACTGAGATTTCAAGTTTGGGCTGAGAGCCACAGCATTGAAAGAGCACTTGACAATGGTTCCTTCACCCCCTTCAGCAGCAGCAGCACCTGCAGTTGGATCGACATCTTCATCACTTATATCAACGACCGTGTCTATGAGTCCTTGATTTATCTCCCTTATTTCTTCCAAAAGGGCATGATTAACCTGCAATGAGTGCTACATGATTTAATTATCCCGACTTATAGAAGTAACACTACATGCTGAGATTTATACCTCAATCCTAGGCCTCTTGACACTAGAAGTTGCAGTCGACTCCAGTTCAGATGTCTCTGAACCTGACAGCTGCTTGAAACTATCATTCATGCTGCCAGCTGATGAAACAACATTTAAGGGCATGGCACTCGTGTAGCGCCTCATTTTCCTCATCCCATTGGATCCATCTTGTATGATGAAATTTCTTGCTTGGAGCCGGCATTTTGTCATGGCGACCAAATCCTCACCAACAGCAGCTCTAGATCCATTACCTGGTGCTGAACCTGCTATCCGATCGATCATGCTCACAACTGAACCAATGTCACTGACAGAGGCACTTAATGATTTAGGTGACATTGATTTTACCTGAAAATTCATTAGTTATAACCAATGTGAATAGAATGGAAATAAATATTAAAAAAATAATAAAAAGAAAGAAAGAAAGTACCAAATAAAGTTTTTCTATTTTTGAGCGAGGAAATATTATTATTATTATTTTGATAAGTTGAGCGAGGAAATATTATTAAGCACCATAAAAGATCATAGTGGGTGAAAAAAATTTAACCAACCGCTTTAATTAAACGTTCAAGAGGCTGCTCTGTAATGCTCGACTTTCCAGAAACATTCATCAAAGCATTACCGTGAGTGCCTTCCTGACCTGTAAACTCAGCAAGCAAAGGTGAGGCTGATATCCCAGGAGTCCCAATGGCAAGGGATGGAGCTGGAGCGCCCACTCCACTTGTCTGTTGATGTCCAATGTTTCCAGCATTTGAGAGTGAGGAAACACCAGAGATAGGTTTCTCAGAATCCCCTGGCATAGGAGAAGGAGCTAAAGGAGTTGAAGGAGATGGGACAACAAAAGGTGAGTTTGCAGATTGCAGTGGCGTTCCAGCTTTTGTGATAGATGCTAAAACATTTTGCTGGTCCACCTGTGGAGAAGAGTGTTGGAGAATCTGTGGGGACACGGCCTGAAGAAGTTGTGGTGATGAAGTAGGAAATGATGCTCCTGGTTTTAATTGTTGATGAGGATAAGCAGCACGCTGGCCTGCTGGTAGATGTTGCTGAAAGACCCCTGGCTTAACACCCAACCCCGGTCGTATTTTCAGTTCGTTTGCATCATTGGTTTGATGAAGCTGCGGTATTTGTTGTGACTGCAACTGTGCAGACATCTGCTGCTTTGGTTGTTGGTGTAACTGTTGCTGCTGTTGTTGCTGCTGCTGTTGCATTAGATGCTGCTTCTGCATCAGATGCTGCTGCATCTGGCGCTGCTGATATTGTTGTTTGAGTTGCTGTGTCTGCTGCATCATTTGCTGTTCCTGATGTTGTTTCAAATGTTGTTGTTGAAGCATATTAGAACTTGACTGAAGAGAATTGATGGTTGGCTGTAGCGCATTCACTCCACTCTGTGAGGACAAATTGTTGACGTTTGTCTGTTGGGGAGCACTCACAGGATTTTGTTGTAGAGATCCCATGGCCACTGGCTGCAATGAGCTCGGCGCATTGCCTTGTCCTGAGTCCATATTAGAACCGGACTGCAATGAGTTCATCATGTTTTGCTGAGCTGTTGAAACCCCAGATAAGGAGAGAGAATTATGCTGCAAGCTTGTCATATTGTTCTGCTGCATTGTTGCTACAGAACCTTGTAAATTCATTGATTGCAACTGAGGGTTCATTTGACTTTCATGAGACTGCATTTGGGTAATTTGAGATTGTGATTGCTGCATGGAGTGCATATGAGGTGGGGGAAGCTGTCCTTGCTGCAGCGAAGAAACAGGCTTCCTGGGCCTGTTTGTGTTTATGAAATTTAATATCTGCTTCTCGTATAATCCCAACTTATCCTTGTACTGCAGTACTATATTATCTTTGGAAACCTGTAAGAATGTAATAAGCCGCTCCAACATAGTCTTAAATGTTTTCAACTTCTCAAGCTGATCTGACTTCGGTTGTTGTGATAGAGAATCTTGCTGGAGAACAAAGCAATACCAAACATGATAAGAACAAGAAAATTAGTAATGTTAATTGTCTTCGGGTGTTTGGAAATGGGGCTGCAGATTCTGATTTTGGAGGGTGTTAACATCCCCATGTAGACAGCCCACACTAGTTTAAAGCACTTTTCAGTTCCAAAGCACTTCTTAACACTAACATAATTATTGGACGACATTCCCGTATACTCGGGCTTTCGTCTATTCCATGATCGATAAAATTTTTGTTTAACGATTAAAAAAAAAATTATTGGATGCCATTACCACGAGTATAATGGGAAAGGCTGAATAGTGAGTAAACTTGGTCAATGAGTCACACAAGGAAAGTTTTGAAGAATAACATACCTGCTGCACTTTTGCAGCAATTTTCTGGTACATTTCGTTTAATTCAGGCAAGTGCATCTCCTTCATGGCTTTGATCTGTCATATAGTAATTAGCAAGACACATTATTTAAACTCCTCATTGCTTCACATTCAATATCTATAAAAGAAATGACACCCGGTGCCAATAAAAAAAAATATCTTTAAAAGAATCTTGTTGCAACAAACTCTTTATTTCAACTCAAGTACATCATGCCACAAACGCTTCTTCCAATCATGGACTAAAAGAGAAGGAAAATTCCAGTACTGCATAAAATAATCTTTGCCCAGTCCAATATGCAAGAGCCAGGCAAAACTTAATATCAGACACTTAGCAACAACTTGAATATCCGATTCAAATATCATAATGAAGAAGTCCTAAAATTTGACACTAGATACTTAGTTGTAACAACTCCAATATCCCATCCAGATATCATAATGAAAAAGCTCCCACAGGGAAGAGATAATGGTGTGTAGGTCTGACCGTAACACTAAGCTCAAAACCGCACATCGGTATTTCTTTTCTAGAATAAAATTCTACGGTTCATATATCCTCTAGTCCTGGGATAATTCTTCACATCCTATAAAGTTGGCCAGCTTGTTCTCTCTTCAATATGTATATAGTTTATGATTGTTAACTTGCTATTGTTCAGCAAATACAGTTAATGCAATCAAGTCCAAACTTCACCTCCACCCAAATTCAAGAACTCCTACAAGGATTTTTTCCTTTGGAAATATATATATGATAAATGAGCACTGACCAATAAGTCATGACATATTACCTTTTGATAGACCTCCTCTTGCCAATCACCCCCATTTCCATGTCCTGTCTGAGCCGTAGAATCTAGAGATGCTACAAAAGTACAAACATACGTAAATACGAGCAAATGTAATCAAATCAATATTTTGCTTAAAAGGGAAATAATTTAGAGAAGCCTAATACAGGCAAAACATAAATTATCCATAATAAGCCGAACAAAACAAAACAAAAATTCATTCAAATAACATAGCGCGACTATGAAAACAGCTCTAACATAAACCCCAAGGTTAAAGAAAACTTTGTCAACTGACAATCTATGTGGCTCTCAGAATCTCTTCATGCCATTGGGCCCAGAACATTTTGAAACAAGAAATCCTACCTGGGACAGTTTATTAGCCAGAATCAGAAAATTGACAGCATCATGAGGATCAATATATTTTCCAAAGTCAACCTCAATATTGGAATACTTTCAGGAAAAAGAAAACCACAGATGCACTCGCATGCTTTTCATATGGAGAAAAAATGCTAGGCAAATATATAAATCTTCTGTCTTGCAAGGCAAACAAGAAAATGGTAAGCAGCATTTGCCCCCAAAAAAAGATTATCAAATCTAAAAAATGAATAACTATTATAAGAGGGTTACAGATTTACACATGATGATAACCATTCGCTTGCAGAAGTGTGAGGAACTAAGGGACCCATAAAAGTTTGAAATATTATGAGGCTGATAGTGTGGGTACAGGTAACTAAGGGGCCAATAGTGGTCTGAATATTAACTCGAAAGGAGATCAAAGTGCAATGATAAAAACAACAAGTGTATCAGTGATCATAATGCTTTGGCAGCAGAGACCTCACCCATGGCAAAAGGCCATGGAGGTGGTTGTGGTGCTATAAATGATTATATAACTTGCAGCAAAGCGAAACAACATGGTGAAAGTGGTGATGGCTGTGTAGTGGATAAAGTGGTGCTGGCACTGGGCAGGGACATTTTCGGCAAGAGCTTAGTTGTTTGGCCTACAAGTTAGATTTTGAGATATGTAAGCTTACTCCTTAGTAGCACATAATGAATGATATCATTCTCAAAATTTCCAGCCATGCATCTACTAAACAAATGCAATTTTACACCAAAAACAATTTGGACCCCAATGCATTTTGAGAACATACAACCGTAGTTGGAACCTCGGACAGAAACAGGAAGAGAGAGACAGAGACAGAGAGAGATGCAAAACTTGAGGATGATAGTCTTACAAAGTGAATGATGATGATCTAAATAAGACAAAGGCACCAAAAAGCAAAAGAGACGTAGGAACAAGAAACTAAACCACATAATAGCAATGACGTACTTGACGATGTATCTGGAACAGCTCTTTGGTAAAACTGCTTTTGCTGATCAATTACATTCTGTGGTTGAAGCAAGGGGCCTGACACTTGACCTGATGCTTGAAGCCTTTGTTGCATATCCCTTTGCAATGTATTCGTCTGCTGTTGCAAACCCAACTGCTGCTGCAACTGTGAAGGTTGTGACTGAATCTGAGACATTAATTGCTGCTGTGGTGGTTGTGGCTGTGATTGTGACAGCTGCCCTTGAGTAGGTAAGAAATTAGCTGCGTTGTGTTGTGATTGTTGCTGCACTGGAACCTTGGACTGTTGTAACATGTGCACTGGGTGCTGAGAAGTTTGCATACTTGAGTTAACAGACTGAGCTCCGAGCAACTGCTGCTGCTGCTGCTGCTGCTGCTGCTGCTGTAACCCAGAGACATTACTTTGAGAGCCCAATTGTTGATGCATATTAGAGAGGTTGTTTTGCTGGGCCATTAGCTGATGTTGTTGCTGTTGCTGCTGCTGCTGCTGCATATTTTGAAGATTATTCTGCTGGCCAAGCAGCCTCTGTTGCTGCTGCTGCATGTCCCCAACACTGCTTGGTTGTGCAATTAATTGGTTCTGTTGCATATTTGTAGCATTTGGCTGCTGACCCATCAGCTGCTGCTGCTGCTGCTGCTGTGTTGGCAATATAGACTGCTGTCGCAATTGTGTTTGCTGCGGATGAACAACAGCTGCCTGTTGTGGCTGCCTGAGAACTGATTGCGAATGTTGCTGAAGCATATTCTGTGTTGCCTGTTGAATAGATGGCTGCTGATTCTGCTGAAGAACAGAAAGAGACGATGACTGCATCACAGAAGGCTGCATGCCAGATGATGATTGCATGATTGATTGCTGAGAAGATTGTAACTGATTGTTTTGTAATAGATTCTGCTGCTGCTGCTGCTGCTGTTGCTGAATATGGGATTGCACTTGCATGAGTGCGTGTGGGGTATTTCCCTGCTGGATCTTCTGCTTTAAAAGCTTTTGTTGCAATTGCTGCTGGTACATATACTGCTGC
Organism: Carya illinoinensis; assembly: GCF_018687715.1. Taxonomy (NCBI): domain Eukaryota; kingdom Viridiplantae; phylum Streptophyta; class Magnoliopsida; order Fagales; family Juglandaceae; genus Carya; species Carya illinoinensis. Next base: position 52,635,908 of record NC_056752.1, read on the forward strand.
TGATTCTGTGACTGTTGCTGTTGCTGCTGCAGTGGAACAACCTGTTGCCTTCCTTGCATTTGCCGCTGATTATTTGTAAACATATTAGAGGGAACCCCTTGCCCCATTGAATTTCCAACTGGGTTCTGGGAATTTCCAGATATATTCTGCATATTGGTATTCTGGCCAACAACATTTGAGATAGGAGCCTGGTTCAAACCAGAGACAGTAGGCAGTGTAGATGGTAAACTGGTAGAGCTTTGAACTCCAGCAGATGGAACATTATTCTGAATGTTCTGGGATAACAGTTGTTGCCGTGCTTGAGACTGCAATGGAATAGGAAGCGATTGCCCTTGATTGTGAACTTGGTTTTGCATACCAAGCATCCCTATTCAATATGAAAGAACAAAAACAGACACCAAGTTATAGGAACAAATACTGAAGGAAAATGAAAAAAAATAAAATAAAAGGAGAGGAATAGAAAATACACAAAAGCAAATTCTAACCTAATGGACAAAGCATTTAACCACTCACTGCTTTTTGATAACCCGTTTAAAAATAGAAAGGATAAAAGTATTCTGAAAGATGGTACAGCTTCATATATTATCCAACTTGTCCCCACATTCCCCACCAACAAATAGTGGAAATACTACAATTTTTTTTTAAATAAAGATTTTATTCATGCTAATAGAAGAATAGGCATAACCTAAGAAGTAAGAACACAGGAAGTATACAAGAGGAAACACTAGTCAAGAGGGAAAAATAGATACAGGAAAATTATAAAAGGAAGTATTGGCAACACGACATTTGAGGATTGTAAAATAAAGACTATCTTTAGATCTCTCAACAAAACAACGCACCCATATCCACAATACAAAGGTTAAGCAAACCTACTAAGACACACAATGATACATAAGGGATGTGTGTATCGTGAAAAACGAAGGATAACCATTTATCAATGTCAAAAGGCAAAAAACTAGAAAGACAGACATAAGGAATTAATATGAAGGTAAAATAATGCACATCACTTGTTGATGGTTTTACCTGAATCTGGGGGCTTGTTGCTATTGCCAGCAGAGTTGGACGGCAAAGAATTGGTTGTAGGATTCTGAGACTTGGTTTCCATTGTAAGCATCTTCAGAGATATTTTCCGCAGATAATCTCCCTGACATAAGGGATCAGCAAAATATTAAATCTCACAGCACTGCAAGATGCAAAATAAAAATACTCCTCCCATTATATCTTTGTAATCTGCATTTATATCTACTCACAACTATGCATTCACATCATGCCAATGATGGGACCCATCACGATGGAAGTACCTGACTCGTGGCAGCAGTATAAATCTTTTCCTCAAACCTTATAGCTATTTTCCGGAGCTCATGTAAACCCTCTTGACCAGAAACAGGAAGATGCCTCTTCAATGTATCCATTCTACAAACATAAGAGATGCCCTTAATAAGTTGCTTGCCATACAGGCACAAAAGAAGCTATTTATAAAACAAAAACCCAAATTGGTAAACCATATGCTGATAGTAGAGAACCAGCGCCACAAAATAATATCAAGAGAAGCTACACATAAAATTTCATTAAATTTTAAAAGTGTGAAGAACAGGAAACAGCAACAGCATGTGACTGTTTAATCTTCACTTTAGCACACCACTGCCACTTTAGCATCAAAGTCATATTGTCAGTGCCACACTTTAGATGCATTTTGCAAACTTCCATGGATTTTTATCTTACCCCAGAGGTTTCTTCATTGTTTTAGCAAACAAGGGTTCTTGGTCTTGATGTTCTTAGGCCACCAAACTTAAGCAGACATCTACCCATGTAAGTTGATACAATAATTAAACAGTTATATGAGCATTCGTGTATATGCTAATAGTGGAATCTATGAAAATATGAATTCACGGTTATTTGTCCATGATTTCGTTGTTGCCACAAAAAAATCCCTCTATTTCTTAACATCTTCCGATGGTGATAAATTAAACAACCTTGCTTGATTTCGTGTTGCAATATTTTTATTCTCAAGCTCATCATATGCCATTCTGACCCAATTTTCAAGAATTGTTTCTTTTTAGTGATGCCCTTGGCTTTTCTTTGTAATTTGCAGCAATATTTAAAACCAAACATGGAAGGAAAATGATGCATGTAGAAAAATTCAAATGGAAGAAAATGAGAAACCAAGCATAGAACCATCTCCAATCAATTCCCGAGCTGAAGATTCAAATTTGCAACAATACAAAGACATGGCCTTCAGCCAGTGGTGCATGCGTGGTGATGCCACAAACCAATGGAGACATGGTCAATCTAGCAACTATTCCAAACTTCGAACAAACACTCCTTTTTGTTGGGGAATAGAAATCCTTTTAGTTTCATATAAAAATAAAGGGCAGTGGTGGAACCCATTTATCATGTGAAATAGGAGTCGTTATTTCCTCCAATGGATCAAATATATTGGTGAGTTAAGTTAAATTACTAATGAATACATTAAGATGTCATGTATGGCAGTTAAAGTAGTTGAAGGAGATGGTATTCGAGGGAAAGGAGAGTCTAGTGGGCAAAATGGTGCACATAGTATTAGTGAAACGATTTGAATTGTAGTAAGAAATAAAATAGGCTTGTGTAATAAGTAAAATGGGGAACCCCTAGGGGTTGGCTCAAGTGGTAAAGTCCTTGGGCATGTCATTGGGCTTGGAGGTATGCTCCCCCCAGGTCTAAGGTTCAAATCTCATTGGGTGCAAGCAATCTCTAGGGGCCATCGAATTGGGAGATTTTCTCCTTGAATTACCCGAGGTGCATTTGCGGGAAACTCCTTGCCAAGAGCCTGTGCGCCCCCGGGATTAATCGGGACGTTATTCCTGGACACCCGGTGCCAATAAAAATAAAAAAGTAAAACGGGGCGTATTGTAAAAGGTTAGTTGTATAAAACTGGACTAACAGGAAGGGAAAGGATATCTGAACACTTAGGTGTGAGTTTTTCCTCGAAATGAAACTCAGATCTTGAGGTTCTTGTAGCATTCTTGTTCTTATTCTTGTTCTTTAAGTTCTTGAATTCCAGAATATACATAACAATTGGTATCAGAGAGGGGCAATCCCTCATGGCTGAAGGTACACGATCAATGGCGTTGAAGGCTCACCAAGGGGTCAACCATAAACAATAGCAGGCGATGCAAAGGCAACTCAAAGATCAGCAGTAGTCTATCCATGTTATTTTTGACAGGTTAGACCAAATGATAGATATGATTAGAACCTTGATTGAGTATCAACATGTTTGTACACCTAGGGAAGAAGTTCAAGAACTAGGATTAGTGGTTTAAGAAGACAGACATTTCTTGCCCAAAGCTGTTAGATTAGATTTTCCTCATTTCAATGGGAATAATCCTTCGGGTTGGGTCTTTAAGGCCAACCAATATTTCGATTATCATCAAACTTCCCTTGTCCAGAGACTGTTAATGACCTCTTACCACATGGAAGGGGAAGCTTTAATTTGGTATCAAGATGTTGCTGATAGTGGGAAGTTTGAAGGGTGGGAAACTGGGTTGCCAAGGTTTGCGCGAACAGCTTATGATGATCCCATGGAAGCCTTGACTAGGCTTAAGCAAACTAGCACGGTAGCAACTTATAAAGTTCAATTTGACGGACTATCTAACAGGTTGAAGGGGAGAAACACAAACTTAGTTGCTTACTGAGTGGCCTGAAAGATGAAATTAGACTACCTGTTCGTATGCTTAACCCAATAAGTTTGAGTGCCGCATTTGGGGTTAGCAAAGATACAAGAGGAATATGTGGGGAGTACTAGGAAGGCCTGAAAGGAGCAGTAAACAAATGTGAAAGGAATGGGAAGGGGTAATCAAAGAAATAGCTTCCAAGCTATGAAGGTTTCTTCTGCCCAAATGGATGAAAAGAGAAGGAAGGGGTTATGTTGCCATTGTGAAGAAAAGTGCAACCCCTCACATGTCTGCAAGAACCCAAATATATATTTTTTGCAAGTTGAAACTAGTGAAGCAAGTGATGGGGAAGTTGAAAAGGAACAAGTAGTTGGAAAATCTGATTTGACAGAATTAGAGGAACAAGTGGGAAGTCTTGAAATTTCGATTCATGCCATTTTAGGCTCCCCTAGTTCTAATACTATGAGATTAATGGGTGTCATTGGAGCCCAGCCAGTGGTAATATTGGTTGATTCTGGAAGCACACACAACTTATTATATCCACGAGTTGCTGAGTTGGCTAGGCTGCAAATTTTGGAGGGGCCTCATTTACAGGTAAAGGTAGCTAATGGAGAGAAGTTAACAAGTAAGGGAAGATGTGGAAACTCTGTAGTAAAGATACAAGGCAGTAGGTTCAATGTGTCTCTTCACTTATTACCATTGGAGGGTTGTGATGTAGTTTTGGGAGTACAATGGTTGAGAACACTTTTTTTTTTATGAATTACAATGGTTGAGAACACTTGGGCCTACTGTGTGGGACTTTATGCAGATGACAATGCAGTTTCAAATAAAAGGGGGTGCATATGAAATTGCAAGGCCTTTTTATGGGTGATACTTCTGTGGAAGATGGTTCTCAGTTTTTGAAGCCTTCCTCATTGAGGAAACAAGGGTGGTTTTTGCAGCTGAAATTAATAGAAAATAGTGAATAGAAGGGTGTAGTCCATAATGATGTTGCTGAATTACTGGAAGAGTATCGAGGAGTTTTTGATGAACCAACTGGGTTGCCACCTCTCAGATCATGTGATCACCAAATTATTTTGAAGAATGACACTCAGCCTATTTCAGTTAGGCCTTACAGGGATCCTTTTTATCACAAAACTGAAATAGAGAAGATTGTGCAAGATTGACTAAAATCTGGTGTAATAAGGCCATCACAAAATCCATTTTCATCACATGTTCTTTTGGTGAGAAAAGCTGATGGAAGTTGAAGGATGTGTGTAGATTATAAGGCCTTGAACCAAGAAACCATCAAAGACAAGTTTCCAATTCCCGTCATTGATAAGTTGCTTGATGAGTTATTTGGGGCAAAACAATTTTTCAAATTGGATCTTAGACCTGGATACCACCAGATCAGGGTGAGGGAAGAAGATATGTTAAAGAATGCCTTTAGGACCCATGACGGGTCGCTATGAATTTTTTGTAGTGAATTTTTAGTTATGCCATTTGGGCTCACTCATGCTCCTGCTACCTTTCAAAGCCTAATGAATGAAATCTTCAAGCCACACCTCAGGAAGTTTGTACTCATTTTTTTTTATGATATACTTGTATAGAGTAAGAGAAACGCTTCTGACCGGTGCCACCTTTTTTCTCTAATTATCGAGACCAATGAGAAGTGGCCACTTAGGGGGCATATGCAAAAGCACGGCTGAACGCACAATAGGCGATCAACGCCCCCCCTTTCTCTTTGCTCTCATTCTCTCACGCGAAGGAAAAAGGTGATCCGAACTCCCTCTCCCCCCTTCACTCTGCTCTCATTCTTTCTCGCGAAGTATCTTCTTTCCCTCTCACACTCTGAAACTCTCACCCAAAAAAATCCCTTCCCTTTCTCTCTCTGCTCTCATTCTCTCTTGGTCCGAAATCTCTCTAACCTCTATAACCTCTCTCTCTCCTTCCCTTTCTCTCCCATTTCTCTGCTCTCATTCTCTCTCAAGAAACCGACATTGTGAATGTGGTGAAAATGATTTCCGATTTCCCACTGTGGGTGCATGTCGCAGTAGAATTTGACTCAGGCAAACCAACACATCTAGGTTCAATATCTCGATCCTTCTGAATCGCTACATCTCCCTAAGGAGGCAAAGTCTGCTAAAAAAAAAAAGATGCTTTGAACCCTTCATCTCCTCCTCCAGTCAGTTCCTTTCCTTCCCCTTCTTCACAAATCAGACCAGTATCAACAGTCGCAACCATGTTAATATCGATGCGAGATTTGTCATTCCAAACTGGTCATAATAAACAATTTTGTTGCGTCCCTTGTTGCCGCATGGAGATTATGCGAAGGTCAGGCATTATCGCACACCACCTATTCGACTTTATCACAGAATTATTATACACGCTACAATGAAATTGCCGACAGCTAATTCTACGTAAGTAGACAGTCCGGTCATGTGGGTGATGTTGGCAAGAAAACCCACTCGAGAAAATGGTTACAGAAACTGAGTCCTTCAATAGTTCAAGCATAAATGCACCCTGAAAAATAAAAATAAAAACAAAAGGATAAAACAGAGACTCTTTAAGCGAGAGAAGCCGTTTGAGAGACTCACTGTCCTTTTCAAGCATGACCCAGCTGGAGTACGCGATTCTGTCGCTCCTCTCTGCATGCGTACACCGATTTCGCACACCGAAGGTCCGAAATCATCATATAATCTTATGTGCATAATCTATGTTAATTCATGGTTCTTGCTAGTCCAGGTATTCAAACTCTGTTTTCTTCCATAAAAACAAAGGTGGATTTCATGGGAATGGATGGACTGTAGCTGAGTGCCAGGAGGCACTTTACATGGAGGGTGGTAGTGCAGAGTGATGTTACCGTGGCAAGCTCTGTCTTCATCACCAAAAACAGAGGTGAAAGATACGGGAAGTGCTAGGGAATTTCACATGGAGGGTGGTTATGGGCTAAGGTGAGGGTGGCGACGTCTTGGACCTGCCGACTTTTATGGGTTGTCGATGTAAATCTGTGGTGGCTTCCGTAAGACTTGGGGCAGGGGTGGTTTCGGCGCAGCATCACGTGATGTTGGGGTGGAGTGGTTCGGCGTAGAACATGGAGGAGGTTGGATGAAAACACAGATAGTGTTAGGCGCATACGGAGTGGGCTAACCAAAGTCCATCGTGAAGGAGAGATAGAGAGAAGTTTTCGTAAAGGAGAGAGGGAAGGAGAAAGACGAAAGGGGTAGAGAAGCGTTCCTGGGTTAGGGATGATTTTCGTAGAGGGAAGAAGAGAAACGAAAGGGGAGAGAGGGTGGAGAGAGAGAGAGAGAGAGAGAGAGAGAGAGAGAGAGAGAGAGAGAGAGAGAGAGAGAGAGAGAGAGTTCTAAAAGGCCGGCCTCCCTCTACCTGTCGATTCCCTGCAGCGCAGCTCTTGGAAGTGAACTTGTAGCCCTTACATGTCATTTGGCTATTGGACTCCGATAAATAGAGTTGATAGGAGGCACCGGTTTAAAGATATTCTCATAGAGTAAATATGTTTCTGAGCATTTGGGGCATCTGAAAATGGTGTTAGAAACCTTGAAACATCATCAGCTCTTTGCCAAGATGTCCAAATGTAAATTTGGAGTAACTGAGGTAGAGTACTTGGGTCATTTAATCTCGATTTCAGGTGTTAGAGCTGACCCAAGGATTGCAGCTCTAATTGAATGGCCAGTTCCAAGTACATTGAAATCTTTGAGGGGTTTTCTTGGGCTCACTGGCTACATTAGGAAGTTCACAAGCGAGTAGGGATTAACTGCAGCACCTCTAACAGCCCTGTTGAAAAAGAACGCTTTTGAATGGTGTGATTAAGCACAACTAGCATTTAAAGAGTTGAAACAAGCAGTGACACAGCCACCAGTTTTAAGACTACCTGACTTCACCAAACCATTTACAGTTGAAGTGATGAGTGGTACAGGTTTAGGGATAGCTCTCATGCAAGAAGGTAGACCAATTGCCTTTTTCAGCAAGGCTCTCAAAGGTAGAAGTCAACTGTTACCTATGAGAAAGAACTTTTGGCTTTGGTGACTGCAGTGCAAAAGTGGCATCCATATTTGTTGGGTCAGTCATTTAAGATCAAAACTGACCAACGAGCTCTTAAGTTTCTATTGGAACAGAAGGCAGGCACTGAGGCCCAGCAGAAATTGAGAATAAGATGGACTTTCAAGAAAAGGGGAAGAAAAGTCTGCTCCTCTAGCATTGATTTCTTTTCCCACTACTGTGTGGCTTGATGAGCTCAAGAGATTCAACATATTTGTAAGCAATTAAAGAAGGGCACTAGAACTGTTAAAAACTATACCTTGCAGCAAGGCTTGTTATTCAAAAAAGGGAAGATGGTAGTAGTTCCCTCTTCAGCTTTTAAAGACAAGGTTTTACATCGTATCCATAAAAATCCACAGGCTGGACATGTAGGGTAATATAAAACTCTACATAGGGCCAGATTGGATTTCTATTGGAAGGGGATGAGAAGTGATATAAAGAAGCTTGTGAGGGAGTGTGGCATTTGTCAAACCATGAAATATGAGAATCTTCATCTTGCATGGCTACTACAACCATTACCAGTGCCATCTCAGCCTTGGACAGATATTGCAATGGACTTCATTAAAGGATTGCCAATGTCTCATTGGGTTTTGTCATTTTTTCTGTTGTGGACAGACTTACAAAGCACCCACTTTTTTTACTTTGGCCCATCCTTACACAGCAGTCAAAGTGGCACAAGTGTTTTTTCTGGGGTATTCAAGTTTTATGGAATGCCTAAATCTATTATTTCTGACAGAGACTCGATATTTACTAGCTCTTTCCGGAAAGAACTTTTCAATCTGCAAGATACAACCTTGGCTTTTAGTTCTGTTTACCATCCACAAACTGAGGCACTTAACAAATGTGTGGAGACATATCTGGGGTGTTATATTAGAACAAGGCCTTAAGATTGGGTCTTGTGGCTGCCGATAGTGTTACAATACCACAGCACATTCAGCTATTGGACTGTCCCCATTTGAAGCCCTTTATGAGAACAAGGGATGAAGTAATGGCTTTATTTTTTGATTGGCACCGGGTGTCCGAGAACAACGTCCCGACTAATCCCGGGGGTGCACAGGTCCACTGTAAGGAGTTTCGTCGGGTAATTCTAAGGAAAAATCTCTAAGTTCTATGGCCCCTAGAGATTGTTTGCATCCAAGGGAGTTTGAACCTTGGACCTGAGGAGAGCATGCCCTCAAGCCCAAGACCTTTACCACTTGAGCCAACCCCTATGGGTTAAGTAATGGCTTTCTAGAATGAGAATTTGCAGAAGGCACAATAAAGAATGAAATACTGTGTACTAACAAGAAAAGGACAGAGAGAAACTTTGCAGTAGGTGACTAGGTTTTTTTTTAGATTACAACCATATAGGCAAAAAACAGTAGCCTTACACCATAATCTGAAACTAGCACCTCATTTTTATGGTCCATTGCATATCATTGCCAAGGTAGAATCTGTGGCATACAAGCTGGAATTGCTCTCTTCAGCTCAAATACACAATGTTTTTCATGTATCATGTCTTAAGAAGAAATTGGGGGAGAACATCACACCACTACCATCCTTGCCACCAGTCGATAGAGAATGAAATATCCAGCCAGAGCCTGAAGTAATTCTAGACAGACGCATGAAGAAACGTGGAAATCATACTAACACTGAGGTATTGATCAAATAGTCTGGAGCAGCGCTTGAGGATAGTACCTGGGAGTTGTTGTGGAAGCTCAGAGGCCTTTATCCTCACCTTGTGGGTAAGGTCTTGTGAGGAGGGGAAGATGAAGTTCTGAATCTTCAGCCTTGTGATCAAGGCTCATTCAAGGAAGGGAGTATGTCATGTATGGCGGTTAAAGTAGTTAAAGGAGAAGGGATTCGAGGGAAAGAAGGAGAGTCCAGTGGTCAAAACGGTGTGCATGGTATTAGGGCTTGTTTAGGGAGTGAGATGAGATAAGAATTTTATGAATAGTAGTAAGATAGTTTGTTAATAATAGTGAGATAGTTTTAGTTAAGTCTTTTTTGGGTTTTGAGAAAGGCGAGAGATAAAGTTGAATAAAAAATATTATAAAGTTAAAATATTCTTAGAATATGGTTTTATAATATTATTTTTGTTTGGAGATTTGAAAAACTTAAATTATTATTATTATTATTATTTTGAAAGTTTCGGAAAGTTGTAATGATTAGTTTGAAAATTTTGTATTTGAATCATGTTTGGGAAGGAGATGGGATGAGATGAGATGAGAATTTTGGGATGAGATCTATTTCCTAACATACCCTTAGTGAAACAATTCGTATTGTAACAAGAAATAAAATAGACTTGCGTAATAAGTAAAATGGGGTGTTTTGTATAATGAGAGAAACGGTGCATATTGTAAAAGGTTAGTTGTATAAAACTGGAATCGAGGGAAGGGAAATGATATCTGAACACTTACATGAAATTCTATTCTTGGAGGTGTGAGTTTTTCCTTGAAATAAAACTCAGTTGTTGAGGTTCTTGTAGCATTCTTGTTCTCGTTCTTGAAGTTCTTGAATTCCAGAATATACGTAAGTTCATAACATAAGAGGCTCCGACGAGGAAAAAAAATTACAGCGCTAGAGTTGTACACACGAATATAGCATACTTCGTTCTACAAGATGATTTTTATCCTCGTTAATGACACCTGATTACCAACACCATTGCCATTTTTTTTTTCTTTATTTGATTCGGTAAGAAGAAGAACAAAATTGCCGCTTATAAACCATACATAAAAACCAAATCAAATACAAGCCCTAAAAAAGGTTTAAACAGTTGATTTTTCTAAGAAAAGGAAGGTAGAGAGAAAGATAGAGAGAGAGATACATTTTATTGACAATTCTTTGACGAGAATCGGGCGGCAATAGGGTCCTCCAATCTCCGGTGTCCATGGTGGGTTCTCCTGCTCCTCCTCCTACTCCACCCACTGCTCCTCCCACGGAGCCTTGATTTGGGGTGGGCCTCCAATTATTGTTATCCATCAAAACTCCCCAATAATCTAACGAAACCGAACACAAAATTTTACACTATTCAGATCAAATCGCTCAACCTAGATAAAGGACTACAAAAGCAAACACCGATTCTGATCTGTGATGGCTTGGATCCAAATTTTGAGAGGGAGAAGCAAAGGTTTAGCGTTCTGGAGAAAGAAGCTGATTGCAGCTCAGGAGGTGGAGGGAGGGTAGGGAGGGAGAGAGATTGGAATTTCAAATTGGGAAAGGAATACGATGGTATATATCGAGAAGAACTGCACCTTTCATCTCTCTATGGCGTACTCTGGAAAGAAGCTCTCTCGTTCCTGACGCTAATGTTCTTGAAATCAAAAAGAAAACTCAAGCAGGGGTCTTTGGCTCGGGGAGAAAAGTAAACTTAGGTGGCTTTCTTTTCTACTAATGTAGCTCTTTATAATAATTAATAATAAAATAAAATAACAACAACATTATACGCCGTTTGGAGTAAAATTATTTCATCTTATCGTATTATTATAATTTTTATAAAATTTTTAAAATAATAATATTTTATTCTACTTTTAATTTTTATCTCAATTCATTTAATCTCAACTCATTATCCATAACCCATATGTTTAGGAACGAACTGGATAAGCTCATCACTTTGGGATTTTTTTATGAAAAAAATCTAGTTACAAACATAATTGTACATTAATATGTAAATCAATTTAATATAATTGGTCAAAAAATAAATTTTATTAAAAATAATATTGATTTAAATTTTAAATATTAAGGAATCAATATTGATATGTAGATTAATACGCGACTTTAAGCAAAACTTTTTTTTTTTTTATTTCTCGGCAAACGTTACAAAATATCTCTACTATAATAAAGTGGGAATCGGCGTGCTACAGTATTAGGAACAGTGTTAGAAATAGTAGTTTCGCTGTCGTTTTTAATTTTTGTGTTTTATAGGATTTGTCTTTTTTATCCTTTATTTTTTATTTGTGTATGTCCGTGGGTTGGGTCATATCGGTAATTTTGTTGGGTCTTAGTTGGCTTTTCATTTGGTTGGGTTTTAATTTGGTTTTTCATTTCTCCTGTCCGTTCTATTTCATGCTATCTGTCGGTTTACTTTTTGTTTCTTTGCTTTTAGGTTTGCTTTTCATTTCTCCCGTTTGTTCTCTCCCATGCTTTCTATGGGTTGGTGTCGGTTTTTGGCTTCTCTATTTCATTCTCGGTCTGGTTTTGATTTTGTCCATCGTTTTTTTTTTGTGCATTTTGGGGTTTTGCTTTTCGAGTCAGTGCTTTTTGTTTTTTTTTTTTTGGGTATTTGGTTTGGATTTTTGTGGGTATTTTTTGCGGTTTTGGAGATGTGTAAAGGTGTGAAAGTTTTACTTTTTGGTGGTGGATTTTGATGTCGGTTTCGAGTTTTGCTTTTCGATTTACTCAGGAAAAAATGATGTTTGGTTCTTGGCATTCTTGAACGTTTTTCTTTCTTTTTGTGGGTTTTCAGGTTTTGCTTTTTGTATGTTTGTTTCGGTATTGAGTTTGGATTTTAAAAAAATAATCTTTGGTTCTCGGCATTGTCGATAATTTTTCTTTGTTTTAGTGGATTTTTGAGTTTTACTTTTGATTTACTTGGCAAAAAATTATATTTGGTTCTCGACATTCAGTTTTACTTTTTGGAGGTGGATTTTCATGTTGGTTTAAAGTTAGCTTTTTTTAGTTTTTATGGGTTTTCTAGTTTTGCTTTTCGATTTATTCGGGAAAAAATGATGTTTGGTTCTCGGCATTGTCGATCGTTTTTCTTTATTTTTGTGGGTTTTCGGGTTTTTCTTTTTGTATATTTCTTTCCGTATTGAGTTTGGATTTAAAAAAATAATATTTGGTTCTCGGCATTGTCGATAGTTTTTCATTGTTTTTGTGGCTTTTTGAGTTTTGCTTTTCGATTTACTGGGAAAAAATGATGTTTGGTTTTCGGTATTCTCGATCGTTTTTCTTTATTTTTGTGGATTTTCGGGTTTTGCTTTTTGTATGTTTCTTTCAGTATTGAGTTTGGATTTTTGCTTTTATTTGTGTTGTTTGGTGTTGTTGTAAGTTAAAGGTTGTGATTTTGTTGCCGTTTTGGGAATAAGCGTGCTACAGTGTTAAGAATAGTGTTAGGAACAATAGTTTTTTGTGTCGTTTTTACTTTTTGTGTTTTATAGGATTTGTCTTCTTTACCCTTTATTTTTTTATTTGTTTCTGTCATTGTGGTTGGGTCATATTGGTAATTTCTCGGATAAAATTTTTTTGGCTCTTAGTTGGCTTTTCATTTGGTTGGGTTTTAATGTGGCTTTTCATTTCTCAAGTCTGTTCTCTCTCATGTTGTCTGTCGGTTTGCTTTCCATTTGTTTGGCTTTTAGGTTTGCTTTTCATTTCTCCCGTCTGTTCTCTCTCATGCTTTCTGTCGGTTGGTATTAGTTTTCCACTTCTCTCTTTCGTTCTCGGTCTGGCTTTGATTTTGTCGATTTTTTTTTTGTGTGTTTTCAGGCTTTGCCTTTCGATTTAGTACTGTTTGTTTGTTTTTTTGGGTATTTGCTTCAGATTTTCGGTTTGTTTGTGTTCTTTGCTGTTTTGGTTATGGATATTTTTTGCCGTTTTGGAAGTGTCTAAAGGTGTCAAAGTTTTACTTTTTTATGGTGGATTTTGATTTTGGTTTAAAGTTAGCATTTTTTGGAACATTTCGAAAAAAAATAATCTTTGGTTCTCGGCATTCTCGATCGTTTTTCTTTTTCTTTTTTTTGTGGGTTTTGGGTTTTTGCTTTTTGGTTTACTGGAAGAAAAATGATGTTTGGTTCTCGACATTCTCGACCTTTTTTGTTTTGTTTTTGGTTGTTTTTGTGAATATTTTTTGCATGTTTCAGTTTGTGTTTTTTTCGATTGTGATTGTAGTTTTACTTTTCGATTGTAGATATTGGGATTGTTGTAGGTTGGAGGTTGTAGATTTTTTTCTTGTTTTGGAAGTGTTTGAAGGTGTGGAAGAATGGTTTTTTTCGTTTCGGTTTGATGGTTTGGAAGGCTTTGAAAAGGAGCTGACTTTGGTTCACATTACCATGGAACTTTTAGTTTTTGGTAGTCTGTTTTGATGTTAATTTAAAGTTTTAATTATTTGGAAGATTTTGAGAAGGAAGAATCTTTGGTTCTTGGTGTTCTATTTTGTGACTTTTTTCTGGATCTTTCTGTTTGTATTTTTTGGGGTTGTGATTAAAGTTTTAGTTTTTGGTGGTACATGTTGATATTGGTTTAAAGTTTGTATTTTTTTACATTCTGTTTTGTGAGGTTTTTTGGATATTTTCAGTTGTGTTGTTCGAAACCTTCCAAACCAACAGACTCAAGCGGAATAATACTTTATAGTTTGGTTAATTTACTGCTTGTTTAAAGTTTGGATCTTTATTTTTTATTTGTTACACTTGTTTTCTACGAGTGACAATTTTACTCTTGATTTAAGGGTAGCATCTGTTTGTCTTTTTTTAATGGTGCCGTGGTTGATGATGATGCACTTTGTTTTCCTGAATATTTACTTTTTTTTATTTTCGGTTTTGATGTTATGGTCAATGATGAACTTGGTTTTTCTGAAAATGAGTTTATGAATTTTTATTTGATGTTTTTTTCAGATTTGGTGGACTTGTGTTTTTTTTTTTTAATTCGTAACTTATTTCTTTGAATTCAATTCGAGTTTTATTTTATATCTATGCTTATATTTTTTTATTTATTATATATAAAATGTTTATTATTTTATATGAGTCTGTGATATTTAGGGGATGCATGTTGTATTTGATGTTCCTTGCGTCACTGTGTCAGAGATTTTTTTGACTTCCTTTACAGATTTTTTTATTCTATTAAATTTTTTTAGTCTTTGAGGTTGTATTTACTTTCCGATTTGGAGGCGTGTCAGAGATTTTTTTGTGACGCCCCCGAAATCCCCACGCCCGAACACGGGGAAATTGAGACGTCCGGATGGTGACACCCCGGGTCACCATCCCATCGACGGGTGCCGAGTGTGTGCAAGGCAGCAATTGTGTACAGAGAGACACGCAGCGGATAAGAAAGTCATAACTAAGTACCAGAATTTTTCTTAACGTAATACAAGCTGTTTAAAACATACATAGATAAAATATTACAAAACACAAATGCAGTTTTAAACAAATAAAAAGATAACGTCAGCAACCCGGCGGAGCCGCATCCTCGGGCTCAGCCTCTTCCTCCTCATCCTCAACTCCTGCACCAAAAGCTACGGAACCACAAATGGTTCCGCAGGTAAGTAAAACCCCAAACACTACCAGATAAAAACACATATAACTCAAACAAGATGCATGAAACATGCCCAATGCACAAAGCCCAAAATCACCAGTTTTCCACACACGCCAAAAACCCATATGCCCCAAAAACATATCCTTTCCGAAAAACATGCCAAAAGTCACATTTGGCCCAATATCTCGCCGGAAGTCCATCCGGCCCAATATCTCACCAGAAGTCCATCTGGCCCACGCCAAAAGTCACATTTGGCCTCATAAACCATTATCCAATTTTAACCGTATGCACCATGACCTCCCCTAGGAGTCATCCGCACACCCTGGCTCCAGTGTCACACCGCAGAGTACCACCACGCATGTGACACCTAACAAGCGATGCCCAGTTCCGCGCCCCGCGCGTGCGTAGCCAAGCATCCTCTAGCCCTCGCCAGCGAAGGGCCACGGAGTCGGTGAGTAGGGCGATGCCCGGTTCCATGCCCGGCACGTTCGTAGCCAAGCATCCCCTAGTCCCGCTCCTGTCATCTCTCTCGATAACTCAGGGGACATCACTCAGTTTATTCCGCTCCCGAGTGACCAGAGGAGCTCCACCGAGATAATAACCCATCCCGGCTTGGGCTCGTGATACACACGCACCCGTAAAACCAGTCACGCCAATACACAGGCTTTTCACACAATCCCACAAACACACGTGCATGCACCATGAAATGCCAAATCAATGCATATTAAAATAATCCAACAATATAAATCAATAAAACAAGTAACTCCGTCCTCCATCCATCCGACCCCCGAAACTCCTCGGACTCAGTCCGGAATCAACAACCAACAACAGTAAATAATTGAATGAGCAATATATATTAAAATCTGAAAATAGGGTTTGGAAAATACTTACAGCGCTATACGGCAATTTTAGAAAACAAGCGGCGTTGCAAGCGGTGGAAAAACAGCAACGTCACAGTGAAAATTCACTGTGGCCGTGGGTCCGAAAAACCCACTTTTGAACGGGGACAAACTAGGACACGGGATTGATAGGGAATGGTCTAGAGGTGGTTGTGAAGCTATAGGAAGTGACGGACGGCCGTGGGTGGCGGCGGAATGGCCGGAAATGGCCGAAAATGGCAAATCGGAAAACAAGCTCGTGGGAGCTGCTCCGGTGGTTGATGGAGGCCGGAAATGGGTGGGTTAGGACGGCAAGGGACCGGTGATGAAGTGGTGAAGAAATGGTGGCCGGAGGTGGAGCGACGGCGGCGGATCGGAGTGAAAACCGTGGGTGCTTGTTGGGCTTTTTCCGGCCAAATGGCCGGCCGGTTGGGGGTGGGTTTTGGAGGGAAGGTAGACCGGAAGGAGAGGAAGAGAATGGGACCGGTGGGAGGCCGAACGGTGGCCGGACGGCGGCGGTAGGGGCTGGGGAAGGCTGACGCCGGCGTGAGGGAGAGAGAGAAGAGAGAGAGTGCACGGGGGGGGGTCCGAGTCGGGGGAGAGAGGAGAGAGAAAAGAAAGAGAAAAAAAGAAAAAGAAGAAAAAGAAAAGAAGGAAAAAAGAAAAAGGAAAAAGAGAAAAAGAAAAAAAAGATGTGAAAAGAAATGAGGTCCAGTCCTCATTCCGGGAAAAAAAACAAACCGCCAAAAAGATTAAAACCACAAAAACAACTAAAAGAAATAAAACACAACCTCAAATAAATTAAAATAAATTAAAAACCGACTTTAAAAACGCAGTTAAAATAAAATAAAATATCTGATATATTAATTAAAATAAAAACAATTATTTCAGCGAAAATACACTTAAAAGCGGGTCATCACATCCTCCCCTCCTTAAAAACAATTTCGTCCTCGAAATTGCAAATCAACTACCAACTTAAAGCAAGCCACATAAACGCTCACAAACTAACAGAGATCAAGATTAAAATGCATACCTTCATCATTCGAACAGATACGGGTACTGCTCCCTCATGTCCGCTGCTCGCTCCCAAGAGAAGTCTTGAGCTAACGGATCTCCCCAAGCCACTTTAACCAACGGTATCGTTTTGGACCTCAATTGTTGCTCCTTCCAATCCAAAATCTGCGACGGAACAACCTCGTAAGTGAGATCCGGTTGCAACTGAATACTCGTTGGGTCGACGAAGCGTGGCTCTTGCTGTCCAAAGCTCTTCTTCAGGGATGATACGTGGAAGACATCATGAACATCCCCAAAATAATCCGGCAAAGCAACTCTATAGGCAACGGACCCTACTCTCTCCAGAATCTGAAAAGGGCCGACGTACCTCGGATCTAGTTTCCTTTTCTTACCAAAACGCTTAACACCTCTCATGGGAGAGACTTTAAGATAAACCCAATCACCAACTTCAAATGACAATTCTCTCCTCCTGGTATCAGCGTAGCTTTTCTGGCGACTCTGAGCTGCCGCCATTATATCTCTAATGATCCGGACTTGGCTTTGCATTTCTTGAATTATTTCGGGTCCAATAATTCTACTCTCCCCAACTTCATCCCAACACAAGGGCGACCTACACTTTCATCCATAAAGAGCTTCATAGGGAGCCATCTGAATGGTCGCATGGTAGCTGTTATTGTAGGCAAACTCAATAAGCGGCAAATGATTTTCCCAACTCCCTTGGAATTCCAGGGCACATGCTCGCAACATGTCTTCCAGGGTCTGGATGGTGCGCTCTGACTGGCCGTCTGTCTGCGGGTGATAAGCAGTGCTGAACTTCAACTTAGTACCCAAAGCTGCCTGCAGACTCTTCCAGAACTGCGATGTGAACCTCGGGTCCCGATCCGACACTATACTCTTTGGTATGCCGTGTAGCCTCACTATCTCCTTAACATACAAACGGGTCAACTTACCCAAAGAGTCGGTGTTGTTAACAGGCAGAAAATGAGCACTCTTCGTTAACCGGTCCACGATCACCCAAACAGAGTTCTTCCCACTAGGTGTTCTCGGCAAACCCACTACGAAATCCATCGTAATGTCATCCCACTTCCACTCAGGAATAGGGAGGGGTTGGAGCATACCTGCAGGTCTCTGATGCTCGGCCTTTACCTGACGACACGTGTGGCATTTCTCCACATATAAGGCAACGTCCTTCTTCATTCCATCCCACCAGTAAATTTTCTTCAAGTCTCGATACATCTTTGTACTGCCGGGATGAACTGAATACGGGGCCGCATGAGCTTCCGCCATGATCCGTTCCTTGAAATCTGAGTCCTTTGGGATCACTCTGCGATCTCGGAACCGAAGTATTCCATCACTATCCATGCTATAGTGCAACGGCCCTCGAGATTTTCGGACTCTTTTCCTGATGTTCAGCAGCTTCTGATCCTTTCTTTGGAGAGCTTTCAATTCTTCAAAATCTATTACCCGAATGTCCAGAACCGAAGACAAAATCTCTACTTGCTGCGAACTCTCTATAAGGAGCCTTCTCATCCCATAAAGTAACGAATCCATTTCTGACGGTTCGGCTTCATCCTCCAAATGAGACTTCCGGCTCAAAGCATCAGCAACTATGTTAGCCTTCCCCGGGTGGTACTTGATCTCACACTGATAGTCACTGATTAGCTCTAGCCAACGCCTCTGCCTCATATTCAAATTTTTCTGGGAAAACAAATGCTTCAAGCTCTTATGATCAGTAAATACCTCACAAGCTTCCCCATACAAGAAATGCCGCCAGATCTTGAGTGCAAAAACAATCGCAGCCAACTCTAGATCATGCGTCGGATAATTCTTCTCATGGTCCTTAAGCTGACGAGATGCATAGGCTACAACCCGTCCTTCCTGCATAAGGACACAACCCAAACCGAACTTAGACGCATCACTGAAGACTACAAACGGCTTATGCGGTTCTGGGAGTGCTAACACTGGTGCCGTCGTCAACCTGTTCTTCAATTCCTGGAAGCTTCTCTCACATTTCTCTGACCAAACAAATTCTGTATTCTTCCGAGTCAAAGCTGTGAGAGGTCCGGATAAGCGAGCAAAACCCTCTACAAACCTTCGGTAGTAACCGGCGAGCCCCAAGAAACTCCTGATCTCGCGTACTGTAGTTGGGCGTGGCCATGACAAAATGGCTTCTACCTTACTGGGATCAACTGCCACCCCACCCTGGGAAATTACATGCCCAAGAAATTTAACTTCTTCCAACCAGAACTCACACTTGCTGAGCTTGGCGTACAACTGGTGCTCTCTCAATTTCTCAAGTACCAGACTAAGATGATACACATGCTCTTCAATATCTCGGGAATAAATCAGTATATCATCAATAAATACTACCACGAAGGAATCCAGATAAGGTTGGAACACCCGATTCATCAAATCCATGAAAGCGGCAGGAGCATTAGCTAGCCCAAACGGCATCACTTTAAATTCATAGTGTCCATACCTCGACCTGAAGGCAGTTTTCGGCACATCCTGCTCTCTGATTCTCAGCTGGTAGTATCCCGACCTCAGATCAATTTTAGAGAACACCGCTGCCCCCTGAAGTTGGTCAAATAAATCATCTATCCGCGGGAGAGGATATTTATTTTTGATGGTCACCTTGTTCAACTCCCTATAGTCAATGCACATACGAAGGGTTCCATCTTTCTTTTTAACAAATAAAACTGGAGCACCCCACGGCGACGTACTAGGCTGAATAAACCCATTCTCTACTAATTCTTGCAACTGAGTCTTCAACTCTTTCAATTCAGCCGGTGCCATGCGGTAAGGAGCCTTATGCACAGGAGCCGCTCCAGGTTCCAAGTCTATAACAAACTCCATCTCTCGCACGGGGGGTAGTCCGGGCAAGTCATCCACAAACACATCGGGGAACTCCTCCACAACTGGAATGTCTGCCAAGGACTTCTTCTCAGACGGCGTGGACACCATCTGGACCAAGAATGCATCCGCTCCCCATGCAATCTCTCTTCTTGCCTGTATCGCCGATATAATCATCGGCTTTTCTTTTAATCTACTCCCCGCAAATTCCAGACAATCACCATCCGGAAGCTGAAAGCTAATTGTCCGACTTCTGCAATTAATAGTCGCAGAATATCGGTATAGCCAATCCATCCCGAGGATGATATCGAAACCCAACAGCTTGAATACCACCAGATCAGCGTCCAAAAACCTTCCCTCAAAATTTAACGGGCATCCCAAAGCAACCTTGGAACACCACACCATCTCGCCGTCGGGTAGCGCCACTACCATAGCCTTCGGCAACGGTTCCGTGACCAAGTTACACACCCGAGCAAATGTGGAAGACACAAACGATCGTGAAGCACCAGAATCAAACAAAGTACAAGCATAAAACTCATACAACCGGACTCTTCCTGAACCAAACACACAACCCATGAAATCCAAAAAAAAACAACGAAGAAACCAAATACACCAAAAATAAATCCAACTTAAAAGATTAAATTAATCCATACCTGTGATTACTCCAGCATCATGGGTCGCTGGTGCCTCATCGTCCACCTCTCCGGGCGTGACAGCATAAACCCGGGCTTGCACTGCTTGTCTCGGGTTGGTTCTTCCACCGTGTCTACCTCCACGGCTTCCTTGACCTCTAACGGGGCAATCCCGAGCAATATGCCCCACTTGGCCGCACCGATAACACTGGGGTCCGCTACTCGTCCGACACTCGCCCTCATGAGCTCTATTACAAATTCCACAAACAGGCATACGTCCTCCCATGCGAACACTGGAGGATGCTTGAGATCAGGTTCCAGTTCGCTGAACAAACTTCTGAGGCGAACCCGAGCTGCTTCCTTCACCAGAAAAACTTCGCCTCTTTTGCCCTGAAGGGGAGCCCAAACTCAGATTATTTTCCCTCTCTATAAGGGTGGCCACATCCACTAACTCCTGAAAAGTGGATATCCGATGGCTGACCACCAAACGGCGTATATCAGGGCGTAGTCCCTCCTGAAAACGCTCAGCTCGCAGCTCCTCTGTGGCAACAAGATGAGGAGCAAACCGCTCAAGTTCTATGAACCTCCGGGCGTATTGTTCCACTGTTGCGCCCCCTTGGACCAGATTAGAGAATTCTCTTGCCTTTTGCTTCCTTACCGATGCGGGAAAGAAGCGGTCATTGAATTCTTTCTTGAAACGCTGCCAGGTCACCGCAGCGAAAGATCCCAATTCAGATTCCAGCATCACCCTCCTGGTATCCCACCAATCAGAAACGATACCCTGCAAAAGATAGCTGGCGTAGAGTACTTGCTGAGCTTCAGTGCATCCACACACCTCAAAGGTTTTCTCCAGATCCTTGATCCATTTTCCAGCCTGAAGAGGATCCTCATTTCCAGTAAAGTGTGGGGTCCGATGCGCTAGAAAGCGCTCATAGGTGCATCCGGCTTGCACCATGCTACTGGACCCTCCTGGATACATCCAAGGTCCTCCCTGATATGGCCAGGGACCTCCTGGTTGTGGCCAATACACTCCCTGTGGCGGACAAGGCTCTCCTGACGGTGGATAGGGCCCTCCTGATGGTGGCCAAGGACCCCCTTGTGGTGGCCAAGGTCCTTGTGGTGGCCAAGGCCCTGCCTATTGTGGCCTAATATTCTGTTGCATGAACTCCGTCATCTGCCGAATTGCTTCGGCTATGGAGTCATCCCTGGATGTATTGTCTTGCGGTTCCTGAGTATTTTTCCTTGGTCTACCTGGTCTCCCCATATTCCTGTCACAACACCACTCTTGACCCTCCTTTAAGAAAACAAAAAAAACCATCATAAAACCAACAAAACAAAACAGCACCACGCAGCAAGAAACAAAAGAAACCCGCATGCCAAAACATAACTAAATAAAACAAGCAACCAAACATAAACAAATAAAACAAATAAAACAACTATACTTAACATAATTTTAAAACACAACTTTAAAAACATTCTGGTACTACCTACGGGACTTGTGGTTTTACCCAGAGCCAAACCGCTCTGATACCACCTGTGACGCCCCCGAAATCCCCACGCCCGAACACGGGGAAATTGAGACGTCCGGATGGTGACACCCCGGGTCACCATCCCATCGACGGGTGCCGAGTGTGTGCAAGGCAGCAATTGTGTACAGAGAGACACGCAGCGGATAAGAAAGTCATAACTAAGTACCAGAATTTTTCTTAACGTAATACAAGCTGTTTAAAACATACATAGATAAAATATTACAAAACACAAATGCAGTTTTAAACAAATAAAAAGATAACGTCAGCAACCCGGCGGAGCCGCATCCTCGGGCTCAGCCTCTTCCTCCTCATCCTCAACTCCTGCACCAAAAGCTACGGAACCACAAATGGTTCCGCAGGTAAGTAAAATCCCAAACACTACCAGATAAAAACACATATAACTCAAACAAGATGCATGAAACATGCCCAATGCACAAAGCCCAAAATCACCAGTTTTCCACACACGCCAAAAACCCATATGCCCCAAAAACATATCCTTTCCGAAAAACATGCCAAAAGTCACATTTGGCCCAATATCTCGCCGGAAGTCCATCCGGCCCAATATCTCACCAGAAGTCCATCTGGCCCACGCCAAAAGTCACATTTGGCCTCATAAACCATTATCCAATTTTAACCGTATGCACCATGACCTCCCCTAGGAGTCATCCGCACACCCTGGCTCCAGTGTCACACCGCAGAGTACCACCACGCATGTGACACCTAACAAGCGATGCCCAGTTCCGCGCCCCGCGCGTGCGTAGCCAAGCATCCTCTAGCCCTCGCCAGCGAAGGGCCACGGAGTCGGTGAGTAGGGCGATACCCGGTTCCATGCCCGGCACGTTCGTAGCCAAGCATCCCCTAGTCCCGCTCCCGTCATCTCTCTCGATAACTCAGGGGACATCACTCAGTTTATTCCGCTCCCGAGTGACCAGAGGAGCTCCACCGAGATAATAACCCATCCCGGCTTGGGCTCGTGATACACACGCACCCGTAAAACCAGTCACGCCAATACACAGGCTTTTCACACAATCCCACAAACACACGTGCATGCACCATGAAATGCCAAATCAATGCATATTAAAATAATCCAACAATATAAATCAATAAAACAAATAACTCCGTCCTCCATCCATCCGACCCCCGAAACTCCTCGGACTCAGTCCGGAATCAACAACCAACAACAGTAAATAATTGAATGAGCAATATATATTAAAATCTGAAAATAGGGTTTGGAAAATACTTACAGCGCTATACGGCAATTTTAGAAAACAAGCGGCGTTGCAAGCGGCGGAAAAACAGCAACGTCACAGTGAAAATTCACTGTGGCCGTGGGTCCGAAAAACCCACTTTTGAACGGGGACAAACTAGGACACGGGATTGATAGGGAATGGTCTAGAGGTGGTTGTGAAGCTATAGGAAGTGACGGACGGCCGTGGGTGGCGGCGGAATGGCCGAAAATGGCCGAAAATGGCAAATCGGAAAACAAGCTCGTGGGAGCTGCTCCGGTGGTCGATGGAGGCCGGAAATGGGTGGGTTAGGACGGCAAGGGACCGGTGATGAAGTGGTGAAGAAATGGTGGCCGGAGGTGGAGCGACGGCGGCGGATCGGAGTGAAAACCGTGGGTGCTTGTTGGGCTTTTTCCGGCCAAATGGCCGGCCGGTTGGGGGTGGGTTTTGGAGGGAAGGTAGACCGGAAGGAGAGGAAGAGAATGGGACCGGTGGGAGGCCGAACGGTGGCCGGACGGCGGCGGTAGGGGCTGGGGAAGGCTGACGCCGGCGTGAGGGAGAGAGAGAAGAGAGAGAGTGCACGGGGGGGGTCCGAGTCGGGGGAGAGAGGAGAGAGAAAAGAAAGAGAAAAAAAGAAAAAGAAGAAAAAGAAAAGAAGGGAAAAAGAAAAAGGAAAAAGAGAAAAAGAAAAAAAAGATGTGAAAAGAAATGAGGTCCAGTCCTCATTCCGGGAAAAAAAACAAACCGCCAAAAAGATTAAAATCACAAAAACAACTAAAAGAAATAAAACACAACCTCAAATAAATTAAAATAAATTAAAAACCGACTTTAAAAACGCAGTTAAAATAAAATAAAATATCTGATATATTAATTAAAATAAAAACAATTATTTCAGCGAAAATACACTTAAAAGCGGGTCATCACATTTTTTGTCTTTTTGGATAAGATTAAAATCATCTGAACGCCTTGTGTGAGATTTTGATCAAGATAACATCATGGTCTGACACAGTGTGTCAGATTTATCTATGTTATGGTGACAGGATGGTTTAAAAGTGACTATTTTTTTGAGTTATCGTTTTTTTTTCATGCCTTACTGGTTAAAAGGTCTACTATTTTGAATTAGTTATATTTTTTATTTTATTTTTTATTTTTTGTTTATTTTTTTACATTTGAGTTAATTTGTTCTATCTGAATTTGTGATATATGAAACCACAGTTTATCTGCATTCTTTTATGATATCACTTCTATCTGAGGCCACAGTTTTTTTTTTTTTTTAACATTGACTTATTTTTTATGTGACGATTTATAAGTTATTTCAATTTTTATTGTCTTTTTGTTTGTTCAATATGTTTCTGAATGTTTGTCTAATTTTTTCTTGAGTTGCATGCTCCGGTGCTGTTTTTGTCTGGAAATTTGTTTTCTTGTTTATATGCTTTTAGTTATTCTAATTTATTTATGTTTGTTGCAGGTAAGCTAAAATTACTATTTTATTGGTGAGTTCATTTAATATATTTTTTGATTTACAGTTATATTATATGTTTTCATTTGTTGATCCTAAAGTTGGTTTGCCATCTAAAGAGCTTATATGTTGTTGTTGCATTGAGGTTATTGTATTACATGTTCATGTTGAATTTGTTTGTTCTAAAAATTTTATTTTTTGCTTTTAATTGATTTGTGAATGTTAAATTGTTTAAGAGTCATTTTTATTGTTTGTCTATATTTTATAGTTTATCATATTCTATATTCATATTCAATTTGTTTTGTAAGTAGCGTTCATTTATTTAAAAATGGTTTGTCAATGTTAAATGCTTTTACACAAATTATATTGCTTGTTTTATACACTTTTGTAAAACTTAAGATTATTGTTTGTCTAAATATGTTTTTACTTTTGTAAAATTTAATTTGTTAATTATGGGAGTTTGTGAAAACATAAAAATAGACGTGCAAGTCTGGCATTTTTTTTTATAAAAAAATAAGTAGATTTCAGACTTACATAAAAATTTGATTTTTTATTATGAATTCCAACTTGTTTTACAAGCCGTATGCTTTTTTTAAAAAAAGAGAATAAATTTGATACAAATATAAAATATATATATATATATATATTAATTTTTTAATAGTAGACTATTTTTTTTACATACAATATGCTAAACATATGTACTAAAAAATTACATATTTCATTTCTTCAAACTAAAAAAACAAAGCATAATTATGTATAAATAAAAATAAAATTATTTTTTAATGGTAAGGCTTATTTCTTTTATACATAAAATGTAGTAAACTTCCATACCTTAATATTACAAATATAAAAAGCATATAAAAATATAATTTATAAAACTTAATTTGTTAATTTGTGGGAGTTTGTGAAAACATATAAAACATGTTTGTGTCTCTCATTTTTTTTTTATAAAAAATTGGTTTAATTCGTGACTTGCATAAAAATTAATTTTTTTCATGATGGATTAGATCTTCTTGTCGGTTTTTTTTTTTAAATGAATAAATGTGATACTTATATCAAGAGAGAAATTTTGATTAATTTTTTAGCAATAAACTATTTTGGTTTTTGGAAAATAGGAATCCCACACAAAATGTTTATCGAAATTTTTTTACTTAGTAATTAACTAATTATTTTTAAATGAATATATATTTTTTATTTATTTTTAAAAAATGTTTAAATAGTTGTAAAAAAGGACCGTGTTACATACACAGATTTTCTACCGAAAATCTCTACCGATCAGTGCAAAGGTTTCTTTTTTTTTTTTCATTTTTCCTTTCAACATTTTTAAACTATTTAAATATTTTTAAAAAATAAAAAATATATATTCATTTAAAAACACTTAGTTAATAGTTAAGTAAAAAAAAATTAAAAAAATTAAAAAAAAACATCTCGACAGAAATTTTTGATGGAAAACAACTATTTGCTTAAAAAAAGGGGGAAACGAAAGAATGAAATAAAAACAAGTTTTATTAACAGTAGAGGATTTCCGTGATAAGCCTTATTTCTTTTATACATAAAATATGCTAAACTTCGATACCTTAATAGTACAAATGTAATTCGTTTAAACTATAAAGTGTGAAATATAATTAGTATTATTTTTTAAAAAAATACTAATCCCACAGAAAATGTTTACTGAAAATTGTTTACCAAAAATATTTTTCATTTTACTTAGTTATTAACTAATTGTGTTTTTAAATGAATGTGATATTTTATTTATTTTTAAAAAATGTTTAAACAGTTTTATTATTGAGAAACCCCGTACACATAATTAATTTTCAAACCTACGTTTGCTTTGTTTGGTTTGATTTGCTTTTATTATTTGTTTATATTTTCTTAATTTCAAATATATATTGAGATGTTATATAATTTTTATTTCTTTTATATCACTTTGTTTTATAAAAATGAAGATTTTTTCTTTTAACTAATGTCACTTTCTTTTTCAAGCTTTAATTTCTTAACATTCATTTTGAAGGTTGCTTACTTTTGGTAAATTTTTATTGCAATATAAATTTTAAATCTTTATTGCAATATGTATATTGTTTTTTGTTTTGCTTGAAGCATAATTCCACTTCAAGAACAAAAAACAAATATCATTTTAACTCTTTTAATACATCGGAACAAACTTTTTTAAGTTTGCATACCGTTGTCTAATTTTTTTATTCTAATTTCAATTTTAAATTTTTTACTTGGATGTTGAGCTTCAATGAGAGATCTGTACATAAAAGCAACAGTTGTACTCGGTCACTTCTTCTTGCTTTTGTTTTGTATGTGTATTATTTATGGAAGCCACATGTTTAAATTTTTTACATCTTTTGTTGTTCATCTTCTAAATATTTTGGTAAAACATAATTGTTTTGGTTGTAGTGGCTTTTCGATTATGTAATATTTTTGTAATGATTCTTTTGTTATTATTTTCCTCTCTATTATTGAATACCATGAAAGAAAATCTTGGTTCCATATGTTTTAAGATATATAGTTTATTTTGAATTAATCTTTAGTAATATTTAAACATTTTATTTGTAATCAAAAGAGTTAAATTATGAAACTCATATGTTTAAATTTTAAATTTTTTATTTCTTTTGTTGTTCATATTTTAAATGTTTAAGTACAGTGTAAATTTTTTGGGTATTATTTTTTGACATCTCAATTTTAATTGTTGTTCAATTTTTATTGTTTTTGTATTTTATGTGTATTATTTACGGAAGAAATGTGTTTAAATTTTTTATTTGTTTTGTTATTCATATTTTAAATGTTTAGGTGAGGCATAATTCTTCAGGGCATTATTTTGTACAGATCGGTGGAAGGGTTGTAATTTTAGTAATATTTTTGTAAATTAGTTTTAATAACATTATCTTTATATAATATTTTTGTAATTTGTTTTGTTATTATTTAGCTCCGTCTTTGTATACAATCGAACAAAATCTTCGTTCCAAATATTTACATATGTATTTGTTCCTGATTCATGTTTAGTAATATCTAAAGATTTTACTTAATAATCTTTTTAATTTGTTTTGAAACTAATTATCAATAAATTTAATTATTTTGTAATAAAATATAAATTTTTTTGGTATTAAAAATAAATTGAACTTTTTGAGTCTAACAAAGTTTACTTTATAATCGAAAGAGTTAAATTATAATGTAGATATGTAAAACATTTTAGACCATTCTTCTTGTGTAAAAATAAAACAAAAATATTATTTTTAATTATTTTCAACTACAGCAACCCCAGACAACACAAATAAAGCAAAAATTCAAAGTTAATACAAAAAAATATACAAAGAGCGGTAATTTGAAAAGTAAAGCCCGAAAACTCACAAAAACATACAAAAGCAATCGAGAATGCTGAGAATTAAAGATCTTTTTTTCTCCAATAAATCGAAAAACAACTCTTTGTTAGTAACAAATGAATGTTCTAAGTCTCGTATGAGTCTTATCTAAAATGATTTTTGACAAATAAGACATTAAAAAAATTTTGTTAATTGAATCCGCCCCTTACTATATTATAGCTATTATTTTCTTTGCGCTATAAAATTTTAATTTTATTATTTGAAAATATCAAAAAAAAATTATTGTTTAAATGACATAAAGAATATTTCATATTTTTTTATATTTTTCTCATAGGCAAATTATCAATTTAATATAAATATAAAAATTATATAAATTATATGTCAAAACAGACATTAAAAGAATTTTGTTAAAATTATTTGCAAACTCAATTAATTTTTATATTATATGCCATTCTATTACCAACCTTAAATAATAATTTTGTCTTTTTTTTTTTTAACTATTAAGCTATACTTTAATTATCTAAAAATAAAAAAAAATAGATAATCACAAAAATAGCATAAACAAAATTTTATATTTTTATCTTATTGCTACACACAAATTTTTAATTAAATACAAATTGTATTAAACAATTTTTTAAGTTAAGTATAACTTAAAATACTATCTTACATGAAGTGCGTACAATGTCATAAATGTTTTATATAATATTAATTAATAAAAAAAATTAAAATTTGTGTGTATGATTAACAGCTAATAATTAAATATAAATTTATTTATTTACAGAATTAACATTTGAAAAATTTTAGCAGTTGAAAGGTATTTTTAAATTGGCTTTAATTTGCAATTGGTTTAAGTAATTTTTTTTTTATCGTTAACAAAAAAAATAAAAGAATTACAAAATAAGTAAAAAAATAACAAATTTTACTTATTAACAAAATAAAAAGGCATAAAAAAGGACATTTATGGATAGAGGTATAAATATAAATAATAACAAGTAAAAGTCTAAAAGTAAATAATAATAAGTAAAAATTTAAGCATTAACTATAGAAACTCTTTTAAATTTTAACAAAAATTTTGATTTTTGTATTTGTATATATAAATAATTATGATATTAAATATGTTAATTTTTTCTCTTAATCAAGTTAAATTTTAAAGTTTTTGATTTTACGTTATTCAAAATCACATTTTTTTAATGAAAGTTTGAAATTTTGTTTTGCTATTTTGTCTTTTGAAATTCAATCTTTTTTAATTTTTTTTATTGAAATATATTTAAAAACAAGATATTTTATTTATGTATTTAAATATATTTATTAATTTTCATTTTTTGAAAAAGTAATATAACAAAGTTAAAATTTAAGTGTTTTGACAATTTCAGTTTGATTTTATTCAAATTTATGACTAAGTGTATTATTAATTTATTTAATTGTTAGCTTAAATTGTGTTTAGCTCAAAAAGTTAATTTTTTCTTATTGAAATATATTTATTGAAATGAAATTATATCAAAAAATATATTTAGTTGATTATGTATTTAATAATCTCTCTTTAATGGTATAAAACATTAAAAACTAAACTATAAAAAATAATATGCTATTTTCCATTTCAAAGTATGTGAAATAAAAAAAATTTAAACAAATAAAATATGCTTCTAATTGATAAAAAAAAGTCTATACTTAAAATTATTACAATATCTGACAGTTTTATAATAATTTTATCATTTATTAAAATTGAAATAACTTTAAAAACTTTTACAAAAACATAAAACAGTTAATTAAAAAAATTTATTATGAGCAATATAACAACAATTTTTTGATATTTAAAAAGTTTCAATTAGTTTAAAATAAAACTTAACACATTTCTTTTAATAATTGTTTATTATCATTTATGTAAAAGAATCATATACTATTTGGCTATTTAAAATAAATATATTTTTATTCAAAACATCTAATGTACTGTTTGTTATAAAAATTAGGGCATTTTTTATCAACAGGAACATCAAAATTCAAGTAATATTGTAACCTTCTGACAACAAATTTGTAAGTACTCATTTATTTTATAAATGTTATAAATTTAATTTTTCTATAAATGCCTTTTTAATCATACACGTTTATTTCTAATTTTTTTTTTTTTTGGTGTATCTTGTTAAAAAACTACAAAAATTCATTTATCATATTTTTGCTTTTAATTTTTAAAAAATCAATGGCATCTAATTTAAAATTTACCACATTTTTTTATAGTTCTTTATTGTAATTTACATAAATGAATAATATATTATTGTCTATAAAATATATTTTTATCAAAAAAATCTAATGTACTATTTGTTATAAAAAATAGGGGCAATTTGGTCAGCAATAGGATCAAAATTCAACTTATACTATAATCTTTTGGTAAGAAATTTGAAAGTATTTATTTGTTCTGCGAATGTTAGAAATTTATTTTTTCTATAAATGTGTATTTGATATTACATATTTATTCCTGCTTTTTTTTTCTTCTATATATTCTTAATTGATAAATTCACACAATATTTCTTTTCCTGAAATTTATTTCATACTAAAACTAAATTTATACATTTTTATCTTTTAATTATTAGACTTATTAACTGTTTATATTTTCTTAAATATCTATTTGTCCTTGAACATCAATCCATCTAGAACTTTAATAATATTATTCATTTTCAAAACAATTGTTAGCATCAAAAATTCATAATAAAAAGTTATTTGAACTATAATTTTTTTTGCCTTTTGTAATTCTAAAATATCTTACATTTTACAAATATCTTTATTAAACTATAATATTTAAATATAAAATTTACACGTACAAATTTTATGGTTCTGGATAGATTTTTGTTCAAGGGTGAATATTTTGTTTTTCTATATAATAGAATTAAATATAAACAGTTATAAAATATTGTATTATCTCAAGACAATATATAAATTCCAAATTATTTTAGGATAGTTATTACAAAATCATAAGTCTATTTATTTTCTTTTCTTAAAAAATATTTTGATTATCTTTATCCATTAATATTTGAATATTTTGTTCACTCAACAATAATTTCATTCATTGAAACATAAATCATATTAGTTATTATATAGATATTGATTTTTACAAATATTTTTTCATTTGATATATGGCCAACAAAAATTTTAATATAGACTTTAATCTAAATGATGGTGTTTGCAAATTACTATAAAAAATAGTAATTTTGAATATGATACCATATTTAGACATTAATTTCTATCCAAACTTGAATTTATCAAGCTGAAAAATATATAGCCATAAATTCAAAAAAATATTTATAGTCAATTTTTTAATGGTCAATGTTTGTAAAATAAAATATTATATATTTATGTTCTTTATGAAACAAATTTTTTAAATTTTATGTTTATTCAATTTAACCATCGAAAACAAATGTACCAATTAAAAAAATAAATTAAAATGAATACAAACTTAATACACAATAGAAATTCCCATAACTTATTTCATATAATTCAATAGTTATAAATTTCAGATGAAATTATTAAAAATTTGTTTGCAAAAATTTTTATTAATTATTTTATATTTATGTTTAAAAACACTTATTATATTGTTTTTCATCAAAATAAATCACAACAAATTAAAACATTTTGTTCACTTTACAAATTTTATAAAAAATGGTTATTTCAAAAAAATAAGATAACTTTTTCTTTTTTCTGTCAAACATAGGGATTACATTTTCAACTGAAAGATCTAAATTCACCAAATCTTATTTCATGCTAGCTAAAGAAATTGTAAGTATTTATTGTTATGCATATTAAAAATTATTTATTTTGTTTAATTCATGCTTAAAACTATGTCCTTTTTTTAACTGTTTCTTATTTCACATAACAATTGTTGATATAAAATATATACACATAAACATATTTATTATATATTCTTTTATCTTTCATTCAACAAATATTTAGGAAAATTTAAATTAGATCACTTTGTAAATATTCTACATTAAATTTTAATTATTGGTTAATTTACTATCTACTTTGTAGCAATGTAAAATTTTCAATTTATGATTTACTTTGTTAACATAATGTATGATAAAATTTTACTTATTAATTATAAAATCTTTACTTAAACAAATAATTAAATAAAATTCTCTTTCAGAAACAATCAATAAACAAAAATGTCATCTGAGGATTTTCTAGAAGACAAAAATGCTGAATTCAAACAAAGAACAAAAGAAAAATATATTCAGAAACAAAGTTCTAAAAGAAATATGATTGACCTAGAAGATTCAATGTCATCTGATGCTGATCAAATGATTATATCAGTTGATGATACATTAGATGATCATCTCCAATCTATTCGTGATATTCAAAATTCTAATATTCAACAAGTTCATGGAAAAAGATCCAGACTTTCCGGCCATAATTTTAACATTCTTAGAATGACCTCTTCCCAAGAGACTAGCGTATATTCAAACGTTAATATCCTTAGTGGAAATCCAGAAGAATCTACAGAATCAAATATCTCATTCAATTCTTCAGCTACATCAAACTGCTCTGTAGGTTTATTGCAAGAAACATCAACAAATGCACCAATAGAGACAATTCAACTTTCTAAACAAGTTACGCTGCAATAGGTTTATAAACTTTATCTATTTTTCCTTATATATTTTATTTTATTGTTTTCATTAAATAATTAGTTTTCCCACAAAATAGGCTCTTCTTGTTGAGCCTATTTTATTTTATCACAATCAAGTTCTCAAAGAGTTCGACCAACATCTGTTTTTGGT
This sequence comes from Carya illinoinensis, assembly GCF_018687715.1. NCBI lineage: Eukaryota > Viridiplantae > Streptophyta > Magnoliopsida > Fagales > Juglandaceae > Carya > Carya illinoinensis. Next base: position 52,668,500 of record NC_056752.1, read on the forward strand.
AAGAAATTAAAATATAATCAATTTCTTAATAATATTACATTCCAATCTTATTTACACATATAATATTGATTGAAATTAAGTAATTCAATTATTTTTATTGAAATTTTTTATTTTTTTTTCTTTACCCCAACTTAATAGGCAGATCACGTTGTCATAATGTTGTGCATAGACAAATATTACAAAATGTTCCAGTCGAAGCTAATTTTTTACCAAATGTGCCACATTGTAAACATTGCAAAGTGAATAGATTCTTTCATGAAACAAATAGTTTCTACTGTGCCGGTGGATCAATTTTTTTAGTTACAAATGATATTCCAGATCAACTTTATAACTTGTTTGTTTTGAATACTACTGAATCTATACAATTCTGGACATACGTTCGAACATATAACAACAAATTTGCTTTCATATCTTTTGGAGTTAAGTTTGACAGAAATCTATGTCGAAGAAATAGAGGAATTTATACATTTCGAACTCAAGGCCAGATTTATCATTATCTCCCCGATTTAGTTCCTTCAGATGGTCAACCTTCTAACTTACAGCTATATTTTTATGACACTGAACATAAATTTGAGAATCGCATTGTTGACTCAATCAGAATGAATCCTTTTATTATTGCTCAACTTATGGATATCCTTCATGTAAATCCATATTCTACATTTTTCCGATCTATTGGTGATTTACCAAATTTAAAGCATCAAAAAATCTGTATAAAATCAAATCCTGGTTTGGATCAACGGGTGTTTAACGCCCCAACATTATCAGAAGTTGCAGTAATTTGGGTTGAAAATGATGATTCAGAACATTTAACACCTCGTGACATCTTTGTATTTAACCATATTGGCGGGAGTCATTTAGTTCAATATTATTTTGGATGCTATGATCCACTTCAATATCTATTACTCTTTCCTTTTGGTGATATTGGATGGCACCAAAGCATACAAAGAATTAAGAAAAGAGGTACATCTGTATCTACCAATAATTGCATAGCTAAATTACTCAATCCTCACCAATCAATATCAGCAGAACAATTACTTAAAAGAGAACAACAAGGTTAAATTTTTTACACTATTTTTTTTTTGTCAAAACTTATTATTGACATATTTACTATTTTTTTGTCAAAACTTATTATTGACATATTTACTATGTGATTTTTTAAATAATTTCTTATCACTCCTGTAGTTTTAAACCGAAAAAGAAAAGATCCAACTGTTTCTTGTCGTGAATATTATTGTTACAAGCTACAAATTAGAGAAAATCTGAAATCTATTCTTCTAATCTTTAGTCGACTTTTTCAACAATTTGTTGTTGATATGTACGTGAAGATAGAAACTTCAAGATTAGATTATTTTCGTTACAATCAACAACACATTCGATCTGAATTATATCAATATATTGTTAATAGCATTGATCTTGGAGAAACAAATGCTTCCAAAATTGGCAAGCATATAATTTTGCCTTCATCTTTTATCAGAGGCCCAAGAGATATGAAAAAAAGATATATGGAAACAATGACTTTAGTTCAACGATATGGCAAACTAGATTTTTTTTGACAATGATATGCAATCCAAACTGGAAAGAGATTTCAAATGAATTGCAACCACACGAAGAAACTCAATATCGGCCTGACTTAATTGCTCGAGTCTTTAGAGCAAAATTAGAAGACCTGAAGTATCAACTATTCAAGCGAGAAATATTTGGAAAAGTTTCAGCATATGTCTATGTTATTGAGCACCAAAAAAGAGGACTTCCACATGCTCATTTTCTGATTATATTGCGTCGGAAATTATATGCACCAGAATCTTTTGATGAGATCGTATCTGCTGAATTACCTGACAAAGACAACAACTTACATCTCTATACAGCTGTTATCAAGCATATGATGCATGGACCATGTGGAGATCTAAATCCAACAAATATATGCATGAAAAAAAATTGTTGTTTCAAAAATAATTACCCAAAATATTTTGTTTCAAACATTGTTATTGGAAATAATTGCTTTCCAATATACAGACGCTCCAACAATGGAAGAACAGCCAGAATTAGAGACCATGATTTGGATAATCGTTGGGTTGTTCCATATAACCCGTATTTAGTTGCAATGTTTGGTTGCCATATCAATGTTGAGATATGTTGTACAATAAAAGCTGTCAAGTATCTCTACAAATACATTTATAAAGGCCATGATCATGTTGCATTCAATTTAGTTCCTGAAGAAAGCATTCATCAAATTGACGAAATTGAACGATTTCAATCAGCTCGATGGATTGCTCCACCTGAGGCTATGTGGAGAATATTTGGATTTATTGTCAATGAAGTTCATCCTGTAGTTTATAGTTTACATTTACATCTTGAAAATCAACACCAGGTGACTTTTCGTACTCATGAAAACTTAACAAAAGTGATGAACTCTGATCTTTCAGCAAAATCAATGTTAACAGAATTCTTCGCAACAAATCAAATTGATCAAAATGCAAGAAAATTGTTGTATAGAGAATTTTCTGAATTCTACGTTTGGAGCCAGCAATACAAAATGTGGACTGTTCGAAATAAACAAATTGTGATAGGCCGAATTGTTACAGCAAATCCTTTTGAAGGAGAGGATATTATTGAATCATATAAGAGGTCCTCTATCATTTCAACATCTGAAAACTGTAAATGGTATCTTGACTCCCACATTTCAAGAAGCAGCAACCATGCATGGTTTATTACAAAAAGATAACAGTTTGGAAGAATGCTTATATGAAGCTCTTTTTATCAAATGTCTTTCAATTTAAGAAGACTATTTGCAACAATTTTAGTTTATTGCAATCCAACAAATCCAAGAGATCTTTGGGAACGCTTTAAACAAGATATATCTGCTGATTTCCAATTAGTTGGATGTTCTTCATCAAATGTTAGAACCGAAACTTTACACTTTATCTCCAAAATCCTCGAATCAATGGGTAAAGACATTAATTCATTCCATTTTATTGACCAAAATATTGATTTTGATGAAGATGAATTTCTGTCTAGAGAAATTGATGATGAATTGGCGGTTCCAATCCCAAAAGAAGATCTTCATACATCAACACTATTTAACAGCAAACAACAAAATGCTTATAATTCTATCTTGCAAAAAGTTTTATCAAATCAAGCTGTTGCATTCTTTATTGATGGTCCTGGTGGAACAGGAAAAACGTTTTTATACAAGGCACTCCTTGCTACAATAAGAACAAAACAATTAATTGCTCTTGCAGCTGCTTCATCTAGTGTTGCGGCATCAATCTTACTTGTGGTCGAACTGCACATTCACGATTTAAAATTTCATTAGATGTCAACAAAAATTCGACGTGCAGTGTCAGTAAACAAAGTGGACTTGCAAGATTACTACAAATAGTAAAGTTGATCATATGGGATGAAGTTCATATGTCTAAAAATGAATCCATAGAAGCATTAGATAAAATGCTAAAAGACATTAATGATTCAGAATTATCTTTTGGTGAAAAAGTTATTGTGTTTGGTGGAGATTTTCGCCAAATTCTACTTGTGGTCCCAAAAGGAACAAGACAATAACAAATTGATGCTAGCTTGGTTTCTTCCTACATATGGCCTAAATTGACAAAAATTCATTTGACTGAAAATATGCGAGCAAGATTAGATCCAGACTTTTCAAGATATATATTGGATTTAGGAAATGGGCTACCACCAATCACAATTAATGAACATGTCAAGATTCCTGCAGCCATGTTAATTCCATATGAAAATGATGCTGCTTCTTTGGACCATTTGGTAGATGCTGTGTTTCATGATATTTCTGATTATTCAACAAATATTTCAAACATGATGAATCGAGCTATGATGAATGTGTGAAAGTGTACTCTATATACCCTATTATTGGACTAAAATGCTAAAATGTGAATAGAAATCATAGGAATTAATGTGTATTCTTAAATTGAATTTCTATTTACGTTGGGATACTCCTAAGCAGTTTTTTTATGTCTAATTTCAGAGTTTATAAAAGAGCAAGTCAAGACCAGTCAAATTCAAAGGAGGACATTCATGGGGTTTGAGAGCAATTTGGAAGAAAAGAAAAAGAAAAAAATCACAAAATGAAACCACAAGAAGTCCAAGTCTGAAATTTGCTAGGAGACAGTCTGGACATACTTTAGTCTTTTGATTGTATCTTTTTACTCATATATCGGATTAATACAATTCTTGATGCATTGGAAAGCTATCTTAAAGGGCTATACCTTTGTCTCTAATAAGGATTTTCAAATTCGAATTCCTGAAGGCTGTACGTGGCTGCCAAGATAAGTCCTAAAATTTAGGCGATTTTTTTTATGCAGAAATTAAGAGGACATTAGGATTTCTTTCTTACCCTATATAAGCATATCATTAGCACGAAATGGAGGGGGGAAGAGGCACAAGAGGCAGATCTGAAGAGAGGAGAAAATCACTTTCATGGCCACTGTTCGCTTCAGTTTTCTCTGGAGATTTTTGTTGTCCATTATATTTATGGGTAAGAACTTGCACATTAGATGATATTTCTAATTTATTGTTAATTCATGTATTTAATTTTCAATTGCTAAAACTCTTTTGTTTTATCATTCTCAATTCATCGTTGATGTTTTCTTCTTCGAATAATCATAAAATTTATTGTGTTTATGGGTTCAGTCATGCTTTTTCTATTGAATAGATTAGTTTTTTGATTATGTTTGGATCAATTATTTATCTATATTGATTTAGTTTTTTGCTGCAATATCGCTTCCTAAGTATATTGTCGTCATTAGATTTTATCAATAGGGGTAGTAATTCACGTTTTTTAAAAGTGGTGAATGTTTTTTCAAAAGGTTACATTTGATTTAAGTCTGGTTTATAAATCTATACCTTCCGATTGAGAATTGCGGGAATTGAGTTTCTAATTGAGTTATCCAATGAATTAAGAATAATTAAAATACCAGATTTGTGCAAAGGATTCCCGACGCTCTACTGTTTGTCAAATTTGAGTACTTTTTCTGTTAATCATTTTGCTTCACTTGAATTTACATTTAAAATTAATCTTTGTTCTCTATTACTTATTTAATATTTTTTCTTTAGTTTCTTTGTTTCTCTTGCTATTTTTTTAATTTGTCTCCCTGTGGAATCGACACCTCAAAACTGTACTACAACTACCGCGTTATTCTTTGGGCGTAATCAAATTTTGGCGCCGTTGCCGGGAAGACGGTAGAAGAATTGTGAGATAGTTTTTCTTTTCAACAGTTTGTAAAGGCGGTAACTTCGTTCCCTATTTTAGCTTGCTGCATCTTTTTTTTTTTTTTTCTTTTTCTTTTTGTAGTTTTTTTTAGTGTTGGGTTTTTCTCTACCTTGCATGCACAGGTATAGAGACGCCTTGGATCGGTTTGCTTGTAGACCTGTGTTAGAGTCAGAGTTTAATTTTTCTGATCATTTGTTTGATAATTCTTCTAATTCTGAGAAAATGAGTGAATACGAAGATCAACCCACTAGGACCCTTAAGGATTACCTCCACCCTACACGCACAGCCACACCATCATGCATCATGTTTCCAGCTAATATTCGCCAATTAAATTTTAAAACAGGGATGATACAGTTACTCCCTACTTTTCATGGCTTGGAAAATGAAAATCTATATGTGCACATTAGGGAGTTTGAGGAAGTAGTTGCGACTTTTCATAGTCAAAATGCAACTGATGACATTGTGAGACTTAAGTTCTTTCCTTTCTCTTTGAAAGATAGAGCTAAGAGTTGGCTATACTTATTGAGACCACGATCTATTGGGTCATGGAATGAGATGACTCAGGTCTTCTTTAATAAATACTTTCTCCAACATAAGACCAATGCTTTAAAAAGGCAAATCTCTACCTTTGTACAAAAGGATAGTGAGACTTTGTATCAGTCTTGGGAGAGATTTAAGGAGCTATTAAGTATGCGTCATCACCATGGATATGAGAATTGGCGCTTAGTGAGCTATTTTTATGAGGGACTTACACCTAGAGAGCGTCAATTTGTGGAGATGATGTGTAATGGTGAGTTCTTACAGAAAGATCCTGATGAGGCCATAGAATACCTCAATGAGCTTGCTGAAAAAGCTTACACTTGGACTGGACCTAGTGCTACTGAGAGCACAAATAGGTCACGACCTGCAGGAAACCTAAATGGTGGTGGAATTTACCATCTCAGGGAAGAAGATAACCTAAAAGCTAAGGTTGAGATGCTCACTAGAAAGCTAGAAGCGTTGAAGATTAAGGACTTAAAGCCAACACACGTGGCTAATCATGCAGAGTCTTTTGGACCATGTTTTGTGTGTGGTGGGGTAGATCACCTTGCCCAAGATTGTCCCACATTGGCTGAGATGAGAGGAATGTATGAGGAACAATGTAATGCCTTAGGTATGTACAAGAAGCTTTTTACACATTTCTCTAACACCTATAATCCGGGGTGGCGTAATCACCCCAATTTTAGCTGGAAGTATGAAAACCAGCCGCCTGCACAACCCTCTAGATCATATCCTACACCATATCATGCACCTTCATCTTCTAGGAGCTCCTTAGAAGATACTTTACATGCTTTTATTGAGGCACAAGGTAAAACTAACCAAAAGTTTGAATCTTTGATTATGCAGGTTGTTGAAGAAAACAAAAAGATAAAGAGTCATATATCCAAGATAATGAGCTCCTTGAGTGTGAATGAGCGTGGCAAGTTTCCTTCTCAAGCTCAATCCGCACCCCAAGGTCAGCATATGGCACAAAAGAATTTAAAAGAAGTCAATGCCATTATGACAAGAAGTGGTAAGTCCTTACACATCCCAACAACTGATAAGCAAGAGGATGTTGAAGAGGAACAAAGCAATGATAGCACCGAGTTCTCCAAGGATGCCGAGGTAATCAAGAGTCCAGTTAAGGTACCATTTCCTCAAGCTTTAAAATCTGGTATGCGAACTTTGGATCCTAGTAATGAAATCTTGGAGAACCTCAGGCAGGTAAAGATTAACCTTTCTCTTTTGCATGTTATTAAACAAGTTCCCACTTATGCAAAAGTTCTTAAAGATTTATGTACAGTTAAGAGGAAGCACCATGTTAAGAAGACAGCATTTCTGACAGAGCAAGTTAGTGCTCTAATTGAGCAGCGACTTCCTCCTAAGTACAAGGATCCTGGTTGTCCAACCATTAAATGTAATATTGGGAATCATGAGTTTGGGCAAGCCTTGCTAGATCTAGGAGCTAGTGTTAATTTGATGCCTTATTCCATTTATTTGCAGCTTGGTTTGGGTGAAATTAAGCCTACTTCTGTCGTGCTTCAGTTGGCTGATCGTTCAGTTAAGAAATCGAGAGGGATAGTTGAGGATGTTTTGATCCAAATTGACAAATTTTATTATCCTGTTGATTTCTTAATTTTGGACACTCAATCAGTTGTTGAGTCTAACTTTAAAGTTCCTCTCATATTAGGTAGACCATTCCTTGCTACAGCTAATGCACTTATAAATTGCAGGAATGGGTTGATGAAGTTATCTTTTGGAAACATGACCATGGAGGTCAACATTTTTCATATTGAGAAGCAGCCAACAGATGATGAGTGCCACCAAACGTATATGATTAATGCACTCATAGATAAGGGAGTTCACACAACTCATGATTTTGATCCCCTTGAATATTCCCTTGTGAATTCTGAGTTTAATACATCTGTTAATGATTCATCTGATGTTATTGATATTTGTGCTGTTTTTGATGAAACTCAGGATTATGGCACACAGGTTTGGCAACAGAAATTTGAGGAGATGCCTAAGAAATGTGGAAAATAGATTCCTGTAAGTATGAAAGCACCAAGAGTTAAATTGAAATATTTGCCTAAGTCTAAAGTCTATAAGGTTAAAATGAAAACGTTTCATGATAAAAATATTTTTAAGAAGAGGTTTAAACCTAATGACCGAATATGTTTATATGATTTTGGATCTCACAAGCACAAAGGAAAACTTAGGTTTAGGTGGACTGACCCATTTCTAGTGAAAAATATTTTTGTAAATGGGGTAGTAGAAATAGAGGATCCTAAGGATGGTCGGATCTTTAAAGTAAATGGTCAACGCCTTAAAATATTCATTGATAGGCAAGTTCTGGAAGTAGAAGACATTCCACTTGTGGATCCAGTCTATCAACCTTGACCACACAAAGATATGTTTCTTTATTTATTTTGTTTTGCTTTGTTTTGTTTTTATTTTTTCTTATTTTCTTTTTTTTCCTTTTTGTTTGCTGTTGTTTTCTTTGTTTTTGATTGCAAGATAGTTTCATTTCGTCATTTCAGATTACCATCTTTGGTGTTTAGGGAGCTACCCACGTCACTCATCAGGTGTATTCTACCATTTTCAGTTACTCCCCATTCAATTTTGATTCTTAAACATTGAGGACAATGTTTCATTTAAGTTGGGGGCGGTGGTGCAAATTCAGTTTTTAAAATGCTTGTTGGAACTCTGTGGCATATTTTCATGTGTCAATTTTTTTTAATTTGCATCACACGTGCATCATTTTCACATGTGTGCTCATTCTCATTCATAGCCATCTTCGTGAATTTACCAAACCCATCAGATCATTTTTTGCTGAAACATTCACAGAATCCTTAATGCACTTATCCAAGTTTTGTGGTAAGATGGTGGTTTGACACATGTAGCTAGAGAACTCTTTTGATTAAGTTTTCATGTGAGTTTGGAGAGGATTGAGAGCATACAAATGCAGTAAATTGTGATAAGCGTTCATTGATCTGTTGAATTGGGCACTTCTTTTGAGAATATCATTACATGGTTTGCGGTACAATGGTGAATATACTTGGGATATGACGAAGGTCAACTTAGGATTAACGTTTGAGCCTTTCAAGCTATCCTTTCCATCATAGACTCCTAGTAGCCAACTTTGAGCCAATAAAACACTTGTAGCTTTTTCTTTTCATATGCCCATATTGTAACAGCCCGCTAGAAATTCAATTGTGAAATTTCTATTAACTTTAGGAACCTCGTGAAGACCCCATAAGTTTTCACGAATCCATTAATCGTATAGGTTTTTGTTTAACTACATAATTAGTGTTATTATTTATTATGGTATCAGAAGTGTATTTTTGATTATTGGAGATAGTTAGAAGTGTCAAAATGTATTATGGTTTGTGCCATTAGACTCGGAGGGTTATTTAAAGTCTTATGGCGCAATAACATTTTTTCATATTTTCGGACAAAACGTCTGTTCAAAACTGTAGATATTATTGGATAAAAAGAAATATCTTGAGGTAATTTTCATGAATATTATTGGGTAAAAATATTTTGAGTTGATTTTTATAGATATTATTAGATAAAAATATCTTAAGTTGATTTTTTGTAGATACTATTGGATAGAATATTATGAGATAATCTTTTATAGATATTTTGGGTAGGAGAAAACTACACTCAACTCTCAACTCCAGCCTCATCTCTTCCATATCTCATCCATAAGTATCTCCAGCCACCTCTCCCCATGAAATTATCTTCATTTATACTTTCCATTGAAAGAATATTAAACACTCTCTCTTAGACAGCTTCTAGGAGGTCTTTTGCACACCCATTTCGAAGCTTTTGTAAGTATTTTATCATAAAAATCTCCTTCATATAAGTTGTTTATTTTTGAGTCTAGTTTATGTGGATATCTTATTTGTTCCATTTGAAAATCATTTGGTCAGTCAAATATTGTATAAACTATAGAATGGTCATTCTGGGAGATAAACTGGAGAATATGTTATGGTTTGGAGTTTTTGACCAAGCTAATGGATAGATATTGGTCCGAAATTTTTATGGAGTATTGTTAACATGTGTATATGATTATTGGTTGAGGATTTTTGCATGATTAAAGGTTTTGATGAAAGATTTTTTTAGATTTAGAAACTTAGAAATTGGAAGAGGAAAAACAGTTTCTGTTTTGAGAAAGTTTAACTCTTTGGTGGTCTAAACCTATTCCAATGACTTTGATAATTTTATTGGAGGATCCTAAGCATCTTATATACATGTTATATTATTATTTTGAAGATATTTGATGTTAGTTTCAAAGATATGAAATTTTATGCAAAGAGATATTCAGATAAGCCAAAGTGTGGATATTCTTGGCTAAATTTACGTTTTGATTAATTTCTAACCATGTGATCTTGAATTAGAAGCTTATATATATTTTAGGACATCTTTTTAAACCATGTGATGGTTTGGTTTGAAGATCATATATTTATAAGTCATAGATCAAGAGATTTATCAAAACTAGTTGAGGAAAAAGTTTCTGTTTTTGGACTAAATGTAAAACCAAAAACTCCAAATATTATTTTGTGATTTTGGTGACTTTAGTTTGATAATTTAAAGCATGGTTGATGTTAGAATGATATTATGAATATGTTAGAAGTAAGATTTGATTTTTGAAATTCTTGGAGATGTTTTGATTTAAGGTCAAAACTTGTGATTCAAGTGCTTGAATCTTTTTATAAAAAAGTTTGGTGTTAATTATTAGCTTTTTCTAAATGGATGTTTTAAGTATGGTTTTGAACTTAGGATTGGAAGATGTTTGTTGCAAAATTTTGGTTTAAGCATGAGTTTTGAAGTTGGAAGGAATTGCAACAAAAATCAAGGGAAATGACCTATGGATGCTTCGGCCATAGTGTGTTTTTCATAGTTGTGTTTTATTTTAAATTTTTTTGAGTTGATATTTAAGTTTAGGACAAAATTTACATGAGGAATGTAAATTTTGGAAACTTTTGGAGTTAGTATGCAAAATCCTTAAGTTATGGGTAAAACGGTCATTTTCCCACATGTAGAGAGTAAAATGAAAATTTTACTCTTTAAGTTAGTATTTTCCATATTTCAAATATTTAGTGATTTAGTTCTAACTTTTAGAATCACTAATTATAGTTCCTCGTGGTCGCACTTGAAGTTTTATAAGAAACGCGGAGATCAATGTAAGTTAGTTTTTAACTTACTAGCAGTCTACTGTGTATGTGTGCTAAGTAAAGGAATTACAATGTATGTATGTGTGTTATCATATATGTCATGCCATGCCAAATTATCGCGTAATTGTCTATTATACAGAATTTATTTTGTCGTCAATTTTTATCTGTTACATAATATATTCTGTCATGTATTGCTGTATATTACAAGTACATCATGCTAAGTATGCTATCTATTACATGTATGTCAAGTCATGTAATATTCACTGTTGCAAGTATGTTATGTTAAATATATTGTTTATTATATGTTATGCCATGTTACGAAATATTTCTATCTCAAGTTGGTCATGTATTTCAATTTATGTTCAAGTCACGTTATGTTACGTCAGGGCTTCAGTCCTTTCGTATTCCAGTCACGTTTCATCTTGATTACTTATGTATGGGGTCACAGCAATTGTGATGCATATATTATGTGAGACACAACAATTGTGACACGTAGAATACATGGGGCCACAACAACTGTGGAGTATGTATTTAAGCAGTTAAAGAATAAGTTTCCATAGAATACATGGGGCCACAACAACTGTGGAGTATGTATTTTTCATGTTAAGTCAAGTTTGTGTAGAATACATGGGGTCACAACAACTGTGGAGTATGTATTTACACGTAGAATACATGGGGCCACAACAACTGTGAAGTATGTATTTTTCATGTTAAGTCAAGTTTCAGAGCAAGTTCATGCTAAGTCAAGTTTCAGATCAAGTTCATGTTAAGTCAAGTTCAGTTCATGTTTCAATTTAAGTTATGTCAATTATGTTATGTTGTACGCCAAGTTATGCTTTAATTACTTATGAATTTGATTATGCATTTATGCTTTTACTGTCATCCATGCATCATTAGCTTGTGTGGAAGTTTTTTTGTTAACTTACTGAGATTTGTAATCAAATCTCACTTTGGTAGTCCCAACTACCATTCCCCCCGAATGGTAGATCTTGTTACAGGACCTGAAGGAGAATCAGGAGCTGATCAACTAGACACAGTTGACTAAGCGACGGTGCGACGTCAATGTTAATATAGTAGTTAACGTAAATTACTAGTTGTACAATGGAATTGCATATCTAGTACTTTTTAGATCATAACTTTATGGACTAGTGTTGTGATCTATTCAATGGGTCTTTATGTATGAAGTATGTTTTAAGCATTTGGGATATTTTCAATTTGGTGCATAGTATTGCTAAAGAAAAAAATTATCCGCTGCGAATATTGCATAATGTTAGATGCATGTTAGGAACATTGCATCTTATATGTCATGAACGGGAGCAGGTAACCTTGTGTTGCATGTCTCGACGCTTCAAATGTCCGTCCGATCCCAAACGGAATTTTGGGGCGTCACACATATCATCCATGCCTCTCCACATTGGAGTATAACCTATACACAGATTTTCTTACCCTTTTTACTTCCAAGTGTATACTAGGTGTGGAATTTGTATTTTCTTTCTTTAATTTTATCATTTTCAATAAAAAAAAAAAAGAGAAGAAGAAGACGACGGAAAAAAAGAGAAGAGTACAAGTTGCAAAGTGTTCAATTGAGTGAGCTAAAAAAAAAAAGTTGGTATAGATGGAAAGAATACAAAAGTGACATGTGTTTGTCCATCAAATTGTTGAAAAAAAAGGAAGAAGAAGGAAAAACATTATTATTTGATAATCTGAAAAGTTGGAGAGTATATTAAGTGAGAAATGTGGTCTATTGAGATATTTAATAAAATTCCATTTGTATGTACTTGGAAGTTTTTGAATCCCTTTCATCCTTTTTTTTTTCATATAACCCCAAAACCAAGCCACATTACAACCTTTTGTGTTGACCATTCTGATTCTAAATAAGCTGTTGGAAAGATTGATGGAAGTCTTATTTGTTAGTGTTCCTATCATAAGATCAATATTTACTTGTTGCTTGTACATAATTGCCTAATTTTCCATGAGAGTGTATATACACCCATTGTCAACTCCATAGAGAGAGCCCTTACACGAAATACTATTATACCCGTGAGTTATGGAATTGAACGTTTTGCTTAAGATGTTATTGATATTGCATGTGTCAAGGTTAGTGGTACGATGGTTATGGCTTGGAGAACTGTGACGCCCCCAAATTCCGTTTGGGATCGGACGGACATTTGAAGCGTCGAGACATGCAACACAAGGTTACCTGCCCCCGTTCATGACATATAAGATGCAATATTCCTAACATGCATCTAACAATATGCAATATTCGCAGCGGATAAATTTTTTCTTTAGCAATACTATGCACCAAATTGAAAATATCTCAAATGCTTAAAACATACTTCATACATAAAAATCCATTGAACAACTAAGATCACAACACTAGTCCAAAATGGTTATGATCCAAAAAGTAGTAGAGATGCAACTCAATCGTACAAGTAGTAATTTACGTTAATTACTATATCAACATTTATGTCGCACCGTCACTTAGTCAACTGTGTCTAGTTGATCAGCTCCTGATTCTCCTTCAGGTCCTGTAACAAGATCTACCATTCGGGGGGAATGGTAGTTGGGACTACCAAAGTGAGATTTGATTACAAATCTCAGCAAGTTAACAAAAAACTTCCATACAGACTAATGATACATGTATGACAGTAAAAGCATAAATGCATAATCAAATTCATAAGTAATTAAAGCATAACTTAGCGTACAACATAGCATAATTGACATAGCTTAAATTGAATCATGAACTGAACTTGACTTGACATGAACTTGATCTGAAACTTGACTTAGCATGAACTTGCTCTGAAACTTGAATTAACATGAAAAATACATACTCCACAGTTGTTGTGGCCCCATGTATTCTACACAAACTTGACTTAACATTAAAAATACATACTCCACAGTTGTTGTGGCCCCATGTATTCTACATAAACTTGACTTAACATGAAAAATACATACTCCACAGTTGTTGTGGCCCCATGTATTCTACGTGTAAATACATACTCCACAGTTGTTGTGGCCCCATGTATTCTACACAAACTTAACTTAACATGAAAAATACATACTCCACAGTTGTTGTGGCCGTGTAAATACATACTCCACAGTTGTTGTGGCCCCATGTATTTTACACAAACTTGACTTAACATGAAAAATACATACTCCACAATTGTTGTGGCCCCATGTATTCTACGTGTAAATACATACTCCACAGTTGTTGTGGCCCCATGTATTCGACATGTAAATACATACTCCACAGTTGTTGTGGCCCCATGTATTATACGCATCACAATTGTAGTAAAATACATACTCCACAGTTGTTGTGGCCCCATGTATTCTACACAAACATAATGTACTCAAGATGAAACTTGACTTGAACATAACTTGAAATACATGACCAACTTGAGATAGAAACATTTCGTAACATGGCATAACATATAATAGACAACATATTTAACATGACATACTTTCAACAGTGAATATTACATGACTTGACATACATGTAATAGATGGCATACTTAGCATGACGTACTTGTAAGGTATAGTAATACATGACAGAATATATTATGTAACAGATAAAAATTTGATGACAGAATAAATTCTGTATAATAGACAATTACGTGATAACTTGGCATGGCATGACATAAATGATAACACACATACATACACTGTAGTTCCTTTACTTAGCACACATACACAGTAGACTGCTAGTAAGTTAAAAGCTAACTTACCTCGATCTCCGCGTTTCTTATAAAACCTCAAGCGCGATCACGAGGAACTGTAATTAGTGATTCTAAAAGTTAGTACTAAATCACTAATAATTTGAAATATGGAAAAATACTAACTTAAAGAGTAAAATTTCCATTTTACTTCCTACATGTAGGAAAATGACCGTTTTACCCATAACTTAAGGATTTTGCATACTAACTCCAAAAGTCACCAAAATTTACATGTCTCATGTAAATTTTATCCTCAACTCAAATATCAATTTAGAAAAAATTTAAAACTAATCACAACTATTAAAACTCCATAGGGCCGAAATTCTCATATGCTATTTCTATTGATTTTTGTTTCTAACTTGTTTTGATCAACCTTTTGATCTATGACTTATAAATATGTGATCTTCAAACCAAACCATCACATGGTTTAAAAAGATGTCCTAAAACATATATAAGCTTCTAATTCAAGATCACATGGTTAAAAATTAACCAAAACATAAATTTAGCCAAGAACATCCACACTTTGGCTTATCTGAATATCTCTTTGTATAAAATTTCATATCTTTGAAACTAACATCAAATATCTTCAAAATAATAATATAACATGTATATAAGATGTTTAGGATCCTCCAATAAAATTATCAAAGTCATTAGAATAGGTTTAGACCACCAAAGAGTTAAACTTTCTCAAAATAGAAACTGTTTTTCTTCTTCCAGTTTCTAAGTTTCTAAATCTAAGAAAATATTTCATCAAAACCTTCAATCATGCAAAAATCCTCAACCAATAGTCATATATACATGTTAACAATACTCCATAAAAATTTCGGACCAATATCTATCCATTAGCTTGGTCAAAAACTCCAAACTATAACATATTCTCCAGTTTATCTCCCAGAATGACCTTTTTATAGTTTACACAATATTTGACTGACCAAATGATTTTCAAATGGGGCAAATAAGATATCCATGTAAACTAGACTCAAAAAGGAACAACTTATATGAAGGAGACTTTATGATAAAACACTTACAACAGCTTTGAAATGGGCATGCAAAAGAACTCCTAAAAGCTATCCGAGAGAGAATGTTTGATATTCTTTTAAAGAAACGTGTAAATGAAGATAAGTTCGTGGGTGATGGCTGGAGATGCTTATGGAAGAGATAAGGGAGATGATAAGGCTGGAGTTGAGAGTTGAGTGTGGTTTTCTCCTACCCAAAATATCTATAAAATATTATCTCAAAATATTCTATCCAATAATATCTATAAAAAATCAGCTCAATATATTTTCCAAATGTGGAGTAGACTTGGAAGAGTAAGGTGGCTAAAATCTTTCTATGTGTATTTTAAATCTCTATTCTTAAGATATTTTCCAAATGTGTATTTTGCTTAGGTGTCATGATCTCACACCTTGATTTCCTTCACAATTCCATCTAATGGTTTCTCTTTGTGCCAAGTATCTAATACTATTCATTATGTGTGGTTAAGATTTTGCCAAGTGTCCAAATAAAATATCGTTATCCTAATTTGGACATTTCACACTATGATTTTGAAAACACTACGCTCAGTACATTTACCGAGGTTACTATTCACTCCAAAAATAAACATAATAAACTTAGTACTGAAAAATTCTAAATATTTAATTAAGCCTAGTGGTGTAGACTATAATGTATTCTGACACTTTTAACTATCTCAAATAATTAAAATCGCATTTCTAGCACCATAGTGAGTGATAACACTAACTATGTTGACAGGCTAAAATTTATGCGATTAGTCGATTCGTGTAAACTTACAGAGTTTTCACGAGGTTCCTAAAGTCAATAGAAATTCCTTAATTGAATTTCTAGCGGGCTGTTACAATCTCCCCTCCTAAAAAAAAAGATTTCGTCCTCGAAATCGAATTAAATAAGAAGTAGCAATTTAATGAGGAGGTGTTGCTATCCCGTATATATATATATATATGCCTTTGAGATTATGTCATTCCTTAACTCTCTTACTTTAATCAACAATTAGATTATACTTCTTTGCACAAGGTTGGCCAAGTTGTAATGACATACTCTCCAAACCTAAAACTTTATGTAAATAATCTTCCGAAACTCTTCTTTAGAAAAGCATAGGTGATATACTTTAAATGTTCTTGTAAATACCATTGTTAGTAAAGAATTCATCAAAATTAAACCGTTAACCTCTCTCTTTTTAACAAAATCGGTGGCACTCTGTTTTAGACCAGACAACTCTGATCCGCGTGATTTTTATAGGTCTTCTGTAGTTGTCAGGCGCCGCATAGCTACGACACTACTTTGTTCTTCTGTAATTGTCAGGCACCGCAGCTATGATACTACATTGCTCTTGTCTCTTGTAGAGAAATGATTCACGAGAGATGATTCGTCATAATTTTCTCTATAAAAGAATTATTCAGTTCATCTTCTTTCTCATCTCATCTTCTTCACTTTTCTGAAATTAATCTGCATTCTTACTCTGCAATCTCTTTCTGCTTACTTACTTTGCAATGGCTCAACAATCTTCTCATTGCCAAAACATGAGGTATTCTGCACCTCGTTCCCCAGTTGTTTCTGCTTCTTCCATAGGTGCTATTATGCAATCAAATAATGATCTGACTAATAAGTCAGAAAATGAACTTATCTACGAGCTTGTGAGTCTCGGTACTCGATACTCATCAGCCATTGTCGCATATTCTCAGAGACTGCAATCCAGGACTGGTGGGGTTGACAAACTCCACGAGAGTATTTCTCTGCTTCAGAGGCTTCTTATGGAATCCAACATGAAGATAGAAGCAGTAAAGCGAGAGAACAGAGATTTAAAATCTTTGCTTAATTCTTCTTTTCGAGTGGCTACTCCTTTAGATAGGAGAGGCATGCAGATTTTTGAAGAGCAAGAACGTTTAAAGATTGAGGCAAAGAGCCTCAAATTTCTGTAATTTTGCTTTATGATAATAAAATAATACTTCACAAATATTCATATTTGTGTTTCTATCTTCTGGTATATGTTTTATGTACTCCATTTTATTTCTTTCAGGGATTTTCATATATATGACATGATCCAATGACTCATATAAATATGCATTTAATCATGCATATCCAAACTCTCAGTAATCTTCAAGTTAATAAAAACCTCAAGGAGTTCTACTGGTCTAGGACTAACTTACTTTTTTATAATCGCAACAATCAGTCATCTTCCTAGGTGGTACTTTGATAACTGACCAGTTAATAACTTAAACTTGAAACTTTCTCTCTTATGATTGTCATAACTCTTCTATCCATCATAAATTATCAATTATTCTAACTCTAAATGATTTGTTCCTAATGTTCACATAAATCCTCAAGACCAAGATTTTACTCTCCATATAATAGTCTTCAAAAGAAGATCGATCTATGTATCCATAAAGATAGTGCTTTGCCAGAAATCATTTACTGGCGGCGTGGTAATACTATTATCATAAATGAATCCTACTAAGGCTAAAGCTTCTCCTAATCAAATTACTCTTCCAAACACAATTTCTATCGTATTTTTAGAATCGAAACAATTCTCCAAATATGTGGAATACCATTCATCAATCCTACATATCCTTTCTCATATTACTAAAATGTATTCTATATCTACATTGGTATGAACAATAATACTTCTAATGAAAATTTTTTACTCTTACCACTAGAGTAACAATTCAACTTCCAAGCTGAATTCTCAAGCACCACAATTAATAGAAACAATGACTCGTTTGAATCAAACAATGTACAATTTACCAACCCCAATGACTTGACCTACTCCAAAATAATAATAATGCAATACTACCATCAATTGCAATCAGATCAACGTTAACTATGTTTACCTCAACTAATCCTTCATCCATCGGGAAATTCTGATCCTCTTGATTATTATCTCCCTTAGGATTCCGAGGTATTCTATCACGAGTCATGTGTCCCTTCTTGAAACACACGAGTATATGTATAAAAACCACATACTACCTTTCATAACTTAAGAAATTCAAGCCTAATATTTGATGCATTTCCTAAGGACATGTGGATTTACTGCCCAGAGACGTATTGCTCTGATACCACCCTGTGACGCCCCCAAATTCCGTTTGGGATCGGACGGACATTTGAAGCGTCGAGACATGCAACACAAGGTTACCTGCCCCCGTTCATGACATATAAGATGCAATATTCCTAACATGCATCTAACAATATGCAATATTCGCAGCGGATAAATTTTTTCTTTAGCAATACTATGCACCAAATTGAAAATATCTCAAATGCTTAAAACATACTTCATACATAAAAATCCATTGAACAACTAAGATCACAACACTAGTCCAAAATGGTTATGATCCAAAAAGTAGTAGAGATGCAACTCAATCGTACAAGTAGTAATTTACGTTAATTACTATATCAACATTTATGTCGCACCGTCACTTAGTCAACTGTGTCTAGTTGATCAGCTCCTGATTCTCCTTCAGGTCCTGTAACAAGATCTACCATTCGGGGGGAATGGTAGTTGGGACTACCAAAGTGAGATTTGATTACAAATCTCAGCAAGTTAACAAAAAACTTCCATACAGACTAATGATACATGTATGACAGTAAAAGCATAAATGCATAATCAAATTCATAAGTAATTAAAGCATAACTTAGCGTACAACATAGCATAATTGACATAGCTTAAATTGAATCATGAACTGAACTTGACTTGACATGAACTTGATCTGAAACTTGACTTAGCATGAACTTGCTCTGAAACTTGAATTAACATGAAAAATACATACTCCACAGTTGTTGTGGCCCCATGTATTCTACACAAACTTGACTTAACATTAAAAATACATACTCCACAGTTGTTGTGGCCCCATGTATTCTACATAAACTTGACTTAACATGAAAAATACATACTCCACAGTTGTTGTGGCCCCATGTATTCTACGTGTAAATACATACTCCACAGTTGTTGTGGCCCCATGTATTCTACACAAACTTAAGTTAACATGAAAAATACATACTCCACAGTTGTTGTGGCCGTGTAAATACATACTCCACAGTTGTTGTGGCCCCATGTATTTTACACAAACTTGACTTAACATGAAAAATACATACTCCACAATTGTTGTGGCCCCATGTATTCTACGTGTAAATACATACTCCACAGTTGTTGTGGCCCCATGTATTCGACATGTAAATACATACTCCACAGTTGTTGTGGCCCCATGTATTATACGCATCACAATTGTAGTAAAATACATACTCCACAGTTGTTGTGGCCCCATGTATTCTACACAAACATAATGTACTCAAGATGAAACTTGACTTGAACATAACTTGAAATACATGACCAACTTGAGATAGAAACATTTCGTAACATGGCATAACATATAATAGACAACATATTTAACATGACATACTTTCAACAGTGAATATTACATGACTTGACATACATGTAATAGATGGCATACTTAGCATGACGTACTTGTAAGGTATAGTAATACATGACAGAATATATTATGTAACAGATAAAAATTTGATGACAGAATAAATTCTGTATAATAGACAATTACGTGATAACTTGGCATGGCATGACATAAATGATAACACACATACATACACTGTAGTTCCTTTACTTAGCACACATACACAATAGACTGCTAGTAAGTTAAAAGCTAACTTACCTCGATCTCCGCGTTTCTTATAAAACCTCAAGCGCGATCACGAGGAACTGTAATTAGTGATTCTAAAAGTTAGTACTAAATCACTAATAATTTGAAATATGGAAAAATACTAACTTAAAGAGTAAAATTTCCATTTTACTTCCTACATGTAGGAAAATGACCGTTTTACCCATAACTTAAGGATTTTGCATACTAACTCCAAAAGTCACCAAAATTTACATGTCTCATGTAAATTTTATCCTCAACTCAAATATCAATTTAGAAAAAATTTAAAACTAATCACAACTATTAAAACTCCATAGGGCCGAAATTCTCATATGCTATTTCTATTGATTTTTGTTTCTAACTTGTTTTGATCAACCTTTTGATCTATGACTTATAAATATGTGATCTTCAAACCAAACCATCACATGGTTTAAAAAGATGTCCTAAAACATATATAAGCTTCTAATTCAAGATCACATGGTTAAAAATTAACCAAAACATAAATTTAGCCAAGAACATCCACACTTTGGCTTATCTGAATATCTCTTTGTATAAAATTTCATATCTTTGAAACTAACATCAAATATCTTCAAAATAATAATATAACATGTATATAAGATGTTTAGGATCCTCCAATAAAATTATCAAAGTCATTAGAATAGGTTTAGACCACCAAAGAGTTAAACTTTCTCAAAATAGAAACTGTTTTTCTTCTTCCAGTTTCTAAGTTTCTAAATCTAAGAAAATATTTCATCAAAACCTTCAATCATGCAAAAATCCTCAACCAATAGTCATATATACATGTTAACAATACTCCATAAAAATTTCGGACCAATATCTATCCATTAGCTTGGTCAAAAACTCCAAACTATAACATATTCTCCAGTTTATCTCCCAGAATGACCTTTTTATAGTTTACACAATATTTGACTGACCAAATGATCTTCAAATGGGGCAAATAAGATATCCATGTAAACTAGACTCAAAAAGGAACAACTTATATGAAGGAGACTTTATGATAAAACACTTACAACAGCTTCGAAATGGGCATACAAAAGAACTCCTAAAAGCTATCCGAGAGAGAATGTTTGATATTCTTTTAAAGAAACGTGTAAATGAAGATAAGTTCGTGGGTGATGGCTGGAGATGCTTATGGAAGAGATAAGGGAGATGATAAGGCTGGAGTTGAGAGTTGAGTGTGGTTTTCTCCTACCCAAAATATCTATAAAATATTATCTCAAAATATTCTATCCAATAATATCTATAAAAAATCAGCTCAATATATTTTCCAAATGTGGAGTAGACTTGGAAGAGTAAGGTGGCTAAAATCTTTCTATGTGTATTTTAAATCTCTATTCTTAAGATATTTTCCAAATGTGTATTTTGCTTAGGTGTCATGATCTCACACCTTGATTTCCTTCACAATTCCATCTAATGGTTTCTCTTTGTGCCAAGTATCTAATACTATTCATTATGTGTGGTTAAGATTTTGCCAAGTGTCCAAATAAAATATCGTTATCCTAATTTGGACATTTCACACTATGATTTTGAAAACACTACGCTCAGTACATTTACCGAGGTTACTATTCACTCCAAAAATAAACATAATAAACTTAGTACTGAAAAATTCTAAATATTTAATTAAGCCTAGTGGTGTAGACTATAATGTATTCTGACACTTTTAACTATCTCAAATAATTAAAATCGCATTTCTAGCACCATAGTGAGTGATAACACTAACTATGTTGACAGGCTAAAATTTATGCGATTAGTCGATTCGTGTAAACTTACAGAGTTTTCACGAGGTTCCTAAAGTCAATAGAAATTCCTTAATTGAATTTCTAGCGGGCTGTTACAATCTCCCCTCCTAAAAAAAAGATTTCGTCCTCGAAATCGAATTAAATAAGAAGTAGCAATTTAATGAGGAGGTGTTGCTATCCCGTATATATATATATATATATATATATATATATATGCCTTTGAGATTATGTCCTTCCTTAACTCTCTTACTTTAATCAACAATTAGATTATACTTCTTTGCACAAGGTTGGCCAAGTTGTAATGACATACTCTCCAAACCTAAAACTTTATGTAAATAATCTTCCGAAACTCTTCTTTAGAAAAGCATAGGTGATATACTTTAAATGTTCTTGTAAATACCATTGTTAGTAAAGAATTCATCAAAATTAAACCGTTAACCTCTCTCTTTTTAACAAAATCGGTGGCACTCTGTTTTAGACCAGACAACTCTGATCCGCGTGATTTTTATAGGTCTTCTGTAGTTGTCAGGCGCCGCATAGCTACGACACTACTTTGTTCTTCTGTAATTGTCAGGCACCGCAGCTATGATACTACATTGCTCTTGTCTCTTGTAGAGAAATGATTCACGAGAGGTGATTCGTCATAATTTTCTCTATAAAAGAATTATTCAGTTCATCTTCTTTCTCATCTCATCTTCTTCACTTTTCTGAAATTAATCTGCATTCTTACTCTGCAATCTCTTTCTGCTTACTTACTTTGCAATGGCTCAACAATCTTCTCATTGCCAAAACATGAGGTATTCTGCACCTCGTTCCCCAGTTGTTTCTGCTTCTTCCATAGGTGCTATTATGCAATCAAATAATGATCTGACTAATAAGTCAGAAAATGAACTTATCTACGAGCTTGTGAGTCTCGGTACTCGATACTCATCAGCCATTGTCGCATATTCTCAGAGACTGCAATCCAGGACTGGTGGGGTTGACAAACTCCACGAGAGTATTTTCTGCTTCAGAGGCTTCTTATGGAATCCAACATGAAGATAGAAGCAGTAAAGCGAGAGAACAGAGATTTAAAATCTTTGCTTAATTCTTCTTTTCGAGTGGCTACTCCTTTAGATAGGAGAGGCATGCAGATTTTTGAAGAGCAAGAACGTTTAAAGATTGAGGCAAAGAGCCTCAAATTTCTGTAATTTTGCTTTATGATAATAAAATAATACTTCACAAATATTCATATTTGTGTTTCTATCTTCTGGTATATGTTTTATGTACTCCATTTTATTTCTTTCAGGGATTTTCATATATATGACATGATCCAATGACTCATATAAATATGCATTTAATCATGCATATCCAAACTCTCAGTAATCTTCAAGTTAATAAAAACCTCAAGGAGTTCTACTGGTCTAGGACTAACTTACTTTTTTATAATCGCAACAATCAGTCATCTTCCTAGGTGGTACTTTGATAACTGACCAGTTAATAACTTAAACTTGAAACTTTCTCTCTTATGATTGTCATAACTCTTCTATCCATCATAAATTATCAATTATTCTAACTCTAAATGATTTGTTCCTAATGTTCACATAAATCCTCAAGACCAAGATTTTACTCTCCATATAATAGTCTTCAAAAGAAGATCGATCTATGTATCCATAAAGATAGTGCTTTGCCAGAAATCATTTACTGGCGGCGTGGTAATACTATTATCATAAATGAATCCTACTAAGGCTAAAGCTTCTCCTAATCAAATTACTCTTCCAAACACAATTTCTATCGTATTTTTAGAATCGAAACAATTCTCCAAATATGTGGAATACCATTCATCAATCCTACATATCCTTTCTCATATTACTAAAATGTATTCTATATCTACATTGGTATGAACAATAATACTTCTAATGAAAATTTTTTACTCTTACCACTAGAGTAACAATTCAACTTCCAAGCTGAATTCTCAAGCACCACAATTAATAGAAACAATGACTCGTTTGAATCAAACAATGTACAATTTACCAACCCCAATGACTTGACCTACTCCAAAATAATAATAATGCAATACTACCATCAATTGCAATCAGATCAACGTTAACTATGTTTACCTCAACTAATCCTTCATCCATCGGGAAATTCTGATCCTCTTGATTATTATCTCCCTTAGGATTCCGAGGTATTCTATCACGAGTCATGTGTCCCTTCTTGAAACACACGAGTATATGTATAAAAACCACATACTACCTTTCATAACTTAAGAAATTCAAGCCTAATATTTGATGCATTTCCTAAGGACATGTGGATTTACTGCCCAGAGACGTATTGCTCTGATACCACCCTGTGACGCCCCCAAATTCCGTTTGGGATCGGACGGACATTTGAAGCGTCGAGACATGCAACACAAGGTTACCTGCCCCCGTTCATGACATATAAGATGCAATATTCCTAACATGCATCTAACAATATGCAATATTCGCAGCGGATAAATTTTTTCTTTAGCAATACTATGCACCAAATTGAAAATATCTCAAATGCTTAAAACATACTTCATACATAAAAATCCATTGAACAACTAAGATCACAACACTAGTCCAAAATGGTTATGATCCAAAAAGTAGTAGAGATGCAACTCAATCGTACAAGTAGTAATTTACGTTAATTACTATATCAACATTTATGTCGCACCGTCACTTAGTCAACTGTGTCTAGTTGATCAGCTCCTGATTCTCCTTCAGGTCCTGTAACAAGATCTACCATTCGGGGGGAATGGTAGTTGGGACTACCAAAGTGAGATTTGATTACAAATCTCAGCAAGTTAACAAAAAACTTCCATACAGACTAATGATACATGTATGACAGTAAAAGCATAAATGCATAATCAAATTCATAAGTAATTAAAGCATAACTTAGCGTACAACATAGCATAATTGACATAGCTTAAATTGAATCATGAACTGAACTTGACTTGACATGAACTTGATCTGAAACTTGACTTAGCATGAACTTGCTCTGAAACTTGAATTAACATGAAAAATACATACTCCACAGTTGTTGTGGCCCCATGTATTCTACACAAACTTGACTTAACATTAAAAATACATACTCCACAGTTGTTGTGGCCCCATGTATTCTACATAAACTTGACTTAACATGAAAAATACATACTCCACAGTTGTTGTGGCCCCATGTATTCTACGTGTAAATACATACTCCACAGTTGTTGTGGCCCCATGTATTCTACACAAACTTAAGTTAACATGAAAAATACATACTCCACAGTTGTTGTGGCCGTGTAAATACATACTCCACAGTTGTTGTGGCCCCATGTATTTTACACAAACTTGACTTAACATGAAAAATACATACTCCACAATTGTTGTGGCCCCATGTATTCTACGTGTAAATACATACTCCACAGTTGTTGTGGCCCCATGTATTCGACATGTAAATACATACTCCACAGTTGTTGTGGCCCCATGTATTATACGCATCACAATTGTAGTAAAATACATACTCCACAGTTGTTGTGGCCCCATGTATTCTACACAAACATAATGTACTCAAGATGAAACTTGACTTGAACATAACTTGAAATACATGACCAACTTGAGATAGAAACATTTCGTAACATGGCATAACATATAATAGACAACATATTTAACATGACATACTTTCA
Organism: Carya illinoinensis; assembly: GCF_018687715.1. Classification (NCBI taxonomy): domain Eukaryota; kingdom Viridiplantae; phylum Streptophyta; class Magnoliopsida; order Fagales; family Juglandaceae; genus Carya; species Carya illinoinensis. Next base: position 52,694,229 of record NC_056752.1, read on the forward strand.
ACAGTGAATATTACATGACTTGACATACATGTAATAGATGGCATACTTAGCATGACGTACTTGTAAGGTATAGTAATACATGACAGAATATATTATGTAACAGATAAAAATTTGATGACAGAATAAATTCTGTATAATAGACAATTACGTGATAACTTGGCATGGCATGACATAAATGATAACACACATACATACACTGTAGTTCCTTTACTTAGCACACATACACAATAGACTGCTAGTAAGTTAAAAGCTAACTTACCTCGATCTCCGCGTTTCTTATAAAACCTCAAGCGCGATCACGAGGAACTGTAATTAGTGATTCTAAAAGTTAGTACTAAATCACTAATAATTTGAAATATGGAAAAATACTAACTTAAAGAGTAAAATTTCCATTTTACTTCCTACATGTAGGAAAATGACCGTTTTACCCATAACTTAAGGATTTTGCATACTAACTCCAAAAGTCACCAAAATTTACATGTCTCATGTAAATTTTATCCTCAACTCAAATATCAATTTAGAAAAAATTTAAAACTAATCACAACTATTAAAACTCCATAGGGCCGAAATTCTCATATGCTATTTCTATTGATTTTTGTTTCTAACTTGTTTTGATCAACCTTTTGATCTATGACTTATAAATATGTGATCTTCAAACCAAACCATCACATGGTTTAAAAAGATGTCCTAAAACATATATAAGCTTCTAATTCAAGATCACATGGTTAAAAATTAACCAAAACATAAATTTAGCCAAGAACATCCACACTTTGGCTTATCTGAATATCTCTTTGTATAAAATTTCATATCTTTGAAACTAACATCAAATATCTTCAAAATAATAATATAACATGTATATAAGATGTTTAGGATCCTCCAATAAAATTATCAAAGTCATTAGAATAGGTTTAGACCACCAAAGAGTTAAACTTTCTCAAAATAGAAACTGTTTTTCTTCTTCCAGTTTCTAAGTTTCTAAATCTAAGAAAATATTTCATCAAAACCTTCAATCATGCAAAAATCCTCAACCAATAGTCATATATACATGTTAACAATACTCCATAAAAATTTCGGACCAATATCTATCCATTAGCTTGGTCAAAAACTCCAAACTATAACATATTCTCCAGTTTATCTCCCAGAATGACCTTTTTATAGTTTACACAATATTTGACTGACCAAATGATTTTCAAATGGGGCAAATAAGATATCCATGTAAACTAGACTAAAAAAGGAACAACTTATATGAAGGAGACTTTATGATAAAACACTTACAACAGCTTCGAAATGGGCATGCAAAAGAACTCCTAAAAGTTGTCCGAGAGAGAATGTTTGATATTCTTTTAAAGAAACGTGTAAATGAAGATAAGTTCATGGGTGATGGCTGGAGATGCTTATGGAAGAGATAAGGGAGATGATAAGGCTGGAGTTGAGAGTTGAGTGTGGTTTTCTCCTACCCAAAATATCTATAAAATATTATCTCAAAATATTCTATCCAATAATATCTATAAAAAATCAGCTCAATATATTTTCCAAATGTGGAGTAGACTTGGAAGAGTAAGGTGGCTAAAATCTTTCTATGTGTATTTTAAATCTCTATTCTTAAGATATTTTCCAAATGTGTATTTTGTTTAGGTGTCATGATCTCACACCTTGATTTCCTTCACAATTCCATCTAATGGTTTCTCTTTGTGCCAAGTATCTAATACTATTCATTATGTGTGGTTAAGATTTTGCCAAGTGTCCAAATAAAATATCGTTATCCTAATTTGGACATTTCACACTATGATTTTGAAAACACTGCGCTTAGTACATTTACCGAGGTTACTATTCACTCCAAAAATAAACATAATAAACTTAGTACTGAAAAATTCTAAATATTTAATTAAGCCTAGTGGTGTAGACTATAATGTATTCTGACACTTTTAACTATCTCAAATAATTAAAATCGCATTTCTAGCACCATAGTGAGTGATAACACTAATTATGTTGACAGGCTAAAATTTATGCGATTAGTCGATTCGTGTAAACTTACAGAGTTTTCACGAGGTTCCTAAAGTCAATAGAAATTCCTTAATTGAATTTCTAGCGGGCTGTTACAGAACACACACATACTCTATGGATTGCTATAGGTGGATTGATATTGATGGGTTATTGGATTCCTTAAATTGTTTTGATATGTGAATCTGGAAAGTGTGACTTGATGGCCTTTATGTGTGATTTTCTTTGGTCTCTTTCGTTGTTTTGACATGAAAATTGCTAGGGACTAGTAAGGAATAAGTTGGGGGTGTGATGAGTGTGCAAAAGTGCACTCTATATACCCTATTATTGGACTAAAATACTAAAATGTGAATAGAAATCATAGGAATTAATGTGTATTCTTAAATTGAATTTCTATTTACGTTGGGATACTCCTAAGTAGTTTTTTTATGTCTAATTTCAGAGTTTATAAAAGAGCAAGTCAAGCCCAGTCAAATTCAAAAGAGGACATTCATGGGGTTTGAGAGCAATTTGGAAGAAAAGAAAAAGAAAAAAATCACAAAATGAAACCACAAGAAGTCCAAGTTCGAAATTCGTTAGGAGACAGTCTGGACATACTTTAGTCTTTTGATTGTATCTTTTTACTCATATATCAGATTGATGCGATTCTTGATGCATTGGAAATCTATCTTAAAGGGCTATACCTTTGTCTCTAATAAGGATTTCCAAATTCGAATTCCTGAAGGCTGTACGTGACTGCCAAGATAAGTCCTAAAATTTAGACAATTTTTTTTATGCGGAAATCAAGAGGACGTTAGGGTTTCTTTGTTACTCTATATAAGCATATCATTAGCACGAAATGGAGGGGGAAGAGGCACAAGAGGCAGATCTGAAGAGAGGAGAAAATCACTTCCATGGCCACTGTTCGCTTCAGTTTTCTCTGGAGATTTTTGTTGTTCATTATATTTATGGGTAACTAAATTCTCAAGTAGGGTTAGGGATGAACTTGCACATTAGATGGTATTTCTAATTTATTGTTAATTCATGTATTTGATTTTCAATTGTTAAAACTCTTTTGTTTTATCATTCTCAATTCATCGTTGATGTTTTCTTCTCCGAATAATCATAAAATTTATTGTGTTTATGGATTCAGTCATGCTTTTTCTATTGAATGGATTAGTTCTTTGATTATGTTTGGATCAATTATTTATCTATATTGATTTAGTTTTTTGCTGCAATATCGCTTCATGAATATATTGTCGTCATTGGATTTTATCAATAAGGGGCAGTAATTCACGTTTTTTAAAAGTGGTGAATGTTTTTTCAAAGGGTTACATTTGATTTAAGTCTGGTTTATAAATCTATACCTTCCGATTGGGAATTGCAGGAATTGGGTTTCTAATTGAGTTATCCAATGAATTAAGAATAATTAAAATACCAGATTTGTGCAAGGGATTCTCGACGCTTTACTATTTGTCAAATTTGAGTACTTTTTCTGTTAATCACTTTGCTTCACTTGAATTTACATTTAAAATTAATCTTTGTTCTCTTTTACTTATTTAATATTTTTTCTTTAGTTTCTTTGTTCCTCTTGCTATTCTTTTAATTTGTCTCCTTGTGGAATCGACGCCCCAAAGCTGTGCTACAACTACCGCGTTATTCTTTGGGCGTAATCAAGCTATATCGACACCAAAGAACATGTATGTTGAAGAAATAAACACTTTGCCGATTCAAAGATTTCCTGATGAGTTAAAACAATATTATAGTTTTGATGAATCAATTGACGCATCTGAGCAGGCAATCATGGAAGATTTCTTACATACTTTAACGCCAAATGGACTTCCTCCACATGAGTTACTGTTGAAAGAAAATTGTCCAATCATGTTATTAAAAAACATCAATCATTCAGAAGGGCTATGCAACAGAACATGACTAATCTGTCATAATTTTGATCGTAATGTTATTCACACAAAAATTGCAGTTGGTTATCACAATGGCAAAAAGGTTTTTATTCCAAGAATTCCATCTTTACTAAGTCCTGATGAAAACAGTGGTTTTCCATTCAAGCGAACTCAATTCTCTGTTAAACTAAGCTTTGCAATGAGTATAAACAAATCATAAGGACAGACATTGGATTTTGTTGGAATATACTTGCTTCATCCAGTCTTTTCACATGGACAATTATATGTAGTTTTATCAAGAACTAAGACTATTTCTGCAGTCAAGATTTTAATACGACCAATCTCAACTGATGAACCAGAAAAAAACTGCATAAAAAATATTGTCTACGCAGAAGTATTAACATTGGCCTCCTCTGATTGATGTTACACAGGTAACAAAATAAAATTTTAAAATTTAATTTTAACTGCTATAAATAAATTAGATATTTCTTACAATTTCAATTTTATATTTTCAATATTTTGCTACTTTATTGTTATTAAGTAATTAATACATATCAATTTTTTTTAACTTTTTATTCCATGCTTTACTTAATTACATTTCTTGTTTTTTATACTTATAAATTTCATTTATTTCTAATTTATCAGCTTTCAAAATGCGGACAACTTATACATCAATTAAAGATATTACTCCAAAGACAAGGGACTGAAAAATCAAAATGCTTGTACTTAAAAAATCTCCTAAATGAATTAGCCAACACTCATCAGTCAAATACCAAAATTTAATGTTGGTTGATGAACAGGTACAATACTTTTTTATTTATTTACCATTTGCTGTAAAATATATATATATATATATATACATTTTATATACTATTTCTTACACTTTCAATATAATTATATTTCATTACAAATTTTTTTCTTACTTTTTTAAAAAACAAATTTCTTACTTATTATAAATACTAACAACTTACACTTTTTTATATGGCACAGGCAAATCGTCTGCAAGCAACAATATTTAGAAATGATGTTGATTCAAGGGAAGACACTTTACATATTTTTCAATCTTACTATATTATTAATGCATATGTAAAGTTACTGGATCCTAAATATAGAATGGACTCACATCAATACCAATGGGTTATAAATACAAAAACAATCATTGAAGAAATACCAGAAAATGAAAAACAGGTTGAAATGCCAAAGTACAACCTGATTCTCATTGATGAGTTGGATGCTTATAAAGATTCAATTGCAGAAATAGGTAATTTATTATTTTATTTTAAAATCTTTTTTTATCAATAACTAATAATTTAAATGTTCTTAACCAGACCTCTTAGAAGTTGCCCTTCATATCAAACCCCCTAAAGAAATAACATTAACAAATAGACTAGCTACTCTTCAAGAAACCTATGTCATAGATCAAAGATAAAAAATCATTTTCATCGTTAATCTTTTATAATTACTGTATAATCTTTATTTTATAAATTTTTTACTGATTTTCTTCATTTTTATGTCATAGATTTAATCCTATCTTATTGACTATGTGGGGTCGTTTCGTTCAAGATGAATGCAAACAAATTTCAGATATAATCGAAACAAAACCAATTATACTTGCAACAAAGCTAAAAGTTTGTTCTTACAATGGTAATTTTAATAATTCAAATTCTTATTTACTGTTTTAAATCTTATATTTTTTAATTAATAATTATCTATGTTAATGAAACATGAGTATCTCTTTCATCTCGACCAACAAGTGCATTTACAATTAATCCTGTTATTCCTGAGGCAAAACCACTGTAAAGATGGTAATTCATATTAATTACAAAAATTTTCATTCATACATCTCTACTATAAACATTCCAAGCATAATTTTTTTTTTCCTTTCTTAAGGGTTGCAATTAATGATTCAAGACTTGAAAGTATAATTGCAAAATCATTAAAATATCCACCTGTACCTTTATCCTCGGTTGGCATTCGACAAATAACAAAAAATTGCGACGTTGCTGCATTGCTAAAAAGTTTACAACCAATGGAGGTAAATAACTTTCCCTAACATTATCTTTAAATTTATATTTCTTCTTACCATATAAAATATTGTTTTTAATATCATATAGAAAATAAAATTCTGGATCAAAGGAAAGATAAATATAATAAATTTGCACCAAATCTTCTTCTATATGTCATGCACTAATTGTAACAAAGGAACTGGCCATAAGCAAAATGAAAGCTTCATTTATTATCATTGCAAACATCAAAGTATTGCTGAATCACGGTACACATTCTTTACATTTCAACAATTTACAATTCATTTCAAAATTTTCTCATATATTAATTTTATTAATACTTACAAAAAACAATACTCTAATTCTTTATAGTTGTCGAGCATATGTTGAAGTTGACGATGAGACAGGAAAATTAGCAGCTGTTATGTTTGGTGAACTTGCAGAAGAAGCATTAGGTCATTCAGCCATTGATTTCATGAATCATATTGGAGAGATAACTTTTTTTATTTTTATTATATTTTCATTTTGAACAAAACAAAATTAATTCTCGTTTAAAATATATGTTTTATTATACCTAAAATAATTCAACTATATATAACAATAACAAATAATATTGTTTTAATATGTAGGAACATTTACCATTTATAGAAAAAATGGCATCAGAAACTTTAGAAAACCAATAGATGATTCAACTTGTTGTAGACCCAGAAATATTCAACCAACAAAAACACAAAAATTTCATTATTATTTCAATCAGTCATGTCCAATATGGCCCTGAGTTAGAATGACAGCAAAAGGAAAAAAACAAATTTATAACTTATTTTATTGTGTATATCTGTATAATATTTTTGCTGACAAATTCATGTAAATTAACCAAACAATGCAACAGAGCAAACATGCATCGCACGTTACACCTCAACTAGTAATATTTAAAAACATGTTTGGAACTATAGGTAGTGCAACTGCGCTGCCAGGTTTGACTATGGATGTCTTCCTCAGTACAAATTGTATTTATTTTATTTTATTTTATTTTTTAATTCAAATATTTTAAAAATATGCTTAAATCTTTTTAAAAAATTAAAAAATATTAATATATTAATAGTTAAATAAAAAATATGAAAAAATAAAATAAAATAAAATATATAAACGGTCAAATTAAGGATACAAACTCTAGAGATATAATCTCATTTTCCTTGAAATTAATTAAAAAAAAAAAACATAATTTGGATTTAGGGTTTGTGGCAAATTTGCTTGAATGGGGATGATTCATTCCATCGTAGCATTGGTAACTGTACATCTGAGTAATACGTGAAATCAGTTAAAATGTATTACCTCGCTAAAAGTAATAAAATTTAAGTGAAAACTGTATAGCTCTTTATAATAAGAAATAATAGTAACAAATTTCATCAAATTTAATAACTTCTTTCTTTACTTTAAACCCTCTTATCTTTTTCCTTTTTTTTCTAAGCACACTCTTTGATCATCACGAATTGAATTAAATTGAATCACAAATTTCTGGTACCAATAATCTGAGTTGTACAATAATATTTCTTTAGACTAAGATTTATCCAATAATGAAATTATTAGAAAGGTTTACAAGGGCTTAGTTGTATAGATATCTTTTAGGGTTGCACTTCAGCCACTACTCCCGGCTCCCGCTGGGAGTTACCGTTAGTACAAAAGTATATTTTTTTCTTATTTTTTTTTACATGTATTTTTTTAACACTTTTAAATATATATTTTTTTTAAAAAAAATTCACAATATCATTAAAAAAACACTTCCTTAAGCATGAAGTTTAAAAAAAAAATGGCAACGGTAGCTCGAAGCGATGGGTTTAGCATTTTTCTATATTTTATGAAAAAAGCTAGAGGCAATCGTTTTGTATAACTGCGGTGCAAACGCCGACTGATGTGGCAAAAAATCGAAATGGCTCGTTTAGTCTCTCCTTTCATTTCCCTCCCTCTCTTTCATTGGCCTCTTGGTCTTGGGTTTTCACTTTAAGCATAAGATAATTTCACAAAAGGATTATTTTCCCTAATTGCAAAGCGTTGCTCTGAATCTTTGAGAGTAGAGTAGGAGAAAACTGTTGGAAAATATTCATCTCTGATCCCAAAGCCTTCTTCTGAATCTTTGAAAATAGGCCAGGGCAAAACTATCATAAATGGTCTTGTAAAGCCTTTTGTTGAATTTGTCGCACCAAAAAAGCATTACTCAGTGCTTCCCAATGGGGAAGGGGTGCACATAGAACGTGCTGACTCTTCTGTGATACATTCATCTTTTCATCGAATAGGGAAATCTTCCAAAGATGATTATGAAAGCTGAGCACCAATAATTGAGCTGCTTTGTGAGTTTATGGTTAGAGAGATAAGCAGCTCTCTGAGGAGCTGTAGTATGAAAAAATAGGAGGATAGGAAGTGAAGAGGGCAATTATTCCCTTTCTGCAAAGAATAAGTCAGGAAGCAAGGTCCATTCAGTTTCTCTATAGCCCCAACCAACTTTCCCATAGTTAGCTTCCATGGATTCTCATTCATGTGCAGGATATACTACCGAGAAGAAAGTTGTGAAAAGAGTAGAGTTCAATGATTGCTCCACCACCTAGCTTTGGTTGCCAATGGAGAAGACCTACACGAAAATAGAGACCCACGGTCCCAGATGAATAGGACGATTCAAATGCAATGTGGGTAGCAACAAACCCACATCAGTCAAGCAGAAAAGATGAAGAACTAACACGCACACGCAACTAAAAACTAGACAAGTAGGAAGACGAAGATCCAAACAAACATGAGCTCTGTTTTAAATGTGGATCAATTTTATGCATGGAGAGGATTAAGGGGCGACCTGTAAATCGTGGATGTGTTAAAGATGGTTCCTACTTGCCTTGTTTGGCATATTTGAAATAAAAAGAATGAAGAATCTTTGAGACAATATATTAAAAAAAATATTTAATATATTTTGAGTCCCTCCACCGATCTTTGATGGTTCTCAAAGATTACCTGAAAACTGCTTGAAGAAGAATACCACTTTAAAGACGACATACCCAGCTCATTACGGACACATCCACTTGAAGACAACGAAGACAAAGACAAGCTTAAGAAGACCAAGACCACGGAGACAAAGACCCAGTCCCAACCGAAGAAGAGTTCCACACGAATTCAAGATCTGTATTCTTTGACTTTGATATATTTTTTTCATCTGTTTCTATTTTTTTATATTAAATATATTGGCTGACTCCCTCACGTTTATCCACCACGACTGTATCTAGAAGACCTGTTTTGAAAAAATATTTGTAAAAATTATAATGATAAGATGAGATAGATTGAGAGCTATTCTCTATCTAAACCAAGCTTGAAAAGCTTGAGAGAATTCTTCAATAGTATAGTGATGGGTACATGCACCCTAGCTAACCACTTTTATTGATGAAGTTACCATATGAATTATAAAGTATGTAATAACTTCAAAATAAAATTAGAGTTTGTTGTTCAGATGGTTATGGAAGAGGGGGAAAAAAAAAGAAAAAAAGAAAAGAGGACACAAGAAACGATATATTGAAGAGTAATGATATAATATTTTATTTATTTAATTAAATATTTATTGTATTGAATTCACTTATTAAGAGATCAGAGTCTAGTTCACGTGTGCAGAAAAATATTAAGCCGATATAAATAATCTATTAGGATAATTAACTAATTAAACGATTTGTAAATTGATTCAAATAATTAATAGATTCAACACGCACCAGGCAGGCAGGATGTTCTTTTAATTTGATATACAATGAATCTCGATCGAATCAGTGTATAGAATGAATCATCGATCTGATCAACGGTAACTGCACGATTAAAAAATTGGTACCAAAAGTGATATTGAAGTTGTTAACGACTTGACTAGATAATCATTTGGAAGGTCAAGTAGACTCATATGTTTGCACGCTTAAATAAATTGGATTGATTTGTAAATAATAATATTTTATGTAGGGTTGTAATCGAGCCGAGTTGAGCCGAGCTTTGGCTTGCCGAACTCGAGCTCGACTCAAAATACTCGAGTCGAGCTCGAGCTCGAGATTTTTTTAATTCTTTGTTCGAGCTCGACTCGATAAGTTGAAATCTCAACTCGAGATCGAGCTCGAGTTCGTCCCACAAACGAGTTCGAGTCGAGTCGAGCTCGAGCTCGAGCTCGAATTTGAATTATTTTTTTAATAAGATTTAATAATTAATAAAATAAATAAATAAGAATTAATATTGAATTTATACAATTAACAAGTAGAACCTCTATTAAATTATAAAATTTTAAAAAATTTATAAATAATTAATATTTAACTAGTTGATATTTATCCAAAATAACAATATATTATATGCCTACATATATTATTAATACATATACTTAATATGATAGAATATATCTATTTCATATATGGTTTCCACATACTAGTATATGAAATTATTAAATTTTATCAACTAATTATTATACAAATTATAAAATATACCTATGAAATATATTTACTATATAGACATAAGTAATTAGAATACATATTATATATTTAATTATAAAAGTGGTATGCTTATATTATTAGCTAATACATATATACATGCATAGGTGTATGTATATATTTATTAATATATGAATGAGTTTTAATCGAGTCGAGCTAACGAGTCGACTCGAGCATAAACGAGCCTTAGTTGAGTTGAGTCGAGTTTTGTTGAGTATGTGTCATTTACAAATCGAGCGAGCATCTGCTTTAACGAATGAGTTTTTTTTTTTCACGAGTCGAGTTCGATTCGAGTTTAATCGAGCGAGTACCGAGTAAGCTATCGAACAGACTGGTTCATTTACAGCCCTAATTTTATGGGTCTAATGATATGGGTTTAACTTTTTAAAATTGAAATAAATTTAACTTTTTAGGTTAAAATGCATAAGTTGAAATTTAACTCTTTTATGAAAAATTTAAAAAGTAGCGGATCTTAGTTGAGTGTAGTTTGACAACCATACACATATAGTCTTAATTTGTTTATGAGAAATGATATTTGCAGTCGTGGTTGTGCAAGCAGTGTGCAGTCGCTTTGAAAAAAATGAATTAATATGAGACCCACATAAAAAAAAAATTAACTTTTTAATCGTGGACCTTATTTTTTTTCAAAGTGATTGTGCGGCGTCTGTAATTCCACGACTGTATGTAGCATTGATGTCCTCACGAGGAAGGCATAAAGCTCTGTGAGCAGTAGTACGTGGGGTTTTGAAAATCTACTTTTGATCAGAACATCGTGTACATATAGTTCTATAGCTGATCTGATACAATGTGCTAATGATGATCATGAATAGGCAACTTAGATCTTCCTTTTTTTTAGGAAATTGAGAGCAAAAGGATTTGAGCACTCATCATTACAGTCGTTAACAAGCTACCAATAATACAATATATTGTCATCGTGACATTCCCACAACCTTCGAAAGAGCAAGAAAGAAAAGTAAGAAAGCATCAAACCAAGCAACTTTCCTAGAGAAGTGTAGAAACTCACAGAAACTATATATATTCTCGTGCCCTAGCGAGAAAAAAACAAATTATGCAAACTATTTCCCGAGAAATCTCAACCCAGAAGGAGAAATGAGTTACCAATCTCAGTTCTTAATTACGATAGAGTAAAGATCTAAGCACCTCCGATCGAGCTAGCTACATCGATCGATCTCTATCATGTTCCAGTATTAACGGTCTTGACTGGAAGAACGCGAGTGCAGCCATAAACTGAACAAAACGCTTGCAATGACATCAAGACCATAAGGCAAATTGCGGCAAGAAATGTGAGAAATTGCCAAGACCCAAACACGTAAATATAGAAGAAATTGCCAGCTTTAACAATCCATCTGCGGCTGTGATGCTTGTTCACGTCTTCAATCACCTTGTCTAAGAATGGCACTTTTGTCAATCTGATCGACTTGCTCATTCCGTTGCATAGGTTTGTCACCTCTTCATCGCTTTTCAAACGGTTCAAAATGATACCTCTTGCTCTAAGTGCTTTCACATCCTCCTCAGTGTCAATAATTCCATTCATCAGTTCAGTGTAACGCGTAAAAACCAATGGTCCTGATGCAATCGAAGCTTCATATGCTACTAAGTTTCTCAAAGTTACCTCCGAGTTAACATCTAAGCTAACGGTGGGGAGGTATAATGTGACTGTCTTTGCGTCAAAAGCAATGCTCGAGATGCTGCCATTTGTGGGTGAGAAACGAATCCCTGATTTTATAAGTTCTGTTACAGAGGGGATCGTGATTTCCTCTACCGATGGTGGTTTGCTTCTGCTGTCCTCTGAGCTTGAAGACTCATTGTCTGGCTTGACTGCTTCTTTATTTTGGGGAAAAAGCAACTCCACAGGTTGTTTTAAGATGCTGAATCCAGGAAGGTTAGAGAGTATTGTCCAAGGCAATTTTATGATGACTTTTACGGGTCTAGACACGAGTACCTTCTTGATAAGATGTATAGGGGCGACGTGTAATCTCGAAAGCAGCTTCCAAACCTCACCTAGGAGTTGTTTCACGTAACCTCGGTCTGCAGAAGAGTTTTCGTCCCCTTGCATGCCTTCATTATGTTCCCCTATAGCTTCGGTGATTTCCGGTACTGGGTCTTCCAATTTGGGCACGATCGTGTCGTACAAAAAGCCTAGCAAGTGGGCGCTCTGGGAGACTTGAACCTTTGGCAGGTTTTCCCCCACCTTAAAAGGCGAAAGCGCTTTGCATAACCCCATTAGCATTGAAAGCAACAGATCATCCGCAGACTCTAGGGATGATAGCTGGAATTCTAGCATCTTCCTCAATACAAACAAAGGGATTTGATTCTCGAGCATTACCACATCTCTGAGAATTGCGTTATGTGCTGACTTCATTCCTGCATGGTCAACCAAGTGTGACATCCTGGAAGAAATTCTTGCTAGCCCCTTTCCTTCGTGGGCGGCGTACGTTTGAAGGAACTCGAGCAGGAATGACCCATCTACAGCCATCAGCCATGCTAACGTCTCACTATTCCAATCCAAATACTTGTGATAGCACGCTCGGATCCTCTGTTCAAGCCGCATCAATTGGTCAACAAGATTTTGGAACTTAAGGTCTTTGAGTTGCTTTTGAATTCTCTTTGCTGCCGCCAGCTTATACCTCTGCATCTCATACAGCTCTGGACGCCAGAAGTGGTAAGGACCCAGAGCAACTTCTTGTGGAATATAATACTCTGGATTGGTGGCCAGAAGAGCTTTGGGGACATTGAAAATGCAAACGGGGATTTCCTCATCATCCTCGAGGTCTGATTCAAGGGTTCGACGGATCTGAATGATCCATTGCACCTCATCAATTTTGGGATTAGATTGAGAATATGACACGGTGGATTGGGAAGAAGACATGATGTTCATTGTAGTAAAGGAGATCGAAGCTTTTGACTGTTTTGATGCATTCAGTGACGATGGGAGTTAGAAAATATCAGAACGAGGTTTTTATTGGCGTTATTTCCCACATGCATCTATATTCAATGAACCTTAAGAACACTGCTTTGAATAAATAATACAAAATGCGTTTCTCACGCTTATAATACTTTACAACTCTCAGGAGTTTCTTTCCTGTCTGGCCCGGAATGGCCAAACGTGTTGTGATATTCTCATTCTATTGAAGAAAAGTATGCAGGGTAACAGGTTTGTTTTGCTTTAGAACAATGCTCATGGATTAAACGTGCAATGCTTATGATTAGATGTTGGGGTCAAAAGGGAAAGGGAAATCGTTTTCTGACGTTTGCCTAACATACGGAGAACGAGAATACATATCGATAATGGTTTTTTAAAATGCAATGATTGTTCAGAAAATCACGGAGGTTTGGTAAGAAAGCCTAGATTTAATTACAGTTAGCAGCTTTGGCCATATTGAAAAAGTACAAAGAGGTAGACGGCCACTTTATGGATTTTTTGGTTCAATTTGTAACATAAGCGAAGTTTGTATTATTTTTTATTTATCAAGAGTTTGGCCATACATTACCCTTGTACGATGAATCTTACAGCAGGAGACATGTTGGAGACAAGGACTATCACTTACAGAAATAGGGCAAAAATTTCTGTCCATGTACCGTTCACATAAATAGCATAATTTAGTCCCTTTTTTTCGCAAATTTATATAGCGGTTTTCTTTTTAAATTTTAGATTTTTTTTTTATTATCATTTCACGTAAAATTTTGATGCTTTTGGCATGGTTTGATTTCCTTTGTGGCCACATATTTGAGTCTTGGTTTGAACTTTTCGGGCAGAAAGAATGTCAGAAAAAATAGATCGCGACTCATCATAATAGAAGAAAGCTTTTGTTATGTTCACAACAAGATTTTATCAAATTGTTGCCAAAAATATCCGACCAGCTATTTATTTAGAATTTATTTACATTCAGAAAGTGTTTCACTCATCTTATCTTATAATTATAATCTTTTTAAATTTTCATATAAAATATAATAAACAATTCAACTTTTTCATATTTTAACATAATAATAATATTAAAAAAAATATTTTAACAATATTTTATTTAACTTTTAACTTTTATTTAAAATCATCTCATCTACCTCTCACTTTCACAAATTTGTGTAAGGAGAGCGCAGAACGATAAAAGTTCGATGCTTGTTACAAAATAGAACCATGCAGTTACCTTTTCTTTGGACTTCGACACAAAGGAACAGCGATGCTTTAACCCGTCTAACTTGGCTTGCAAACTAATGCAAACCGTACTCACTGATGAGTCATGCAGCTTTTTTTTTTTTTTTTTTTTTTTTTTTAAATATAATGATAAGCATAATTATACATTAATCTGTACACTAATATAATATGATTGGTCAAAAAATAAATTTTATTGAAAATAGTATTAATTAAAATTTTAAATATGAATAAATCAATATTGATATACAGATTAATACGCGATTGTATTTGTATGTTGTAAAACTTTTTTTTTTTTTTTTATAAGTTGAGTCATGCAGCCTTCCCCAGGGGTGATCACTGAATCCCGACTCCCGAGGCCCTTTATTTGTCACATTTTGTGCGTGTGTGTGTCTCAAGCTTCAATGTCTAATTTATTATCTCTGAAAGTCATATGATTTTTGCCAGTCTTTGAAGTATCTCTCTTCGCAAAGGAGCTTGACTTTCAATATCCGAACCTTGTTCATTGAAGCTTTCCACGCACTCATCGCCTTCGAACTTCAATGATAATGTTCCTGCAGCCATAATCGATAACAAAAATTGGGCCGCCTATTGCCGCCATAATCTCCACCACATTTGACAATTGCACATTTTGCTCGCTTCCTTGGCAAGTGATCAACTTATTCTGGGTTGCGTGCGACCTTTTTGGTGCTGTCGGAAGCGAGAGACAATTGTTTGGAAAACTGCATTCATGGTGGTTGCCAAATAGCTTCTTCTAGTGCCAAAAGGTTGCGCACTAAAATAGCAGATGGATACAAGTTTAAAAATGTAAAGATGTCACTGACCTCAGAATCAAATGTCTTCTCTGCTTTATGGCTCCAACTTTCTGCATGAAAACAGAAGCCAAATTCTGAGCATCATAAGCTACCGAGAGTTTTTTAGCTGAAAAAAAAATTTCTTGTTAACCAAATACTCCAACAACTTACAGCGAGGACCATGTTTTAGCTGCCTCCAAAATAGCAGAAAATTCAGGAAGCATATTTGATTACTTAAACATGCCTGCCCTAGCCATCCTAAGAGGCTACTTGTGCAATTATATTCTATTGATTTTGGTCACAGATGATGAATGTTCCTCAGGACCGGCGAACTGCCTTCCAACACTCCCAGTGCTGCACTGCAGTCTACCCCAGAGGTTCATCTGTACAAATTGAAGGCAAGCATTAATTTAGGAGGCCATTGTTACAAACTGGTTCGGGAGCTATAATGAATCATTTAAGTGTAAGAAACCATTGGGGAGGAATAAATAAACCCCCCCACCCCTCTCTCTCTCTCTCTCTCTCTCTCTCTCAAGAACACTCACTGTCAATTATGAAAACAGAACTCGTTCACAACCAAAAAGTAGGAATATATTCTTCATCTGGATTCAAACAGATTATTGTAAACTTGTTCCACTTTTCTGAAAAATAAATTTCTCAAATTTCATTCATTTTCTTCCATGTCACAGATTCTGGATCAAAGAAAGCTCACTGTCAGATTCATTTTCTGCCAATTATATATCAACACCGTTCTTGAAAAATCTGCTTCTTAAAAGCTGCTGTCAAGAGATTCTCCACCCACAAGCTTTCTCCTAAGCTCAGCCCTTGGTTTAGCTGAAAACCCTTTGGCTAACATCTCTTCATCATACTTCCGGGCCATATCTACCATTCCTTTCTCCACCAAAGCATCAATCAGAGCATTGTAAGCAGACCCATCTGGACTACAACCAAGTTCCTCCATCTTCTTCCACACAATAAAAACCGGTCGAAGAAACCCCCATCTCCCAAATTTTCTCAGAAGCATCACGTAAGTGTCCATACCCGGACGAATCCCACTTTCAATCATCTTATCAAACACTAGAAGAATCTCTCTAGGCTTTTCTAGAGACCTGAAAATGCAATTGTATGTAATGACATTCGGAAAGCAACCTTTCTCATGCATTTGATTGAGCCACCCAGAAGCCTCCTTATACCTCCCATTTTCACAGAGGAGCTTTATAATTGTATTATAAGTCACAGCATTAGGCTGACAACCCAAGTCCCTCATTTCCCTAAACACACGAACCGAAAAATCCACACCCTCCAAAAGACCAATAGCATGAATTATCGTATTATACGCCACCACATCCAACCTTAGCCCCTTAGTCTTCATCTCCTTGTACAGCTTCACAGCCTTCCATGGTTTTCCGCTCTTGCACATTATATCCATATATATGGTATATGAATGCAAATCTTTAGAAACGCCTTTTTTATCCATCTCTTCCCAAAACTCTCTGCACTTACCCCACCACCCCATCTTCAACCACCCGCGAAGAATCATATTGTGAATCTTCGTACTGTTTACATTGATATTGAACTTCTTGTCCTTCCCAAAACACAGTTCTTGGGCCTCAATTACATGCTTGTACTCGCATAAAGCATCAATAAGATTAGAAAATGACATCTCATCCCTCAAATCAAAGTCTTCTAATGAATCATACATGTCGATGGCTTCTTTAACCAAATGTGCACATATATAGCGCTTAAACAGTATGCGAAACGTGGTATGGTTTGGCCTCGATAATGGGCTTGTTTTCATTCGTCGAATTAAATCCCAAGAGAGCTCGAATTCGAAGAACTTACCAAGAATGTCAAGCATACGGTTGTAAGTAGCAGTGTTGTGTTGGAAACGGAAATGGGTTTCGACCCAGTTGAAAAACTCGAAAGCACGCTTCCAATCGTTGCAGTAGGACGAGAGGGTCTCACAGACAGTGGTGGGGTCTGAGTAGGGTTCTGGGAGGTTGGGGTGGGAAGAAGAAATGGGTTCGGTGGAGAAACATTGAGGAAAGGGAAAAACGAGGGATTGAGTGCGGGAGAGAAGAGGGAAGAGCTTAAAGCTTCTAGAGAAGATTGAAGGAAGCATTCTTGACCGTGAGTTTCGCTCACTTCCGAAAGCCAGGAGCTTTTGCAGAACAGCGTGGTCTGGGTTTTGATCAAGAAAAAATCTATACAACCTCTCAACCCGCAACACTCCACCTTTTTTTTTAATTTTTATTATTTTATCTTTTATCAAATATTTAATATATAAATAATAAATAAAATAATTAAATTAATTTAAAAAAAATAAATTTAAAAAAAAAATATTAAAAAATTAAAAAAAAATGGAATGTTCAGGTGTTTAGAGATTGTGTAGCACAACCCTTTGATCAATGGGGCTCGGCCGCTTCAAAAATTATGAGAAATTGTTTGTTTAGTGTATTAGCATATATTGCCCACTTTTTGGCTGAATTATAATTAAACAAATGTTTAATTAGTAGTAATTCAGTATTTATTTCTGGGTTGGGCTTAGGTTGTCCGAAACCGAAAGAGGAATAATTAGAATGGGCTCCGAAATAGAATGGACTCTTCGAGCATTTGAAAGATGTATATTTTTTTATATTTTTAGAAGGGTGGTTTCGAATTTCAGATTTCTATTTTAAAAATTAAGACTTATGTTAATCAGGCTACCTCGAAAGATATTAATCTGAATGTTAATAAAGCAATAAATTCATTGGGTACATCACGGCAGCCATTTAGAATTTAATCTTTTTTCAGGCCTGGCATACCATATTTCATCAAAAGCTCTTTCAGTTTATTATTATTATTATTTTAATGTTTTTGTAGAGGAACTTCTTTGCAGAGCTAGTAGGCAATCAGAAAGTATTAATAATAATAAAAAAAAAGTTATAAAAAAACCGACACTTCGATGATTGAGGATAACACAAACAATTCATAGTATCGAAAAGAACATAGCTCTCACCTATTATAGTTTATACATATTCATCTAAATGTCTTCCATTTTTGTAGTAGATCGTACCAGTTATTGATTTATCCACATTGCCTAGTTTAATATGTTTGAATTATTCTTTAATTTCTTAATCGAATTAGATGATTTAATTATAAAAACTAAATTTATTTATCATTTTTTACAACTATATTTTAAACAAAAATTCTATCAGAATTTTTGTATACAAACTAAAATTTGCCCATTTCTTAATAAAAAATTATACTCATTATTTTCACACCACATATCATACATAATTTTTTTAATTTTTTCTCTTATTAAATATGTGGTATATGAATGATGAGTAAAATAAATTAATTAGTTTAGAAAAATAAAAACTAAAAAAAATTTAAAAGAAAAGTAAAAAATATATAATATGTAGTGAGAATAACAAGTAGAAAAGCTCTTTTGTATTAATTCCATAAAAAACATTGATTGATAAAAAAATTTGCTATTCTATTTAGTAGTTGGGTAACGATATATTTACACTTTCTTTACTACTGTTTTATTACCTTTTTTTTTTTTGCTATTTGAATTTGAATTAAAAATATCATAACATGACATTTGTATACAATATAGAAGAAAATAATTTTAATCAATTAACGTAATCATATAATTTAATTAAAAATAAAATCAATTTTATAAAAGGAATCTTAGTTTTTATAAAATTAAATTTATTTTTAATTAAATTATTTAATTACATTAATTGGTTAAATTTATTTTTTGTTAGATTATATAAGAATATTATTTTATGAGAATTTTAGTCTAAATTTAAAAAGTCAAAAAAAAACTGGATAGTAAAATAATTGAAAAATATTATATATCCTAAATGAATGTTTCGAATCTCTTTTTTATTTTTTAACTTAATGATTAAAAAAATATTTTTAAATAATGTTGTGGTTTATTTTATTTTTTAATAATATTTATAACGATTAAAAAATGCATTAAAAAAAGAAAAAAGAAAAAAAATACTGTTCGGGACATTATTCGTGTGAAATATGCCTGTAACATCACTTAATGATAAAAGAGGCGTAAGTGCATTATTACTTTTACATTAACTTATTGACACGTGTTAGATTAGTGAGTAACTAGGAGAAAAGAAGGGAAATTTCCGTCAATACTCCGCGAGAAATCGGTCGACTCACTGTTACGAACCGCCCGCAGAAACTCACAGAGTTGAAGAAACGAATGGCGGCTTCTCTGCAACTCAACGCCAGGGCTTTCCGGCCCTATTTCCCACTAAACACTGTTTCCCGGTCTCTGTCCAAACAATCACCCAAACCGGGTCGGATCAGGTGCGCCGCTACTACACCGTCCAAACGCTATACCATCACTCTGCTTCCCGGAGATGGCATTGGTCCCGAGGTCATCTCCGTCGCCATCAACGTCCTCAAGCTCACCGGTTCTCTCGAAGGTCCTTCAGTTCACTCTAATATTCTTTGTTTCATGTATTATATTTTATTTTTTGTGGTTCTCTCAATGTTTGTTTTCCGATAAAAAAGAAAGACAAGGGAAGAAAAATCTGTTTCTATTCTTCATGTTTCGCGAGTTAAATGAGGTTCAGTTCTTTTTAACAGCATTGGAAACTTTAGGAGGCAGAAATTTTCGTTTGTGTTCATTCTCATTGAAGAAATTTATTTTTTTGCGAATAAAAAACGAAAATAATTGTTCTGGGCTCAATGAATTGGACTTATTTTAACAGTCTTTACGTTTTAGGGATTAGGACTACGATTATATTTTAGTAAGAAAAGTAGGCGTAGCCCAAATACACGAGACATACACGACCAGCACCTATGCATGATTGTCAATACGATATATTATTTTAAAAACTCTGATAAAGATAAATACGTATTTTCATATATTAGGGATTGAATTTAAGTTCCAAGCAATGCCTGTGGGTGGAGCTGCTTTGGATCTGACTGGAGTGCCATTGCCGGAGGAGACGCTTTCAGCTGCAAAGAAATCGGATGCAGTTTTGCTTGGGGCAATTGGAGGGTAGTTTTGTTTTCCAATTTTGTTCCATCACTTTGTTTTTTGTATATATGTAACTATGCTTGTGTGTATGCACGTACATGCCAGTCTGTGTATATAAATGTTTTTGTAGGGGGGGAAATAATTGATGTAATGCTTTTTCTTATGTTAAGGTATAAATGGGATAAAAATGAAAAGCACTTGAAGCCAGAGACTGGGTTACTACAACTTCGGGCTGGCCTGAAAGTTTTTGCAAATTTGAGGCCGGCAACTGTTTTACCACAGGTAATGTTTGTTATATTCATTCATCAAAAAAAAAGTAATGTTTGTTATGAGGCAAAGTTTACAGGATATACTCATAGTTCATTTATGAAATTTGACGTTCTATTAATGCACATCAGGCTTCAAATATGGATAAATCCATAAAAAATTTCACTTGGCTATAAAAATAATCCAAAAACATTGAATGACTAATGGGTATACTCACTTTAGTTGCTAAGTATGTCAGGTACTCGTATATCTTTTAACTCGTGGAGGTGCTTCTCTCTGTTTTTTTTTTTTTTTTTTTTTTCCCTCTCTGTGTAATTTACCTTTCCAAGTTCTATTACCTTTTTCATTTTTTACATAAATGTGTCATATCAGACATCTGTTTTAGGATACAATATGCGATGGCCAAGTCTGGAAGAGGTAATGTTATGCCTTTGCCAGAAGTACACCTCAAATTTGGTGTTTGTTATTCCTTGATTACACTGCTGGAGTAGCAACTTCTGTTTTCAAGATATCATTTTTGTGCATAGGAAAATAGTTTTAACACAACAGTTTTCTCCATTGTCATACACATCTGCAAAAATCCTAAGGATAAATCATACATTTCTATTATTTAAGTTGGATCCAGACGTCTGCCTGGCATATGACATGCTGAAAATTAATGAGTTAGGATGAACAGGATGAAACTGAATTACTTTGTATGTTTATTTTGTTTCAAACCTCTTTAAATTATTTTTAGAATTTTTAAAAATAGAATATTAAGTGTTGAATTAATATCTCAGTGCTGACTTGCTGGAGTTGTGATTGCCCCATGCTGGTAATGATGGTTTATTGTCTCAACGGTGTAAAAATATAGATAATAGTTCACCGAAAGAAAACTTTCACCCTTGCTTGATACTAGAGAAGCCAGTCGTTCATGCAGAATCTTGGAATCACTTTCTTAACTTTTTAAAATGAGGGCTTGGACTTGTTAAATTATTTTATGATTTCTACATCAGTGCTCGGTTTCAGATGTGTACCTGATAAATTTATCATTTTATGTGATTTACTCATTTCAGTTAGTGGATGCTTCAACTTTGAAAAAAGAGGTTGCAGTAGGTGTTGACCTAATGGTTGTAAGAGAGCTTACTGGAGGTCAGTGTGCAACAAATTCTACTAGAGATGCATGGATTGGGTTTTCTTCTGTGAGTGGCTTTCCTTGTAAGCATGTATTTAAATTTTCCTCTTGACATAGGTATTTATTTCGGAAAGCCCAGGGGTTTCAGCATCAATGAGAATGGTGAGGAGATTGGCTTCAATACTGAGGTGTATGCCGCTCACGAGGTAGTTAAATGATACAAGTTTTGTTTACTAGCAATATTCTGTGTTAATTGACTTTGTATCCCATCAAATTTTACCTATTCTAGCCATTTTTTTTTTATAGGAAGTTTCCCGCAAGTGCACCTCAGGTAATTTAGGGGAAAACCCCCTAGTCCGATGGCCCTTCGAGATTGTTTGCACCTGCCACCCAGTGGGATTTGAACCTTGGACCTTGAAGGGAGCATACCACCAAGACCAAGGCCTTTACCATTCGAGCCAACCCCTAGGGTTTTCTAGCCAAAATAGGTCCTTGCAAGATTCAATATTATTTTAATCATCCTCCTTTGACTTAATTTTAAGCTATTGCATTCCGGATATTACATTTGTAGAACAATTCCTTTACGCCAACTGGAGATATTGTTCTAATTTTTTCTCCAACTTTTGAACACATTCATTTCCTTTTTTGTTTGTCATCTTATATGGCAATAGGTTTACTTGGTAAGAGAGATCTAGGAGATAGAGATCAGATATCTCTGTTGCGGTGGATTGGCTGTCTTAGCATGTGAGGGGACATGAAACCCATAAGATTATTTTGGGATGTGACATCTTTAAGCATAAATCTAAGCTAATTTGGATGAACAAAGTCTGTATCGAAGCGCATGCTTGCCATGGGATATCTAGTTTCGAAAAAGAGACATTTGTCCCAAGTCTTGTATGTGTAAGTCCTGCGAGTTGAGACTTCTCAATTTTCAAGATTTCCTGCTCTAAAAAAATAACAGCATGTGTGGGATTTGTATCATTATGACTGTATATGGCATTCGAATCTGCATTCTATATTTTCAGTGGTCTGGTAGTGCCAAAGGGAAATCCAAGTTAGTTTCTGAAATGTACTGCTCCCTATTGTGTTGTATACTCAAAGATGAAAATAAGTGGTTGTTAAATGTAAAAATTTACCTGCCAGATTGATCGCATTGCTCGTGTGGCATTTGAGACTGCTCGGAAGCGGCATGGAAAACTTTGCTCTGTTGACAAAGCGAATGTATTGGAGGTACTTTGTGCCAATATACTTCTGGTTTCGTTCCTTGTAATGCAGTTAAAGGTGTTCTATGGACAAGCTGTATTTTTTTTCTTTCTGTTATAATTTATGTCCTAGACTATCATATGAAAAATGAGTGTGGCTTCCTTGTAGAAGTACTCAAGCCAATACACCAAAAAACATCATTTTTCTTACAGATGTGGCTATTGTAAAGGAGGTAATTTACATGTCCTACGATAGTCGTCTGATGCAATGTTAGTGTGCATATGGGGAACGTTTCTTGTTTTATAGATTGATCTTATATCAGAGATCTTGGTGTGTTTTCCTCACTTTCTCAATCAATTTTGAATTCATTTTTAATTGGAACAAAATATTTTGAAAAAATTGAAGATGCATTTTTTTTGGTTCACCATTTTATGAACATTTTCTGTGAAACAAACTGTTAGGTTGAACTGCAATATATGATAAAATAAATAATTAGATGGTATCTTATATGAGGAATGGTTGAATAATAAGGTGTCATTGGCTGACTTGGCAGTAAGATTTGTCGTATCTTATACATGTAATTGGATGAGATTACTGTACTTACAAAAAATAAAAAGGATGAGATTACTCTGAAACATGCTACAAGATTATTAATGTCATTATTTCAGTCATCGATCCTTTGGAGGAAAAGAGTAACAGCCATAGCCTCAGAATATCCTGATGTTGAACTTTCACACATGTATGTTGATAATGCCGCAATGCAGCTTGTTCGGAACCCAAAACAGGTTTGCCTTCAAAATACCCGCATCATCTTTCTCTTCATCTTACATCCAGCTTGTGAAAATTTTACTTGGGAAGGTAAGTTAACTTCCAAAGCCACATTTTTTATAAATGCAAGCATTACAATGTCTGGTATGAAAATTGCAGTTTGATACAATTGTAACAAACAACATATTCGGGGACATTTTGTCTGATGAGGCTTCAATGATTACTGGAAGTATTGGGATGCTTCCATCTGCTAGTCTGGGTGAATCGGTATGGTTAATCATTTAGTTTCTCTTTGTTGAAGTTTTTGGTTTTATTTGGAAACAAGTTCGTGTAGTGCCTGTATATCTGTTTGAAATTTAAAAAAAAAAAAAATGTTGAAGTTGAAATTCAAATCATCTTTGTTTTAAATAAAAAAAATTGTTTGAATAATCTTTCGTACTTAAATTGAACTTGTCATTGGCTCAGGGACCTGGACTCTTCGAACCTATTCATGGTTCTGCTCCTGATATTGCTGGACTGGTTGGTTTGCTTACAAATCAAGTTTTTAGTCTTCTTATAAAAAAAAAAAAAAAAAAGTTTTTAGTCTTGAATAATCAAATGTCTGCTTTGATAGAGAATCTAATGATTGAATACGCAGGATAAGGCAAATCCATTAGCAACGGTGCTCAGTGCTGCCATGCTTTTGAAGTACGGTCTAGGGGAAGAAAATGCTGCCAAGAGAATTGAGACTGCGGTACTGGACACTTTGAGTAGGGGTTATCGAACTGGTGACATATACTCGGATGGAAATGTATGTGCATTTTGTATCCTTTAAGATTTTCGCAGACCATTATCATTTTCACTGGTGGAAAGATATTTACCAACTTAAGCTATATTAATATTTTGTTTGATTTTGGTGAGGGCAACAGAATAAAATAGAATAAACTCCAACAGTTGTAACTTATCAAAAAGAAAAACTCCAACAGTTGTTAAACCAGCACACCATGTCAAACCGGGAAAAATTAAAAGAGAAGAACTAGCACATCATTTATAGTTTGATTCATGATGATAATGTGGAGATTCTTCTAACACTCTTAATGGAGCTACATGTAAACATGATTGGTGCGTCTAGTAGTTAGTCATATCAATCTAAGGTAGTTGATATGGTTATAATTTATTGATTTTTGGCTGACATTTGCTTATGCAGAAGTTGGTGGGATGCAAGGAAATGGGGGAAGAGGTACTGAAGTCAGTAGATTCCCAAGTTCCTTCTCCAGTATGAATGGAAACTGGATGAAAGAATGGGCTAATATGCATGGACCATTTGTTATATGTATTCCAACAGTCTCCACAATGAGGAAGCCATGGTTCTAAGTTCAGGCACTGCTACTTCTAGCTCATCTAGTTTTGCGATTCTTCGGACTGAATATGATTGTGTCCTTGTAACAGTTAAGAGGATTTTGAATTGAGGATTTTCAATTATCGTTTTAGTTTCCAAATAACTTATCAAAATCATTCTAGTTTTCAACTACAATCTCAATGTTATGCAATTGTCTAGGAATCCTAATGGACATGCTCTGTTGTATGTGTTGTGCTTAGTAATGTTTCTTTATGGGCAGTTGAAAGCCTAAATCATTGATTCATTGCTTCACATTTTTGTCTAAAAACCCGATGGTAAAAAAATGTTGACACTTCTATTAGATGGCTTAATATCCAAAAACATGATTTGAAATTAGGAGATTTTACTAACCGAGCTAGTTTATTTAATTGTAAAATATCTTCAATATATTTTTAATTCATATATTTCTTTTTACGTATTTATATAAATAATTATAATGATATTATATTTTTAAAATAATGAGTATTTATCTTTTTAGTTCAAGTAATTTTTAATGAGTAATTTTACCAAATATTACTCATCAGTCATTAGTTCAAGTATTTATCTTTTTAAAATAATAAATTTCAATATTGATTAAAGACATCACATCAGTTGCTAAGCATTTTCGTGAGACAGATATACTCGCGAGTTATCATTGCGAAGCCACTAACTGAACTTTCTTTTCCTTCCGTCAGACGTGCACCCAAAAACGTATACATGTCTACGAGTTCCAGCGTGGTGCCAGCCGGACCCTCGAGCGACGACGTCTACCGATCACCACCGGCGATGATCTCAGGCGATTCCACCTCCTCTTCCTCTTCCTTCTCGCTCTCCGCTCTAACTCAGGCCTTTCCTTTCTCCTCCGGAAACCCTAGGATCGAGGAGACTCGAGGCGTCATGCACCTCTATCGCGACGACGCCGTTTCCTCCTCTTCCTCCTCCTCCTCCTCCTCCTCCGATCTCCCTGTAAGCTCATACTTCTACATGAAGTTAGGTTTCAAATTCTCGCCTAGAAAAACAGATTCGCATAGGATTTTAGTATGTAGAAAGGAAAGGCCAAGGAGTCAGTGAATTTTGTTTGCTTGTGTCATAACTAAAGAATTATTGTTCTTTTGTATGTCAGCTGTAACTCACAGTTAAAAAGAAATAGATATTTAAAATATTTCAGGCTAGCATTTTTGGAAATATCGATGGAAAACTTTAGGCCTTTATATCGAAAGCTTCAAATGGAATATATTGGAAACTTCAAATATTAAAATAGAGTTCGTTTCTATGCAACAGTTTCTTGAGAGTCGGAAAAAAACCATGGTAGAAGGTCAACTTGAGTGATTTGCGTTTCGAAGACTGGAGTTTGAATTTTTTGTTAAAACTGAACTGAACTTCCAGATTTTTTGAGGTTGACGTTCATCTTGCCTTTTAGGTTGGAAGGAAGCCTCTTGTTTGCGTGCTCGGAGTTCCAAATTATATGACATATGCAGATTTCTGCCAGTTCTGTGGTTCATTCATTAATCATATCTTAGAGATGAGAATTGTCAGGTTCAAATTCTGAACTGCAAATTATTTTCTTTTGTTGTTTTACTTATTTATGTCATTGGATTTCCTCTTTATTCTCTGTCTATTTTGTTTGAGGTTCAGAAATGATGGAATGGAGGATCGATACAGTATTTTGATTAGGTTTGATAGTCAGGAGTCCACCGATAATTTCTACAGGCATTTCAATGGGAGGCGATTTTCATCCCTAGAGGTTGGTTTGCTTTCAATAAATATCTTTACGTCTAGTGAGTTGGCGAACTATATATAATTGTTCACAAATGATGGGTCAAGGATACCATCTTAATCGTAATAATGATGTTATTATTGTTGTTTTACGTTTAATTCAAATTTAGGCAGAGGTTTGCCGTGTGCTTTTCACAGTGGATGTCCAGTACACAGGCTCTATTGAACATGAGCAGGCAACCCCTGCAAGCTCAATTGATCAGCCTGCTTGTCCAGTTTGTCTTGGTACATAACTCTTTACTTCTGTAATTTTATTCCTTTGTGTGGTGTGTGCATGGAATAATATTCATTCAGCACTTCATGAGCACACAGCTGGTAAAACCTTTTTAGATGAGAGACAAAATGCTTGTAGAAAATCAACGGTTTAAAGTTCCTTATTGTATTTCTACTATCCCTTTTAAGGAATAACGGGAAGAGTTTTTAGTGTGACATATGGTGGCTATTACTTTGTACTGAATCTGAGTGGCTTCATTTAGAAACGTGTTGCACAAGTTGATCATTGCAAGAGCAAAATGAAGAATAGCCATCATCTATCCTATTAATTAATTTTCGTTAATTTTGGGGTGCTTGTTTAAGTATGATATTTATATTCTCATTTATTGTGGGAGGATGCACCAGTACATCTTTAATAGATGCCTAGTTGAAATAGTTTTTTTTTGGCAGATATTCTATTGAACAAGGAAAGTGAAACTTGTTTTGTAGAATGTTCTGGAGACAAGGATATATACTCCACTCTAAGAAAAGATGAGATGTTGTGAACATAAAATTTCTAGTTTTTTACCATGATTTTCAAATTTGGGAAAGTTTAAATGGATTTTTAGTCATGGAGTTCAAAATTGCAAACAGCTGGACTCTTCTTGTCTTTGTTTTTGCCTGAGATTCAAAACATACCTGGTTGTACACTATGACTGAGGCATTGCACTGAATTGCCAGCACAGAAGTCTGGCTGCAGCTATAGCTTTCCTTTTCAATTTTACTTTTAAGTTTTGGAGATGATGTGCCGTATTAACCTTTTTGATGTTTAACCTGGTAGCCTAGTTATTGTTCTTCATCATTGTTTTCATCCTTAAATCTTTTCCTTGTTTCCATTTCTTTTATTTTTTATTTTCAATTTTTAAGTACACTTTTTTTTAAAGTCTTTAAATTTACCTATAAAAAAAAAAAGTACACATTTTTTTACATTTTTACCTTGGCAGTCACCGGAAACATTGTGTTTGTAATAAGTGAAAATTGCTTGCACAGGATTATGGCCTATTTTTTTACATCTGCCTTTGTGATTGTATACTTCTTATCTGTGCCTCATTTTGCAGAGAGATTAGACCAAGACATGAGTGGCATTCTCACGACTATCTGTAATCATTCTTTTCATTGCTCTTGTATCTCAATGTGGACGGATTCTTCTTGTCCGGTAAGTTTTTCTATATTCTCTGTATGGGTGTGTACATTTGTCCTGTATATACTTGTAAAACAAATATATGGGTCTTGCTAAGTTAATCCAGATTAGGGAAGGTTAACTTTTTAATCTATTAGCACGTAATTAGTTGAGTCCAAAAGATGTTTGCACTGCTGCTATAGTTTTTCTGTTGACTGGAGAAGGGAGCAACGCTGCAAGATTTCCATTGGCACAACCATACACAATCATCTCCAAATCAGTTTTCATGTCCACCACAACCTATAAAACGTATGCAAGAACTCACTCCCAATTGCTAACCCCATTCCAAAGCTCCTGATCAACTACTTTTTTCTCATTTATTTGCCCCACCTGATGCATCCATGGGTCAAGAGTCAAGTTGCTGTATTTAATGTGATTTTCATTTTCTACAACTTGAACTTTTCATATGTGGCGCCAACATGTGAAGTCTGATTGAAGCAAGAGCCATAAAATTATAGTTTTAGGTTATTTTTAGTTTGGGTTTGTATTTTACAAATTATTGCTATTTTTTAGTGAGGGGTGGATGTGTAATTTTCTTCAACTCTCATGAATAGAGGGTAGTTTGGTAACTGAATTGAATCTAGAATTTCCTAATAGATCCTAAGTGTCTTGCTTTGTTTAGTCCAAGCTTGTCTTATTTATATCCTAATTAGGTGTTCCTCTTGTATACTTTTTGTGTACTCAAGCTATGCATTTTGAGTTTTTATTAATAAAATCTTCACTTAAAAAAATATTTTTCAGCTTTTATTGCAAATAATATTTTTATGTTTCTATGTCTTTTATTCATCTGGCTACGGTAGTAATGTTATTGATTACATATAAGGACTACTCTATCAAAAATTTGCATTGTTGACTTTTGGGAGTAAACTTGGCTTCCACTTTATTTCAGGTTTGCCGGTATTGTCAGCAGCAGCCTGAAAAATCAATATGTTCTGTTTGTGAAACTTCTGAGAATCTCTGGATTTGTGTTATCTGTGGCTTTGTTGGCTGTGGGAGGTAATTATATTCTTCCCTTCAATGCTTTCCATCCTGAAAAAAAAATAAAATAAAATAAAATTGAACAATGTGATTTCCTTTTATTGTCAGTTTCATGTGTTTTTGCAATTCCTTACCCAAAATTTTAATGTAGGTATAAGGGAGGGCATGCCATAGTACATTGGAAAGAAACACAGCATTGCTATTCTCTTGAAGTGGAAACACAACGAGTGTGGGATTATGTGGGTGACAACTATGTTCACCGACTGATTCAGTCCAAAACTGAT
The DNA here is from genome assembly GCF_018687715.1 of Carya illinoinensis. Lineage (NCBI taxonomy): Eukaryota > Viridiplantae > Streptophyta > Magnoliopsida > Fagales > Juglandaceae > Carya > Carya illinoinensis. The sequence goes on from NC_056752.1 coordinate 52,723,734, forward strand.
GGAAAGTTGGTTGAGTTGAATGCCCACTGCGTCCTTGATAGTGATGCATGTGGAAGTTGTGAATCCACAGATTCTGGACTCAGTGAGGCTCTTTTGAACAGTAAAGTGGAAGCTGTAAAGGAATTCTTTGATATTAAAATGTTCTTTTGTTTTCAGTCCCACTTTGTTTCTTATTATTTGAAATACTCATTATGAAATGTTATGTGCAGATTGTTAATGAATACAACGAATTGCTGGCCACTCAACTTGAGAATCAAAAATTAGTAAGTGCATCCGCTTTACCCTGAAAAGGAAAATGAGTTTTGCTGCTGCACCCAATATTGTATTTTAAAAATCATTCAGTTCTTACTTCAATGGGTTTGACATTCATTTTATCATCTGGCGAATCTCTTCTGATTCTTTGGTTTAGTCCATTATAGGGAATTGGCAGTGTAAACAGTCTTAGGCCTGGTTAGGATAGCAAGATCCTCCTATCTCATCTCAATATCCAAACACCACAAACACAAACACTTTCCAATTTTAAATTTTTAACTTTTCAACTTTTTCATATGGTCATTACAACTTTCCCAAAGTTTCAAAAAAAAAAAATCAATTTTTTCAAATCCTAAAACAAAAATAATATTAAAAAATAATATTCTAACAATATTTTAACTTTATAATAATTTTATTCAACTTTTTTTCTCCCATTTTTCAAAACTCCATAAAATATCTTAATTCAAACCATTTCACTACTTCACAGATCTTCTCATCTCATCTCACCATCCAAACCAAGTTTTAAGCATTTAGGATTTTTTTAGGCTGCTTATTTGAGATCAGTAACTCCTGTTTTCTTCATAGTACTTTGAGTCCCTACTGCAAGATGTCAAAGAAGAAACTGAAAGAGAAATTTCTAAAGCTGTGGACAAGGCTGTCACTCAAAAACTTCAGAAGATGCAGGCTAAGCTGGATAGATGTGTTAAAGAAAAGGAAATTCTTGATGATGTAAGTATTAATCTCCCCAGACTCATTAATCAATTTGTCATTGGATGCAGAAATAATTTATCGTTCGATGATATAACTGCTCTTATGCTTAGTTTTGCCTCCTGGCTGGCAACTTTTTTTTCGGTAATAAGTTAAATATTTGTGTTTGGATGCAGCTTAATGAGAATCTTTTGAAAAATCAGGAGATTTGGAAAGCAAAGATACTTGAAATAGAAGAAAGGTAAATGACATGATAGACTATTTTGCTAAGATCTCATCATCCCAACTATTTAGTGGCTCAAAATGATACTAAGTTGTTCTAGTTTAATATTTTACCCATAAAAAAGGTCATTTTATTCAAATAAATAAACAATTGAGTGGCATGAAGTGATGCTAAGCTAATCTATTGTTAACTATATTTAAGCATGCACGTATAGTTGTATGCTTAGGAGTTCACGTTATGCTTATTGGTTTGATGATGGGTATGGAGATGCTGAATTTACTGTTGTGTTCTTTCTCAGTAAGAATGAGGTCAGAATGCTTGACTAATGCATTTGTATGTGTTTTCTTCATGCATGTATGCTTGGCTGTACCATGTTGTGCGTATTAGTTAATATGGAGATTTTAATTTTATGCGTAATTATATTTTGTCATGACTAGGTAGATTATGAAGACAGTCATTATGGATATCAGTATGGGAGTGCCGTATAAAATGATTTGGAATTAACTTAGTTTCAAGGACCATTGTATTTTGCATCCATGTCCTCTGCCTCGAAACTTTGTTGGAGCTTTACTGCTTCACTTCTTTCTTCCTGTGGAATAGATTGCCTCCAAGTTTAAGATACCTTAGTAAATATGACGACGAAAGATGCTTATTTTTGGCTCTAATACGAGTTTGTTACTTTACAGAGGGAAAAAGGCTTTGAAACTGAAAGATGATAAAATACGAGACTCGGAAGAACAGGTAATATACCATTTCCAAATCTTTTATTTTTTATTTTTTTCATCCCTGGACACAGCGCTTTTTGAAACCTTGACATATTTGTCCTCAAGCTGGTTTCCCAGCACCTAAAACTCGGGCCGAACAAAAGATCTGAAGACAAAAACATACATATAAATTAATGGGAATCGTTTGATTTTCCACATATTTGCAGCTTAGAGATCTGATGGTATTCCTTGAAGCTGGGAAGACGATGGAGGAGTTATCATTGTCGAATGAAATTAAGGATGGCACTGTCTTGCCAATACCAATGGAGGAGACCTCTCCGAGCAGCAGCACTAAGGAGGGAAAAAACAGCCGAAAAAGCTGAGGATCGTTCCTCCTGTTCGGCAACTATACGGGAGAGTAAAGGAAAGATGAACCAGTGGAATCCACTTACGGCCTTTTAATTCCACGACATTATTTTCCTTCTAGAAACAAAAAATTACGAAAATATGAACAATGGCTCACATATGTATCCTTTCTGGATGTGCTTTTATCAAGTTTCCAAACTAGATCTTGTAAATACATTATTTTAATGTGAGCTTTGAGAATGTGTCAATATCCTAATGTGCATTTATGCGGTTTTAGATGTTAAGAGGATATGCAGTAATACATGGTAATTTAATGAGAAATATTTTTTGCAGTCGGGAAATGCAGTCAGCGTGCAGTCGTGGAGAAAAAAGTGAATTAATATAGGACCTACATGAAAAAAAAAATTTATTTTTATAATTTTTTTTTTTATTCATGTAGGTCCCCCTGAATATAAAATAATTTTTTTATAATTTTTTTTATTCATTCCGTACAGCCGACTGCACACCGACTGTATTTCCCGACTGTATCTAGCAAAGCCCGATCAGCCAGCCACGACGAAATGTTATGCATAATAAATTAATAATATAACAGACAAATTCATCAAAGTAAAAACCCTCCACCTTTATCCCTTCGGAGTTCATTCTTCTTTAAGAGTTTTGCTATATATAAGTACAGTTACGTACTAATCTGTATATCAATACTGATTCATTCATATTTAAAATTTAAATTAACATTATTTTTAATAAAATTTATTTTTTGACTAATCACATCATATTAATACACGATTGTGCTTCTAACTATATTTTTCTTTTTCTTAATAAACAGACCTCAACATGAAATAGGTACCCTTTATTTTATTTTATTTAATTGTTGCTCACGTAAAAAGCAATCGGTAAGGAAAGCAAGCACTCAAAAGATTATATGCTGTTTTTCCTACGAAGATGGGCCACGCATCTGATGCAATTAATTATGCACAATTCATTTACAAAGTTAATCCATGCTATCTCAACTCATGTCATTAATTTTACCTTTTAATATATTTTTAATATTATTATTTGTTGCTGAATATGCCCTGAATTTATTAGCAATAGATCCAGGTTAAAAATAAATAAATAAATAAATGCTCCTACAAGCTAGAAAAACAAGTATAATAAGCATCACGATAGTCAGCAAAGGCAAACTCACTGCACAACCAATTTTATACAAATATTGTATTAAATGACTCACTTTTACAGAAACTATATATTTTACATTCACAAACCAAACACACTAGGTTAAATAATGTTCAAGAGCCCAGAACAGGATCAGTACATCCATGAAAGGTCCTGCCTGAAAGATATAGATCTTGCAGCTCCCTGAACCCCTCTTTCAGAAATATGTGGACAATCTTCCACAACCAGCAATTCCAATTTGTATGACCCCACAAGTGGCTTTAAGCCATCATCAGAAATCCCCAAACACTTCTTTAATCGTAGAATGGATAATCGAGGAAACTGACCCACAAGCTGCAGTCCCTCATCACTAATCTCTTGGCATCTTACAAGCTCCAGGATTTCAAGGTACTGGGCTGAGCAAAGAGCCTCCATTCCAACATCATTGAATGAATAAACATGGTCAAGAGCAAGTTCCCGAACAGGGCACATTTGTATCAAAGTAAGCATTCCATTTAATGTAAATGAAGAAAATGAAGGAAACTCTCCATCTGAAAAAGATATCCTCACTGATTCAAGCATCGAACAGCTCTGAGCCACAGCTTTTAAACTCTCATCTGTCAGTCTCAAAGGATTGTTCAACAAAAGAGGCAGTGAGAAATCAGACGGAACTCGCAATGAAATGAATCGAAGATTACTAGATCTTTGGGCTAAGCCAATAATGTCACAGTCCCTTACCCCAACACACATATCCAAGTGAATCTTCTCCAAGTTCTTACACTTCCCCAGCACACAAGCAAGACCTCTCCCTGGGCTGATGATGCAATTCACCATGCTAAGCTCCAGCAGGTTTTCACATGGGTACCCCTGCTTTTGCCATCGAACCACAGCTAAGTTATCAGAAACCTTCATATATCTGTAGTTAGCATCCATCTCAAATTGCAACCTTTTTAGTTTCTGCCAGCCAGGACCTAGCTTAATCAAGTCATCCTCCCCAATTGCTCTGCAGTTCTTAATTGAAAGGTCCTCAAGTCTTTCAAGCTTGCCTAGATACTCAAGCCACTCAACACTGGTAATATTCATGCATCTGACAAGGTGGAGAATGGTTAGATTTCTGCAGCCCACGACAAGAGATAAAATGCCACAACCTGTGATTCTAGGAGTGAAATTCAACTTCAAAGCGGCAAGCTTGGAGCAAGAAGCCAAGTAACGAAGACCCACATCAGTGATAAACGTACAGTAGCTTAAGGTGAGATCAGATAGAGAAGGGCAGCAACTGGAAAGGATGAGAAGCCCTTGGTCATCCAACTGCTTTCCTAGTTTGGACATCCAACCAGAGTAAGTTATCTCCACTATTGCCAAGTTCAGAAACCTATTGCATAGGGAAGTCAAAGCTTCATTTGCAGGGTCTAATCCACAGCCAACCCGAATAGATTGCCTGTGTTCATTATCCAATTCGTTAAGGCGTTTACATGCTAAAGACACAGAGTTTCTGTCATTGGTTTTCTTGATCCTGCTCAAAATATTCCAAACTAACTCATCTGGTAAATCATCCATCACAACTGTACTTTTTCCTTCTGGCTCTACAGGACACAATTACAACCGCCTGGAAATGTGGCGAAGACAATTATGCAAGCTTTTAGTCCAGAATACAGGGAAGAGACCTTACTAAATTGCAATAATAAAGGCCTTAGGAGATGGTTGCAGACATTTTTGCTCCTATTTTTTAATAAACATCAGATTTGACTGTTGGAACTTATTTAAATTTTAATGGAACAACGGCATTTGAGGATTTCAGCCACTATTTTTCCACCCTTTTGATGTTACTCGAAAACAGATTGCACATTGTTCTGAGGAGCATCAATTAAGAGATTATAAATATATCAAATGGCCACGATAACAATAGGAGTATCCAAATGCCATAAGAAAGAATTGTTCTTATTTTCACGTGGAACACTTAAATAATTTCAATTGACACTCTCCAGATATTTTTTGGATAGGTAAAAGTTACATATCAACCTAAACTCTCCAGATATCATTAGGCAGAAATAAAATTGAAATTATGTCCCTAAACTCCAATCAATAAAATTGTGTAATATGATTGGAGTTAGGGACATATTTTCTTGGGATGAATTCATGAGAATATAAATTAAAAATTTTACCCTTTTTTTAAATGCCTTCGTCCCCAAAAGTTCAGACAAATTCACTCATAATTTTCACATAGCACATTTGAAGCAGCTAATTTACGCTTCAGAAGTCAGTGAAGCGTAAACGTTAAAGGCAATAAGCAATAAATAGGCAAAGAAACAATAGGACCAATCACCATACAAAAAATTAGAGTTCAGATGAGAACACAACTTCCTAAGAATATATGATATCAAACAGATAAAAATAACCCAACAAAAAAGTGAACAAAAATCCTATTTCACGTAATAACTCAAATATTATCCCACAAGCAACAACAACAACAACTACCACTACTGCCAGATCAAAACGCAATAAAGATGCAATTCGACGGGCGCATAATCACAGGATCAGAAAGATATAAAATTTGAACCGGTTTAACGGGGTCAGAACAGATTGATTCAGATTTCTCACCGGAGAACTCCAAAGATGATAGTAACAGAAGGTCTAGATCTGAAACTAGGTAGCCTCGTGACATTAGAGAATAACAGAAACCGAAACCCGAGATATGAAATTGTTACCTGAAACAGACAGGACCAGAAAAAGGGCAAACGAAACCTTATTCAGACATTGACGATCCCAGGAGAAAAAAGAAAAGAAGAAGAAGAAGGTGTTGAAGGAAGATATTTTGCCCAAATTAGAACATATTTCCATTCCCAAGTTGTAAAACTCGCCGATACCTTGTCGCTATAGGAACTCTGGAATACTAGAAGATTGAAGAAATGCAAACTGCATCTCGAATTCTGAGTGGGAAGGGCCCATATATTTCAATATGCATAATCTAATGATATAAAATGCCAAAAAATAAAATATAATATCCAACAAAGAGATTACGTAAACTTATACGTGAACATATAATATATTTTTAGAAAGATTCTATTCTTCATTCTCGCGATCACGGATTCACACGTCACGTATAAGTTTTAAATTTTTTATTTTAGTGCATGAATAATGAGTAAAAAAATTTAATCAATTTATAAAAAATAAAAATAAGTGTGATATATAAGAATATGAGTAACAAAATTCTATATTTTAAAATTATTTTTTGCCATAAAGTAGGGTTGTACAGAAACCGACGCCACCAGCCGCCTCCAACGCGAACTGACAGGCTGCGTTAGGAACCGGCCGAAACCGCCTGTGAACTGGTTGACGTACGGTAGATATTCTTCAAAACCGATCAACGTCAATTCGGCATCAGTTTGACCCTAGTTTAAACCGCTGAACCGGTCGACTTAATAAGGTATATAATTTTTAATTTATACCTTACTTAAACGAAGTCGTTTCACTTAAATAAGTGAAACGGCGTTTAAGTGAAACGACGTCGTTTAATATCTGAAGTTTTTTTTTTTAAAAAAAAAAAAAAAACTTAATGAAACGATACCGTTTGGCTTAAGCCAAACGGTGCCGTTTCATTCTAGGGTATCCTTCTTCTTCCTCGATTTTCTTCTCTCTTCATCAGACGCCGCCGCCTCTCTCTCTCTCTCTCTCTCTCTCTCTCTCTCTCTCTCTCTCTCTCTCTCTCTCTCTCTCTCTCTCTCTCTCTCTCTCTCTCTCTCTCATGGCACATGCAGCCATGGCAATTGGTAGGGCGGAGGGCCTCTCTCTCTCACTCTCAAATCGCAGTGTCGCACCTCTCATCTCTCGGCGTCGTCTCTCACGGTCTCAACCAGTTGGCAGTTACTGCGGCGTCATCGCCTAAAAATAGGCTCTATCGCCATCGAAGACGCCGACGAACTGACCGGAATGACGCCAAGACCGATGTAGACGGTTTTCACCCCTTTAAACGGTCGGTTTCGGTCGAGATTTATTATCTTTCAATGATATCGGTTCAGTTTCGGTTTTGGTCCAAAACCGAAACCGATTGATTGGTTTTCACCCCTACCATAAAGCATAATAAATTATTTGTATTATTTATGCTAGTTATTATTCTCACATCATAAATCAACATATGATTTGTTATTTTTATCATTTTATTTAAACGTATTTTTTTACACATTAATATGTGTGTTTAAATAAAAAAGTAAAAATGAGAAATCACGTAATGTGAGGTGTAAGAGATGATAAGTATAATTTTTTTATTTTTTTTATTATAAACTACAAAAAATTATGTGTCAATTTGAGTTCATTTTAAAACTCACTTGGTTACATATATGAGATGAAATGAGATCAGATGAAATGAAAATTAAAAATTAATAAGATATTGTTAAAATATTATTTTTTTTAGATTTAAAAATTTTATTTTATTTTTTGAATTTTGTTACATACAGTTAGTTTTGGTTATTTTTTGCACTCTTATTTATGTGATTGGTCAAAGTAATTATTTTATATTTAAAAAAATAACCCAACCAATTTATTAATAAAGTGCATAAAAAATATGTAAAGATAATTATATATAGAATTTTTATTATTTTTTATATTTTATTTAAAAAATTTTAAAGAATTATAATAATCGAATGAAATGAGATGAAATTTTAAATTTGAGATTTAAATATAAAAAAAAAGAAGATTTTTTAAAGAATTATAATAATCAAATGAAATGAGATGAAATTTTAAATTTGAGATTTAAAAAAAAAAAAAAAAAAGGAACCAGGCCTAAATCTCTTTACGACGGGTCCAGAGCTTGAAACAAAAGCAATCACTTCTGGGCCAAACGCCCAGTAGCCCAAAATCAGTCGATGCAAAGGCCCAAAATCACTCGATGCAAAGGCTAGCATTTTTCTTGAAAGAAAATGAGAGAATCAAGAGATAAAAGTAAAAAATATTAAAATCCTTCTCTTTGTCTTATTATTCCTTTTTTTTTTTAAGAGAAGTCATATTAATTCTAGAAAAATATTAAATGTATCTAAAATTTTTAATAAAATCCTTTCCAATTATTATATACTAAAAATTATGAAATTAAAAACTAATAAAATAATTATTATAAATATATATAATGCTATTTAAATATAAAATAATATATGAAAATTCTATACATCATACTATTATCTTACTTATATTTTATTAAATAAAATATAACATATTTATTAATATTAATTAATAATTTATTGCATGCAAGACCCTACGTTATTACGTGGAATTACGTGTGAATAATAGTTATAAGTGAAAACAAAACAAGGGGTACCCCTTATGAAGCGTAAACGCTGCGAGCAAAAAGGTCAACCAAAAAATGAAAAAAAATAAAAGGCTTACGAATTTGAATAAAATCCATTCAATTATTTCAAGTTTCAATCCTGATTCGAATAATCTTATTTTCTCAATTATGGTACACTTTATTATATTTATTTTTTCGCTACAAAACTTGAATTAATTCATCGATCCCATTCTCTTAAATCAGATCGTATTCATATCTGTATTCATATTCATATTCGTCATTGAGAATTTCGTCTATTTTGGTCCCCCATGTTCACGTACTTTCTTTTTATGACACCAACCGTGAAATACAATGAGTTTTCTCCAGTTTTCCATCAGCCGTCTGATTTCTCCGACAGTGTACCCACACCGTCACCGTCGGGTGAAGGCGTGCGCAAACGTGGAGGTTCACACACCAAATTCTGTGAAGAAGGCTGTGGGGGTGAGCAAAGAGCTGATGGAGGCCGAGGGTAGGGTACTAGTTGGGACGTATGCCAGAGCGCCAGCGGTGTTCTCCAGCAGCAAAGGTTGTAAATTGTACAACCCCGAGGGGCGGGAGTATCTGGACTTGTCTTCTGGGATAGGCGTCAACGCGTTCGGACACGGCAACCCAGACTGGGTACGGGTGGTCATGGAGCAGGCCGGTATGCTTACCCATGTCAGTAATGCCTATTATGCGATCCCACAGGTCAGAACAATGAAGCAAGTGTTGAAAAACCCACCTGCAGTGTGCACCATTTCTTTCTTTGACATATTAGGCCTCACTCACAGACACGCACAATGTCTGCAGCAAGTGACACTTCAGTTTCTTCCATAAATTATTGCACCAAAATAAATTGTCGGCTGTTCTCTCCTAGAAATTGGAGAGAGCTCAGTTGCAAAACGTAGTGGGAGAATAAACAAGAGAGAAAGAGGGTACGTGAGAGAGAGATAGAGATTTGTAGAGTTTTTGTAAATCTCGTACAAATTTTATAAAAGAGGCTCCAGTGGACGTAGGCAATTTGCTGAACCACTTAAATATCTTTTTGTGTGATTTTCGGACGGATAAAGTGCGCAACAATTGGTATCAGAGATCTGGTTCGAGCTGTCTGAAAATTCAAGTTGATCAAAATCAAATTTTGACAACTCCAGGGTGTTCCTCGCATTGGGACAAATCTGTTGCCGCAAACGGAATCGAAAATAGAGGTCAGATGAAGCCGCATGTGCCGGTAGAAGATAGGAGCGTGAACCCATGAGCTCCACGCGCATCTGGAGGTTGAAGACGAGTGCCACTCACGCTCCACGCGCCCCACTCACTGACACGCGCCGCCACGAGCCCGGAGGTTGAAGAAGTGTGCCTCTCACGTACCTCACGTGCCCTAGAGGTACTCTACACGTGTCTCTCACGCGCTAGATGCGCACCCACGCACCCAACAGCAACAGCGCGTGTATCACACACGCCACAGACGCGTCTGCCGCGCGTGCATCTCTCGTGCCAGACGATCAAGACTGCCTGTTTCTTAGATTCTTGTCAGGCTTGATCTAATCCATTTGGAATCCGATTTCAACGATCAAATAATACTTTCCAACTATTTGGATCATTCCAGACTCATCTGTATGGTTAGAATTTTGAAATTTTATTGTCTAAATTTTTTAAATTCAAATGGAAGGATCTGGAAGAGATAAGAGCTCTGAAAATGCCAGTAGCTCTGGGCATCGGTCCACAGTGTCAAATGTCAAGTTTTAAGTTGAGAAATTCGATGGAACAAGCAACTTCGGCATGTGGCAGTGTGAAGTCATGGATGTTTTGATCCAACAAGAGTTGGATATTGCATTGGACGGAAAGTCAGATGATATGATTGATCAGGACTGGAAGAAGCTTAATACCCAATCTTATAGTACAATCCAGTTATGCCTTACCAAAGAACAGAAATATTTTGTCATGAGAGAGACAAATGCTAAGAAACTTTGGCAGAAATTGGAGGATAAGTTCATGAATAAGAGCATTGAGAGCCGTTTGTACTTGAAGAAAAAGCTCTTCAGATTCTAATTTCGTGAAGATATTTCTATGTCTAAACATCTGAATAGTTACAACCAAATTCTTCCTGATTTGTTAAACTTGGATGCTGAAATCGAAGATAAAGATAAAGCTTTACTTTTGTTAAATTCCTTGCCTGATACATATGAGTATTTAATTACTACTTTACTGTATTAGAAGGAAAATATTAGTTTTAAAGATGTATCTAGCTCTTTAATTAGTAATGAGTACCCCAGAAAAGATAAGCAGGTACAACTAAATACATCAAGTGAAGATCTAACAGCAAGAGGGAGACCACAGTCAAGGTATCTTAGAAAGAAGAACTGTTTTCAATCGAAAATTCGGGCCATATCACGTGGTTCATCAGTCGACAGAAAGCTCGCCAGAGACGAGTGTTCTTTTTGTCACAACAAAGGACACTGGAAGAAGGATTGTCCCAAGCTGAAGGGACAACAGCAGAATCAACCCACCATAGCCAATGTCGTGGACATAGATGATGATTCAGATTTTACCTTGACAAGTTCATCATCCATTTGTCATTCCGATGAATGGATTATGGATTTCAGATGTACCTATCACATGTGTCTCAATCGGGACTGGTTTACTGACTTCACAAAAATTAAAAGTGGAGCAATACTTATGGGCAATGACAGTGCCTGTAAGACTCAGGGAATAGGTAGCATTCGGTTAAAGCTATATGATGGCAGCGTCAAAGACTCTGATAGAAGTTCGGTACGTTCCGGACTTGCAGAAGAATCTCATTTCATTGGGATCTCTGGATTCAAAGGGATTCAGAATCACCATTGAAGACGGAACTCTCAAAGTACTAATGGGAATTCAGGTGGCAATAAAGAGCTTGAGGTGAGAAAACTTGTACTTCTTGCAAGGAAGTACTGTTGATGGAAGAGTTTCCACATGATATGAGAAGCTAGATGAGACTGATGCTGACACCACCAGTCTTTGGCATATGCGTATGGGACACGCAGGAGAAAAAGTTTTGCAAACACTGGTGAAGTAAGGCTTACTCAAAAGTGACAAGACTGGTAAAATGTCTTTCTATGAGCACTGTGTATTGGGGAAGCAGAGGCGGATCAAGTTTGGAACCGCTGTACACAATACACAGGGAATACTTGACTATGTGCACTCTGATGTTTGGGGACCTACCCAAAATGCATCTTTGGGAGGTAAGCATTGGTTTGTAACTTTTGTTGATGATTATTCTCATCGTGTGTGGGTGTATATGATGAAGAATAAAGATGAAGTGTTGAAAATCTTCCTTGTTTGGAAGAAAATGGTTGAAACTCAGATCGGCAGGAAGATCAAGCAGCTCAGATCTAATAATAGAGTTGAGTACACTTCAGACCTCTTCACGGAAGTATGCTGGAGAAAGGGAATTGTCATATACTTCATGGTACGAGGTACACCGCAGCAGAACGGTATGACCGAACGGATGAATCGTACTTTACTAGAGAAAGTGTGATATATGTTGCTGAATGCTTAATTCAGTAAACAATTCTGAGCTGAAACTGTGACATATGTCTGCCACCTCATCAACCGACTACCCGCAATTGCTAATGACGGGAAGACACCCACTAAAATGTGGAGAGGTACACATGCTACTAATTATAACTCTTTACACATTTTCGGATGTCCTGCTTATTATCATGCTAAAAAAAGTAAGTTTGATTCTAGAGCCAAGAAAGTAAAATTCTTGAGCTTTAGTACTGGTGTAAAAGGCTATAGACTCTGGTGTATAGAGTCTAAAAAGGTGATCATCAGTAGAGATGTAACATTCAACGAATCTGAAATGCTTAAGTCACATAAATATAAAGATTCCAGTGAAGGCAGCAGTGATGGCAAAATATCAGATGATTCGCAGAGTGTGAAGTTTATTACTTCAAAGAAGTTGGGAAAGCATGGACAAGATGAGGTTGATAATCCAGTCACAGTACCTCCATGTCAACCCGAATCAATAGCAACCAACAGACCGAGATGAGAGAAATGTGTACCGATACGTTTTGCAGACTATGTGACATATGCATTACCAACTGAAAGGGGTGAGATCCCAATCACTTACAGAGAAGCCATTCAGTCCAGTGAACAAATTGAATCGACAAAGGTGATGAATGAAGAGATGCAGTCTATTCACCAGAACCAGACTTGGGAACTCGTGCTCCCAAGAGGAAAGAAGACAATTGGTTGTAAGTGGATCTTCAATCAGAAAGATGATCAAGCTGCTAAAAATAGAGTACGATACAAAACTAGGTTGGTAGCCAAGGGCTACGCTCAGACAGAAGGAATTGACTACAGTGAAGTATTTTCTCCTGTTGTGAAGCATTCATCCATTCAGATATTGCTAGTTTTGGTTGCACAATTTGATCTTGAGTTAGCACAGTTTGATGTAAAGACAGCTTTCTTACATGGTGATCTGGAAGAGGAGATTAATCAGTCTCAACCAAAAGGTTTTAAAGAAGCTGGAAAAGAAAATTGGGTATGCAGTCTGAAGAAGTCTCTCTATGGCTTGAAGCAGTCACCTCGGCAATGGTACAAGCATTTCGACCGCTTTATGATGGATCTGAAATACACTCGTTGCCAATACGATCATTGTGTATATTTCAGAAAACTTACAAGTAGATCTTTCATTTATTTGCTTTTATATGTAGATGATATATTACTTGCATGTAAAAGCAAGGGAGAGATAAATTGCTTAAAAAATCAGTTAAGTCATGAGTTTGAAATGAAAGATCTGGGAGAAGCACGAAGAATACTGGGGATGGAGATCAGCAGAGATAGGGTGAAAGGTACAGTTCACCTTACTCAGAAGCAGTATCTGAAGAGAATACTGCAACGCTTCAACATCGACTCAAAGACGAAGCCGGTGAGTACTCCTATGGCCCCATATTTCAAACTTAGTGCATTGCAGTCTCCTAAAACCAATGAAGAACAGGACTACATGAGGAATGTCCCATATGCAAGTGTTTTTGAAAGCTTAATGTATGCCATGGAGTGTACACGACCTGATATCTCCCAGACCGTTAGCTTAGTTAGTCGCTATATGCATAATCCTGGAAATGTTTATTGGCATGCGGTTAAGTGGATTCTATGGTATATTTCAGGGACCATAGATGTTGGTTTGAAGTTCGAGAAGAGTGAAGATAGTATAGTAACTGGATATGTTGACTCAGACTATGCAGGTGATCTTGACAAACGCCGATCAACAACTGGATATGTGTTCATCATGGCTGGAGGACCAGTTAGTTGGCGATCAACTTTACAATCGACAATTGCACTATTATCAACTGAGGTTGAATACATGGCTATAACAGAAGCCGTGAAAGAAGCTATTTGGTTACAGAGATTGGTAACAGATTTGGGCTTTGAGTAGCAAAATGTTACCGTTTACTGTGACAGTTAGAGTGCAATTCATTTGGCCAAGAATTAAGTATATCACTCTCGAACAAAATACATATATGTCCGATTTTACTTTGTGCGTGAAATATTAGAAGAAGAGGACATCAAACTTCAGAAAATTGGCACTGAAGATAATCCAGCAGATATGTTGACAAAAGTCGTCACAGGGATCAAGTTCCAACACTGTTTGGACTTGATCAGTATTGTATACTACTGTTGAGCACCTTCGGGCGCATTGGAGCGTATTCGATAGCAGAAGTCTTTCATATGAAAGAAAGAAGTGTATTCATTTGAAGAATGATTCAGTTTGCAAGCAGTCTGGTATGACACACTTGGGTGGAGGGGGTGATTGTTGAAAAACCCACTTGCAGTGTGCACCGTTTCTTTCCTTGGCGTATTAGGCGCCACTCACAGACATGTACAGTGTCTGCAGCAAGTGACGCCTCAGTTTCTTCCATAAATCACTGCACTAAAATAAATTGTAGGCTGCTCTCTCCTATAAATAGGAGAGAGCTCAGTTGCAAAACGTAGTAGGAAAAGAAACAAGAGAGAGAGGGTACGTGAGAGAGAGATAGAAATTTGTAAAGTTTTTGTAAATTTCGTACAAATTTTATAAAAGAGGTTTCAGTAGACGTAAACAATTTATTAAACCACTTAAATATCTTCTTGTGTGATTTTTGGATAGCCGGAGTGAGCAACAGCAAGAAATGTTTGGTTTTTCTTTCCAGGAATTAGCTAACTTTAAATACAAAATGCCACCGTTTCTTAAGGTGGAGCTCACGAAACGCATTGTGGATTGTACGACGTTTGCTGATCGTGTATTTTTCTGCAACACTGGAACCGAAGCCAACGAAGCTGCTATTAAATTCGCGAGAAGGTTTCAAAGATTTACGCACCCAGAAGCGGAACAGCCCCAGATAGAGTTCATTTCCTTCAGGAACAGCTTCCATGGGAGAACAGTGGGATCCCTTGCATTGACAAGCAAAGGGCATTACCGATCACCCTTTGAACCCCTCATGCCAGGAGTTACTTTCCTGGAGTATGGGAATATAGAAGCTGCAACACAACTGATTCAACGTAGAAAAATCGCTGCTGTGTTTTTGGAGCCCATCCAGGGCGAGGGCGGCATATAGAGTGCTCGAAGGGAATTTTTATATTCCTTGCGGAGAGCTTGTGATGATTCTGGCTCACTTCTTGTCTTTGACGAGGTAGGTGGGTAGGCCAGCTGTTCATTTTGGTAGCATATTCTATTCTATACAAAGGTAGTACTGGTTTTTATGCGATCCATTATATATCTTTTAATCAGAATATCTAAATACTTGGCATATATATATAGACACTAGTTTAATTATGCTTCACTTTAATTAGCCAAGTTTCTTGTCGATTTGGAGCTAGGTTGGTTTGGTGAATCCAACACCTAAACCCACAACTGCACGCAAGCCTAGCTAGCTCATGGAAATGGCCATGTCCATGTAATTTTGATGGAAAATGTTGGATACGGGCTTTTGAACTCATTGATTTTATATATGTTCATTAATTAATTCGTTGTGCCAATTCAGCACTTAGTTGATAATTTTTGCATTAAATTTTGAAGTATCAAGTACCAATCCTTGCAAGACAATAAAATAGCCTTCAAGTAGTTGCATTTCTTTGCGAGTCTCTCTTTATTCGAATTGTACGTTTTCTTGCTTGTATAATGGGTGGGCATATCTAGGTACGTACAATGGGTGTTTCGATTTGGTGACTCTATTATTCCTACATAGCCAGGAAAAGAAACAGACCAAAAAGAAAAAATTCCAAGTATATTTCTTACATTTTTCTTTCTATCCATAGGTCGGCCATCACATTCTTGCATTAATTAACTGCTCACGGTCTTCATCTCATTTGTCATTTGAGGTGGAGTTACAGGAACCTAGAGATGGTACGTACATAAAACCTGGTTATAATGATCATTTAGGTGAAGGTTTTGGTCCCATGCAATATCCCTTTTTATCTTAGATCCAAAGTTTGATACGAATACATATATTATAGCTTGTGTCTTTGGAGATATCTTATACACCCATGAGTCATGTACAACTGCTTTTAATTTGCCTTCAATTACATGACAATGGGGCACTAATTTCTAAGTGGAATTCGAACTTCTTTAACATTCCTTTGAAAGCAAATTAAGAACATTAATGCTGATGAAACTAGCAGAAGATGAAACATTTTCTATGAAAAAACTTTTGGCTGGCCCACATTTCGACCGATTGTTATAGATTTTGTTATGGTAGGTGCAATGTGGACTGGGTTGTACTGGTTATCTATGGGCGCATGAAGCGTATGGTATAGTCCCAGATATTATGATACGTGCAAAGCCTCTTGCCGGAGGCCTTCCCATAGGAGCTATGCTGGTGACTGAGAAAGTTGCCGCCGCCATTCGTTACCGAGATCACGGCAGCACGTTTGCAGGTGGCCCACTTGTTTGTACTGCTGCTCTAGCCGTTTTGGAGAAAGTCTCAAGCCTTGGTTTTTTGGCCAGTGTCTCAAACAAAGGTCAGTACTTCAAAGAACTGCTGATTAAAAAGCTAGGAGGCAACTCTCATGTGCGAGAAGTACGAGGCCTAGGGCTTATCATTGGGATAGAACTGGATGTATCCGCTTCACCGCTAGTAGATGCCTGTCAAAACTCTGGCCTTCTAGTGTTAACTGCGGGAAAAGGAAACGTTATTAGACTTCTTCCGCCATTGATCATCACAGAGCAGGAATTGGAGCATGCAGCTGGGATTCTGCTTGGAGGTATACCGGCACTGGACAAGGGTAACTGAAACTATGAAAATGTTGATTTGATGTCGAGTTGCACGTGAGATTTGTAATGTGAACATGATATATAGATAATATCATCTGTTAGATCTAGTTTGATCACATTTTGCCATATATTTCATCAATATTCTCAGTAGTCTGTTATCCGGCCTTGCTCTACATTGCAAGCATGCATAGAATGATCTATTGCTTAACCATAACCTTCTTTTGGCTGTCCCCAAGATTTTATATAGGAGGTGCTAAAATAACCAGCTAAAATACGTATAAGATCTCTCTGCCAATTGGTATAATGGTAATTGCGTTAAACGTGAGATGATCATATTTGCTAAGCATTTTTACTTTCCGCTATGGGTTATTGCAGTTTTTAAGAACGATTTTTTCTGGACTTTGGTCCATGTTTCGAACCCAAATATAGCCAGGTGACTCTGCCCAGCCCAATGCCTTTTCCAGACTCCCTAGCTGTGATGATAAAACATACTCCATGTTTTGCTGCTGTTTACTCTGCCTGCACAGTACCATTCTCACGAAAGATATAGAAAGAGATGGAAGGATATTTAAAAGTGGCAAAAACAATGTGACCTAAAAGGGGACGCGCAAAACGTTAGTTGTGTTGGGGCAATTTTTACATTTCCCACAAAGCCATAATAAAGAACTTGCAACAAGAAATTGAAACTTGCACAAATGTGTACACGACCGAGATTCAAGAATCATAAAGCTATCATAATAACATACTTCCTTTGTCATCTATCTTCTTGGGATTTTCCCACCAATTTTCTCCCTCTCTCTTTCTCGAAGCTCCATGTGAAATTTTAATCCATTTCTCTCCTAGCAAGAGAGAGTCTCTCGGTCCAAAGTGTGTGTGTAAAACAACACTAAAAACTTCGCGTGCTTCAGTCCTCTCTCTCTCTCTCTGGGGAACACCATCTTTTTCTCTCTTTTTTGGCAACTCGTCTCTGTCTTCCTCTATCTTAGAAGGTGTATAGGGTGTTATAGACCGACATTCTTTTTTGTTTCTATCGAATGATTCTTTCTAGTATCAAAACGAGAGTAGGCCACTTCCGGCACCACCTTGAAATATGCCCAAAACAAGCCAACACCACGGTTTCCTCTCGTGGGTATCTCTGTGTGTGAGAGAGAGAGAGAGAGAGAATAATTGTACGTTTGAGGTTGGTGCATGGACCACCATTTCGAAGATTGACTTCCGAGTACTAAAAGATGGTCATCGATCGCCCCAACAGTTTCTTGGGCGATTCTAGCTCTAAACTTTGTCTTGAATGGGATTACCTTGTCAAGTGATTTTTAACGCTTGAATGTTCTCACCAATCTCTCTCCAATCGTAAAAAGGACGTATTATAAGTAAGAAGAGATCAGGAACCCTTCTGTACATAAAGACCACACGATGATGACATATATCATGCAGACTTGCAAACCAGAATTGGTCCTAATTTGCTCGTATGCAGTATAGGGTTTTGGACCCTTCTGAGTCATCAACTTGAAATTCGACAAGAAAGAGTTGCGTTCGAGGTTGCAAATTCATGCACGGTTGTACGTATCCATTTGTCGTTATAATAAACTACTTTCTTTAAAATGCTAAGAACATTAATATTAGAATTATTTATCTTTATCTTCGTCTTTAAAATTAACTAATATGTCCTTACAATTATCCACATTGAGTTATATATCTTTAAAATTATGCATAACTATAAATAATTATTATTCATATTTAAAGATTTACTTTTCATTCTTTAAATAATATTTTTAAGATTCTTTCTCTCTCTATCCGAACGGCTCTTTTCCTTCCTTGTGCTCCCGTTGCTCTATCTCTCTACTTTTTCGTTGATCTATTGAATATATAACGGAAATTTCCCATCATCCATTTGCTAGTCCTGGATTTCATTTCCATGGGTTTTCATTTTTGGTTAATCTTTTCATTTTGGGGACATGAACGTACTGTGGTGGGGTTGAACTACGACTTCATACTACTGAATTTGATGAAGCACTCTTCGCATCTCATATACAACGCCTTGGTCTATTGAATTTATTGAACCATCCAGATTAATAGAAAAATAAAATAAAATAATTAATATTTTTATTATTATTTGATTAAAATATTCATAATTTAATGTGTGAGTTTTTTTTATATACAAAATTAATTTTTAAAAGATATAATTTTACATATGAAGATATATAAACTATTGTCAATTTATAAGAAAATTA
Source organism: Carya illinoinensis (assembly GCF_018687715.1). Taxonomy (NCBI): domain Eukaryota; kingdom Viridiplantae; phylum Streptophyta; class Magnoliopsida; order Fagales; family Juglandaceae; genus Carya; species Carya illinoinensis. Next base: position 52,742,899 of record NC_056752.1, read on the forward strand.
GAAATGCCTTACTGAAGAACTGACTGGTCACTAGAAACATTCGCCGACCGACCCATATCTTGAATAAGGATGTGATTGATTATTGAATCAAATTCAACTAATTTAAAATTAATTATTGATAGAATTTATTACCTTTTAAATTTTTTATAATAAAGTTAAACTTATCTTGATTTAAAAAAATTAAATTCACCTATTTATAAAATATTATTATTTATAATTCAATTCAACTCATTTTAACTTAGTCACAGTTTTTATGGAATCCAGATATTCCGTACGTTCATCGATGATTTCAACTTAAGTAGTATTGAGTGATGCAGTTATTTGACAAGAACAGTTCACCAACATATTAATGTGACCACAACAATTTAGCATATTGCTATATATATTTGAATGTTGAATTAAGACTTCGTATAATAGAAGATAGATGATTATTGATTAGAACAGATGGGATACTCGTGATTTGCCAAACCTAGAAAACACCACAAGATCTTATAAGGAGACCTTTGCCTTTTTATCTGCGTATTCAAGACAAGTAGACAAAACAGACAACTATCCCTTCCCCTCTGTATCTCCCAAAAGATTACAAGGTCATGATCATCCATTTTCCAAAGATTTTTTTGCCCCCCAAAGCCAACACTCTCCGTGGAGTGTGGACCCAAAATCTCCGTGATTGATAAGATCCTGACCTTTCGTGTGGCAATTCTCCAGATCAAAGGCTGACATTCCCTCCTATCTTCACCATTTCGATCACACCATCTTCTTAGTTAACGGTCTCTCACTTGACTCCGCACGGTTATTCCCGCGTATCTCCGTTTCACCCGATCATCCCTCTGGCTAAAGGCCCAAAGCAACGCAATCGAAACGTATTTAATAGCTATCACCAAAGGCAAAAAGCTAAGCAGTCAAACAGTCTTTTCCCTTGACGGAACTGTGACGCCCTCTCATCATCTTCACGTTATGTAATCCAACGGCTATGAATCCACCCGACCCATCAAATCCTCGAGATGGTGCACTCCCTTAATTGCCCATCAAATCGTCTTGTTCCCGATTAGCCTTCATTTATTCCTTAATGCCATTTTTGGCCCCATCTAAAATCAAATGCCCATGATCGGGGGTATGTTAGACATTTTGTATATACATCAATCTATGATGCTAGAAGGATCTGATCTGTACTTTTGGCCAGAAACGTTCGCAATTGCTCATGCATGAAAGCTAACGATAAAACCCCATATGTAAAATTCAACACGTATTGGGGATATTTTAGTCAATAACTATCGTACATCCCACCTCCCAAAAAACAATTATCGTATATCCCTACTTCCAGGGGAAGACAAGCGTGTAAAATATAGTGGCCGGGATTACTGTCTTCATCGATCTTGAGTCATTGACAGCAAGATGATAGGTTTTTTTTTTTTTTTAAATAATAAATAGTAATTTTCTTGGCACTATATAAACTGTTCCATGCAAATTCATCGGTCTCCAGTAGTATTGGTTGTTTCACCTCCTGCGTTCAAGGTAGAGGCGGTGACGGTAACACCATGAACAGCAAAGCCTTGCAAACAGTTACCTTCCTGAATTCGGCGCATTTTCGTGAACACGAGACGCTAGGGTTTCTCACCTACACACCGTGCTCTGATGGGCCTTCCTGCGGTACCCACTTACCAATTACTTCAAGCTTGGCCCCAAATCACCTCAACCTTCTCCACCCTCTCAGTCAGCTTCCCCTACTTTCGACCGGTGTTTCAGCCACCGTTTCTTCTTGTGGTGTTGGCAGCAAAGAAACCGAACCCGAAATTGAAACGCCTCAGGTTCTTGATGGAATCGCCGCTGTTGTGGGCCAACACGTCCTCTTTGGCAGTGATAACACCAAGAGAAGTGTAAGCAGCAGCAACAGGCCAGAAAACTCAGGTTTTATTTCCATTTCACAGTGTTTTGGTACCGAAACGTTGAAGACGGTGGATGATAATAAGGGCACGGGAAGCGTCGCGGTGCAGAAGAACTACAGAGGGGTGAGGAAGAGGCCATGGGGAAGGTGGTCCGCGGAGATACGCGACCGTGTCGGGCGGTGCAGGCACTGGCTCGGCACGTACGACACTGCGGAGGAGGCAGCCCGTGCGTACGACGCAGCGGCGAGGCGGCTGAGAGGCTCAAAAGCCCGTACTAACTTTGAAATTCCTTCGGTACTACCCGTACTTGCCTCGCCCTCAACATCTTCGTCTTCATCTTCGGATGCTAAGAAGGCGAGTGCCAAAGCCAAGGCAGCGCGCAATGCCAGGAAGTGTACAGTGGTCACTTCTGTTGCTCAGTTGTTCAGTTCGAATTCTACTACAAGTGTTACGGCTAGGGAAGCGAATGCTTATAGGAATGGTAATGTTGAGCTTGAGCTGAAGCTGGGTGTGAATTTCGTGAGTAGAAGTGCTACTCCATCTGTAGTTATTTAGATTAATTAGCATATCCTGTAGGGTTTTCTTTCATTGTTTTTTTTCTTTTTTTCTTGTCGGGAGTGATGGGGGCGGGCTGGCTCGTTTTTTGTGTTTTTGTGTGGCTCTTGTTGTCATGCATGTGCATGAACGCAGGTGCTTTTATTGTACTTGGATGAAGAATCCGGCAGGTCCTTTTGAGATCGTGGGCGACGAAGATGAATATAATATATATCGATACTAAAAACCAACTACTGTAGCAAACCTTGATTCTACTCTCTACTTCATTTTTTATTTAGTTGGCGTGGGATTGATCAGAACTAGCTAGCTGCGATGATCCAGTTCATATTTTTCTGCAATATATATGAATGTGTTCGTTTCATGTCTGCAATATTTGTTCAAGATCTGCCGGTGATTTAATTTTCTTAACTTATTATTTTTTGCTTTTATAAGTCGACCGCGCGTCTTCCAATAACGAACGAAGTTTACTGATATTCCATACATAATGCTGTTAACGACAATGGCTATTGAGATTATTCTCTGGGGGGTGAAAACTACAGAAAATCTTTGCGTTGTGTACGGAATATTTTGAGTTGGATAGCTAGCGTGGGTGTTCACGCATATAGACGATGACCATCTCCCAGCTCCCAAGACCTTGACCATCAAGTACAAAGCAGCAGAGAAGATGTATCAACATTTTCGTAAGCAATACAAAAAGAGTAGTGATTCACACCATACTCTTCACAATACATAATAAAAAATATATGATAGAAAATGAGGGCATTAATGTTATTTTTATATGGTATTTTATAATAATATTTTTCATAAAAATATGATTGTGAAATATATTATGAAAAATACTGTGTTTATTATTTTTCATACAAAAAGATAATTTTGGATTTTTTTTCGCTGTGAGAACTAAAATTCTAATTAAAAGCAAGTACAACGTCCTAGTAGATCGACTAGTAGTTCACCTATATATTTGGCCTTTGCGTAACGTTTACGTCCCTGTGCATTAATCAGTTCAGATTGAAAATGTAAAGATTTAAGTCTAGAACACTGTTAAATATGTATGGAGGCCAGACCCCTCCTAGGAAATTAAAAGGCGGGTGTGGCAGACTTGAAACGAAGAGGTCTGCTGAGGGCATGAACAAGGAGTTGGAAACAGGTAGATTGATACTTTTCACTAGTTTGTACCGATCAAGTACTGAAAACTGAGCACTGCTGACAGCTTAGGCAGGGAGAAGTACAGTCGCAGTGAAGATCTTCTGCATGCAGTTGATCATGTTGAAAATCCAAAAACAAATCATTTTGCCCTTATTAAACTGTGCGTCAGAGACAGTAAAATCTTAGATCGTAGATGGAGATGCTGTCTCTTTATTGCGATAGATGGAATGATGGCGAACACAATAGAATAATTTAATTAATTAACAAGCTGTATTTATATTGAAAAAATTTAGTTACAAATAATTATATTAATTTAATATAATTAATTAAAAATACATTTTACTAAAAATATTATTAATTTAAATTTTAAATAGATATATTAAATTTAAAATAATATTAATATACATATTAGTATGCGACTTTATTTATATATAACAAAACTCAAATTTTATTTTTATCCTAATTGATTATCTTTTTATTATTAATCTCAAGTGATGGATGTGCATCTTTCAAATAAAACATTCATGAAGCTTTTAAAATTTAAAAATTAAAAGATTTGATGAAAAGCTGGTGCAAGGGCAAAGCTACATGGATTGAAAGCATTTATTACTATTTTCTTTGTAATTTGTGCGCCTTTTATGATGAAACGATCAAATAAAAAAGTTTCAATTTAAAGAACTTCTCGGGTCTGGGTCCATACAGTTTAACTGATGGCCCAGTCCCGGCCCAATAGCTATGCCAATCCTCATGTTTACTCCGGGTGGGCCTATCTTTTTTCCTCTTGTAATTTTTTTTTTTTTTTTAAATCATATTGTTTCTTGCATTGCATTGCTGCCTACATTTTGACTAAGAGAAATTTTACATGAAGATTTATATTACATATCTCTACTTAATTAATATGTGATGTGTCATTTTTATTCTTTTATTACAATATTTAAATATATATATATTTAAATAAAATGATAAAAATGACAAATCATATATCAATAACCAATTAAGTGGATTTATGAGGTATAAGACTTTCTTATAACATTTTTCTTTAACCAAAGAACAAGTTCAAACTCCTCGAATTACCACCAATGTTCCAAAATTCCAAATATTCTCGGCCAAAATTGGAAGAAAATAGAAAATAATCTTTTGGGGATGAGACCATCTTTGTCGGATACGAACTTCAACCACGTTGAAGTTTGGTTCGGTTCACTGTAGTGCCAAGGAAACTTTCCAATTCGAAGCTACAAACTACAGCAAATATTTGCTGCATACCATACATATTACATGGGACTGCACACACAATGAGGTTAAAGAGGCACTCATAACTATCGTGAGCAGCATCAATGTCTTGTCCTACTACTTGATTTTTGTCTCGTGGCCCACAAACCACAGTTTCCTTCATTTTCCTCGAAATTTCCAGGAATGGTGTACTAATCTAGCATGATGACATAACTCATTCGTTAGCATAGCTGCCCTCATGTTAAGGCTATAGCCACTCCAAAAACAAAACAAAAGACTCCAAATATTCTTAGAGCATTCATATCCGGTGTTTTAAATATTATGTTTTTTTATAAAAATTTTAAGGTTTACATTTGGGGTATACTCCATCCAGTTTCCTATTTTAACGGATAGATTTAAGATGTAAACATTAATTCCATATATTTGAAGTCATTAGTCAACTCGTATATTATTTTTTATATATATTTTATAGGGAGTAGTTAAAAATGTAGAAATAATAATAAAGGAATAATAGAAAAATATTATTTTAATAGAATAGAGAAATGATATTGAATGAGATATAAGATATTTTTTAAAGATAAATAAAATTAAAGAGAAAATTTTAAAAAGTGTGTTTTTTAACTAAAATTGAGAGAAAATTATAGGGAAGCTCTTACCCCAGAACTGCGAGGTAATTGTAAAGAGTTTCTTTGTGTTTCATTCTTTTTACTTTCGGAATTTGATTGGCATTATATATGTATGCCCCAGAGGGTGTCTGAAAAGTGAGGTATACCAACTAGGAAGATTAGCAGTAACATGCGCACCCTTTTTCAGCGAACCAGACAAAGGAAAAAAGCATCAAGAAGAGACTTTTGACTATCTTATACATGGGGTTGGTTTTGCCCAACTGCTTTTCCACCCAATTTGTGTAAAGTTGAAGAAACTTTTGACGCTCTCATAGACTGATGACATCCAAATTATGTAAAGTTGCAGCTTTTGATATCTTTCTACAATGTACGAGATTCGTTTTCATAAAACCTCATCAGCAGAAGAAGCTTTATTTCCTTCTTTTGTAGTTTGGACTGTAAAACTCCACGCCTTTTGTTAGCACTCAAATCTGTATCAAACACCAGTCATCTTTTGAAGAATCTGTGTAAAGTTGCGGTTCACATAATTTATAAATGCTACATAATCGTACTAGGCTCCATTCAAGCACCAATTAAAACCATCCGGCTTTCATCATTTGTAATAATGGAGAAGAAAAACGCAACAACGAATCATAAAAACTAGATCTTTGATTGTCTGTAGAATAATTACACCTTGTCTGTGAGTATTTCCTAAAATGAAGGGAAACAGAAGGAATGAGGGTTGGCCCCAAAGAATTTTGGACGCTTGTGGAAACAGCGAGGAAAGAATGTAAATGTAACGAATGCGTTACGATCTCTACAGTACAACTACCCTCCGTACCTTCATGTCTAAACGACAAATCCACACCTTTGTGTCAGGATGCGGTGGGGGAATTTGTTTTGTACTTCAGTTATAATAAGTCGACGTCCTACCGCGCGCATATATGGTTAGACTAAAGCATTATCTCTTATTAAGCATAGATGCAGTTGATGAACTCGATCAGCTTAATTACGAAAACAGAAGATCAGTAGACATCTGGTTCTCTTTCTTATTAGCTCATTCCATATGAAATTTTTGATGTGTAATCCTCCTCGAGTGGCAGATTTAGATCAGGCAACATCGACGAAGTTTCACAGTCTCTAACCTCCTGTACTACCATCGGAGAACTTTTCAATTGGCATGGGGATTGGGCAGCATCAAGATTAGCGCATGCCACGTCTGATGGAAAGATCAAAGCAGAGCTACAAACTTCTTCCATTTTCTGGGTTCCGTCAGAGAGGGCTTCCTTGGATGCCATAGAGGTTGTAGCTTTCATCATCTGCTGTGACTGCAAATCAAGCTGTAACAAACATATAGATATGTTTAGACTGCATTGCTTACTAATTGCATTGTACAGCAACAATTTCTTGGCTTTACATCATAAACAATCATAGAAGCAAATTGGCATGCACTTGATTCCTAACTAGGAAACAAAAGAAATTAAGAATCGCGTATGCATGCCTTTTCCGTTGTCTCATTTTATGTTGTCAATCATTACAAAATGAGATTCTCTATATATTAGTGTAGTGTAGAGTGTAGAACGTCTGTTAGAATGACCACTTCATAAAAGCTGTCTTCCTATAAATTGCGGATTATTAGAAACAGACAGATATCTCATGCATGTATACACACTAATGTGCGCAGGCATCTGTTTACACATGACCACACTATAATTACTATCAGGAAATAACTGTTAACCAAGACGATTTAATTCAAATACCCTGATTTGATAAAAGATTTGCATGAGAGAGAGAGAGAGAGCGCAAACTGACCTTCATTTTCTTGAAGCTTTCATTTGCATCTCTTTGCTTCTCGACGGTGAGACGTAAGGCTGCCAGTTCCTGACCAATGAATAGATTGAAATATTAATATTTATTACTCAGATATCACCAAAGAAGTCGCAGAAACATATGGAAACAAGATATCTCAAGAAAAGAGTTGCAGGAACATACACTTTTCAAAGTTCTCCTTTCCTTTAAGAGAAAACTTTCCTCATCTCTAAGTTCAGCTAATGACTGCCAAAAAGAGGAAATATTTAAGACATACGACTCCAACTATTATTTTACTCATCAGCAAAAGTTAAACAAACAAAGGACCAACACAAGGAGGTGGCAACCCGTTAATTCATGACTTCGTTTCAAGCTTGAATTGAAAGGAAAAACATAATTCCCACCTGATATTCCAATGGCAATTGTTCACTAATCGTCGATCGACGTATAATTAGAGTTCTAAGATTACTGCAGCCGTGGAATGATCCATTTGGAAAGTAATTAATGATTGAGATACCATGTCTAGAACACTAATAACAGCCGGTAACCACAGTTTTTTTAGATTTTTCTTCTATTAAAAACTTGTGCACAATAATATCATGACAACATGGAACATTGGCACCTATTCTTGTTCCATGAAAATCTTCATCGATGGGGCCATATCATGAAAGTTTAGAGTTAGTTACCTTTTTCTTCCTCGACCTCTTGTTGGTGGTAGTTTCACCCCTAACAACTACCTGTACAAGCGCAATATAGGTTACAATCATGTAAACAGAAGTTATAGATTTACATCCAAGAATTCATAGGTCAAAGTTTTGCATAATATAGGCATTGGAGACGCCCAAAGACACCCGTTTGGCTCTCTTTTTTCTCAAAAATAATTATAAAAAAAAAAAAAAATGTGAGTCTCTTGTGCATACAAAATGCTAGACCGTATGCCCAAAGTCAAAGAAAGACCCACATAATTGTTATGAAATTTCTAGTGCCCTTTTTTGTCAGTTCAGAGACATTGCACGGGCTTTCCTTCTTTGTCGTTATTATTTGTCGGCCAGAAGCAAGAGTAAAGCATTGCATTACACACGCATTCGGCTTGGTTATTCAAAAGCCCCCACACGGCCCACAATTTTCTTTTACCCAAATGTATACGAAAAATTATATGCATATTAATATTATTAAAAGAAAAATGTTGTGCGGAAATCACTAGGACGTCCGAGGTTTACGTCGTTTATATTTTAAAACGAAGTCACACGACTTGCTCGTGAATCTACACGCGCGTATTAGCTCCACGATCTGACCTTTCTCAATTTGTAGACCCCACACCCTTAAAGCAATCCTTCTCGACCCAACTCTCTGTGGCTTTCATTATTTGCATATTTTTAAAAAATCCTGCCCTGAGGCTGAAATTCCAAGGTGGTGTGTCGAGCCTATATTTGTAAATAATAATATTTAAATATATAAAATAAATTAAGACATGTATTTAAATATATAAAATAAATTAAAACATGTATTTAATTTTTATAAAAATAATAGATCTCAAATTAAAATGTGTTTGACATCCAAGCACATCTCTTAAAGTTTTAAATCGATAATGGTTTTTCTCGACAGTTTCAAGAATGGAAGGTTCAAAAAATTCACCGTTCCTAGAATTGGTGCACGCATAACCTTACACAATGGGTCACTTCTAATCTATCATATGGAAGCATACCTCAAAACTAGATTTCACTTAATATGCTTAACTTTTACGGTGGAAAAGGCCCTCCTTGCATAATATAATTCTGTATTGTATAATTAATACTCTACTCATGCTCATAGACTGTTTCGTTTCTCTATTAATATATTAATCTTGCCGAGAAAAAAAAAATGGATAATGGTTTTGGGTCTGGTGTGCTATTACCAATAACCAACAAAGTCAGCTTCTCTATTATATACAGACTCCCGATTCTCCCCCACACACTCTTTTATCCATAATTAGGTGACAAGGTGGTCCCCACCAAAAGGCCAATATTTTATTTTTTAAAACCAAAAATATAAAAATCAAGTTTTCAACTTTGGACACCATACAAATGCAAACTTCTATTTGACCCAAATTTCCAACCCCCCTGTACGGAAGGATCGGAAACAATAAACGGTTGCGATCTGAGAGGTTAGTCTTTATAATAAAGAGCACGTGTGAAAAGTGAAAATAAAGGACTCCGACGGAGTCGCGGTGAGCTGGGCGGTATATCATCTAGATTTTTACCGTGCGCCCACAGGAAAAGCCAATCTGCGGCGACAACAGGGAATCATTTGCCTCCCGCAGCAAACATAAAGTGCACAACCACTACCAACACTACACCAAACTATACGCAGACCTATTTGCCACGAAAACACGCCACCGATCGAGGTTAAAAAAACGAAAAAAACAAAAACAAAAGCGGCTTAAAAACACCTCTCTCCACATTTACATAAATGGCCCCACGAGTTGACACAGGGAGACAGAGACTCGGGGCAAGGATTTTGGAAAAGTAGTTACATGACCAATGGAGGAGTATTGACTCCGACAAGGAATTAGGGGGCGGCAGGCAGCAAGGGACTTTTTAGTAGGAGGATGTTTTGGTCAATTCGAATGTTGGCCATGACACGGAAAGCAGTAGTGTGAGGAGGAGAAAAAAAACGTGATAAGAGACTCGATCAGAGCCATCCGGACTCGAATGCGTTGAATCAAAGTTATGAATCTTCTATAAAAATAATAAATAAAGATCTTTCAGAAAAATATATATATATATATATGTGGGAAATGGAATCGAACTTCATTAATCGAAATTAGGAGGGCAGTTTAGTCAAGACTGTTGCAACACGGCCGGTCCGACCACCGGCAAACGCACCGATCTAGTTTTGGAAAAACCAAAGAACAAAAAAAAAAAATAAAAGAATCAACGTAAAAGATTGAAAAGAACGGAAAATCTGACAGGTGGTGATGATGCCTAGATTCCATCCCCTGATAAACGCAATCAACGTAAATATCCAACTTTTAGATGGGTGTTACCGTCAATTCATTAAAGCGTTAAATCATGGGAAACTCAAAAATCCAGTCATCCTTCGTCCGAACCTCGCCATCAGCAACCTACCGAGTAAGGTTCGGAAGAGAGAGAGAGAGAGAGAGAGAATCGGAGCAACTAACCTTAGATCTGGAAACGTCCGTCCTTTTTACCGACCGGCTGGACTCCTCGAAACCTTCGAGTCCTCCACCGCTGACGGAGGTGGCGCCGCTCCAGGAGAGTGGCGTGGTGGGACTAGCTCTCGCCAGTTCGGCCTTCTTCTTCCCGTCGCCGGTCCTTGGCCCAGATTTCGAACGCCGCTGGCGTACAGTCCAGTCAAGATGGAGAGCCGGCTTGGCTGGGGCCGGCGGTGGCGGTAGCGGTAGCTGCGTCGGAGGCTGTTCTTGGTTGAGCCGTAGCAGCACGTACGCAACCAACGAGTCGTCGGTCATGGCATCCTTAGCCCACTTTTCGTCGCACATGTTCCGGTCACTACGTGGTTTCTTACAAAGAAAGAAAGGGAGCCCGGAAGGGGTTGGTGGATATGGTGGTGGCGGAGGAGGAAAATCTTGCTGGACTTGTATGGACGTATTTGCGCGCGCCCGTGTTAGTTAACTAATGGGAGGGTTAAAGGTAGAGGCTTTTATATATGTGGTTTGGGGTACGGGCAGGGTGGATGCTTGCTCATTTGGCCTCCTCTTTCGTTTTTTCAACTTTTATTTCAAACGATATTTGCATTAGTGGTTAAGTATTGTATAATTTATATGCAGTTTAAATTTTTTTTTTTAAGTTAAATAAATACAGAATTTATATAATAATAATAATTAAAAATAATTTTTAAATTTTTAATAATAAATTTTATTTTTTTAAAATAATTATACGAACTTTATATACTTATAATATAATAAGTGTAGTAAGCATTTCTTTTATTTTATTTCTCGTGTCCGGATCCACCATACATACACGTGGCACCGGTCCTTTCATGTCATCCTTTTTTATGTGCTCTCACAGTTTTGTTTGCTTTTGATAGGGATGTGGGGACGTGGGCAGTAACGCGCCGGATCTGAAGGTGGACTTATGCATACGCCATACGGATCGTGACGATGTTACACATTGCGATGAATGTTGCAGCGGTTGGACTGTTGGAGCAGAGGGACGAAGATAGGGCTGTTGATGACATAAATGGATTTTATGTGTCACACTGTAATGATATACTTATCACTATTTGATCACTTATAATATATTTATTTTTTATTATTTTTCTAAAATATTTTTTTAACATCCTTAACCATTAAAAAAAATTTTAAAAATATATAATTTTAGTGATAATTACTTACTTAATCATTAAGTAATTTTTTAATTTTTTAAAAATTAAAAAATTAAAAAAAATAGTAAAATAATAGTAAGACTATCATTATTTTTCTTTTTATCTTATGTGCTTCTCCATTTTCTTCTTTTCCCAACTCTTCATTAATGTCCCTACCACATCCACTCACCAATGTCGTCGCCAAACATTTCTCGCCCCTTGTCAACATCACTACGACACCCTTACCACGCCCTCACCTTTCTCGTCACTCATTGACGTCACCCTTCACCCTCACCTCCATCACCATCTTTGCCGCTATCACCCCTCACCAACAGGTACAAAATCATCTTCTCTCTCGCTCTCTCTCTTGATTAGATGAAAGAGGTGGGAAGGAGTTGGGACATGAAGAGGGAAAATGGGAGGAGGTGAGAGGCACAAGAATAAAGGAGGAGAAAGAGAGACAAAAGAAAAGAGGAAAAATAGACGTGATATATTAATAATGTATTACATCAATGTGTGTAATCTTTTTATGGATTCTTTTTGCATTTATAGTGTTTTTCTATTCATATTTGATATTGTGGAAACAAACTATAGAACTAGGGATGTGCACATGACTCGAAAGCTCCGAATTAAAATGGCACGACCTGACCCGAATGTTTTATCGAGTAAAATCTGATTGGGTCTCCAACTCGACTAGTTAATGAGTTTGAATTTAGTCGCACACCGTTCAACTGTCTGAGTATAAAATCATACTTTCATTCGGTTTTCCAATACTAGCCACCCAATGTTTAATTACAAGTTTTCTTAATCAGAAATGAAGAACTTGACAAGATTGGGCCTTTGGTTAAAATGTGCGGGATTACATTAGCTAAAAATGCTGCAATGGCTATAGGAGCTAGTGCTGATTTTATTGGTATGATTATATGGCCCAATTTAAACCATTCAATTTCACTTTGGGAAGCCAAGGAAATTTCAAAAGTTGAAAAAGGGTATGGGGCAAAGCCTATTGGAGTATTTGTGGATGTTGATGTAGACACGATATTAAGAGCTTCTGATGAATCAAACCTTGAACTTGTGTAGGTACATATTTACCTAACCCTCATCACCTTGCATACAATATAATGAGTTAGTATGACATTAATTTGAGGTGATGCAGCTTTATGGAAAAGGTTCTCGAGAGGCTTTTTCCAATTATATTGCAAGAGAAGTGACTCATATATGTTTTTTGTACAAATGAAGATGAAACCTTTCTAAACCAAATTTCTAATGAAGAATGCTCTCTAGTTGGTTGGATTCTTGTGGATAGTGCTGAGTGGCTCGGAAGGGTTGAGGTCGGACATGGGGGTCTCATATTGGACTAAGTATTTGCTCTAGTTGGAATTGAGGACAGGCCAACAAACTAGGAGCCCAAGAATCCAACGTAATGTGAACCGATCTCCACGGGGGTACCCAGTGGAAAGAAGGAAGACGGTGTTGTGGTAGTGGGTTTAGGAAGCATCTGATTATGGAGGTTATGGGTTCAAGGGAAGTGGAATCATTTGGAGAGAGAGGAGGAAGAGAAGGAGGAGGAGGAGGAGGAGGAGAGAGAGAGAGAGAGAGAGAGAGAGAGAGAGAGGACATGTCAGATTATACGGGTCCAACCTTATTTTATTTTGATCAGGTTAGATCAAGTTGGCTCATTGAATGGAAACTTTTGTATTGGGTCAAGTATAAACCCAATTGTTCCAAGCTAGGTTGCAGGCTTAGATAGAACAATAGAAGTTTATTCTATACATTTATTCGATATTTGATATTATTTATAAAATTTATATAATAATAATAAATAATATGGATCTCCTTTTATGTAATAATTATATTCAAAACCTATACACCACATATCATTTTATATGTTATAATTTGATTTATAAAATAAATTTTAAAATTTAAATTTTACAAATGAAGATTTTTTTAATACATATTTTATAATGTGATTTATTTTTTATAAAGGAATTACTTGATACTTATCTATTTGAAACTTTTAAATAGGCAGTTCAAACTTAAGTAAAAGAAAAATTAAAAAGAAATAAAATACATGAACGCATTGAACGGTAAAATTAAGAGAACAATCCCAGGCAGCATAATATTACTTTCCGATCTAAAATATGATGCCTTGTAATATTTCAACTCTTACGAGTTGTTTTGCACGTGCTTGACAGGCTTGGCTGCTGCTTGTGTGGGATGGGCCACTTTTCACAAGTATCTACTGGATCACTTTATGTATTCGCGGTAAAGTTCGTAAGCTCGGATTTCCTTTCTGAAAGTTTTTCCCCCCTTCTATTGGGCCCGAAAGAAAAGAGGCTGCTTTCTTTAAACTACTAATATAAAACCTGGCTCAGGTGGCCCAAGCCCTAAACCCGGCCCCAACCATTCCTCATCGTCATCGTCTTCAACCGCCAAAACGCCAAAATCCCTACCTGGTTCGCACACTAAACCCTCACTCTCCTTTTCTTCACCTCCCAAACCCTACATCCCCTTAACGAGTTCACTCCTCTTCGCCTTCTATGGCTGCTCTCCAACTCAGACCCAAACACAGAACCCTCCACAACCCCTCCCTCGTTCACCTCTTCTCTACCTCCTCGACCCCTCCTGAGCCCACCTCTGCCGACCAATCCTCGCCATCCGCCTCATCCGACGCCACCGAATCTCAATCATCCTTATCCTCCTATTTCTCTGATGTCAAAGCCAGTCTCAAACAACAACAACAGCAACAACATAGACCCACTTTCCCATTTTCTCAAAGGAATCCCACAATCCCAGCGAAACCTTCGAGCCCTTTAGACTCATCTTTCTCCAAGCCTTCCAAAGTCGCTTCCCTCGAAGAAATCCGCAAGAACCTCTCCGAGTTCCGGCTCCGATACTCTGTGCCACCCCTCTCCAGACCCAACTCCGCACATGCGACGACACCGTCCTCCGAATCTTCATCCCAGCACATTTCGTTTCAAGAGCTTTACAAACGGAATGTGATCGAGAAGGCCGACGAGAAGGGTACCAACACAGCTTCGGGCCCCGGAAAAGTTGGCGGCAGTGGCGGAAAGCATTCGTTCGCTGCAATTCGAGAGAGTTTACGGCAGCTAGGTCCGTCGCCCGGGATGGCACAGAATGAGAGTAGGATGGCTGACCCAATGTTATCGGGATTTAAGAATAATTTGAAATTGAAGCCTTCTACGGATCCGGTTCCGGTGATTGGCGGGACTGGTACGCTGCCGGTTTCAGTGTTTGGGAAGGAAAGGGAGCGGAAGGATATGGAGGGGGAGAAAATGGCAATGAAGACGGAGTTTGTGAGGATGTATAGCTATGAGGAGTTGGGGGAGAAACTGACGAAGCTGAGGCCAGATGGGAATAAAGAAGGGAAGGCATGGTTTTCACTTGGGGAACTGAACGAGAGGTTGATGAAACTGAGGGAGATGGAGGATAAGGAGTCAGAGTTGAGGATTGGCGGGGTTCCGTATAAGGATTTGAGGGAGAGCTTGTTTAGACTGAGGATGTCAGACGATGAGAAGGCGAAGAAAAGTTCCAGTAAGTAACGTGGTTTTGCATGTTGTTCAATAAAATAGATTCTAAGCATGTTCTATCATTTGGATAGTAGATCATAGAAGAATGTACATTCTGTTTTGGGTCTGAGGAAGTTTTATGGAATTGATAATTTGCATGCTAGTCTTGGAATAGAATATGAAAAATAATAGAAAATTGTTATGGTTGGTTTTTTTTTATAAGTAAAAATTGTTATGGTTGGTAGAGGATGGGAAACTATGTTTCTTTGGTTGGTAATTTTATTGTGAATGAAGAAAGGGTTACTTTGGATTGCTTGATTTTCTGTTAATATGTAACCTGCTATCATCAATAAAATTCTTGATTACGTATTAAAAAAATGTTTATAGGCTACCACACCCCCTTGCTAAAACTCCCTAAAATGGTGAACGATTGTAAGAGGCAAAACATTTCTGCATTCGATAATGGCACATTGAGAGGGGGGTCAATGTTTTCAATTGAGCGATTTCTCTTTGCACGTTTAAATTGTAAATTGTGCTTATTATGATTTTATATTTTAATGTTTCATGGTATGCGGATTTAACCTCTGTTTTCAGTTGCTGAGATTGAAGATAAGTGAAACGAGTGGAAGTTTCGAAGAGTAGTATTTTATTATTTCGGACCGGTTTAGACATTAAAGATGAAAAATGCGTTTAGGCAGATATCTTTTGGACTACTTGTTTGAGTGGTACTGTTTTTTTCTTTACTCCAAAACAAAACATTATTTGACTGTGCTGAGCTCAGTTATCATCCGTAAGCTAATCAACCTGAAGTTATCAAATTCCAAGAGTTTAAAGATGCTAGATGGTAGATTGTGCTCCGTTTTTGGCTTTATAACTACAATTTAGATTCTCTTTCCATGGTTTCTGTAAAATTTTAGAAAAAATGATAGATATCGTGCTCTGCTACATTCTAGGACTTGGCTTGATTGAGGGTAAAATTTTGTTTCTTGTTTCATAAATAGTGAAAAAACTTCTTGTAATAGTTAAGTTCTGCTGATTCTCTCCGTACACATGTAACTACTCACGGTGGTGAGGGTGTCACGGTGAAGTTTTGTGCAGTATTCCGGTGCGTGTTATGGCAGTTTCACGTGAAGTAGTTGTTGAGTCCAAGCTGATTAGCCTCACAAAGGAAGGAAATATATACGCTTTTCAGAACATGGGTGGAAGGAGAGGTACGAACTATTGGTGGGCCGAAACACAACTTTGTGGATGGTAAACTTGTTGGAGGATTTCCTGAAGGGGGGAAAGAAGGACGTGTATTCGGTAATAAGAGAAGGATATTGCAGTTTTGTTGCCTAGCGCTGCTCGAATAGGCGTGGGCGTTATTTGTCGATTGCCGAATATGGAAAGGAAGGTAGAATCTGCCTGCTCTGCTTTCCAGAAGTTGAAAATGGATGGGGATGGAGGAAATTGAAGAATTTGGCTTTAGAGTTGGTTCAGACCAGAGGAAATGGGTATGGAACGGGTGGAGGAGGGTAGAGCAATAGAGTGGTAAAGTCCTCAAACACGGTGCCCAGAACCTTCAAGGAGGTCCTCACGATGGGTTCGACGTACGCGCAGAAGGGGCTTGTCGGAGGTGCAAGCCATGTCGCTGGGGGGGAACGTCGAGCCCCACGCCATCTACACAATGCAAAGTCTGGTAGGGTAGTTGGACAGGAGACGTGGGTGTCCAGTAAACGTCTATTGGAGCTATAGGGCCAGTTGAGGAAGTTGCAGAAGGAAATGGATGAAGTCAGAAAATATGTTGGGTTGTTTAAGGAAAAAGGAGGGAGATGGGAGGATGAAAGGGAGTGGTTTGAAACGGTGGCGTTTCAAAGGGAGGGCTTTAATGAATTTCCTAAGGCTAGGTTGAGGCAAGTGGTGGGCCTGGAGTTGGGGTCCCGTAGCCCAAATCCTGTGTTAAGGCCCCAACCCATTTCTTACGGGAACAAGGCCTCCATGAGTGGAGGGCCTCGCGTCGGGCCTGGGCCTCCTCAGCCTAGGTCCATTTCTGAAGACCCAGATGCGTTTCTGGGTTCACTCAATCCGGGTTTCCTCAACCCGGTTTTCTGCGTTTCCACTAAAGATGTTGAGACACCACCGCGGCAGCCGTCGGCGGCGACACAGAACTCTCCAACGGTGATTCTGGAGACCGTCAACATCCCGGCAGCCCTATGTGAGAAGATGAAGTTGACGTGTGTAGCTCCGAGCTCGAGGCTACCAGAGACGCTGCCGCAAAGCTCGCCGACGGTGGAAAGGAGGGAGGTGAGCCCACAGACAACGCCGATGACGGCAATGGAGCATTCCGATGAGGTCCCTACAGTGAGGTTGGAACAGTGCAAAATGCAGAAGCTATCGGGGGACTTGCAATCGAATCAGATTCAGGGGAGGAAGAGAGGGAGAGATCTGAGGATTTGATGCTGTCGGTGGATGGGGACTTGGTGTTACTTGATGTCAGTGGTTAGTTGGGGTTGGAAGATATCTCTTTTGAAGATGATATACATGGTTTCTAGAAGGGGTAGAGTGAAAGCCAAGGGGCTGGCTGCTCCCCAATGAAGCCTAAAATTGTTTCTTGGAATGCCCGTGGGCTTAATGAGATTTATAAGCGCCTACGGATTAGGAACATGCTTCGGGAGTGGAAGGTGGATATCGTATGCTTGCAAGAGACAAAATTGAAGACTTTTGATAGGAGGATTGTGAGGGGTTTAGGGAGTGGAGTACATGTGGATTGGGCATACTTGGCATCTAACGGGGCGTCGGGTGGGGTGTTGGTGTTGTGGGATAGGTGGGTGGTGGAGAAGATAGATGAGTTTATTGGACAATACATGGTAGCTTGTTCGTTTAAGTGTGTGTCCGATGACTTTTTATGGGCGTTTGCAGGTGTATATGGCCCCAATGTAGACATGGATAGAAGATTACTGTGGGAAGAATTAGCCGGGGTTTATACTTGGTGGGATCTTCCATGGTGCATTGGGGGAGATTTTAACGTTGCAAGATTCTGTAGTGAAGTTGATGGAAGTAGAAGAATGAGGCCAGGCATGGAGGAGTTCTCGGAATGTATTTTTGATATGAATTTGGTAGACTTGCCACTAGCTAGAGCTACTTGGTCTAACAATCAGTCATGGTCTCGACTGGATCGTTTCCTAATTTCACCAGAATGGGAAAGCCATTTCCCAGATGTATGGCAAAAGCGTTTGCCCCGGATAGGTTCAGGCTATTGGCCCATTTTGCTGGATTGCGGAGGGTTATGTAGTGGCCGGCGGCCTTTCAAATTCGAAAATATGTGGCTTAAATCTGAAGGTTTTGTGGATAGGGTTAAACAATGGTGGTATTCCTACCAGTTCTAAGGTACGCCTAGTTTCATTTTTGCTGGCAAGTTGAAAGCTCTTAAAAGAGATTTAAGAGTATGGAACAAGGAGTCATTCGGAAATGTAGGGGAAAACAAAAAAATAAAGATGCTGGAAATTCAAGAGATCGAGAGGCTTCAGGGGATACAACCACTTTCACAGGAAGAATTAGTTCGGAAGGCTGAGCTGATTGCTGATGTTGAGAGGTTGATACTTCTAGAAGAGATGTCATGGCGTCAAAAGTCTAGGGCATTATGGTTGCGGGAAGGAGATAGAAGTAAGGTTTTTCCACAGAATTGCAAACTCACATAGAAGAAACAACAATATTGAGATGCTGAAAATTGAAGGGGTGGAGTGTAGAGATGAACATACAATTCACAATCATATAGTTGACTTTTATGAGAACTTACTTGCAGAGCAGGCGGGATGACGGCCTCCTTTGAAAGGGATGGTTTTTGATACTATCGAGTCGAGTGATGTGTTACGATTGGAGAAGGAGTTCCAGGAGCTAGAGGTTCATGAGGTAGTGAAGAAAATGAACATGGACAAAGCTCCAGGACCGGATGGGTTCTCTATGGGTTTCTTTTAGGATTGTTGGGAAGTGATAAAGGAGGACCTGATGAAGGTGTTTCAAGAGTTTTATATGGCTGGAAAATTTGAAAAAAGTATGAATACCATATTCCTTGCACTGATACCGAAGAAGGTAGGGGCATTGGAAATCACGGAATATCGGCCTATTAGTCTAGAAAATGGGGTATATAAGATAATCTCCAAAGTAATTGCGAACAGACTGAGTGAGGTGGTGGGGAAGATTGTTTCAAATCCACAAAATGCTTTTGTAAAAGGAAGACAGATTCTAGATGCAGCGCTTATTGCAAACGAATTCCTTGATAGTAGATTGAAGGCTGGAAATTCCGGGATCTTGTGTAAACTAGACATGGAAAAGGCATATGATCATGTCAATTGGGAATTTCTTCTCAATTTGCTAAGGAGATGGGGGAAATGGATCCATTGGTGCATATCGACTGCGAAGTTCTCAGTGTTGGTAAATGGCGGTGCAGTGGGCTTTTTTAATAGTTCACGTGGGTTGAGACAAGGGGATCCGTTGTCACCTTTATTGTTTGTTATAGTCATGGAGGCTTTAAGCAGGATGATCACGACCCTGGTTACGAATGGCTTCGTTGAGGGTTTTAAGATTGGAACCCCGGAGAGGGGCATTATTAATATTTCTCACCTATTGTTTGCAGATGATACCCTTATCATGTGTGAAGCGAAACAGAATCAGATGCAAGCACTGAAGGCTTTATTCCTTTGTTTCGAGGTAGTGTTCGGGTTGAAGGTGAACCTCGAGAAGTTAGAATTGGTGCCAATTGAGGAAGTGCCTAACATGCGCCAATTGGCTAGATCATTGGGGTGCAAGATAACATCATTACCTATGACTTATTTGGGACTTCCTCTGGGAAGTGCCTCGAGGGCGTTGTCGGTCTGGAATACTGTGATTGAGAAAATTGAGATGAGATTGGCGGGATGGAAGAGAATGTATTTGTCTAAAGGTGGTAGGATTACTCTGATAAAGAGTACACTCTCTAACCTACCTACTTATTTTTTTTATCTCTTTTCCCAATACTAGCGAGTGTAGCGGCCTGTATCGAAAAACTCCAACGTGACTTCCTGTGGGGGGGGGATGAGGGAGGAGTTAAAGTTTCATCTGGTTAAGTGGGCACAGGTTTGTCGTCCCATCTCGGGTGGAGGGTTGGGGATTAGAAACTTAAGGGTGTTCAATCGAGCATTACTAGGAAAATGGCTGTGGAGATATGCGACAGAACCAGAATCCTTATGGAAAATGGGGATTGAGAAGAAATATGGTGTTCTATGGGGGGATTGGTGCTCTAGAGAAGTAAGGGGGGCCTATGGCGTTGGGTTGTAGAAACACATAAGAAGAGGATGTGGTGTTTAATTGCTTTGTTAAGTTACATCGATTAAACACATAAGAAGAGGATGGGGGGTGTTTAATCGCTTTGTTAAGTTATAGCTAGGTGTGGGCTCAAGGATAAAATTCTGGAGTGATGTTTGGTGTGACAATAGGGCCTTACAAGATTTATTTCCCTCTCTTTTCCATATAGCAAGTGCAAATGACGTTTCAGTGGCAGATGTTTTGGAGACCTTGGGGGACATATTCACTGGAACGTTACCTTTAGTAGGGCAGCACAAGATTGGGAAGTAAGTTGCTTTGCTGATTTCTATAGCCTAATATATGCCATCAGACCAAACAGGCAGCTTGAGGATGCTATGTGGTGGAAGCCGGCAGCTAAAGGCTCTTTCACTGTTTGCTTGTTCTATAAGGCACTTACTATGGAGCCAAATGCTTAGTTTCCTTGGAAAAAGATATGGAGACATAAGGCACCACCCAAAGTCTCCTTTGTTTGGACAGCTTCTCTGGGAAAGATTCTCACAATTGATAACTTGAGGAAAAGGAGGATTATTATTACAGAGTGGTGTTGTATGTGTAAAGGAGGGGGAGTGTCGGTAGATCACCTTCTCCTGCATTGTGACACAGCCGAAACCCTTTGGAATGAGATATTTACTCGACTAGACATGGCATGGGTTATGCCGAAGACGGTGAAGGCAGCTTTGGCGAGTTGGCCAAATTTAAGAGGAAGGCAACCAATCAGAGCAATGTGGAAGATGATTCCTCTATGCATTATGTGGTGCTTATGGCAAGAGCGCAATGGGAGGACTTTTGAAGACCAAGAAAGATCTTTAGAGGAACTAAAAGTTTTATTTTTCAGAACTCTTTGTAGTTGGGCCATAGCTGTGGATTTTAATGGCATGGTTCTTCATGATTTTCTTGTCTCTAATGTGCCTACCTAGTTAGGGTATTATACTAGTGTAACTGGCTTTGCCATTTTTTGATCAATATATTTATTTATTCATCAAAAATAAAAATAAATAGTGAAAATATTTAATTTCTATGGTTTTTCCACCTTTTTATTTCCCTCCAAGTGCTGAGAATGAAATCTTGCAGCTCCACAATACTAATCTTCATTGTTCCATCAACTGGATAATTTCTAGAATCCGGACTTACCTACATAGTAGATATTAAGCGGCCCTGGTTTAGTTCTACCTTTCTTCGTATGCCTGTTAGATTAACCTTTAAGTATGACAAAAGGATTTCTTGAACTCATTTGTGTGTGTTAGCAGGGTCCAAAGAAAATTTTGCGTTATCCGTATTCGTTTTCATTTTGTTTTATTTTTATTAACATTTTTCATATAATGCTGGTTAGAATGTTTGTTCAGTTGCGGAATAACACTAACAAAATTTTTTAGTTTTTTTTTTTATAATTATTTAGCTTAAAGTTTTCCTTCTGTTGGATATGATATCTATAAACTCATATAATTTACTGATTCAGATTTACTTATCAAAAAAATTTACCGATTCAGATTTATTTTTTCAGTCCAGAGACTGGATATTCTGGGTCAGTTAGGCAGAACTCCAAACTTTATGCTGCAACCTCCAAAGGAGCATCTTGTTGAAAAGGCAAGTATCCTACTCTTTGCTTTTTTACATTCTTGTTATTCATTCAGTTGGATGAGATTGTTGGAAGGGCTTTTCATGAAGTGTATTTTTTTAATTCATATAATCTTGCGAAAGAGCTAATTTAAAATCTTTATCTATTTGTGATCATATTTTTGCATTTTTTTATTTAAGATTTAGTGTATGTCCAGTATTACTCTTGGCATCCTGTCCTTCGTACATTGAGTATTTTTACCTGAAAGACGAATTCAGTATATGCTGATGACGGGAATTGGCACAAATCTCAGATGAAATAAGTGAACCTTACACTACTGTCATCACCCTTAGAATTTGCATTTTCACTAGAACACTGCTCTTGTATATGACCCATGTACTTGGGCTTTGCCTATTCTCATGATCAATAAAATCTTATTTACCAATAAAAAAAAATTATGCACACTCAAGATATTTATTTTTGGGTAGCTCATTCTTTGGAAAGTGTCCTTAAACTGTACCCAGTATGAACTTATTGATTGTCTACATTTCGATCATTCCACATGAAGTTACTCTACTTTCTAATATTGGAGGAGATTTGTTGCTCTAATTTTTCTTTTTTGAAATATGTTTAATGCAGTATTTCCATCCGGATAATATGTCTTCTGCAGAAAAACTGAAAATTGAGCTTGCAAAAGTAAGAGATGAATTTAAAATGTCAGAGTCAGATTGTGGATCTGCACGTGTTCAAGGTAAAGGGATTCGTTTTATGCTTCCATTACTCGTTTCCATACTGATTGATTAATTTGTTTCTCATTTTATGGTTTAGGGTACTTGTTTAAAGCCTTTTTCTTCGCATTTATCTTTTGATTGATGTGTCCTGGCTTATCTTTTTAGTTCTCTTTTCTACTTATCAAAAAAAAAAAATTCTTTGTAGTCCTCTTTTCTGTTTGTAACACAGAGAGAAGGCTTTTTTTTTTTTTTTCCTTTTTCTGTTTTTGACATTTGTAGAATGTGTCTTATTCTGAGGCGAGTAGTGACTGTATATGTATGGTTTGGATCTAGAAAGCAAAAAGGAAACTTTTGGGGACTTTGCCTTTTTTCTATGAAATCTGGCTGTTTTGTACTTTTATTGGAGAATGGGTGCTATTAAAATCCCTGCTGCGACATAAAATTGGGTAGCTAGTAGTTCCCTTTTGATAAATATAGGCAAAAGGGTATCTCATATTTTGTGATTTTTTTTATAGCTAAAAAAATCTGTTAATGTAAAATTTTTAATCTAATTTCTTCTATTCATTTTTTGCAAATGTATGATGATAATGGATTTGATGATGGAGGGAAGCAGAGATGTTTAGCAGTATAATCATCTACTTAATGATGTAGAATTCTTTTGGAGACATTCAAATCCATGACATATCTGGGTTGTTGTGTATGCCCCCGGGCCCCCACCCCCTTTTCTCCTATTATATTCCTTTTGAACCTACGGTTGAGAGATCAGAGAAGTGAGCATTTCAGTTTTATCCTTGAAGTCTTTCCATACATATCATGTTTGCAACTAGTGGTGTTTATTTTACTGGCCAAGGATTATTGAGGTCCTTCTTTGATTTCTTTGCAGTGGCACAACTCACAACTAAGATCAAGCATCTATCTTCTGTTTTACACAAGAAGGTGACAATCGAACTATCTCTTTAATACAGTCTACTATATTGGATGGTGTTCATTGTATAACTGCTCGTTTCTGTACTGTTTAGTTTGATGAACTAGATTTAGCATTTAATAGTTTTACTTGGCGTTAATACCAATCCTTTTATTTGAACAAGAAATTGCATCCGCTCCTGATAAAGAGGTGGTTAGCCAACTGTATTTAGCTTCTAAATTACTGGGCATGTTAAGTGAGAATGTACTTATAACATGATATCTGAATGGTGCCTGACCATTAGCACCCCCGAGAAATGGAAAAAGAAAACGATAGTATGACTGCCAACAAGTCTACCTATTAATCGATTGCATAGATGGAATCCTAGAGCCTAGAGGTGTCATTACTTCCCTCTTTTTCCTAATTTGATTTACTTGTCATAATGTTGTAGGATAAGCATTCTCGAAAGGGTCTTATAGGAATGGTGCAGATGAGGAAAAGGTTATTGAAGTATCTCCGAAGAACCGACTGGGATTCCTACTGCTTGGTTCTCTCTAAGCTCGGTCTCCGGGACAATCCCAATTACAAGAACTAGACTAGTCAACAATGCGAACCTTGCATTTCCTTTGTACGATAATTACTTGTAGTCTTTGGCACAACCTTGATTACGAGAAAATTAGACTAGTCAACAATTTTATCATCACTGTGTTTCTCTTTCTTATTTCTTCTTTTCCTCTGCATGATTACTATTCTAGTTGTTCTACCCGAGGTTTGTTCCATAATTATTCCATTTGTCGGGGGAGCTAGAAGACATTTTACAATGAATTTATTTTTATCCATTTCATGATTCATATTTCTTTGTTACCTTGTTTTTCCCCCTTTTTTTTTTTTGAACATGTTCTTAATGCATGCTCTCCGAAGACACGGTTTTTCTTTTTTAACGTTGCAGACGGCTGAAAGATTTGAAGGCACGGTTGTTTAAATTTCAATACATTACCATTTTCCGTTAATATATTGTTCTCTCTCCCTCCCTCCCTGTGTGTTGTCACACACACACACACACACAAAAGATTCCGTACATGAACACTTTACGCTTGATGTGTGCGTGTTGTAAGGATCAAACCAATTTCCCTTTTTATTTTCTCTGTGCCATCACATCACAACTTCAGCTAGCATAGGGTGGGCTAAGAAAATAAAACCATAAAAAATAAAATAAAATAAAGAAATAAATAAAACATGTAATTCTAGAATGCCATAGTCACCGTGGGAGACAAAGATTCTGGTGGATGGTAATGATTCTCAATAGTCAAGACACTGCACCAAGGACTAATTATTATTGCTGTAGAAAATTTAGATTTCGGTAACAATTGGAATGTGATGTCATCAGGAATAATTTAGAAGTGCAACATGTTATTCAAACGAGTTGTGCTAGACGCACTAACAAAATATCAAAATATTATACTGTTTATGTATTGTTATTCTCTACATAATCCATAAAAATGTTTCTATATGATATCCACTCGCTTTTATAAATGTTTTATACCCTACTCATTTTATATTTGCAGTTGTAACATATATGGTTTTATCTTTAGACATATTAAAAAGGTTTGAATTTACTATATTTTACTTTAGATAGGAATCATTTATGAGACTATAATCAATCAAGACAATGATTTATATTCCTACGCTTATAAAATATAACTAATGTATTGTCGATTTAAGGTGTTAAATTCTGTTATAAAGTTAGTTATTAGGATCTTCTAAAATTTATCCGAATTTTGGCTCATAGCTTGTATGAAAAATTTTACTATATGCGATTTTTCATTTTTATCATTTTATTTAACTATATATATTAATGTGTAAATATATGTATTTAAATATAAGGATAAAAATGATAAATTACATTTTAATGCAGAATAATGTTACATATAGTCACTTTTACATACTTTTTATATATTTTTTTGATATGATTGATTGTATTAATTTTATTTTAATTTATAATTAATTATATTAATAAAATATATAAAAGACCGTACAAATGAAAATGTTTAAATGGAAGATGTAAAAAACGAAACATGTGCTGACATATGCAAGCGATATTCAGGGAGTCATTGAATAACAAATGGCACTTTCCCCGAAAATGCCAATTGTAATGATCAAGTTAAAAAAGCATCATAATTGCTTAATGTCCGTTTTATTCCCCGAAGTCTTAAGGAAAAACATTATACAATAAATTAAGAAAAATGTTACTCCACACATAGCTCGGCTCTGAGTAGGTCTCGATATCTTTTTCTTTTTAATTTAGTGATTAAGAAGTATTTTTAAATAATATTATGAATTCTTTCAAAAAATATTGAAAAATAAAAAAATCTTTTTATACTTATCCATACCCTTCTCGTGCTACACTGCTTATTAATGAAATAGAATTGGAAAACATTAGCATTACAGAAATTTTGTACCAAATTTCTTTATCGAGAAATTTTTCAATTTTATTTTAATTTTTTATTTAGTAATTAAACAAATAATTTTAAATGAATATGTGATTTTTTAAAAAAATATTTAAATAGTTTAGAAAAATGGTAAAAAAAAAATGACAAAAATAAAAAAAGGAAATGAATCGATAGAAGATTTCGATGGAAATCTCATGTAGTAGCAGGGTCAAATAAAATTCTACAGGACGGTGCCGTTGAACCAGTGAGAGGCATGTGCCGCTCCCTCATGCGCCAAGCCACATCAGCCGACCATGATCGCTCCATTCTCCAGACTTGACGCACTCTGGAAGCCAAAGTCGCACAAAAAGAGAGGGAATGTTGGGCGAATATCTAGAGGGATCTTGTCTTTATCTTTTGTGTTCAAATGGAAGATCTTAGGCGGTTGGTCAGTGATCTCAATTTATTTTAAATTAATTAATGAAGAACTTTATTATTTATTATAAAAAAATTAAATTCATCTTAAAATATTTTATATAAATATCTCTATCTATTTATATTTAAATATATCTTAATAAAATTTACAAAATATTATTATTTACGTGTGATTGAGAGAGAGGACAAAAGAGTCTGTACGAGCCATAGTTACCTTTCCGTTTTGAGTTCTTTGGAGGACCTAGGACACCATAGTCCAACATTGGAAAAAAAAAAAAAAAAAGAGAGGAAAAATTCTTGCTTCGAGAAAACAGGTTGGATATAAAGAGAAACGTTGCAAAAAATCATGCTTACTATTTCAACACAACACCCCAGTTTGAACTGATCGCCTGGTCTAGTTTGATCTAATTTTATCGTTTTTCGTGCTTTGGGTTAAAGAAAAAAGAAAAGAAAAGAGTAGAGTGTGCAGTTCAACGGTCTTGCCACTTTTACAATTATATGCATCGAAAGCAATGTACTTTAACATAACAAGTTGATCATAGGTCTCTTTCTGGGCCTAGATCTTCTTCTTTTTCCTTCTTTCTTTTGCCTTCTCTTTTTATTTGTTTTCGAACACACATTACAGAGAGGCGTGTTCATCAGGCTTACATAATCGTTCACACCATCTCAATCCTCCTCAGATCCCAAAAACAAGTCGAAAAAAATAAAAAGACTTAACAGTTCTATTCCTGAAAGATTTTGAGGAAGTGTGCGTGTGTATACATATCATATATGAAGGCCATGCCTGGATAATCATCTTTTATTTCTCCACCCATCCAACCATTTATTTTTAACAAAACAAGTTCCTGATTATCATGATATTTCAATGTCAAAATCCGAATGCTATGATGATGATGATGATGAAGCATTTTAGCCCAGACGCGGCCCCCAGATGAAACAAAGTTCATGGTCCTTTTCTGTTTCCATTGGAAATTATAGTGAAGGGAACCATTTCCTACCTCCACTAGTGAAAAGAATTACCCCGCGAGAGAGTTATAATATCAAGCTTGCGTATTGGTAACATCACTCAGCACTATGCCTACCTTTTCTGCACAACTTTCCAATCCGCACAATTCACGCGCCAACTGCCTCTCCAATCGTTTTCATGGCTTACACTCAAAACTTCCCCTGCCATTTCCTTCATCTTGGCCAGACTCTGTTTCAATATTTCAATTCTGCCATTACACTTTTACCATGGCTGTCTTCATCCTTTTCACAACTTGCCTCTTCTCTTTCGGTTTTTGATGCATATCCTACATCTAGTTGGAGCTGGAAAACCAGCATTTATTATTAACCAGCTGGACCCCCCACATAGTGGCACCCAAAATGGATCATTGGAATTGGATAGTAAAAGTGTGATCTTGAACTCTTGATCTCTTCCTCAAATGGGTATTCATGAAGTCCTTCAAATTATTTTATAATGGGAAGAAATACAATTTTTTTTATGCTGCCAAACGACAAGCTTGAGGTTTAATTGGTTTTTTTCTTCTCTTTTTCCAAGTAAGGAGGATCAGTATATTCATAAATGATTTTAATTTGGCATCCAAACACTAGAAGAGCAGAAAAGTGTAACTTGCTCAAATACCTAGCCAACCTCAACAAGCATGTGGGTGATGTTACTGCTAAAAAGAGAAGGGCAATATGTCAGTGTTGCATTAGAAATAGTGAATCACAATGTGCACAGTGGTCAACCACCAAGTTTGGGGCTTTCGCAGCCCTACTGGACCTTGATTGATCTTTCACTGTAAAAATGGGTTTTGGTGAGAATCCATTTTGGTGGTCCTAACTCAAGTAATGCCATACACGACACATACTTGATTTGACTCATTGCCCTTTACACTTGATGAATGATTCTACTAGTAAAATTACCATGAAGTAGGCAACAAACTCGTGTTTGGCAAATGTTTTTTCCAGATCTGAAGCATGTAAAAACCTCACTTTACGTAATTAATTCTGTGTGTGATTCACAAATAACAGACTTATTCTGATATTGTTGTTCTTACTTACTAATATTCATTGATATTTCTTTAGTTTTTTGTTTTCTTCCTTTCTGTCATACTTCAATTGTCAAATCTGTGCTTGACCTTAAAACAAATTTGGTGAAGATCTAAACCGGTCCAAGATCAGTGACTAAGAGTTACTGAGGTAGCAATATCATGATCAACTGTTTAATGAAAGCAAAGCGAATAATAATTATGTGGGGAAGGTTTATGATCTTACTTGCATGTTATAAATTCCAACAATCGCCAATCTGTTTTGACTCCCACAACTCTGCACGAGTCGACCCTCAAGTTTGTAGAAGGCTATGATTACTTCAATTAGGAGGTCATGACCCAGTTGTCGTGAACTCAGTCCAGCTGAGACAACAAAAATCAACTGGATGGGGTCCAAAGAGAGAGAGAGAGTCCCTTTTCTGTAATATCTGAAACATGACGAGGGTATTTCTATAACCGTTTCCTTTAAATATAACACATTTTGCTCCTAGAACTCTCCACTTGGAAAACCTCCAGTAAACCAGGATTTGGTTCAATAAACAAAACCATGGGAAATAGCTTCGTTCTGCAAACAAAAGCTATCAAGATCATGAAAACAGATGGGAAAGTTCTCAGATACAAAGCCCCCATGAAAGTCCAACAAGTCTTGTCTGAGTTTCCTGGCCATGCAATATCTGACACCCTTCCTGTTCTCCGGCATCTCAAACCAGAAACCAAACTGCTCAGAGATCATGTATACCATCTAGTACCTCTTCCCTTGCCATCACCGAAAGTTGGGAAGAAGAAAAAGGTGAGGTTTGCAAATCCAGAGGGGGAAGAAGTGCAAGAAAGTGGGGTGGTCAGGATTAAACTGATCATTACCAAGAAAGAGCTGCTCGAGATACTAGAGAAAGGAGTCGATTCTGTTGGTGAGAAGGTTTCTCAACTTCAGAGTAAAAGCTGCACAGGCGGGGCAGGTGAATACGCGGGTGATAACAACTGTAGAGGGTGGATGCCTGACTTAGAAAGCATACCTGAAGCAAGCTAGCCAGCAAAAGTACAAGCATATATATTACCTCACCACTGAAAAAAGAGAAAAGAGTTCTATTTTTGGTTTAACATACAAAATCAAACATGTAGCCATGAAAGAAATAGTTTAGTTCTTCTCATCAGCTGTGCTTGTGATAGACTTGAGTTTTTTTTACCTGCACACTGATCATTAAAAAACTTGCAGCTAATATATAAGCAAACAAGAGTAGAGTCCATCTACTTCAACACCTCCTCCTATCCCTGTGTTGATCACGTACCATATAGAAACACCTATTTCCTCTTTAAAGGCCTAATAGAAGGAGTATGGTAACTCCTTATAAAGTCCAGGATTAGTTTATTCCTAAGCAGTGGGAGACTTCTCAATACGTTCCCTCACGTGTGGGCCTGTATTTCTGATACCGTTATCGTGGATAGCTCGCTGGAGCCCATCATGATTAGCTTGCTTTGATATCATATAGAAACACAAATTTCTCTCTTTAAAAGGCGTAATAGGAAAAGTATGATAACTCCTCGTAAAATTCAGGATAAGTTTGTTCTTAAACCGTGTGGAACTTCTCAATATACCAGCTCACAAATATGGTGTAGCAAGGAAGGCGTAACAAAATCACATAGCAATTAAGATTATGATTAACACAAGGATGCTAATCTCGGATTAAAGCTTTAATTAAAAACCCCAGAAAATCTTTTGCCAACAAGCATGACAGTATCACAACGTTCATTTTAGTACGTAGCCTTGTTCTAAATACCAAATTGGGGCATGCCATATGCGAAGAGAGCTATGTGGCAACACTTGCGAGCCCCTTCAGCTCACGACCTCACT
The DNA here is from genome assembly GCF_018687715.1 of Carya illinoinensis. Taxonomy (NCBI): domain Eukaryota; kingdom Viridiplantae; phylum Streptophyta; class Magnoliopsida; order Fagales; family Juglandaceae; genus Carya; species Carya illinoinensis. Next base: position 52,773,238 of record NC_056752.1, read on the forward strand.
TTGCCATTCACTAAAATAAGTGTAAAGAAAGCACCATATGTTTCTGCTATCAATTAAGGAAGTTGGTCCAAGTTCTACTTTCTGAAGAGAGATCCTGTTTTTCCAAGCTTTATTTTTTATTTTTAATTAATCTCATTTATCTCAAGAATCTGCTAATATATCCAATGTCACGATTGATAACTACCGGATTATGTCCTACCATGAAAGCACTTTCTTCTTATATGTTTGAGATGGAGCCTCAGCCCTACATCAATAATAATGACTACTTATGTTTATGATTCGCACCCATAATTATTATCATTATGGACGTGCTGATATTGTTCTCATCATGACAGCAGTGGTGCATTTACCATGATTACCAGGCACTTGATGTCTAAATGGATGGGAGTAGACTTATACAGTAAAAGTGCGCATTTTTTGGCATAGAAGACTAAAACGAATGCAGCCTTTGACTCTTTGTTGGGTTCTATGAATGCATCATGGTGGCTCGTTCCACACGGTCGTTTCCCATTATCTTTTAAAAGGCACTAAACTCTGTTCTGTTTTGCAGTATTCAGTAAGAGATATTTTGTAAATCTTATGAACGCAAGAAACAAATTTAAGCCTTTATAATTTTACTTTTCTAGCATCCTAAGATGAGTATTAAATAAAATAGTGTATAATAAATTAGAGAGTTTCTGATTGCATAAATAAACCGCTATGAATCAACTGGATGCTTCAAGAACTAAATTACAAAGCCATGACCCCCAAAAAAGAAAATCTTCATTATTTTACTATTTGCAGTCTCCACGCGATTGTGCAGTGTCAAAATCCTGCTGCATCATCCTTGAAACAAAATTACGTGGAACACAACTCAAGAACAAGTTGGTTTAATATTGCAGTGACATGACTTCCGGGAATCCCACTCAATGACTCTTCCCAATTGGTTTAATATTTCATCCAAGCAATGGTGCTTTCTCCGAAAAAAACATGTTGCTTTCCGCGGAATGAATATCATTCGTTTGGGAAATAAAGTGGGCCGACATCTTTTATTATGTTCATTTCTTCTGGTTTCATACTAGCGCACTAGAGGCCCTGCTTTTGGGAATAGAGTCTATCAATGGACATCTAACAGGATACTCCAGTACAGGAAACAGAAAACTCGGTTAGATTTTTCTCCTTGCTTGCTGCGTGCCGCTGCTTGATTGGTTTTCATTGTGTTCTGTCAGGGGTTGGAATTTCCATTTAATGCCGTTGCCTCTGCACTAAACCAGTTGTAACAACTCTAGCCTATCTCATCCTTTTACCCACTGACAACAGGGACAATCGCTCTTTCTGACATGGAAAAATCTGTGGAAAGATCGGAGAAATGAGGAAGGAGAACTAGGAGGACAAATAATTAATTTAACAGTGCTCTATAGATTTCAGTGGGTGGTTAATAAATATTCAAAGAAGTCCACTATGTTTAACCCACTATGTTTAACATGCCCACCATGAATGTAGCGGTTGACTGGGGTGCCATTGTTTCGTGTATTGCCTTGGGACTTTGCTTTCATAATTCACCCATTAAAATTCTTTGTTTTAATCCGCATTTATTTGATTACTCAAGTGACAAAAGGTAGCAAAAGAAAGGGAAAATGTAAGCATGTGAACCATGACTTGGTTGCTTTCTCTCATTTTCTAACTTTAATTCATCAACGTTTTTAATGTTGATATCCCAATTTTATGTAGATTACTACATTCCCTATTAAACAGAAGACCACTCAGCACTGAATTACTTCAAAACATTCTTTAACATTGGCTATAAACAGCAAGTGTTGTATCGACAAAATTAGAGTAGTGGGATAACAAAATCTAGCATGAAGAATGACATTTCTCTTAAAATTAAGAGTCTGCTGATACAAAAACAAATTACAATTCACACAACGTTTATTTTCAACTAATTCCGTGCAGAAGTTAACTGAAGGGAGCTGTAAAATGATTGAATATCCGAGGGACACTTTCCAGGTCCTTTATGCTAGTCCTCCCCAACAAAACAGCCGTGACGCAAGAACAGATTCCTTAGCCTTTCGGTAGAAAGAAAACCACCAGAAGGCAGAGTTATTTTTCTTAATGATGGCCTTGAAAACACCATCCACGCAATCTCTATATTCACATTATCGCACCATTTCAGATTTATCTCCCTTAATCCTCTGCAGTTCTTCAGTACTTGCTTCACCCCTTTATCCGTCACACTCAGGCAGCCCGCCAATTCCAAACGTCGTAGCCTGCAACTTCTCTTTCCGATCATAGCCAAAGCATCATCATTAATCCCTGATCCTTTTGCACTTAGTTCCTCCAACTCGGAGAGTTCGAAGTCTATCATGAACTCCTTAATCCCTCTACATTGGTTTATCTCCAAATGCCTGATCTCCCTGCAACTCTTAAAAATTTCTGAAATGCTTTCTCCTGTGATTTCCCAACAAGAACTTAGGTCGAGGACTTGTAAACTAGGGCAAACAGTAACCAAAGTTTTGATACTCTCATTTCCTAATTTACCATTTTGAGCCAAGTTTAGAGCCTTGACGCGAGGGTTCACCACAAAATCCGTAGTAAGATCTTCCTTCCCTATATTTGTTCTCTCCATTTTGACTTCATTCAGTAGATGACACATTTTCATGATGGTAAAGAAGGTCGAATTTGTGAGCTTAGAACATTTACTGAGATTTATTGAGGTTAACTTGGAGAAAGAGTCGGATAACTCCATTATGTTCTGGTCTGTGAGAAAACTTACTCCTTCAAGGTTTAACAAACTAAGACTCCGGTACTTTTTCAACAGCAAAGAGAAGCCGGCAAACGTGAAACCGTGGCAATGGGCAAGAGTGAGCTTATTTAGTGGGAGACATGCTTCTACAATTGAATAAAGCAGTTCATCCGGAACAAATGAGTTTGACAAATCAATATCTCCCAAAGCTTTAGCGTATAGAAAAGATTCTACGAAACCAACCTCCATTGAAGGCAACCCGATTTCATTTACCGATATGGACCTCAATTCACGACTATAACGAATCGCGAAAGCAATAGCATTTGGGGTTATGCAAGTGCAGTCTCGGACCGCGATTTCTCTGATTAAGGTACAATTGGATGACAGAGCGATTAGTGATTGATTGGTAATGAACTGGTTACCTGAAAGGTCGATCTTGATCAGGTTCTTAAGCTTCAATGTCAAGGCAGAAACCCCCAAGTCAGTCACAGGCCCCGAAATTCTCCCGAAATTATCCAGCTCATTTGAGGAGTAGCAATCTTTATGCTCAGGATAGCTAATATCAAGTTCTTCCAGATTTGGAAACGATGATGCTATAGTAAACAGATGGATGTCCTGCAATAAGCCTATCTTGGAGCAATTCAGACTTCTCAAGTTCTTCATATTCGAACCCAATTCTCTCAACCCATCGAGGGGAAGATTCTTCTGATTGGAAAGATGGAGAGCTTCTAGGTCCAACGATTCCAACCCGGATATTGCAATCTGATTAAGAAGGCCTTCGAGGTCTCCATGAAAGTCACGAAGTTCTATCTTGCGGAGACGACGGAATCTTCGCAGGAGTCGAGGAAGGAAAAGAATTGTCTGGTCGGTGACAGTGAGGATGACTCGAAGTTGATTGGAGATGGCAAGGAACTGCCTGCAGACCAAAGATAGCGATTCGAAGTGACGATGGTGGTCGACGAAAGAGAACACGAGTTCCCAACATTCTTCGGGAAGATGTACGGGGGTTTTCTCTGACATCGATTTCGGTTGGAGGAACAGGAAGGAATGAAAAAGGGAGAGATGAGTAAAGTTGTTTCGGTAGAGCAGATCTTGAGATCCGTGGATAGATCCGAGTTTTGAAAAAAAAGGGAAAAGCAAACAGTTCATTTTACCTTTCTTGTGGGTTACAGTTTTAAATTTTGAATTTTAAATTTTAAGGTTGTTGTTGAATTAAGTTTTAAATAATAATATTTTGTGAGTTTTTTTATTTTAATATTTTAAAATTGAGATAAGTTTAATTTTTAAGAGTTCAGTATTAATTTTTAACTCTGGCCATGCTGACATGTACAACATGTTGGATTAAGTGAAAAAAGAATAATAATAATAATAATAATAATAATAAGGGCAAAAACGTGACATTATCTTCATTCATTCTATGTCAAATGTAGAGATATGTCAAACAACAACCTAACAAGAGACATTCCTGTTAATGATTCATTTTCATTATTTAGTTAATTGCATGTCATTTGTCTATTTTTATTCGTAGCATTCTTTGATTGTTGATCCAAATTCTTTGGTTAACTTTTGTTGTTCCATTTTGCACTTTTGCAAATTATCAACTCGTCTTCAATTTATCAGTTGCTATAGATAAATAAATGGTTCTGCTGGGAATTTTTGGCAAAATGATCAAACCAGTACAATCATTGACGACAATTAGGATGTTCATGCAGCCAACGTAAGATGAAAATAGGGTGAACAGTCAACATAAGAGGATAATAGGGAGAAAATGCCTCGAGAAGGAACGAGCCATTAGGGAGACAAACCACTCTTAAGTAGGCAAATAAATTCCAAACCAGATCAACGAAGAAGAATTTGAGGAAAAGACTCAACTCTGTAACTATGCACATTGAAGAAGCCGTCGTCGTAATCACAGAAAATCCCAAACCCAGATCTAGGCAACTACATATAGTGAAGAAGTCGCCGCAGTCATCGTGGTCGCCGCAGTTTGAGGTCGTTGCCATCGAGTGACCAAGGATGGGTCGTTGCTTAACTAGTGATAAATATGGAATTTTCATATATAATGTGAAATGATATGTACACGACACTTTCATGTAAAATTCTATTTAAATATAGTATATGGTTGCTATTTGCCTTGGAGATGAGCTGTATATAGATGTAAACATCAAGATTATAGATTTTTTTTTTTTTTTAAATATATAGATGCGTAAACGCAGTTTGTTTCGCACGTAATACAAAGTTGTATGCATAAATTAATACAACACGTTGTGTGCGCTACCAATGGCTTTTTCCACTCGAAATTATATTTTTATTTTGTCAATTTTCAAGGCTCAAAAGGTTCACATGAGGATTGTGATTTTGTCACGTACAGAATAGGTTTTCTTCGATCTTTACCCAAAGAACAGCTAAGCTATTTTTGTCAACCATAATAATTAGGCGCCGTACGTATATGCTTTGCATGCTGGTTACAACTTTCAACAGAATATGCTCGTGTGACTATTTAATTCCCACCAAGTTTGCATTTTTACGATTCGGATTTGACATTTTTCTCCTACGCTTTACCATTTGGGTTTTAAATTTTAGTAATATTATATATAATTATGGGTGTATAAGTATCACCCATTTTTTTAAAAAAAAAAACGTAATTTATTATTAAAATTTCATATTTATTTATTTATTTTTAAATTAAATACATTATTTCTACTAATATCATGTCTCTCTAAATTTATCACAGATAACGGTCACGAACTCGGAACTCCTGCACACACTCCTTCTTTCACAGTTTGCCTCTACTGTGTCTAGCCACGACAATCCACACGTCTCTAGGTAGGCTGTGTTTGGCCCACACGATTCACGTCCCCTTCCGCTCCTCTCAGGTATCAATGGTTATTTCAGCATTTCTCAAAACATAAACAAGAATTTTAGGTACAATGACTTTTACTTATTTGCATAGGCAATCATGTCTTTTTTTTTTTCATAAGATTACAAAAGTCCTGCATGAAATTAATAAATTCGAAGCATGCATGTAGAAATCATTACTCTAATTTTATGATTTAGATTCTTTTTATAGATCTAGATCATTCTAACAAATTTTCCACGGCGTTTTATGTGCCAGATGATAGTTCGCTGGTCTTCATCTTATTATCATCCTTTTATCGCCATGCCATCTAAGAATTAAAAAGCAAATTATTTTTCTTTTTTTAATAATTTAATATTACATCAAAAAATTATATATTTTAATTACTATGAATTATACACACACCCACTCTCCACCCGGTAGATAGATACTCATAAAAGTGCTTTCTTGTTTCCCTCCAGCAGTTTCTTTGTCTTCTTCTGCCAGCAGATAACAAAGATTTTTACATACATTCAACTCGACACAAGCAACAAAGGAAGTTTCTCAAGAGTCCCAACACAATTTAATACACTCTTGCACGCATTCTCTCTCCCCTCTCTGAGGAGAAAAAGTGGCATGATGAATCTTCTTGGCCTTCTGCTTCCCATGTGGGTATCGAGCGCCATTTTGTCTACAATCATCATTGATGCCAGATCAGAGCCTGCTAAATCTGCAATTTCGGAGCCTGCTTCTGTTGCTCAGAGAGAGCCCACTTCTCAATTTTCTCTAAAAATGGAAGCTGAATCTCCAGGTACTTCAACAATGCACAGGGATTTCTGTTTTTGGTCTTTGTGCCACCTCAGGAACTTGTGTGGCATGTTCGGTATTTGCTTGTCTATGGGTTTTCATTGGTTCCAATTTTCGAATTCATTCAAACCCCAACTAGAGTGGATATGTTTTCAGTCTAGATATATTCGATATTTGGGGTTTTGATTTTTGGTTTTAGATATTGTATTTTCGCCCAGTTTGGTTTCTGACAATGCCGTGAAAGGAAGAAGTATCTCCTGTAAACTTGTATTCCAGCGGGTTTAATCTCTTCTCGTTTTACTTGTGCTCTGTTTGGTTTCTGAGAAAATGTATCGTAAGCAAAAGTTAAATTGGTTAGAAATAGGCTGTTTGTTGTTTGATTTTCCCAAAAACCATAAGTTTCACGCTATTGTATTATGTATAATTGTACTTGAAAAAAAAAAAAATATCTTGCTTTGCTGTGGTTACTTGAGTGTTTCATACAACGAAAAAAATGGGAACAAAATCGGAATATGGAGTTTAAGAGCTAAGTACGCAGTTTCCTCGGGAACGAAACGGAAACATGCTACAGTAAGCTAATGTTGTTCTCTAATATTTCAGTACTTATTTCATGGCAGTTGTTTATTGGGTTTGGACTAAAATATCACATTCACATTTCGCTTCCTTTTCCGATCTCATAATCCCCATGATTGTCTAAACAGAAAACAATATCTTTCCATGTTTATATATGCATATGCACATTTTATATTTTTATCTTTCCCTTTTGCGCTTTCTAATAACATTTCTGCTTATCAAAAAAACTATTTTGCTGTATTTCTAAATTAGCGTGTTTAGTCATGGTTTTCTCATGCTAATACCAGGAGTACCAAAGGTTAGAGTAATGCACCACCAAGATTTGAACAAGAGAATTCTTATAGCGATCATTGTTGCTTCCATTCTCCTTGGTGGGATTTTGCTGTTTTCAATATGTTGTTGGATCTATAGATGGAAAAACTCGAAGAACTCCAATGAAAAAGGTCGAAAAACCTTAGGTATTGTCTATTTAATGAAAATTGCATTTGCATTTGCTTTTTTTTTTTTTTTCCTTTGAGATTGATGTTCACATTTTTTCCATTTACCTTGTCTTTCTAATATGATCTGAAGAGGCTGGAAAACGGATGTCGCAAAGTCCAATGATGGTTAGATTTAATTCCTTGACGATGGTTGATAAGAAAAGTGCGGTAGCTATATTTGATTATCAATCATTAGAAGCTGCGACAAACAATTTCCATGAAAGTAATGTTATAGGTGAGGGTAGTTCTGGACGTATCTACAAAGCTCGTTTTGATGAAAAATTCCTTGCAGCAGTGAAGAGAATTGATGGTTTCAGGCTAGGGGTGGAAAGAGAATTTGAAGTAATATTCTCGCTATAATTGATTTGGATATCCATTTGTTGGTTCCTGAACTTTTTCTTTACGGGTTTCCTCTTAATTGATTACTTGGAATTGCAGAATGAGGTAAATTGCTTGAGCAAAATTCGGCATCAGAATATTATTGAACTACTTGGTTACTGCATCAATGGAGAATCAAGGTTTCTTGTTTATGAAATGGTGGAGAAAGCTTCTTTGGAAACTCAACTGCATGGTATATCTTTTTTCTTCATAATTAATTAAAGCAAAGAATTAAAAGGGACAATATAGCCAAAGAACTTTTGTAAGTCTGCTTGTATTGTATCTGTTTTTTCTCAATGTTGTAGGATCTACTCGGGGATCAGGTTTAACATGGAATTTGCGAATGAAAATAGCTGTTGATGTTGCTAGGTAAGTCCACTATGCTCATAACTTGTTTTACTTTATCTTTTCTCCATTTTTTTATGTTAACATGGTTGTTGTTGTTATAAATGGTGCTAGGGGACTAGAATATCTTCATGAGCATTCCAATCCTCCCGTGGTTCATAGAGACATAAAATCCTCTAACATTCTTCTGGATTCTAATTACAATGCTAAGGTAAGATCTATAGGTTGTCTGTTTGAAACTGGCATACACGATATTTTGGCTGTATGTGATATTCAATAGAATGCTTTCTCCTTTAATGAGATTTTCTTGAATCAGCTGTCAGATTTTCTCCTTGCCGTAACTTCTGACACTGAAAGCAAGAACATAAGGCTTTCAGAAACATCAGGTTATTTGGCCCCGGAGTATCTTGCAGATGGTATGGAGAATTTTCTATGATGTTTAAACTGCATACTAATAAGCATTCGTTTGAATGATCTTCATGTTTGTTGCATTTGTCTTCCTTTGAGAGCTCTTCTTTCTGTGGAACTTTTCGAATTTCTGTTCATGCACTCGAATGCTCCATGTTCTGATAAGCATAGTGTCTTTATGTTTTGCCTTAAAGAACTAATTTTAGCTTTTTCTTTGTAATTGCCTTGCATATGCATCTATTCACTGCTAACAGACATCACGATCTGAGTAGCGTATAAACTGCTTAGAATGATCAAGTTAATCACAGTGTGAATTATCTGTGATGATACTAAGGGTAATAATAATTCATAAATTCAGGTAGATGTTTCTTTTAAATAACATAAACTCCGTCTTTCACTGTCAGTATCATGAAAAAGTTTCTTAGTGCATCCATATACTTAGAATGTATTATTTCCTATGGTTCTATCTGTTCCAACTTCCAAGGGTAAAAGTAACGTCGAAAAGAACGGTTTCAATGTTAATATTGTAGGATGGGCTACCGATAAAAAAAGATGTTGTAGGATGGCCCATGTATCGTTACCAGTCAATTATATATTGTCTCTGTAATCAATGATGAAGAAAGTGGGTGACTTATTTTCACTCAGTAATCAAATAGTTGTAGTCAAGGCCTCGTTACAATTAGATGTCTTAAGTTGTCCCTCTGTTTGATTTTCTAATGCCACATAGAACCAAGATTCCAAGTAGAGGGTTTTCTTCCATATAAAAGTTGTGAGATTATTTTTTCCAGGTAAACTAACAGATAAAAGTGATGTCTATGCTTTTGGAGTTGTCCTTCTTGAACTTCTTATGGGAAGAAAGCCATTGGAAAATGATGCTCTGCCTCAATGCCAATCTATTGTTTCATGGGTAGGTCGTCTTTCAGAAGTCACAAAGCTGCCTTTGATGAAGTGAATTTTGAGTTTCTGGTGCTTGATGTCTGAATCATCTTTTGATTTGCAGGCTATTCCCCAGCTTACTGACAGATCAAAGCTTCCAAACATTGTTGATCCTGTAATAAAAAACACCATGGACCTAAAGCACTTATATCAGGTTGTAAACACAAATGTATGGGTACCTAATGAGTTGTTATGTGTCGGGATTAGCAGCTAAATTATAATCGTTTTACCATTGAACAGGTTGCTGCTGTGGCTGTACTATGTGTACAACCAGAACCATGTTACAGGCCGTTGATAACGGATGTCCTGCACTCACTCATCCCTCTTGTCCCTTGTGAGCTTGGAGGGTCACTCAGAGTTACAGAACCTGCGAAGCCAGTCCGCCCAGAATCCTCTAGCTGACTGGAGAACCTAGCTTGTGACTATTACACATTGTCATGCTCCAGATCAACACATTCTAGGCAATCGCTCAAAATGCCCCATTCGTTTTCTCGTGTTCATGAGCATTCTTTGCAGATTACCATTTCCGGGAGATTTGGACTGCAGTAAAATTATGGTACTAAGAGTTTTTTTTTTTTCCCTTAATTAAAGATGTAAATTGTTGTAAATTTGATGTAATTTTTCCATTAGAATCTGGGAACCAATTTCAAACCAGGAAGAGAACCAAAGAGAGGCACCGCCCTATGCTTATATTTGTTGTAGTATGGTTTGTAATATTGATTATATTATATATTAAAATTTGAAAATATTGATATATATTTTTTAAGATTTTGTTGTTATTAATAAATATAGATTTAATTTTGATGAAAATTATATTAATTAGGTCAAATAAATTATGCGATTTAATTCAACTCATTTATATGAAACAAATAGGATTAAATGAGTCGTGTCATGTTAACATATTTTTAATTAATTTAAAAAAAAATCAAAATGGGTGATACGATACGACATGTTATTTAAATGGGTTGGATTAGAGTTTAGAAGTTTGACACGTTTAACTTAATGAGTTGGGTTCGGATTGATATATATAGTCGAATATTTATGACTTAACACGATATGAAGACGATTCAAAAATACAATTTACCACCGCTGCATGGGGATCCAAAAATCTGTGAAATAAACTTTGAAAAAATCTACACAACCTCCCAACACCCCAACATCTCACTTTTTTTCAATTTTTTTCAATTTTTTTAATATTTTTTTTTGAATTTATTCTTTTTAAATTAATTTAATTATTTTATTTATTATTTATATATTAAATATTTAGTAAAAAATAAAATAATAAAAATTAAAAAAAAATATAGGGTGTTGGAATGTTGGGTGGTTGTGTAGCAAAACCCATAAACTTTTCCCATCCTACGGACGAACAAGTCGATAATTTGAATTTTGTTGGTCATTCTAAGGCATTCGCATCTTGCTACGTCATGGTTTGTCTTATGATTATCAACGACTAGAACACCGTGTTGACTCTGCTTTTACAACGAATTCATTTTTCCAACTTTTGGCCTTGTGCGTATCAGGTATCAACCGAATATACCTGCTCGAAGAAACAAGGCTTGAGAACAACAATCACGACATCTGTGAATCACCAGTGTTACTTGTCACCGTCGAAGTTAGTTGCACTAGTGCCCTTTTCGTTATGTTCTTCATGATTAAAAAGAACACGTACGGATTTTGAGCAGAACGCCAAAACAACTTGATCCTGGCTTTTGTTTTTCCTTTTCCACCTAGTTTTTTTCGTAGCCTATATTTTATTCCCCTCTTTATTTATTGCCATCTTCATTCAGTGACATATGTTAACCACTGCTGCAGAGAAGGAAAAAGACGCACAAGAAAGGCATGGAAAATGAGAGGTTCGTCTCCAGCTGTAAGCCAGGGCCGGCTCAATAGATTTTGAGCCTTAACGCGATAAGTTAGGCATTTTTCTTGTATCATATTTTCTATTAGACATAATTTTTTTAGTAGAAAATAACAATATCCATTATATAAAATAATAGAACATAATTTAGCAAACGAGATCCACTTTTATATAACAAATGACCTTCACTTTTATATAAAATTGTTAATCTGCATAATAAAATAAAATATCTTAATGTTAATATTTAAAATCAAGAAATAAATTATAGATTATAAGAATTAAAAGAGAGAATAAAAGTTTGAAAAATAGTTCAACAGGTACCATGGCCCATGCGCAATGTGAATTGTGAAAGCTTCGATTCTTGAAAAAGAAAGAAAAAAAAAAAAAATAACCAAGGGACAAGTATACTTTGGAAAAGACTTGGGTCTATCATGGAATCACGTTCACGTGGCTCTTTTATTGCCACAAACCTTCACCATATATATATATATATATATAAAGCAAAAACTTCACTATATATAAATTGTAGCTTAAGCCTTAGATTAATTAACTTTACTTACCTTCATCACCAAAACACAGGTTGCACAGTAAAATTGCTCAATATTTGAAGTTGTGATTGGAGACGCTGCCAGTGCATACGAGCAAGATGGATGTAAGAGAGAAATTAGAGAATGGAGAGTGGAGTACAAAACCGATGAAAAAAGATTTATTGATTTCAAGTATAAAAGAAGAGTTTTTGAGATGTTCTATTGGATTTTTTTAGACTTTGCAAAGGTAGATTGGAACCATTAAATTTACAGCCATTATTGTGAGTTTTGGCTTTCTTAAAGAAGGTTGCAGAGTCTATGTAATTAAATAAAAATTTATATATATATTTTTTATAATTGTTAGCTTTTTTTTTTTTTTCCCAACTGTCGGCTTGTTTGTTTTATACATGAGTTTTTAATTTATTTGTTTAGTATAGATAATTTATTTTATTTTAAAGTTTTTTTTTTACTTGAAGCTTGATTGGTCAAATTTCGACAATTTTCATCTTCCAACTCTATTATTCAAGCCTTTGCATAGATTGGAGTTAATGAGTTATCACACATGCACATGATAAATGGATGCTGACTTCCATATCTTACGAGTGTAGTTAGTTCAAAGACAAACACACAGAAAATTTCAATGAAGATCATCTGCATAACAAAACCCATTGTCTTTGTCAATACCAACAACTTGAAGGCTAAGCCAAATCAGTTAAAGCTAAATCTTATAAGATAAAAAATATCATTGGTATGAATTCAAGTATATTCCACGTGTAATCTTGCGTGGACAAGATAGAATGTATATAAACAATTCAAATACATTTTTTTTAGTTATTTGGCTAACTGAATTATACAATCCCAACTGTGTAAAGACTGAAGTGCGGACGATATTGCAACAACAACAACGGAGGAGGAGGAAAAGAGGAGAGATATCTCTCTCAACAACAACAACGGAGGAGGAGGAAAAGAGAGAGATGATAATGGCGCTGTTTCTTTTCCAAACATAACAATTGCCAGCAGCATGAAACCTAATGCAGACAAGCAGTGTTGCTTTTCTGACGACAGTTGCTTCATGGGCTTGCTAAAGGGCATCAGGAGTCAAGAGACTGGCGAGGAGTACTCAAGTCAGGAAACAGGATCACCAAGCAGCAGTAACAGTTCTTCTGAGGTCAAACCGCTTACCAGAAAGAGGCCTAGTGATTTTACGAGGCCTGGGATTAAAGGGTCTCCCAAGAAACTTGCATCTCTTGATCATTGGCAACCGAGTCTAGAAAGCATCAAGGAAGAATAATAATTGTAATTATCCATGCACGTTATTTTAACCCCTCTTTAAGGCTATAACAAGTATATATACACATAAAGAGGGTCAAAGTAGCATACTTCATTTCTCTGTAATACTCCATGCATGAGATCAGAATTCAGAAGGCTTCAGAAAATTCTTAATTCCGCTATTTCTCTGTATCAGTATTAGAAATGGTTAGTAATATCAGAATTATATTTTTTTGGGAACAGTACAGAAATTAATGAGGAAAAAACTATACACTTTCTATGGAAGTACTAGCATTGAATATCGTCTGATGTGCTTAAAAATAAGGACATTTCTCCATTTTACTTGAAATGAAAAATATCTTTTCAATATAAAATATGATATATATATTTTTTAATTTCATTGGATCGTCCCAATCTATTGCTATTAATTTGTACTAATGAGATACTTTTTCATTTCAAGTGAAATTTTAATAATATGTTTGCATATTTTTTATTTAAAAACTCTTTTTAAAAAATGAAAAACTTTAAAAATTTTCCATCCCAACAACCCATGAGGAATAAATATTCATCATTTTGAGGGCCGACTATTTTACAGAGAGGAGCCATTCTTTGTCATAAAATTCAAACAACTTGTGAAAAAATTATTTTACAAGAACTAATCGTATTCCAAAGAAAATAAATACTTTTACGTCAGTAGAGCGAAATAATAATGATGATTTTAACGGAAGAGATACTTTTGGAATTCAATTATTAACTGCAAGCACAAGATATGAGCAACTAAAGGTAGTTGATGGTTCATTACCTAATAATCTGGGCAGATCTGCTGCGTGATGCTGCTCGACATCTAGCAGCTATACCTGGATGATAATGTCATTTTGGGCAACGTACGAGTTTGGGCAAACGCCGCAAACCTGTCTCTCTTGTTAGTTGCGTAACGGCTTAGTTCCTGCAGTGGGTAGAGCATATAGAAAGCAGCAATATGGAAATGAATTCCTCGAACCCAGAAAAATTCTTTGTTAATCTCAAGCTTCTTCCCCCCATAGATCCACACGCCCCCCTCCCACTTCCCACTCCCAGGTAGACAGAAACGCCAATCTCTCTCTCTCTCTCTCTCTCTAGCTGTTTGCAATTGGGTATTTCAGGTTTTTGTTTTCCTTGTCTGGTGTGTGTGGGGTTTTCCAGGTTAATTCAAAGAAACCCAAAACCAGGGCATTAGGAAAAGTAGTAAAGCCAAGCGCCAAACAGGTTCTAAAGCTGGTTGAATAGGATGGGCGACCCACAAAAGCCAATCAAGCTTGCCCCATTCAAGCACAGAACTTGATGATTGAAGAAGATGCTTCTCTTGGTTCCAGTGAGTGCAGAGAATTCACCTCCAATGGAGTGATGGAGACTAGGGACGGGGGAAACATAACCTTTCAGAATGAATCTACAGATGGTACAGATCTAAACCCAAGATTGTTTGTGCTATACATTACTGCTATGTCTTTTGGCATTGTTTCCTGGGCTTCTTTACCCAATATTAGAGTTTACATATTCACAAAAAATAAGGTCAGCATAGTAGCGAGCCTGTCCCCTTTTAAGAGGAAAATGTGATGTTTGGGAAACTGATGCTTTACATTTGTCTTAAATCTTGACTCAGTTCATTTAAGACGTCGGTCAGCAATAAAAATGTGATAAAAGAAGAGGATATTTACGCCCTGCCAATTTTATAAATAATAAATATTTCGGTGAAATGTTTTATTTTCGAAATATTTTTTTGTTAAGCACTTTTTTTTCACGAAACATTTATGGAAGATACAATAAATAAATTTAACGCTAACTTAAAACAAATTAATAACAGCAAAGGAAGATGTTAGGTTGCCTGATTGTCTCGTGTATTTTAATTTTTTTTAATAAGTTAAGAAAGCGATTACTACAAATTTGTAAATATATTTTAAATATTTGAAAATGTTTAAAAAATATTTGACAATAAAAAAGAGCAATTGCATTTGTGACCCAAGGAAGGGGAGAATAGCATGATCCAAACAGCAAATGGCTTACGGAAAATCTAAAACGGAAGAAGGGCTTTCAACTCCGGGTAAATGTAGTTGATTCCCTCTGTCTTTCTCATAAGAGAAATCCTGATCTAGTTACAAAATAATTAATGAAATTGAACACCCAACTCTCCAATTGATCTGGGGACAATTATTTGTGTCTCCGAAGATGTAAGAATCTATAAATTTTATATTGCCTCCATGGATGCTACATTGTGAGTGACTATTTCGTAGTTCTAAACAGGTTGATCATCTTCTTCAAGGTTATTTCGTATATCTTGCAATGACATAGAAAGTAAGCTCTTTCAGATTCACCTTATATATATGTTGTATAAAATTCGACTCTAAACAATTATCGTGTGTGTGAAAAGTCAGGATTTATAGAAAAAATTTCTACTCGATAAACAGGAATAGTTGACATGCTTGAAGCACAAAGAAAGGAATTATCATTGAAAATGAATGCCCCCTTAATGCATACTAAGCTAATTAATATCAGAGTTAGCCATCCTAAGAGGAAAGGACAAACGTTAAACAAAGAACTTCTGTCACTTGACAAACTATTTGCTTCCTCAAACGGTGTAGTGTTGCTGAATGGTTTCAATATCAAGCCCCTTCAGTTTCACTACAGACTCAACATGACCCTTGAGCGTGTGGAGCTCCCTCAACCTGGAAACAAAACAAAATGGTTGATTTAACTTCTAATTACACGCGCGCCCGCGCATATATTCCTTTATATGTCAGCAAATCCTGAAAATTACCTGGCAACTTCAGCACGCCTCTTGGCCTGTTCGGCGATTTCAGACAACTCCCCATGGTTGTTCTTATCAGTGAAAGGTTGTGATGTCTCGGGAGGATGAAGCCCGTGCAGCGACCGTTGAGCTGCAGCCCATTGCGCTTCCCTCTCTCCCCTTCCATAATCCTTCTTCGTCGTGAAAGCAGTCTGGATGATGGGTTACAATAAAATTAAAAAAAGAATGGTCAAAGATTGGTGACAAAGTGTTTACTCAACGCATTCCTGGAATCAAGAAAAACATTTGTTACCTTATTCTCGAGCAGATTATTCCAGGCCTTGCCACTCAACACATATCGGATAATGAATTTAAGAATATCCAAAGGGATGTAAAAGACGATGCTGTAGATCCAAATAACGCCAGCCCATCCCCACCCAATTCCGCGTATCCTCGCAAAACCCCAATTTCCATACACAGCAATAATAGTAGCCACCTTCATTGATCCATCAGAAAAACAAATCACTACTTGGGTCATTTATATGCGCCTTTGTAAGGGAACCATATGGGAGAAACCAGAAACTCAGAGTTTCCTAATTACACTCACCAGCTGTGCTATAAGAAAGGCAACCACAAGCAAGAGACCAGGGCGTTCAACATAAGACAAGCTCCGGGACCGAGTAACAAAGATGAGTGCCTGACTTACAATGCTCACTTGAAGGTAGACAGCTGCAGTAAGCTCTTCATTGTTGCTTCTTATAGATCTTACACCAAACTTATCCTGTCGGTGTTATGTAAGAATAATCATGAATTTGCTATTAGATTGATTTTGTATTAAGGACTAACTAACATCAAGAAAATATTTCTGAAAGTCTATACAAATGCCATGAAATTTGCAATTAGATGGGATATTGATATTTTCTTACCGAGAAGAAGTCGGTTTCTTGAGCAGCCCAAAAGAAAACAACGGTCATGACAGCTAGATAGGCGCCAAGAACGATGCCAGTGGCAAAGATCTCCTTGAGCTTCCATGAATCAGGAAGAGGAGAAGGCTTCACCCTGTCTTTCGAGATGGTCATGATAGTTCCATCATTGAGTATGGCAATTACCAGAACCATGAAAGGTGAGAAATCGAATTTCCATATCAGTGCCAGAAGCATAAAACCCAGCACGATACGGACAGTTATAGAAACTGCATAGATGGTGTAGTTCTTCATTCTCTGGAAAATGGCCCTGCTAGTCAAGACCGCACTAATAATTACACTTAATCCGGGCTCTGTCAGGACTATGTCAGATGCACCTCGGGCTGCGTCAGTAGCATCAGCAACTGCAATCCCAATATCTGCCTTTTTTAGGGCTGGGGCATCATTTACACCATCTCCTGTCATCCCGCATATATGCTTCCTCTCTTGCAGCCTCTTCACGATTTCATATTTGTGTTCTGCAGGCTTCCACTAGTTAGTTCCCACTTGACATATGTATATTTATATATTTATATATATACATATATACATATATATATATCTTACAATTATTCAAACTTCACTTTAAATCATCCCACATTAACAATAAATTCTTGCATTTAGGTAACAAAACTCTTGCACTCCTTTTTCCCTCTTAATTTAATCATTATAATTTTTTCGTATTTCACCGATTCATTCCCCCATGTAGTTATTCATTTCATATAATGATTCTCCCAAAGTCACAGTTTTGAGATGGCTACAGGTGAATGCCGCATAGATCTCAATCAAAATGAAGAATGTAGTCCAATTACCAGGGAAGACGCCGGCAAAGCCATCAGCCTTCTCAATAAGCTCATCAACAGGAAGGGCAGCAATGGACTCGTCTTTATGATCACCTAGGAGGGAGGAGGAAGGATACATGTTTGTTCCCATGCCAAGCCTGCGACCAGTCTCCTTCCCAATGGCGAGCTGATCACCTGTGATCATTTTAACATTGACACCCAGATTCAGGGCTCGGCGAATGGTCTCTGCACTGTCATGTCTCGGGGGATCAAAGAGAGGCAATAGACCCACAAATTGCCAAGGTCCTCCTGCGCTCTCCTTGGTTTTTTCTGGCACCGCCTGAAAGTAGACATCAATGACAACTCAAGTTTGGCTAACCATAGCCTCACCTTCCAAGGAGAGCTCTGAGAATATTAGAACACAAACTCACTTGTCTAGCAACAGCAAGAGAGCGAAGACCACGCTCAGCAAACTTGGCAATAATTGCATGGGCTTTCTCTTTTACATCTTCCCGGAGGTTGCAGAGCTCAATGATCTGGCAGAGATTTGAGGTCTTAGCTTTATAGATAAGACATATACATGGTACAAAGATAGTTGTAGCGAAAAAATATCAGTAATGCTGAGTCGGATAATAATCTAGTACCTGCTCTGGGGCGCCTTTGCTAACTCGGTGCCAATTGCCTTCAGAGTCGATGTATGTTATGGCCGTACGCTTGTCAACTGGGTTAAAGGGAAAGAAATGCACCTCATTGATACCTTCTCGCGCCTGCCATGCAAAAAAATCCAAAACAAGGTGTGGAATTTTAATAGTCAACCATACAACAATCTAGCAAGATAACTACTCTGTAGTATTAAGTAGGTCAAAACTATCAGTTGAAGTTCGATGTGACCACTCGTCTCATCGTCAACAAGGAAAAAAAAATTAAGAACCAAAAACTTCCAAATCTTTTAAACAAAAGCGACTACATCCAAAACCTTCCCAATTCTCCATACCCACCGGTTTTGCATTACCTATCAACTTCTAGGTTTCATCTGGATCTTAGGAAGTTGCTGATGGGCAGGAAAACAATATACTTTGATGGCACCTCATACTGAGCAATTGCAAACATATCCTTCTCCTTTCCTTTCTAATATCAAGATCCAAATAATTTTTTGTTTCTTTCGTTTGAAAATTAACCCTTTTGAAGGTTGGGGTAAATAAGAAACGGCTACACAAACCTCTTAAATATTATCAAAAGATTTAATAAACCCATCAGCCGGCCAAGAAAGTAAAGCATTTCGTGGAAGGAGTATGGTAGCAGCAAGATCAGTGGGGTGATCACAGCCACACATGCATACATAACTTTGAAAAGAAAAACCGAATTTAGGATTAAGTTGAAAAGATTACTGTTGAGGGAAAAATGAGCGTATTAGCATATTCTTGTGAAAATCTGTGTAAAATAGTGTTGTAACAAGTGTTGTTGTGGAAAGGCTTGAAGATTGGTCAAAGAAGGCGACTTTGCTCGACCCTCGCTCGACGGAGCGCTCGAGCGAATTTGGGCAGATTGCACCGCTCGACCTTCGCTCGACATACAGCTCAAGCGAACTCAGGCAAAT
Source organism: Carya illinoinensis (assembly GCF_018687715.1). Classification (NCBI taxonomy): domain Eukaryota; kingdom Viridiplantae; phylum Streptophyta; class Magnoliopsida; order Fagales; family Juglandaceae; genus Carya; species Carya illinoinensis. The sequence continues at coordinate 52,792,478 of NC_056752.1, forward strand.
TCAACCGCTCGACTCTCGCTCGATACTGGGCTCGAGCGAACCCAGGCAGAGTGTGTCGCTCGACCCTCGCTCGACACTAAGCTCGAGCGAACCCAGACAGAGTGTGTCGCTCGACCCTCGCTTGACACTGAGCTCGAGCGAACTCAGGCAGAGTCGACCGCTCGATACTCGCTCGACAGGTCGCTCGAGCGAACTTTGGCAGATTGTGGCGCTCGACCTTCGCTCGAGCTAATGTTCCAGATCACTTACAATGTAGGGTTTTGAACACCTCATTTGATGGGAACTATAAATAGAACAGGTTAACTTCTGTTCTATGTGTGGAGAATCAGAGCAAAAACCCTAAGGGCTTCCAAGAACTTCTTACCCCCATTTGGTTGATTCTCTTTTGGAAAAACATTTCTCCACCACAACACATTCAAAATCAACTCTTACTTGAGTCCATTGAAGTGGACATTTTTGTTGGCCGGAAGAGTCCGGGACTGCCGTTGATGCAGAGATCGAGAGGTTCTCGTGGGAAGCTATAGGAAGGTCGGAGTTCCGACACTACATGCGTGTAGAGATCGAGTGGGTCACTCGTGGTGTTGCAAGCCAAGTTTAGCTACTACAAAGGTTTTGTGAGTGTCTCTAAATTGGTTGTAACAAACTAAAATTTCTATAGTGGATTTGAGGTGGTGTCTTACACCCGAAGTGGTTTTAGATTTTGAAGATGTTCTTCAAATGAGTTTCCACTCCGTGATCAAAATCATGTGTTGATTATTTGTGTTATTTGATTCATTTATTAACTGCTTGTTTGTCTAATATTCAAAAAGTCATAAAAATTAGATTACACCTATTCACCCCCCCTCTAGGTGTAGTATTGGGTAGAATCACTGCTTTTTCAATTACGTATTTGGTGTATAACGTACCTCCTTGGGGTCACCCAACATACCAACAATACAAGCGTCAATTGCATCCTGATTCTCAACCCTGGAAGCCCTGGCCCCAAGTAAAATCAGAGCGTCCTGGTTCACATCCTTCACAAATACCTGTTAATCAACATTCCACGATTAATGAATCCCCGTATATTATAATTGTTGGTTCACTCAACAATTAGATCACAGTATATGTTCTTCTGTATTTACCTGTTCTCCTACCTCATGCATAGTTGGGCATACCTTTATACGTAGTCATCTACAATTTAACCACTCACCTCTATCATGGTCTTGTCTACAGTAAGCTTGTTGAGAGTAAGAGTCCCGGTCTTGTCACTACAGAGAACATCCATTCCAGCCATCTCTTCAATGGCTGTCATCCTCTTGGTGATAGCACCCTGTTTTGACAGACGGTGGGAACCAATAGCCATTGTCACAGACAAAACAGTAGGCATGGCTATTGGGATACCCCCAATGAGAAGCACCAACAGATTGTCGATCCCATTCCTGTAATCACGTTTCTGAACTGGGTACATAACAACTATCTCTATTATCATCCCCAGAGCGATCGAGCATATGCAGAAGTTTCCAATGGCAGTCAACACCTGTTCAAACAATCACCATCCACTGCACATTAGACAGAGCAAAAGACTGAAAAATGAGATGGCCTAGTTGTTCAAACTTGGCACAACTATTTATTCAGAATTTATTGAAGCCCACCCTTCACCAAAGCTCATGAAACCCAATTCTGTATCATAGTACTGAAGTGATCAGGTTTACCGCATTATCATAAAATTATATCACAATTTCACAAAATACCCCCACTTTTCCTCTGTTCATTCATAGTTCTTTCGAGCTTCGTTCAAAAATTTTCACACTGGACTCTAGGGATGGTACCTTTTGGAAGTGTCCTTCTTGGTTGGTGCTGTCGACCAGGTGAGCAGCCTTGCCAAAGAAGGTGTGCACCCCAGTGGCAATCACAACGGCCTCTAGCTCACCTTGTTTGACAGTGGACCCAGAGAAGACTTCATGACCCGGATTCTTTGTAACCGGCAGAGACTCACCAGTTAGGGCAGACTGATCGATCTTGAGCGGGTCTCCCTCCAAGAGACGAGCATCAGCTGGGATAATATCTCCTAACTTAATACTAATCACATCTCCCGGTACTAAGATTGCAGCCTCTTGCTCTGTCCATCTTCCATCTCTCAGAACCTACAATCAGCAGAGCAAGAACACAGACTTGACTACCTCACACATGGGTTAAGTATTGTTGTAGCGGTGACATCATGTATAATTACCTTGGTTTTTGGCGCAAGACCTGCCATAAGTGATGCTGCAGCGTTGCCTGCATTGTTTTCCTCAATGAAGCTTATAGTGGAGTTAAGTAGAAGCAAAGCCACTATCCCTACAAAATCCTGCCAGTCTGGGGGCTTGCCCTACATTTGTTTAGTTTAAAAAAGAAAATCAAGTCAAAGTGAGATTAAGAATTTTTCATTGTTTTAATGGTGTGTTCATGTGTGTCCTGTATGCGCGGGTGAGAGACAGATGTTACCCCTCCATTTGCCAAAGCTATTGCCATTATAGCGGCAGCCTCCATCACCCAGGATAGAGGATTCCACATAAAACCCAAGAATTTCAGAAATTTACTTTCCTGTTTCAGGATCGTTCATAACATATCTGTTAATATTTATTGAAACTAGAGGGAAATACACACAAAAGTATTATGGATATGCCTTCTTTTCTTCTAGCTTGTTAGGCCCAAAGATTTTAAGTCTCTTCTGCCCCTCCTCGGTTGACAAACCATCTCTTGAGCATTGTAATTGTTCAAATACTTCCTGAACTGGTATGCGCTCCTGCATACACATACACGTTGCATATCTTTGGAGTAATGAATCAACAAAAAAATCAACAACTTAGCACAGTAAACAATTAAATTCCTTTTCTTTTTTGGCGTTCGCTAAAACAAGACTTCAAAACTATCCCTTCTGGCAATCTAACTCAAATTCCAAGATTTCAAAAACTGTGGAACAATACTTTTAACTCATATATGCGGACACCACGTGCCGCCTCTTCTCCACTAACAGACCTTACTCATCACACCAGTTTGCCACTAAGCCAAAAGAAGGGAGATAAATACTTCAACTAAGCTCAACGGCAAGAGGTTCCATACTTTCGTCCTAAAGAAAAATTGAAGGATTCAAACATATTTATCTGTTCGAATTTGTGATATTTTACTCGGCCACCAAACAGAGATTTTTAAAAGAAGTGATCTAGAACTAACACATCGAAAAGAAAAGAAAAACAAATAGCCTAACAACTCAGACAATAAGTTTAAAGCATTGAAACTAGTAGCTGAGATTTTGTGACGAGGAATAGCATAAAACAAGAGAATTAACAAGAAAGAAAAAAAAAAAAAGGAAGAAGAAGAAGAAGAAAATGAAAACCAGGGAGAACTAACAACATACGCAGAAATCAAGAAAGCAGAAACGCGATCGAAAGACATAAGAAAAACAAGAAACAGATATTACAGAAATGAAATACTAAATGAATGCACAGAAATGACGTTCAGAAACCAGGAGATGAACGTCACTATTATGAGAATATAAAAATGATGGCCCACCGCTTCCGTAACAACTATAAGAACGCATTGGACGCAGAAACAAAAATAGAGTCGCCAGAAACGACAAGACGCCCTCCCAAAACAGTAATAGATAATGCAGAAAACTGGGAGAACGTAAAACAAAAACACACTCGGGAAAAAAGAAGAACAAAAGAAAAAAGAACATACAAGATCGACGTTCTCCTTCTTGATCTCATCCAAGCTAATGGTCTTGTTCTCAGCCATTTTCTTTTTGCTTTTCCGTCACACCAACAGGAAGAAGCTATCTCACAGTCCAACGACACTGGGAGCTGCGTGTGAAGAATAGAAGCCTATTGAGTTTTTGCGAAAAATAGAAGTATCTTTCGTCTCCTTTCTGAAGCCACAGTGAGAGAGAGAGAGAGAGAGAGAGAGAGAGAGAGAATGGCTTGCAACGAACTTTTTGGTGAGTTTGGGGTTCCTACGTCTTTCTAAGGGAAATTCCCTATTCCTATTCTTGGTATGAGTGAATCAGCGTATCTCTTGCTCCTTTTTTAGCCCCGGTCTTCCGGTTTTCTTAAAAATTAAAATCCAAAATTAAATTGTTTTGGTTTCCGCTATTCCCACTCTGCTTTTCGTCTTTTTCCAACATCAATCTTTAATTCCATACTGTCGTTTATGATCGCAGTTATTCTTTTCGAGTTCAGATTGATTATGTGGCGGCTTATTATTGCGCTGCCACGGGGAAAATTGTCACTGTGCTGTGACTCCCGCGTTTCAGCTCCGAGGCCATGGAAAGCGTGGTGGGCTGGGCATGTACTGGAACAGATTCAGTCCTTTTTAAACAAATAAAAATAACACGTTCTATAGCCCGTCTATACTGGACCCAACTGGGCCATGTAATCGGGCCCAATATAGCCCACTCAACCTCACTGTCTTTTTAAAAAAAAAAAAATTGCAATTTCTCATAAGTCCTCGTTGTTCACTGTAATATATAAATATATATCTTTATATATATATATATATATAAAGTGGCTATCAAACAGAAAATTTTATTTTAACAGTTTTTATTATTTTTTCGTTAAAGTTAATGTCATTCATCGAAACTCATCTGTATATTGTGAATTCGCATACTGTAAATGTAACGGGCATATGATTGCCCTCTATTAATTTATTATCTTATGAATTTGAAAATAATAATTTATTGTTCTATTTATGACTCATGAAATTGAGCACCGCAGGTTCTCAGCCTCTTAGCCCCTGTTTTTGGCTCCCTGAAATAGAGCAACCTCCATCCACCAAGTTCTTAGCCTCTCTCTCTCTCTCTCTCTCTCTCTCTCTGCCATGTATGGCGGTTTGTTCTCCCTCTCTCTTCTCGTACTCTGCCACCACTCCCAACAGTGACTTCGTTGTCGATAGTTACCCAGTGCCATTTCTTAATCTTTGTCATAAGTTTTCTTTTCTCTTGGTGAGTTTATTTCGGTCGCCCGGTTTTAACTTTAGAAAATCGGATTGTAAAGTTCAACTTCTGCCCTTGCATGTTATGATTTTTACTAAAACACAATTTAGGTGAGTTTTGTTGCCTTCCTAAATTTTTGGAGATCAATGGAAAGTGTTGCTCGAAAATTCAGCTTATTCTTCAATCACCATAAAAATATATATTATTATTTTTTAAATAATTATTTCATTTAACTAGACAAACATGCTTTACACGTTGATCTTGTCAATGTGTATATATATATCAACATTAACGCCATGATAGCCCACCATCATAGAGTAATATATACAGGCCGTAAATATATATATATATATATGTAATATAATAGCCCACTACCTTTCCAAGGATTAAATTTTTATAGCTAAAATAATTTACATAAATAAATAAATAAAATTATTTACATAAATAAATAAGTAAAGTTTTTTAAATTATTTTTAAAAAATAAATAAATATATAATTTACATTAATGATAAATTTACTTTTTTTGAAAAATAATGCACGCTTGACAATCCATTCATTACTGTATAAATTCATTCTAGTACGTAGCAACGTGCGGCAAAGGAAGTAAACCTTTTCCATCAAAGTCGTACTGACTTGGCCGGACTGATATATACATTATTAGTCCTAAAAATGGTTAAAAATAAAAATACGTTATAAACTAACTTGTATTATATGATTACATTTAATTGTTATTATTGACCAGATCTTAGCCGTCAATTAAGATTTTTGTACCCCTATATATATGGAGATATTTCTAGGTTCATTGGTATCAATAACACGGAACCTCTCTCTCATTCTCTCTCTTTGTCTTTGAAGTTCTATCTCTTTTTCATTTAGTTCACAACATGTTATCAGCACGATGCGAGAAAAATCTTCCGCCGCATGGTTCTCAAGTTTCTCTCTTATGGGAAAGACCATGATCAGACAAGGCCACCAACACGATGCCACAAGTTGACCTAGACACCCTAGTTTCAGCCTGCACCGGAGGCTCTGATCGGAAAATAGCCTGTGAAACTCTCGCTGACGGAGATCACCACCCAGATCAACCCAAGGTCACTCCAGATTTGCCTCTCAACTCCTTTTTGTTATCCAAAGACGTAGAGTTCGACTGGTTCGACCAGCATGCCTTTAACGAAAGAAAAGATTCTACCAAAGGAAACTCCAATTCGACGAACTTGAATCCCAATTTGAACTCGGGTTCCAACTCCAGTTCTCAACGGTTCTCTAAGAAATTGAAGTCCAAAGCTTCCATTATTGGTTTACCAAAGCCTCAGAAGTCTTGTTACGTCGATGCTAAAAATCGTCGATGTTGCAAATTGAGAAACACTCGCTTGTTTCCAAAGAGGTCCGGCTCGGTCGGAAAATCGGAGGCTCAACTGGTCGAGCCGGAGTCGGCGAGTCTGGGCTAATTCAGATGCCGCTGTCTATGGGGTCAGACGAAGTCGTTGATGGATCTTCGTCTTTCAGATCTGCCAATCCAGGAGGGCCAAAACTAAGGGGCTCCTGGTGCCGTGATGAACCAAGATCCGGTGAGTGGTTCTGCGGGAAGTGCGCCGGCTCAACCAAGACAGAGGGTGAGGGCTCGGCGAGATCAAGCCACTGTGAGCTTCAATGTGTACATGGTATACCGGATCCCAACCTTTGTACATGGCCTTTTCACACCCAACCGGACTTAGATCCTAAGCCTTGATGACTCCTCCAAGCTCTTAGACGCCATCTTTTACGCCATGATTCGCTCTGTGAGACAATCTATCATAAAGAAGATCAATGGTTTCGATTTTTTTTTTTTTTCACCGGGAGAGGTCTTCGGTACAACCGCTTCAGCGATCCTCACTGTATCAGCTTTGAAACCTTTACATGTATCCTCGATTGAGGATTTGAGTTTGAAAGCTCCGAGAGAATTGGTCTTATACGAGGCTTACGAGGCGGCGGACAGCTCGAGGCCGATCGAGCAGAAGACAAAATCAGAGAAGGCGAAGAAGGTGAAGATCAGAGTCTATTTCACGATATGATTTCCTAGGCTTTGACCGCCGGTGCACCTTCTCTCTCACTTATAGGACCCACCTCGGGCAACCGAACCTCTTTTTCTAAATTGGTTGGCTCTGACTTGACCCTCCTAAGCCTCTTTGAAACCGACTAATATGGAATGCCATTTTTTCACGATTCTTGTTCACTGTAAAGTTAGAAATGGCAAGCGACAGCTAAACATTAATTAAAAATAAAAATAAAATAAAATATCGGTGTACACATCCTCCAGTTTCAGCGCATGATAGGTTGCTTCGATCCAACTAAGGAGTTCCACTCCTACTCCATCTTTTGGATTCGGCGCTAAGTTATCATAAAGGTTTTGATGATCTTGAAATTAGTGATCTTCTATTTCAAGGAATTTTTTTTATATATTATTTATAATCTCCAAGGTGAGTATTAAAAATTATATTTTTTTATTATTACTTGATAAAATTCTACGTTTATTCACATAATTTATATAACAACTCTATAGAAATTTAATGATGAAATTTTTATTGGTTTTAAGAATCTTGTGAAAACCCTATAAGTTTTCACAAATCTATTAATCGTATAGGTTTTAGTCTAATTACATAGTTAGTATTATTACTCACTATGGTATCAGAAGTGTATTTTTGATTATTGGAAATAGTTAGAAAAGTTTTAATTGGACACATGGAAAGATCTTAACTACCTCACTCTTCTAAGTCTACTCTCCACCTTTAGAAAATAGCTTAAGCTAATTTTCGTGGATATTATTGGGTAAAAATATTTTGAGCTGATTTTTGTAGATATTATTGGATAAAAATATCTTGAGCTGATTTTTCTATATATTATTGGATAAAAATATCTTAAACTGATTTTTGTGGATATTATTGGGTAAAAATATCCTGAGCTGATTTTTTGTAGATATTATTAGGTAAGAGAGACTTACACTCAACTCTCACTCTAGCCTCATCCTCTTCCATATTTTATCCATAAATACCTCCAGTCACTCCCCATGAAATCATCTTCCTTTACACATTTCATTGAAAGAACACAAAATACTCACTCGGACAGCTTTTAGGTATTCTTTTGCACACCTATTTCAAAGCTTTTATAAGTGTTTTATTATAAAGTCTCTTTCATACAAGTTGTTCCTTTTTTAGTCTAGTTTACGTGGATATCTTATTTGTTCTATTTAAAAATTATTTGGTCATTCAAATATTGTTTAAATAATAAAAAGGTCATTCTGGGAGATAAATTGGAGAATATGTTATATTTTGAAGTTTTTGACCAAGGTAATGGATAGATCTTGGTCCGAAATTTTTATGGAGTATTGTTAACATGTGTATATGATTATTGGTTGAAAATTTGTTACATGATTAAAGGTTTTGATGAAATATTTTCTTAGATCTAGAAACTTAGAAACTGGAAGAGGAAAAACAGTTTCTGTTTTGAGAAAGTCTAAATCTTTGGTGGTTTAAATTTATTCCAATGGTTTTGATAATTTTATTGAAGGATCCTAATCCTCTTATATACATGTTAAAATATTATTTTGAAGATATTTGATATTAGTTTCAAAAATATGAAATTTAATACAAAGAGATATTTGGATAGGCCAAAGTGTGGATGTTCTTGGCTAAATTTATATTTTGGTTAATTTTTAACCATGTGATATTGAATTAGAAGTTTATATATGTTTTAGGAGATCTTTTTAAATCATGTAATAGTTTGATTTGAAGATCACGTCTTTATAAGTCATAGATCAAAAGATTGATCAAAATAAGTTAGAAACAAAAATCAATGGAAATAGCATATGAGAATTTCGGCTCTATGGAGTTTTAATAGTTGTGATTAGTTTTAAAATTTTCTAAATTGATATTTGAGTTTAGGATAAAATTTACATGAGGCATGTAAATTTTGGTGACTTTTAGAGTTAGCATGCAAAACCCTTAAGTTATGGGTATAATGGTCATCTTCTCACATGTAGAGGGTAGAATGGAAATTTTACTCTTAAGTTAGTATTTTCCATATTTCAAATTATTAATGATTTAGTTCTAACTTTTAGAATCACTAGTTACAGTTTCTCGCGATCACGCTTGAACTTTTATAAGAAACGCAGAGATCATGGTAAGTTAGCTTTTAACTTACTAGCAGTCTATTGTGTATATGTGCTAAGTAAAAGAACTACAGTGTATGTATGTGTGTTATCATATATGTCATGTCATGCTAAGTTATCACGTATTTGTCTGTTATACAGAATTTATTCTGTCATGAGTTTCATCTGTTACACAAGATATTTTGTCATATATTGCAAGTACATAATGTTAAATATGTCATCTATTACATGTATGTCATGTCATGTTCACTGTTGCAAATATGTCAGATTAATTATGTTTCCGTTACATGTGATATCATGTTATGAAATATTGTGTTACATGTTTAAGTCATGTTACAATAAAACCCTATTTCAAGTTGGTCATGTTTTTCAAGTTATGTTCAAGTCACGTTATGTTACGTCAGGGCTACTGTCCTTTCGTATTCCAGTCACGTTTCATCTCGAGTTACATTCAGTTTCATGTAGTCCACAACAACTATGGCACACAAAATATTGGGTCACAACAATTGTGACGCATACACTACATGAGACACAGTAATTGTGACACGTAGAATACATGAGACCATAACAACTGTAGAGTATGTATTAACTGCATTGTGACACGTAGAATACATCGGGCCACAACAACTGTGGAGTATGTATTTAAGCAATTAAAGTCAAGTTTCAGAGCAAGTTCATGTTAAGTCAAGTTTCAGATCAAGTTTATGTCAAGTCAAGTTCAGTTCACGTTTCAATTTAAGTTATGTCAGTTATGCTATGTTGTACGTCAAGTTATGCTTTAATTACTTATGAATTTAATTATGTATTCATGCTTTTACTGTCCTCCATGCATCATTAGCCAGTTTGGAAGTTTTTTGTTAACTTACTGAGATTTGTAATCAAATCTCACTGTGGTAGTCCCAACTACCATTCCTCCCGAATGGTAGATCTTATTACATGATCTGAAGGAGAATCAGGAACTGACCAACTAGACACAATTGACTGAGCGACGATGCGACGTCAATATTAATATAGTAGTTAACGTAAATTACTACTTGTATGATAGAGTTGCATCTCCAGTACTTTTTGGATCATAAGCATTTTAGACTAGTGTTGTGATCTTAGTTGTTCAATTGGTTTTTATATATGAAGTATGTTATAAGCATTTGGGATATTTTCAATTTGGTGCATAATATTGCTAAAGAAAAAAAAAACTTTATCTGCTGTAAATATTGCATAATGTTATATACATGTTAGGAACATTGCATCTTATATGTCATGAACGTGAGCAGGTAACATTATGTTGCATGTCTCGACGTTTCAAATGTTCGTCTAATCCCAAATGAAATTTGGGGGCGTTACAGTTTACATCTTAGTTATATCTATGGTGAATTAAAATTTTCATAATTTACATTTCAGTTATATCTATAGTGAATTAAAATTTTCATAATTTACATTTAAGTTATATCTATGGTGAATTAAAATTTTCATAATTTACATTTTAGTTATATCTGTGATAAATTTTTATTCACCTAATTTATATACAAGTTCTATTTACTTTTTATACCTGTTATAAATGATTGATGATAAGATTCATCTTGTAATAGAAATTGTGCATCCCTGAAAGATCGTTCTAAATCAATAATTTTATTAAGTATCTCATAATTTAAATGAGTGATACGTGTAACAAAAGTTCATTATGATTAATGTACTTGAAGTTGCATAATTGAAATTGTGTAGAGAAAAGCCACTAAAGAATATATGTTTAAAATGAATGTCTCGAATGTGATCTTAAAATAGCAATATTGAGTATAAAAGTTTACAATATATTCTAAATTTATATCTGGTCTTCTAATGGTTGAGCAAAATAATGAGTTTTTGTTAAGAAATCATTAGTCACGTCCTAATAGTTTCACATCATTCCCTAAAATGGATTTATATCATTTTATTCCCTGAAGTGAAGAGAATGATGCATTTTATTCAAAGAATCTTTTGGTAATGAATATCTTTATAATACTTTTATGATTTCGGGCCAAAAACTTTTACTGGAAAAACTACCAGCTTTCTCTTTGAGATGATATTATACAACTATTGAATCAAAATATTATGATGTATCAAAAGTGATATGATTCAAAATATTTGTATTTTTTCATGATTATCTTGATCATCCAAAATCAATTACAATAAGTTGAATAATTTTCATATGAACGTTCATAAAAAAATCAGAAGATTCTTTTACTATAAAGTCTTACCATCAGGAGTGGAACGAAAAATTTACTAGAAGCAAATAAAATAAAATAATTTGACATTATCTTGATTATTATAGGTGAACTGAAAGTTCAGATGATAATTAAATTATGGATGCAATAAGATAAAAATGTTTTATATTCTAGTTGCTCAATTAATTATCATAGGTGAACTGGAAGTTCAGATGATAATTAAATTATAGATGCAATAAGATAAAAATGTCTCATATTCTATCTGCTAAAATCCCAACAAGAATTGAAGTCTCCGTAAGATAATTAAGAAATTTAGTAGTCTACTGAACATAAGACATGTCTAAAAGTATGTGAGACCTATTGATACAAAAGATAAAGCATCGTGAAAGAGAAAATCACAAATAATTTGGTGCTCCTGAATAGGCCGTACCCACAAAACAAGCAATAAGATCCATCCAAATTTTTTGTATAAAATTCTCTCATATAAACTCCTGAAGAGTATAAACCTCTTGAAGAGTGCTTGTTAAAGAGATTTTTCATGAAATGTCTTCTCTTGAAGAGAGACAGGTACCTGAAAATAATGAGATCTCGATACATTTCATGAATATTGGAGAAATTTTGGATAGAAATAAAACCGTTGCGACAACGTATTTTCATATAAGATGGCAATTAACATTATTAGAAGTAATGAAGAAAGTGAATCAAGAACTGTCAAAGAATACCAACGTAAAAATATTGGCTAAATTTAAAAGAAACAATTCCTGTGAGTTGATATCACTGGTGAAATATGATGCATAGGGACTTGTAGTCCAAACACCTAAAGAGGTGATGCTTGTTGAATATCAGTGGGCATTTATATAAATGAAATGAAAATGTGATATATAAATTACAAGTCAGTTTCTCGCAAACAATTCTTGTAGAATTGATATCACTAGTAAAATGTGATACATATGGACTCGTAGTCCAAACACCTAAAAAGGTTATGCTTGTTGAATGTCAGTGGATATTTATATAAATGATATAAAATGCTTAAAACTTCAAATATGAAAATGTGATATATAAATCACAAGTCGGTTTCTCGTAGAAAGAATATTGATATACTTTTAAAGTGGTTGAAATTATATTGAGGTTTTTATTAGTTTGAAAGTTATCGAGAGTTTGGATATGCATGATTAACTGCATATTTATATGGATTATTAGATATAAAATACATGAATCATATAGTCCTGAAGTACTTATTCTATCAAGTTTCAAAAATTCTTATATGATCTAAAACAATCTAAATATACGTGGAACAAGCTATTGTCAATATATTTTCAGTATCTATATTAATTTTTATTATAGTTTATATAGATTATTTAATTGTCATTGAGACTCCAGAAGAACTCATGAAAATTGCACATATTTGAAATATAAATCTGAAACCCTTGCGGCTTCAAGGGGGAGATGAATGAAATTATTAGTTTTGAAATACCATCTCTTAAATATAATTAGTATTTCAGATTCATATTACGGTTTTGTAAGAAGTGTGCATTATTAAAGGAGAAATAAAATGGAGCATACAGAACATCTACCAGAAGATAGAAACACAAATATGAATATTTGTGAAATATTATTTTATTATCTCAAAATAAGATTACAGAAATTTAAAACTATTCGTCTCATTCTTTAAATGCTCTTATTCTTAAAAAATCTGCATGTTATTTTTATCTAAAGGAGTATGCAATCGAAAAGAAGATTTAAGCAAAAATTTTAAATTTCTATTCTCTTACTTTATTGCTCATATCTTCATGTTGGACTCCAGAAAAAGTCGCTGAAGGATAGAAATATTCTCGTGGAATTTGTCAACCCCACAAGTTTTGGATTGTAGTCTTTGAGAAAATGCAACAATGGATTATGAGTATCGGGTACCGAGACTTACAAGGTCGTAGATAGCTTCATTATCTGATTTATTAGTCAGATCATTATTGTACTGCATTATAGCATCTCTTGTAGAAGCAGAAACAACTGGTAAACGAGGTGCAAAATATCTCATATATTGGTCATGAGGAGATTGCTGAGCAATTTCAGAATAAGAATGTAGAAAGAGATTGCAGAGTAAGAATGCAGAATAATTACAGAAAAGTAAAGAAGATGAGATGCGAATAAAGATAAGCTGAATATCTCTTTTATAGAGAAAATTATGACAAAACATCTCTATTACTTCACAACATTTCTCGTGAAGCATCTCTATAAGAGATAAGAGATATAGCATCATAGTTCTGCGGCGTCTGACAGCTACAGAAGAGCTGAAAAATCTTGCGTTGCTTGTCTAGTCTAAAAAGCTGGCCACAATTTTTGTTGAAAGATGAGGTTAGCGACTTAATTTTGATGACTTCTCCACTAACTATGTTATTTACAAGAACTCCAGAAGAACACAACTCTAAAAGAGTAGTGAATTTAATGATCTTGAGTCAATATGGTGAATTTGTTTACCAAAACATTATCAACTACATCATCTAAAGAGTTGGTACATAATATTGAGATGCATCAACGCAAATGCCTTTCATTATAAAGTTTTGAAGTACTTTTATATGGACAAAACTCATATTTGAGTACTCCAATAGTTGCTCCATCATTTGATGGGCAGAAAGATCCATTTTGTCCTTATGAAGACGATGAAGAAATTATTGGTTCTGAAGTATCTTATCTCCAGTTCAATTGAGGCCCTGAATATGTGATTATTTGGATCAAGTCTACAATTAGTTGGATATACGAATGCAAGTTATCTTTCAGATTCACACAAAAAGATCATTGCAATTCATGAGGAGAAATGTGAAATTGATGTCAAGCAGATACGGTCAAGTAATAATTTAGCAAATTTATTCACTAAAACATTACCAACTGCAATATTTAAGAAGATTATGCAGAACATTGGAATGCAGAGACTTGAAAACCTATTATCATGCACTTTTCAAGGAGAGTAATGTCTTGAAGACTTGTGTTGATTGTACTCTTTTTCCTTCGTTAAGGTTTTATCCCACTAGATTTTCCTTTGCAAGATTTTAATGAGACAATCTTAAAACACTTGGTGGTTCACATGAATACTGTACTATTTTTCTTTAGCTATTGATTTTTTTTCTACAAGATTTTTCTTTGATAAGGTTTTAACGAGACATATTCTTTAAATATAATCATCTAAATGAGAAGTATTATAAATCAATTTGTATTATTGACTACATTTAATCATCATTATTGATCAGATCTTAACCGTCAGTTAAGACTTTTGTACCCTTATATATATAGAAATATTTCTAAATTCATTGGTATCAATAACACGAACCTCTCTCTCTCATTCTCTCTTTCTTTGTCTTCGGAGTTCTCTCTGTTTTCATTTAGTTCACAACACTAACTAGCTACATCATCATCATCGATCCCACATATTTTTGGTCTACCTTTAATTCAAAGAGGAGTTCACATTAGATCCGAATTACGTGCATACATCCAGTACTAAACACGAGGCCGCACGTTGAAATCGCAATAGGTACCCATAATTCATAAGTGCGTCGTATTTTACGCGGCTAGCTGTATACGTCTGTTGACTGTTGCTAATTATTAGTTGCAGGCTTGAATTTCCAGCAGCTGTCTGTCGTGTCAGTCTGCCTCAACGTGATTCCAGCAGCTTTCTGTCGTGTCAGTCTGCCTCAACGTGATTCTTCTTCAGGATAGGATGATGCTAGAACAGAGAGAGTGGCCGACTGCAATTTTTTTTAAAAACATTTTAAAAAAAATATATATATATAAATTTATTAAATAATACTTCTCTAATAAAAAATAAATAAATAGAATTATTGATAATCACACTCGGTGAGGGTGACATTTTCCTAAGATTAATATAGTGCATGATGATTATGTTAGACGTTGAAAATAATATCAAATCATGATTATTATCTTCAATTCGATATTATCTCCAACATTAGATGCATGCTCCAGAACTCATCATTTCAACAAGACTGTGCCCTCATGTACTACAATATTACTGCCGACATTATCATTGTTTTCTTTCTCGTCCTTTCTAACGTTGTCCTTGATCTTTCGTTCATCGTATTCTTCGTATACTCCAAAGTTTGAGGTCCTGCGCGCATGTGGTAGTACTGCTTTTCTTTCTTTAATTACTTCCAAATCACAAAAAGAAAAACCATGCAGCGTATTTAATATTTGGCCTCTTTTTTTGCATCACGATTCCAACAAAATTAAGGAAAGGAAGACTCTGAAGAAAAAGATCACAGATTGAATTGCGCGCGGCTTGCTCCAATTCTCAAAATGTATCAGCAAATCATGTCATTATTATTACGTAGTTATCTCCCGTATCCAAAAACAAAAAGTTGCCTCGACAAATGTATATATAAAAGATGCTGCATTTTAGAGCCTATTTTGGAGCGACGTTGCAAAGCTCAATCGAGCCGTAGTAAAGCAACTCCTCAATCATTTGTTCTATATGGTCATCTTCAAGAGGTTTAAACTGCTGATCATGAACGTCAGTAGTACTACTCTCCAGTACTACTTGGCCCTTTATACAACCATTTTCCCCACTTTTCCCTGCACCAATGCCAATATAATTAGTAGTAGTAGTACTACTACTGGAGGCAAAATGGGTGCAGCACTGTGCATCTTGGGACTGTTTGATCTCTACAGATGTTTTGGCCATTTGCAGGGATGCCAGGTGAGATTTGTGTAGCTTGGCTTTCAAAGTTGCTGAGAGAAGCTGCTTGGATGAATTTGATTGAGACTGATCATTGGGATTATATAGGAAATTGGTTCGTGCTTTTGGCCCGCAAATGAGCTTTGCTGCTTCATCGTATGTTCGTGCTGCATCCTCTGCTGTCTCAAATGTGCCTAGCCAGATTCTGGTCTTCCTGCGCATAATATTACCCACACGAACTATTCTTCAGTTAAAAAAAAAAAAAAACTAAAAAAGTCAAGATATTTAACACAGAAACTCGATCCAGATTTTTCTCTGCTAAAAGAAAAATGCATCTATCAGTACTGCGTACGGATATGCCCCAAAAAAGAAAAGAAAGAAAATAGATCACAATCAAGAAGTTTAAGTTTCTTTTACTAACAAAGGAAAGAATAAAGACGTAAATTTCTAGCCCTTGATGAAAAAGAAAAAGAGACAAATGTATGCTAGAGGTGCCTAGCTAGCTAGCAAATTGAAGGGAATTTAATTACAGTAGAGGGTGGCGAATTTCGGAGACCCAAGAACCCCAATGCCTCTGGCGGACACCTCGATATCGTTGTTGAGGCCTAGCCATGGTGATCAGTAGAGAAACGATTCAAAAACTTACAAAGCTGAACGTGTGTTTGATATATGAAGTATTGCAAGGTAGTTTGTATCCTAGCTAGCAGCACCCAGAAAAATTAAATGAGCAGGCGGCGACTGAAGTAGCGGAGCAGAGGTACTGGTTTATATAAGCCTCTTTTGAGGCCTTCATCATGGCTCTAGGCTCTAACAATCAATTGAGGTAGCTAGATGCCCCCACGAAGAGTTCTAGTCCTACACACCTCCCTCTTCATTTATGTTTTTTTTTTGGTATTTTTTCACCGTTCCAGTACAAGGCGATAAACGATTATACTACACGCTGAACACTGTTTTTGTTTGTTTGTTTTAAGGCTAAGATCATTGCTATCAGCTCCTTAATTTTGGGAATGCTAGGGTTCAATCCCACTAGTCTTTTTATTTTTTATTTTTTTTACATCATTTTTTTAACACAAAAAAAAAATTTACAATATAATTAAACAACATTTTATTAATCACTAAATAAAAAAAATTAAAATAAACAAATAGGAGCAGGATTGGGCAAAGGGATCCCACCGATCCCTATCTTTTTCCATTTTATAATCTCCTATATATATATATATATATATTATATATGAAAAAAATCATAAAAAAAATGCATGAGGTCAATTACATGATATTTTGGATATGATAATTTAACAATTTCATCATTTTATAATTGATGAATTAAGTAAATTAAATTTAATCAATGTCATGCTAAATTTAGTCACTTGATGTGCTAATTTTTCGTTCGACCATATATAATATTCGTTCGAATATTTATTTTATTACGTTGGAATGGATATTTTATTAGAGATGAAATTTCTTATTTCTGTTTAAACTGTTAACAACTTTCGCCCTTTTTAAGAACTTTCCTGTTTTAGGACAATTTTTATTTCGTAAAAGAAAAAAAAGGCCCAAAATCCTCAATTTTATTATTAATGTAGTGTTAAACATATTATAATTTTATAAAACGTTCGTACATCACATGCGATATTATCTCATGTTTCCTTCCTTAATGAAGATGCATGGTTACAACTTCTTAATTATTTGCAACCAAAGCAAGTTGTAAATACAATAATCAAATCAATTTTGTAAGTCTTGACCAGTTGATGGAGCATCAACAAACAATCAATGTCACGTATAGTTGTGAGGTGGACAAATATTATACAGTTATTTTGAAAAAAATTAAAAGTTATTATTAAATTTTTATTTTTTTAATGTAAATTTTATATTTCTTTAATTTTTTAAAATGATTATATAATAACTTAGGTACGCACAACGGCAACTATCTTCTTTTTATATTGATTGTAATAGTCATGCGTAAAGAAGAGTACGTGGCGCACATCATTGTTTCTAACCATCCCGCCATATGCCACAGTAGTAACTAGTACAGTTTGAAAGAGAGCCACGTTTAGGGTAATTTTCACGCCCATTCTCTCTCTCACACACACTCTCTCTCTCTCTCTCTCATGATGGGCGTGTGCGTAGGGTTGTAGTTGTTATATTTGACCAACATATCCATTAGGCAATCCAAGAGTATGAAACAATATAGCTAGATACATACATATATATGAACACATCCACTTCACACCATTTTCGTTTCCTTCATTACTCGGTCTAGGTATATAGGATTAGGTCCCTCACATGACTTGCCGTTTTGGTACTGTACTTAACTACCAAACTAGCTATTATGATCGAGCGTCCGCGTATGATCTCTCGGTGCGGCTAAAAATGCATCAATTTTTTTAATATATAATTAATTATATTAATAAAATATATAAAAAATTATATAAAAATAACTATACATAAAATATTTAATTATAAATGTATATATCGCCCGCCCTTTCACTATCCTCAAGTGCCATGCATTCAAAAGTCGTTGATAATTACTAAATTTATATATTACCCATGCAAATTAATAATTAAAAAATGATATATATAAATTTTAAATGTATAAGATTCACGCAAGTTTTCTATAAAAAAAAAAAAAAAAACTCTTTTTTTTTTTTTTTTTTTTATGGGACTCACATTTTTATAAAATATTTGTATAAAATTTCTTGTACATTTAGATTTATAATTAACATTACTCTTAATAATTAGTAACTCTAATGTATTCGATCATATGTGTTAATGTGCAGTTTTTAATAAGTACTTACGTAGATATTGCAAAATTTTTGTGCAGTTTGTTTCTTTATTGCACGTTTGGTCGAGGGCCTTAGAGATGATCAATACTTTTTAAGAGAATTTTAGTTAAAGAAATGGTTGAAGATGATCGAGGACAGTACGTAAAAATGATGTTTGGTAGACATAAAGCCGTAAGTGTCATTTGGCGGAATGAAGGGGACGTCGTACGTGCATGGAAGATTATATATATATAATTATATAAATAATATAAGCCGACAGAATAAAGAGGTAATCTATTAGTATTAGAAGCCCAAATCCATCCAATGTTGAATGAGCTGTAGGAATAAAATATTAAAAGCCCAAATCAGTAATTCAACAATCACTCTTTTAGTATCGTTTTTTCTTTAGGCGTGCTTTTGCTCATTTGCGATGAGCTCCATATGTTTTTCTAGAATTAGCCTCTCGTGATATAAAATAATTTGGATAAAATTCATCCGTCATATTTTTCGTCAATGTCAATTAACAGATGACATGTATAAGACTTTAATTTTGGGCATCTTTCTGATGAAAATTAAAAACTTAAAATATAAAAAATAATGCAAACTGAGTACAAAAATTCAAAAAATTTTAACAATGAAATGAAATATGAGTAAGATGAATGGAACTACAATAAAGGACGAAAGGAATTTTTGACTATACGCCTCTAAAGTTGAAAACTTAGGAGAACCAACATACATGTCAATTGAAGACACGAAAAGAGGATATATTTCCAAATAACATCATCATGCCTATGAAATGGTACTGACAAGGACTTGTGGCAGAGCTTGTACCTGGTGCTGATAATGCCCTCTTCCCATACGCGTTTGCTCGGATGCATAACGCACTACTACTCAAAACTAGAAGCCGTGGCTTTCTATGTTTCCAAGTAGCAAAATGATTGGGGCACTCAAAAAGGCTTTAAAAAAATCACGATGGGAAGTTTTAATGGTCGGGCTTTTTAAAGGGGAGAGGGAGGGTGTGTCTCAAAATACTCTCAAAAAGTCTATTCTGGTCATTGCAAGATTAGTTGAAGGTATTCAGGCAAATTTCATCATCTCAAGGATTGAATCAATATCACACTCAAGTGGAAAAAGAAAATTAGAGCTAAAAAACTGGTAAATCAGACCGCACCGATGTAAAAATGAT
The DNA here is from genome assembly GCF_018687715.1 of Carya illinoinensis. Lineage (NCBI taxonomy): Eukaryota > Viridiplantae > Streptophyta > Magnoliopsida > Fagales > Juglandaceae > Carya > Carya illinoinensis. Next base: position 52,812,397 of record NC_056752.1, read on the forward strand.
TTGGTTTAGTTCATTATTGATTTCAATTTTGTTTTTTTTTTTAATACCAAATTTATTCATATATATATATATTAATTTTTATATTATATTATATATATTATATGCTAAATTATTGACTAATATAACATTAAATTTTAAAATCTTATTATTCATGTATAATAATCTAATAACATCAAATCTTAAACTCAAACATGAGCATTAATATTAAGTTATTAATATAAACCTACTTTTGATATGTATATATATATATATTACATCTAGGATAAATAAATTTTATAGCATAATAAATTATAATATATATTCTTGTTTATAAATATATTTTTACACATTTGATCATATACACTCATATAAAAAATGTATAGTATAACTTAAGAGTATAGTAATATAGTTAAATTCAATACTTTACTAGTATGTGTTAATTAATATAATTATTATAAAATAATAAACTTATACTACAATATAAATAGACTAAGACGATACAATAGTCCCTCCAAATCATCTCAATTCATCTAATCATTATAATTTTTTCAAATATTCATATAAAATATAACAAACAATTCAACAGTTTTAAATCTTAAAATAATAATAATATTAGAAACTAATATTCTAACAATATTTTATTTAACTTTCAACTTTTATCTTAATTCACAATCCAAACCTCCCCTAATAAGTTAGTATATATAACCATCATATTATTACTAACATATATGATAATATGATAATTATAAACAATGTACGTATACCGTATACTATAATAGTTTTACTACAATTTTTATTTTTTGTTACATATCATTTTTATATCTAGACAATTTTGTTTTTAATTTGTCGATTTGTAGTTCCAAGCTCAATGTCCTAAACACCCGACCTTGCTAGTACATGAGAAAAATAGGTAGAACCAAACTGAAACTGATAAAATTGAAAGTATCTATTTCGAAGATGAATCGGTCTGATATCAGTTGTTTAATTCTTAAAATCGGTACATACAGATTCGGTTCTAAAATATGTCCAAAACCAGACTAGTTACATCCCTAAAGAAAATGAAGACAATTATCAGGTTAGGCTCAGGCCGTAACCATGCATCTGAACCATCTAAAAGTGATCTCACACGGATCTCGGATGTTAAGCTTAATAAACAAACTACTACTCTATTAAGGACAATCAAGAAAATATCCTTCCCACACGGCTAGAACCAAGCACCCCGGAACCTCGTAAACTATGTAACGCAAAGCTAGGCATAAAGCATCATACATACCCTTTCATGGTAGAGAACCAACAGCTGAGGAACAAAGTTCTAACCTACAACACATAGAAAACGCAAAACTAAAAATACTAAGAGCTTGTTTGGGGTTGCGGTGGAAAGTCTAAAAAGTACTTTAAAATGATTTAAAGTACTTAAATGATAAAATTTACATGTTTGGTAATTTTATATTAAAGTACTTTTAAATTAAAAAAAGCTAAAAAAGCACGTTTCAACAAAAGCATCAAAGTGATGCTTTTTGTCAGAAGCACTTTGCAAAAAATAAATCCTATTTTTCGGTGACATGTATATTACAAAAAAAATCCTCACTATTTTACCACAACGACAACTTTGCCCCTCCTCTCTCTCTCTCTCTCTCTCTCTCTCTCTCTCTCTCTCTCTCACTCCGAAGACCTTCACGCTTTCAACTTTCAGATAGAGTTGAAAATTTTCATATGGCAGTTTGTCTTCAACCTTTTTTTTTTTTTATAACACCGAATCTCAGAGAGCTAATAAATTTGAAATTTGCAGACAATAACATGACTGGAGAGATTCTCGAAGAGATAAGAAACCTCGTAAACCTCTGGCAGCTTGAGTGTGATTATATTGCTCTTTCACTTATGCATGGTTGAAGTTATTTTCATTCAATTATAATTACTGAAAGATCTATTAGACTATTTTCGTTGTTATTTTATTATAATATTTTATTTCTATCAAGAATATACCCTTTTGTGTCATTTCTACCTCAAAAAGTGCTTTTTAAATTCATTTCCAAACAAATCTAATATATTTGAAAGTGCTTTAGACATACGGATCCCAAACAGTAAATAGCTTTTTAATAATAGAGCTTATTACGTTAAGCTCTAAGTTATAAGCCTTAAGCTAAAAGTAATATTTTCTACCACAACCCCAAACATGCACTAAATGCCCTCTCACGATGCAGAAAACCACCACCTGGTGAACCTCATTATATCCAATGACAGTAAACTGCTTTCATACAGCAGTAATTGAGGAAGGGGAGGGAGGAGAAAAAGAGAGACGGTCCTTGTACTAGGCCAAAAAGAGAGATGATCAAATCTCCGATGAGCTGTAGTAATTCAAGTAATGAGCACCTTCACTTTCTACCAGTTGCAACGCGTGGCTTGCTTTTAACCTCAGACTCCTGCACCCAGAGAAAAATAAAAAAGATGTTTCACTTTTCACCAGAAGGACAGATTAGCATTTCATTTAATAATGTTATCTATTATGCTTCAAACCATACAAATGAATGTACCTGTGGCAGATGCAGGAAAATGTAGGACTTTGCAGTTGCTGGATTGTGATTCTCAGCGCCCTTACTCCAGTCGTAGCATGCCTACAGCGTTAAAAGTAAAAATTTCGTGCCCACATAAATATATGTCCAAGATAATTTCAAACAAGACAGATTTAGCCTTAAATTATGCGTCCCTCCTTTAGTTGAATAAATCTTGTAGCTACGAAAATATGGAGCAGGAAGCAACCTAGCAGCCAGATCTGATTGATTTAATCACGTCTGGACTTGGAAAGGTTCACAAACATATCATGGTAAGGTTAGCTGAATAGTTCACTCCAAGGAACTGATTTCCTATTCTAAAAACCTTGTTCATTTACTCTTCTTGCAGAAAATATATCAAGTTGAGAGAGAGAGAGAGAGAGAGAGAGAGAGAGAGAGAGAGAGAGAAGGGGGGCGGGGTACTCAAGAAATCACCCATTATTTCGATCTTGAAGACCCCCACACACATGTATAGATGAGTATACCCAGGATGTAAAGTGAGAAGACGAAAGAGAGCATTATGCTTAAAAATAAAAAAGAAACATACTGGTAGTAAAAAAAAAAAATGAAACGAGTCATACTGAGTACGCGAAGAGTGAACCATCGTTGTTGAATGTACTGCATGGTATTGGTTGACTGCACCTAGCCATGGCCTGAACCAAAAAATGGTGTTGCACATGTACTTCAGCCAGAAAATATAACTGCTCTAATGACAGTAAACAAAAGATGTCTGGCATACTAGGAACCCTTTTGGGTTTGGCCGAATATTGCATATTAGATTTGAGATATTATGAGCCAGCAAGAATGTGTGCATGTGTCTAAACCAACCCAGACATTTTAATTGTGGAAAGATGCATTGATAAAATCACTAGGTATTCAGTTAATTGTTAAAAAATGAAACCTAGACTTAATTGACATGCCGTAAAAGCAAAAAAATTAATTAGATATGATTTGAGCTTGAACAAAACATCTATGCACACCTTGAGTCTCTGCTTGCTGTCTTTGTCCCAGAAGTTAAAAGCACCATCAGACCCCGCAGTTGCAAAAGTGTGATGCACCTGACACAGAGGGTAAGCCAGATAAGATCTTATGCAGTAACAGATCAAAAACCATAAAGCACCGAACAGTGAACAGTTCACATTCTGCATTCGAAGACTTGTATCTTCACGTAACTTGAGGAAAGAAAGCTACTACTAGTGAAAGATTTGAGACTACTATGAAAGCGTAAGCTATCAAACAAATAGCCTACAAAGAGATCGACTTATAAAAACAAATAAAAAAAAAGGCTTACAAAGAGATCGAATAGCAATACAGAATCTTACAGGGTGGAAGTTCAGAGAGTTGACAGAGTATATCTCATTGCCGTCCCTGTGGCATTTAAAAGTGAAGTTTTTACTTTGCTGTGAATCATCGAGGTGGTGCACACCAACCCTTCCCTCTATCGAGCCAACCTGGATAAAAACAACAAATTCAATTATCACAACCACCCATTACAGTAAAATACATGAAGTGACGGCAAATTCAAGCAAAACAGTTGACCAAGAGATATATAACTGGCAAAAACCAAAAAAATATGTGAAATGAAAAAAATTATTTGCCATCTTTTCTTCCTCTTGCAGTCTGTGACCAAAGACCTGTGTCTTAGGTGTAACTTTCTTCCATCAAGAAAGTGGATTTTGTTCTAATCACTCACTAGTATGAAAACCATGTCGGTGGTTTCTATATCCTGTGCTTTATCATTGCTTTGGGTTCCTCACCTGTTTCTAGGTAACCTTGGAGACTACACATACTGAACGTTGGGGAAAAACTTTTGCTAGAGCTTATAAAGGGAAATTAATAACAGATATATCTCGACTTTAGTGCAGAACAAATAGATGAGCAGTTATCATTTGAGTATTATTGGTTTGTATTATGTTTAATAATATAGGACGTGCTGCACTATTTAAAAGGTCGTCTTAATATTTTTCACCAGCTGACAGAACATAGTTGGAATGAAGATCTAAACGTCTACAGATGATACAGTAATAAGACATGGAAGTCCCAAGTAAATTTTCTCACGAACATGCAAATATAAAATACTTTGTTATCAACCATTCGAGAAATTTGAAAAAGTAAGGAGCATGCCAACAGAGGCAACCCAAACAAGGGGGCAGGGGGCAGCACTGCCAAAAGTGAACAATAAAAAAAAAATCTACAAAATAATCATAGATAAATAATGTTAAATAATGTATCAAGAAGCAGATTCATACCAAGAAACCTTGCTGATCAGGGAAGGCAGTGACACATCTTGTCTGATACTTTAAAGGTGAAGTGATTCTCTTGAACTCAGTCTGTTGGCATGTGGAACATGAGTAGACTTAAAAAATTTAAAGGAAAATAAAGCTAAATATGGATATCAAAATTCTCACTCTCAATTTAAAACTGAAATATCCATGCATCTCAGGCATTTTTTCATTATTGTGAAAATATATACTATCAAATAACAATACACGTACAGAAAAAGCCTTTTTTTATAAGTAAAAATTTATTGATATCAGTAGGCATAGCCAAGTACACAGAAAAAGCCTTAACTCCCATGAAGAGGCATAGGGGTGAGCATCGGCCGGTCCGGACCGGCAAAACCGACCGGACTGGCACTGTTTGGACCGGACCGGACCGGACCGAATTGGGTCCGGTCTGGTCCGGTCCCATTTTTAAGGGACCGAAAAGATTCGGTCCGGTCCCGGTCCGGGAGTTTTTCACCCCGGACCGGACCGGACCGGACCGAATAGAAATAAAAAAAAATAAATATTATTTATATATATTATTTATATAATAGTATTAGCATATTACTAATATATATAATAGTATACTATATGTATATATATTAAATATATTACAATATAATTACATAAATATTAAAAAAAATGTCATTAAATATTAGCATATTATATAAATATATAGTTCTCACTATTACTATTATTACATATAGTTATTAGTTATAGTATAGTTATTATTACATATATTTATTAGTTATAGTATTATTACTAATAGACTAATAGTATTAGCATATTACTAATATATATATAATACTATATGTATATATATTAAATATATTACAATATAATTACATAAATATTAAAAAAAATGTCATTAGATAAAAAAAAAAAAAAAAAAAAAAAAAAAAAAAAAAAGAAAAAAAAAAGTCAACCTTGGACCGAATGGACCGACCGGACCGGACCGGACCGAATAGGACCGGACCGGACCGGTCCTGATGAAATTCGGTCCGGTCCAGGGTGGGAAAACCCTGGACCGAATAGGTCCGGTCCGGTCCACAAAACCTCCCCGGACCGGACCGGACCGGACCGAACTCACCCCTAGAGGCATTAGAGGTTATTTTTAAATTTAACTCCTCCGTGACAGCAACCAAACATAATGTTGCTTCAAAAAGCACAAAAAATTCTTTTTTGATAATTAATAAAAGATTTATTACGAAGAATAGGCATAGCCCAAGTACACAGGAGGTATGCAAGAGGAAATACCTACATACACTAACTAAAAATGACAGAAAAGACTAAAGTATATCCAGATATTCTTCAACATTCATCACAATAGCCTTAGCCCACAAACATAAAGTATTAAAGAAAAATTCCCTAATTTCTCCAATCGAACGTTCTTTATCTTCAAAACACCTCCCATTCCTCTCCAGCCATAAACACCACATCAAATACAAAGGAATCATTTTCCAAATGGCAGCATACATTGTCTCCCCTCTACACCTCTCCAACAAATAAGTAGATCCACCACCTGCTTAGGCATCACTCAAGCTATACCCATCCTACCAAAAATCTCATTCCACAAACTCTTAACCACCTAGCAATGAAAAAACTGGTGGTTTACTGATTCACCATCTTTCTTGCACATGGAACACCAATCTACGACACAAAGTCCATGCTTATGTAAATTTTCCTTGGTCAGAATTTTATCAAGAGACACCAGCCAACAGAAGAAAGCCACCTTACTAGGCAACTTTCTAAATGCTTTTCCAAGGGAAGTCACAAACACCTTGACAGGTTAACACCTTCTAATAGGAACGAACCAAAAATCTAGAATTTCCTTCATGAATCCAGAGCAAGCCATCTTCCCTTCCTTGTGCAATCTTCAACTCATATTATCTACCAAAAAAATCAAAGATTATATTCACTTCCCTGTCATGCACATTTCTCACAAAATAAACATTCCATTGAGGACTATTATTCAAAAAAGAAAAGTAATCAGCCACTGCTGCATCTTGGTGCCTTGTGATCCTAAAAAGTGAAGGGAAGACATTTTTGAGTGCTGAATTGCCACACCAAATGTCATGCTAAAAATGTATCTTTGATCCATCCCCCACCTTAAATTTGACATGATTAACAAACTCCCCCTTACTTGTTAAAAAAAAAAAAACTCCCCCCAACCCATTCGAATGGACTTCCACAATCCCAACCCATATGCTCCTTTTACTTCATTAAAACACCAACTCCCCCACATTCTCCCGTATTTAACATCCATCACATTTTTCGATAATGCATCATTCTCTATATGATATCTCCATAACCATTTCCCAAGAAGAGCTTTGTTAAAGAGCCTCAAATTTCACAATCCTAAACCTCCACTTGAAACCGGTTGACATAAAACAAAGAAAAACACTAACCTAAACAATGGGACGATCCTTTATCTAAAGGCCTCTTAAGGACCCTCCAAAATAATAAAAATGAGGAAGCACTCAAGCTGTTAAGCTTCAGTAAAGAATATTGTGGAAAAAGAAATTAATGAAATTCTCATGAAATCCATAAATGGAAATTTTCAAAGAAATAGCAAACTGTCTTTCAAATACCCAGACAATCTTACCCAATCAACTAAAGATAGATTTCCATATTGCTGTATAAATTAAACTTGAAGATAGCCTCATATGCTCAATTGTTAGAAGTCTAGATGAGATAATATATGCTCAATTGTTAGAAGTCCAGATGAGATAATATATGCTCAATTGTTAGAAGTCTAGATGAGATAATTAATATAAAAAATGGCATAATGAGTAGCTCCGATTTTATGAAACTAAGTTTGAAATATCACTACCAGACAGTTTATTTTTATCAGTAATCAAGAAGTTTATTCATAATAATAGGCAAAGCCCAACTACCAGACAGTTACCGAATATTGTTTTGTGATATTGAAGATCTGATCGTTGAAAGACTACAAAATCATGTCAGAGGCATATTTCACTCATTTCTTTCAGAACATTACCTGGGGGTTCTGCAAGTTGAAGACTATCAGATTTCGATCTGCAGTGCCAACAACCATCAAAGGATGCCTCACTGTCAGTGCATAACAACGATCAGGGAGTTGTTGAGTATGCACTGGATTTGACTGTCTAGTATCCCAATACCTAAGAATTGGTAGGAAACAATAGAAATATTTAATCAAATATAAGAATCTTAGTAGTCAAGTGCACAAGACAACCAGATTGCAAAACATGGTAGAGCATGTAAAACAATTAGTAGTGCACAATTAACCATCCGATGGACGAAAATGCTATAAATAGCGAGTGCCCAAACATGAAGAAGGATATAAAATTGCAAAGTCTCAATCAGTGATCCAATCTGTAAACATTGCAGATAAAAACGTAGTACTTATATCCCATAACATAAGAGAACATCGTGTTTATAAAAACTCTTCCACAATGCAAAAGAAGTATTGTCTAGTAGAATAATTCAAGAAAATAAAAAAAATAATAATAATTCAAGAAGCACTTGCATCACATCCTCCCTCACAATGTCCCAACAATTCTAAAAAATAAGCTATGGTAAAACCATCCAAACCAGGAGCCTTATCTCTGACCATCCCTCTTACCACAGTAAGAACTTCATTCTAATCAAAAGCGCTCAAGCCATTGAGCACTCAAAGGAACTCTAAGCCATACACTATTTCTTTTGTGACATACACACTGGCCACAGAGATAAAAGTATGATAGCTTCCATAATAGTCTCGAAACACTAAAATGTTAGCATCAGATACAAATCATGAGAACAGAATCCACAGTAACGCTACTGCGTTACTGGTTATAACTTCTAGTTAAGTATTCCAATTGAACTAGTAGACAAAAACAACATAACTACACAATAATGAGGATATCTAAGGAATGTAGATAAAGATATGAATCAATGTTTTACTTGAGGGTCTTGTCCCAACTTCCTGTAACTAAGAGGTTCATCTCTGGGATCCACGCAATCTCTTTGATAGGTGCATCATGCATGGCCACAGTCATTGGCTGCCCACCAGACAAAGGCCACATTTTTGCTTGCTTGTCACAACCTCCGGAAAATACAGTTGTTCCATCATCTTTCCAAGCCGAGCACAACACCTTAAAAAAAAGTTTTTAAAAAAACATCAACCAAGAGAGTGATTATTTCCATTGTAGATTCAGCAACAGCGAGAAAATTTGTATAAGTTATGAACTTCAGTTTTACCGGTTGGTCATGAGATATTGAAGCCTTGGGTGTACTACCTACAACAGCCCCACTATGCATTATCTCCCAACATCTTACCTACAAAAAAAAGCCAATAGGATTGAAGAAAGGATAAAAGGAGAGACACGTTAGCACGATAATAAAAAATTTAGTTTAGTAAACAAGAAAATAAGAAACAACTGATCAAACCTGGTTATCCCACGAAGTAGCAACCAGGTAATTGGCCTTAGGGCTAAAACTAAGGCTTGAAACTGAATCGCTGGGAGGTTGAGCCACCTAGAATTATATTTCCAAGTCATTTCAACTCAAGGAATGTTTTAAAAACAAAAAAACAAAATCACATTACCACAGAGAAAATTCTGGAAGCAAACAAGCTCAGAAAGCAAGAATTGTAAGTATATTGAATTTATAATCGGAATAACTATGTTCCACATCAAGTGAAGCTGAATTCAAGAATGACAGAATAGCGGTAATATTTGATTCACTAATATTCCGCTAAATATCGGGAAGTTGTCGGTTATACTTAGATTCGTGCAGATACCACAAAGCAATTCAAGGACAAATTTTTAATTGAAAAAAACATAAGAGTTCTGCTTCAAAAATAAAGGCTCCAGGTTCATGATAAAACGCCATTTGATACAAAATGGTACGGCAACTGGATATGTCAAAAGCCATTAAGGATTCTGCATAATCATGATCAATTTAAAGAAAAAAATCACAGATACTTTTCCAAGAACAAGATAACTCGAGGGAATAACTCAAGAATAAAAAATAAAAATAGTAAGATATTTATTGTCAAAATTTGTTTGCAAAATACTTCAAGAAACAATTAAAGAAACAAAGGGAAAAACAAAATGTGGCCGTAAATATCGTCCGTGACAACACAATTCAAGCTCGATAATAGTATAAATACAGGAATTCAGATAAGAACTCAGATGCAATAGTAGAATTCAGACATTCGACCACATAAGTAGGGTTTTAATCATGGAATTAAGCTAAAGAATAAACAAAAAGTTACAAAACCTAAAAAACTAAACACTCACATCACAACGCCTACCTCAAAGGATTTATTCGGATTAGGGTTCAGGGCCGTAGGGGTTCCGAAAGCAGACATTGGAACTGCAAAATTCTAACACCACAAAATGGAAGACCAAATCTCATAAGAATTAAAGTTCGCAAGAAACAAAAAATTACAACTAGAACAAGGATATGCAACACTAGGAATGAAAATGAAAGTTACCTCAGAAACTACAACTACCAGTAGGTTTGAGAGAGAGAGAGAGAGAGAGAGAGAGGGAACTTTGCTTCAAAGTTGAAGCCAGGTATAAGTGTGAAACAGTAAATGGCGCAGCGTGGCGTAGGTTAAGAAGGCATGGCACCGGAGCGCTGCACGGGAACAGGCTTCGTATAAATAACGCTTTTCATTCCCTAACAATTTTTAAAGGGCAATAATGTAATATAATCTGACCAACCGGAAGAACCGGTGGACCTGTTCTAGCAAAACCCTAAAAACCCCGTCACTCGTACTTTCGTTGCTCCTCCTGCCGCGACTATGGCGTCCCCTTCTCTGCTCCCGGTTTCCGGTAAGTACTCAACTCTCTGGTCGCCACTGTCAAGTTCTCTTTGATTCTGTTTGTTTGCTCTGAAAATTAAGGATAAGAAAAGAAAAGAAAATTACTACTTAATTTTCAGCCTTCTTCATTATTTGGGACCTGCGAACGATAAAATTACTGGCTAATCAGCCAGAGACGTTCTGTAGTTTTAAGATGCGACAACTAAGAGAGAAATGTGAAAGCACAGCTTTCCGGGTGTCGAAGGGTCGAAGGCTGTCATTTTCGGGTTAGATATGAGGAGATCTAGCTTCTTTTAGGGGTTAATTTTTAGTGTTTGTTGCTTGATGTTTATAAAATTTGGAATTTAGGTAAATAATCAACGCAGATGGAGGTTGCTTTTGAATGATTCAAGACCATTTTTTTTCCCCCTAAATGCAAGTTAAAAAGTGTGTTCAGCCGTAATGGTTTCAATCGGAGAAATTCTGTTTGTTCTAGTTTAGTTGCTTGGAAATTACGATTCTGTTACTCCACATATGAAAATCAGTGTAGTGTGTTTTCAGTGAACTAATTCAGTATTTTTATGCTACTAGGGATTTCCAGTGAACTTCAGAGTAGAAGAAACGTGTCATTTAGTAGTTCTTGCGAAGTGGACTCTGATGTAGGAACTAGCTCAGAAGTTGTATCTAATTACAAGAAAAGAAGGACATCTCAAAACAATGATTTTTCTTTGTGCGGGATTTTGAGTGAGATTGAAGCTATCTTACCTACTTTAAGGTCAGCTGAGTATTACATGAGACCCTGTTTGAACGAATTGGCTACCTGGGAACTTGAGGACCCTGGTTATTGTAGCCGAGTTTTGGACTTCACAGTTGGGAGGGTGGGTTATGGATCGGTCAAGTTTCTTGGGAAGACTGACATTAGATGGTTGGATCTAGATGACATTTTGAAGTTCCATAGGCATGAGATAGTTGTTTATGAAGATGAAAATGCTAAGCCTGGAGTTGGACAGGGACTTAACAAGGCTGCTGAAGTGACTTTGGTGCTACAAGTGAGATCTCTGGGTTTTGAAGAGGGAAAACTAGAGATGATCGTGGAAAAATTAAGAATCATTGCAGAAAGACAGGGGGCTTGCTTCATTTCGTTTGACCCAGCAAATGGTGAATGGAAATTCTTGGTTCAACATTTCAGCAGATTTGGTTTGAATGAAGATGATGAGGAAGATATTGTAATGGATGATGCAACTGTAATTCAGAATCCCATGGGTATGAATGGTGGTGAGGCTCCTGATATTGATGAAGAAACAGGCATGGGAGCCACTAGTGTTGTGCTCTCTCACTCTCTTCCTGCCCATCTTGGGCTTGACCCTGTAAGAATGAGAGAGATGCAAATGTTAATGTTTACTGATGAGGAAGAGGAGGCAGAGGATACCAGTGAAATACCAGCATACCAGAAGCCATCATTTGGTAAAGATAGTGTAAGATCTCCCTTCCGCAACTCTGCTCAAATGATGAGCCATAGATCTACTCCACCTGTTGCTCGAAAAGCCCCATTACCGTTGCTCGAGTACGACCATGGTAATTTTGATTCAAACTCTCCTGGAGCCATTCTAATGGCCCAACAAAATAAGGGTCTGTCTCTGAGGCCTTTAAAACCTGAAGGTTCAGGTTTTAAGCTGGACCTCAAGAAAAAAACACCAGTAACTGGAAGCCATTCTCGCAACATAGTGGATGCAGGCTTGTTCATGGGTAGGTCATTTCGGGTTGGGTGGGGCCCAAATGGGATTCTTGTTCACACAGGGACACCAGTAGGCAGTAACGATTCTCATAGGGTGTTATCATCTGTCATCACTTTAGCAAAGGTTGCTACAGATGAAGTGGTTAGAGATGAAAATAACAAGGTCAGAGAAGAACTTGTTGACCTTGCATTTGATTCTCCATTAAATCTCCACAAGGAGATAAATCAGGAAACAAAAGAAGTTGAAGTTGGTTCCTTCAAGCTGAGACTTCGGAAACTTGTCTCAGATCGCTTAATGCTTTCAGAGATTTGTAGGAGTTATGGAGATATTATTGAGAGGAGGTTGGAAGTTCCTGGGCTATCTTCCTCTAGTCGTGTGGTTTTGTCTCATCAAGTAATGGTGTGGGAATTGATAAAAGTTCTTTTTTCTGATCGGGAAAATAGTTCACAGTTGAAGTCCTTGGTTGCTGACAATGAGGAAGACATGATGCAGGATATGAAAGAAGCTTCTTCAGATGTAGACATAGAAGCACTTCCTCTTATTCGAAGGGCAGAGTTCAGCTTATGGTTGCAAGAGAGTGTCTGTCCTCGGGTACAAGATACAATAAGCTCCTTGAACGAATCAAGTTATCTGGAACATGTATTCTTACTCTTGACGGGGCGACAGCTTGATGCAGCTGTGGAGCTCGCTGCTTCTACAGGGGATGTGAGACTGGCTTGCTTATTAAGCCAGGCTGGTGGGTCGATGGTGAATCGTGCTGATGTTGCACAGCAACTTGATCTTTGGAGAATCAATAGGCTGGATTTCAGTTTCATTGAGGAGGACCGGTTAAGGCTTTATGAATTGCTTGCTGGTAATATTCATGGTTCTTTGCATGGTATGAAAGTTGATTGGAAGCGATTTCTAGGTTTATTGATGTGGTATCAACTACCACCTGACACTTCCTTACCCATTGTTTTCCACACTTATCAAGATCTTGTTGATGATGGAAAAGCTCCATATCCTGTTCCTGTATACATTGATGAAGGACCAGTAGAAAAGGCTGTTAACTGGAGTACAGAGGAACGTTTTGACTTCTCGTATTATCTTATGCTTCTTCATGCGAGTGGCGAGGGAGAGTTTGACCTTTTGAAGGCAATGTTCACTGCATTATCTTCAACAAACGATCCACTTGATTACCATATGATTTGGCATCAGCGTGCAGTGTTGGAGGCAATTGGTGCTATCACTTCTAATGATCTTCATGTTCTTGACATGGGACTTGTCTCGCAGCTGTTATGTCTCGGGAAATGTCATTGGGCTATCTATGTGATCCTTCATATGCCCTACCGTGAAGATTTTCCATATCTACATGCAAGTCTCATTCGAGAAATCTTGTTCCAGTACTGTGAATGTTGGAGTTCAGATGAGTCGCAACGCCAATTTATTGAAAACTTAGGGGTTCCAGTCGTGTGGCTTCACGAGGCTATGGTATGCCATTTTTTTAAATTTGTTTGACCATTTCTCAAACCATTTCACCCTGCCCTTTATTTGATGGTGTACTCAAGTTTCCGATACTGCAAACTAAGGTAGCAATGATTTTAGCACCTTGATTGAAATTCTTGAACCTTGCCTAGCTGGTGGTGGTGTTTGAGACTACCATGGGATTTCAATTGTGAAGGGTTTTTGAAAGATTGTGTTGTCCCGGTTTGCAGTTGCTCCCACTACAAAAGGCTGGATATTATTATATTAAACAATTTTTTCTGGTTCTTTTTTTCTAGAGTATCTCTGCTTGAATTATATCATTCCTGATCAATGCAGGCTATTTACTGTGGTTACTATGGAGATTTCTCAAAGGCACTTGAGAACTTTCTTCAATGTGCACATTGGCAAAAAGCTCATACCATTTTGATAACGACAGTTGCTCATAAATTGTTCTTGTCAGGTAAAATTTATCTTTGCTTGGTTTGAGATATTACTGTGCTACATTAGTTCATTATCTATCTATACCCATTGCTGGGAGTGCTCAGAAGGTAGTCAATCATGTGAAGAATTCCTTTGTGACAGCCATGCTTTGTTTTGCAGAACTGACTAATACTAGAATTGTATGGCTACGGTGGACATTATGTTCTCACTTAAAAGAAAAGGGAAAATAGCAGACAACATTCTTGTTTGTTTTTCTTTTTATATAAGTAATTCTCGTTTGATGTTCACATAATTAGACAAAGGGTTGACACTCAAAAGTAGCTTATACTTTTGCATGAGTAGCTTATACCTTTGTGATACAGCCCAATGTTCGTATGGTACCTATATGTATTTTTGCATTTTTTTTCTTATGGAGAATGAATTCATAACTAATCATGAATCAAACCATTGGTCATCCACTGAAGAAAACCACAAGTATGTATTCAGAAAATCAGTGGTTAATAGTTCTCTCCATTCTCATGCCCGTACTTGTATTTGCAGTTGTCAATACAAGAAAGATATCTGGTTTTGAGTAATGTTCGATTGCTTGAGATCTGGCAAATGCATATGCAAAAAGGTTCCTGCCATTAGATATTGTACTGCTGATTTTTTTCTTATTTTTGCTGAACTGTGTTAATATCTGTAACTACTCTTCTATTAGCAGAGAGAATAGGTGAACTTGTGTTCTATAGTCAGCAGCATGCTTCAGTTAAGGTCACCTCTTGAACATTTTCCTCGTTTGTTGCAGCCAAACACTCGGAGATATGGAGGCTTGCTACTTGTATGGAGGACCATAAGTCAGAAATTGAGAATTGGGACTTGGGAGCTGGAATTTATATTTCATTTTATCTATTGAGAAGTTCACTGCAAGAAGATAACAATGCTATGAGTGAACTGGTATGAAGCTTACCCTAAATACTGAGGTGGTTAATTTGAATAGTATAACTTGCTTTCTGCATGAGTCTCTGTGTGTAAAACACCAAAGCAAGCTTGCTTGAATTGTGAGGTTATTATCATAAAGCAGTTTAAAGACATGCATATTCGTAATGCATATGTCCTGTATAGGCATTGCCATGAATGCCTGATGACATTCCGGGTTACATGGCATGTATTATTGGACAAGGTCCTCTTTCATTTTGTTGCTTTTCACCTTGCTGGGCTAATATTAGAACTTACCCTAAGGGGCAAAACAGCCAAGTAGGCCAATAGAACGGAAATAAATGATGGCAAGGAATAGCTTAAAGCCTATCACTATAAGAAAAGATAAGGTCAACATTAATATTTCTGGGAACAGTGTCTGGGAAACTGTTCCCAGAAATTATCCTTGTATCATTAAACTAGCATGCTTAGGCGTTGCTTTTGTATATGTCCCATATACTTGGGCTCTTGTGTACTCTTTTGAGTTTTGATCAATAAAAATTTGTTTACCGATAAAAAATATATTGTAAAATTCCTGCTGAATAATGATGAAAATGTGAGAATGATGGTTATATAAATATGGGGATGTTATGGTGTATGGATTCATTGAAAGTAGAGTGGAAGCTCAAACTATAGGCCCTAATTTATGTATCCTTAAAATGCATTGTAATAATGACTTGTCTTTCTTTCTCTAATGCGCACTTAAGTAAACTGTAACGTCTCTTGTAGGATTCTATTGAGAGCAAAAATGCTGCTTGTAGAGACTTTCTGGGTCGGTTAAATGAGTCTCTAGCAGTTTTTGGTGGTAGATTACAAGTTGATGCAAGGTATGAATACCAATACTTCGGCTCAATTACCCCGTCGAAACAATTTTGATTGTGTATTGCGTATTTCTTTTCGTTTAATTTTTGGTTACCAATCTTTGTACTTGTAGATCTGAACTACTGAGTTTGAATGTTGTTTACTGTGGATTTGCAGGGTAGCTTATTCAAAAATGGCAGAGGAGATATGTGGCTTGCTTCTTTCTGACATTGGTGAAGGCTCAACATACGATAGTCAGTTAAGCTGCTTTGACACTGTTTTTAGAGCTCCGATCCCTGAAGACCTTCGCTCAAGTTATTTGCAGGGTGCAGTGTCTGTTTTTACATGCTTTCTTTCGGAGGTGCCCTCATAGTATATACACCTCTAGTGCATGATATTATATATTCATGGTCGATGTTTGATGTGAAGTTGAGTCTTCTGTTGTAAACTTGCCTCCTCGTTACATTCTGAAAAGAAAATTGGGCAAATGCTCTCTTCGCCTCCCCCCCACCCTCACAAAAAAGGTTGATATCTTTTTTCCTCTGACCTTATAATCTTTGATTTGAAAGTCCTATTATGTAGCTTTGGTGGATGGACCTTTGAGATGCATCATGCATGGATCAAGGATTTTTTTGCATTAAAAGATGATTTTACAAAAGTTTTGAAACACATAATATAATATAATATATAAATATATATATCCCGGAAGATCTTGTACAATTATCTTTGTTAAAACTCAACAAGTTGTCTTCTAGGTTTCTGAATTTGAGGATTCGGAGTCTTGTTTTAAATTCGATGAGAAGAAAACTACCAAGGCAATGGGGGCAGAGGCCCCAATAACTATCTGGACGTACTGCATGGGACAAACAGTTATTCCGGGCATTGTTAAATGCAACAGTGAAACAGTAGTTGTTTCATGTTTGCTTGGAAATTTTTTACCCTATCATCCGTTAAATCAGCGAAGGCGTATACTTGTCGATTTCAGGGTGGGTGAAACTAGGGATGATGATTTTTGTTACTGGCAGCAACCATTTCGGTAAGAATACCTTCAAGCCGGTCGGGCTACCCAATCACAAATAATAGCCCTCCACGTAAGTAGTCCAATTTACATATGCTGCACCCATCCTACAAAAGATCAAAAACAAAACTCTACAAAAAAGCTTCCAAGTCCTCATCACGTCCCCCAAGTACTTACTCATCGAGTCATCATGGTCCAAATTGACTAGACCCAAAGACAAACCCCTTCGTCTCGTCCCCCTTCGTCTTCCACCCTGACCAAACCTAGCAAATACCTTGCCGCGATGGATTGATTTCCTGCCGAGCCATGATAGGCTAAAACCAAGGGTCATGAAGTCTTGAACGACGGACTGATTTTGAAAATACCTTGTCGAGCTGCAACGGGCTGTTTCTTGCCGAGCCACGACAGATGGAGATCGACCCATTGAGCCCCCAATGGACTGATTTTGCAATCCCCAATCACCCATCCGAAACCTAGGGTCTTGAACAACGAATTGATTTTGCGAGCCCTCCTCGTCCTTCGCCCTCACATTGCATGAGTTTTGGTTATGACTTTCTCGTAAGAGTTCTATGATTTTTGGGATTTTTTTTGCCATTAACTTCATCCTGATTATGGCACCAAGTGTCGATCTTTATGGTATTGTCAGTGCCTTGTTTTTTTGCCATTAACTACATCCTAATTTTCTACCCCCGTTCACCCTCGACATAGAGACCCCATAATGCTTCTCTTCATTCATCCATAGCCCCTCGACGTAGCAAAGCTATAGAAATCCACCCATTGTCGTTACATTGGTGCTCATATGGGGTCTTGTGCTTAAACCATGGATGCGAGTCTCCTCGAACGACACCTAGGATGTTAAAGGGACCCCATATACTAAGTAATATTGGACTGTGGAGAAGAAAAAAGTATTAGCTCCGATTAGTGATTCAAATTCGTAATTTATGAAAAATAACCTACATGAGAAATTAAAATATTATGTATTTTCAATTTGAAGAGTTTTGTTTCAAGTTTATTGCAATTGGTGATTTCTGTAAAATAGAATACATTGACTGGCTGGGTATGACGACGAACTGGTTGTGTCGAACAGCTAGCGATGGTCTGGTAGTGGTGGCAACGGCTGGTGGAAGCAACAAGCCCAACTCGTCTGGTAGAAGAGGGAAGGGGAAACAATTCATTCGTAGGGTTTTTAATTATAGCTAGCAATTTCAGGCGCTGCTCCTCATGGCTTTAACTTATGCAATACTGAGATGGAACCTTATTATTGGAGGCTGTTAAAGGGCTAAAAACAGTCTAACCGTTCCAAAGCATTTCTCTACTTCGGTTGCCGTTAGAGAGAGAGTGAGAGATTCATACACTATTATTTAAAGAAAAAATCTATTCATCACCGTATTTCTCATCATCCTCTTATCATTTTATGATATAGTATTAGACAATAGGTTTACAAGTAAAATATAATAAAAAAATTATAAACATAAGCCTACGCACCACACACCATAATTTTTTTAATTTTTTTCTTTTATCAAATGTTTAATATATAGATAATGAGTAAAAAAAATTAATTCTTTTAAGAATAAACTCAAAAAAAATTTTGAAAAAAAAATAAAAAATATGTGGTGTGTAGGCTTATGTGTAGTAATGCTCTATAATAAATAATCTCCAATCATCTAATGTCACATCATGAGATGATGAGAGAATGATGAGAATTAAGATGATGAATAACATTACTCGTATTGGCATTGGATTGCCATCCTAATCTTCAAAATTTGAAAAATATGTAACTTTTTTACTTTTAATTAATTACTCAAAACTTGAAGTCTACATTAGATTATCTATCATATTTTCTATAATAATAAAATATTAGATATTTTTTGTTATTTATATTTTTTAATTACTTTTTCATTTTATTTTCATAATCTCCAATAACTTCTAACAATCATATTCATTTTCATTTTCACAATCTATAAAATAAAAATCGCATATAGACATATATGGTAAAATCTCATATGTACAATCCAAAAATCCAACATTGCCTGCTATAATCCAACAATCCAACACTGTCCACAGTCACAATCCAATACTGCCTGCTATATCCCATAAGAGAAAATCACATGATCACAAGCACTAAATTATATAGATGAACAAGGCAAAAAAAAGCAAATGGGAAAATTACCAACATATAAAAGCCCAAAATCTCATGTATTCTACTGAATTTATGGCCAAAATGTCAGGAATTTCCCTAGGCAATGTCATATATTCACTGAATCTGTGGACCACCTTCTTCTTCACTACGAAGTAGTTAAGACTTTGTGGGATGAAATCCTATCCAGGCTTGATATTGTATGGGCTATGCCTAGGAGAGTGATTGATTTATTGTCTTGTTGGCAAGGGATAAGAGGCAATCGTCAGATAGCTACTGTTTGGAAGATGGTACATTTATGCTTAATGTGGTGCACATGGATCGAAAGAAATAAACGCTATTTTGAAAATAAGGAACACTCCCTCGATGGTTTCAGGGCTTTTTTCTTTCATACCCTATTACTTTGAGTGTCCTCTATTGTATTGAATAGAACAAATCTTCATGACTATTATGCTACTATTCGTAGCATTTAGTTTGTAACTAGGCTCTCTTTTGTATAGTCCTGTATACTCGAGTTTTGCCTTTTCACGTGGAGCAATAAAATCTTTTACTTATAAAAAAATATATATATATTCTACTGAATTTATGGCCATGCAAAACCAAAAGCTCATTTGTCAGGAGTCCTGTTTTACTGGCACAAGTCAAGATCCGCAAGAAGGATTTGACTCTGAAAAAACCAGAGGGTGATCGAACCTAATTTTCCAAAGAAACTTTGGATTGCTAAACTTCAATATCTTGCAAAAGTCCTCTCTGGCTAGAGATTAATGGATTCAACGAAAAAGGAAGTAGAGTTATTACGGAAAACAGAAAAACAGAGAAAAGAGAAGAAAATAAAACATTGCAATTCTTCTCTCTTTTAGTCTTGGTTCCTCATGGAAGACAAAGGAAAAAGAGTTGTAAGTGCCATTATTCAGTGATGCTGAGTGAATTTCAAATTTTAATTTTTCTGATAATTCTTGTGGAGATTTCAGCGCGAAAATAATGGGTTAAATTATTGAGCAAATGAGAAGGCTTGCAAACAGCTTACTTTTATATGGGTTAAAATTTAGATGTGGTTGCTCCATCTTAAGGCCCGATTAATGGATAAAGATCGACAAGCCCAATTATGGCTGAGTGGAGCTGAGTAACATCCATTATGCATATGTTGAAATAAAAGTTATTGTGTAATAGTTTGTGCATACGGTATCCAAATTCTTTCATTGGTCATTTGTGGATTTTAACGCTCTGTTGTCAGTTACTATAATGATATGAATCTCATTTGTTCAGCCTCAAATAAAGCAACTTCAAAAGAGTTGGAACGAGTTGATAACCTATTTTTTTCTTATGCAAATGGGTCTTCTGGTATGATTGAGTAAGTCTACTCTATCACAATTCAGATCAGAAATATGCGGCTTTAGTCTTTGGTATTTGCCTTTTGAAATGTGTAATGTAAGCTTTCTTTGATTATTTGGCTTTATTAAATTGTGCATTTTTCTACTAATAATATAAGCTTTCCTTGTTCAATCCGGCTGTGTCAATTTTGTGTGTACAACTTGCATCGCCCCCATATTGATATTAATTCTGAGTTCTCCAAGGCTGATGTTTGCTATGCTGAAAGGTAGTTTTGGTTATCATGGCTTGAAGTGGGGGAAATTCTTGTTGATAATTTGTCCGGAAAAGAATATCATACATTTTACAATGTAGAGGTCACTAGAGCCAACTAGTGAAACTTGCTGAAAAGCATATTCCTCCGTCCATTTTTTTATGGCTGCACTTTGTGCTGCATATATTGCATCTGGGAAGTTGCTGAAAAGAATTTTTCTTCATTCATTGTTTGTCTGGCTTCACTTTGGGCTGTATATTTTGCGATTCTTTCTTGGATTCCACTGTTCTTTTGAATTTTCAGCTGTGATCTTGAAGATGTAGCATGTTCATCCTATGTGCCACTTATATATAATTGAAATTTAATATATTTCACTTCAATTTTATGATAACCAACTTTTGTGTCAAACTCTGCCATGCTAATTCTCATGTGAGAAGCTATCCTTTCATGTGGAAAATCTAAGTGCAATTGTAATATACTTGGTATTTTTTAAACAGCCCAGAGGGAATTGAAACTCTTTGTTCGGACATGGAAGTGGATCATACTGATGTGAGGATCTTAATGCTTGCTTGTTAAGTTTTGTTTAGCATTATTGGATATTTCAGTTCTTAAATTTCACTCCCCAGCTCATTGGCTAAAACTGATGGCTACGCATTCCAGGAGAATGAAATCAGAAAAACAGGGATATTTTAGCCTGGTAAGGAAATTTTATGTACATTATTTTCCTTGTTCTGTTTTTATCGTTGTTTTCTAATTATATTTTGTCATGTGAACATGATTAAAAATGCTTTGCATTCTTCTTCTTATTCCTGTTCAATTCTTCATGTTTGTCCCACCCTTAAACTCAAGAAATCATGTTGCCTAATGATTTAAGGCCTGTATTTTTTGGTCTCTCTTACTCTAAAAGCCCATTCCTATGCGGAGATGATGCTACTACTCTATAGGAAGAGTGGCGAAGAGGCCTCAGAGCACTAAGGGCAGACACTGTACATAAAATAAAAAAGGCACTCCCGGAGCTGGAGAAAGAGGTAAAATATTTGAATAGGCTTTCTTTCTGAAAACATGCTGGTAATTAGATATGTTTTTAACATGCATAAGATGCTACTGATGATTGAAAAAAGGTTGAAAGTGTACTAATTCTCCAGTTTTTTAAATATACACCGAGAAGGTTAGGAGCCATCGACCTTTGTGGAGTTCTATTCCTATGCATTCCAATATTGTTTAACAGGTACAATTAGTTTAGCTTGCCTTGCAACTCAATCTTGGAACATAGTATTGTCTTCTCTTTTCTTATTTTAGTTTCATATTGCTTTTACTTTCAACCATCTGTTACTTATTCTGTCAGAGGAGAAACAAAAAAGCATAGATATAGAGAGCATATGCGAATTATTGGATCTTGTTTCAGGCACCCAATTCCACGCGCAGGTCGACTTGTTTGTTGAGTATTTAAAGGTGAATGATGCATGTATTGTACTCTCTCTCTCTCTCTCTCTCTCTCTCTCTCTCTCTCTCTCTCTCTCTCTCTCTATCTATTATAGTTGTTCAGTTATGTTATTTTTAACGGTTGCGGTTGATAGCCCTGCAGCTCTCATGTATCACTATGAAGGAAGGTATCGTGTCAATTTAAGCTGCTAAATATGTATTGTCCCAGCTCCACCCTAGTTTGCCAGCTTAGTGGCACAGTGCTTAGCATTGCTGTACCAATGAACTCTGCCATATTCTGTGAAAAAGGGATTGTGTTGCTACTAGAAAGCTAATATATTCTGTAATCACTGACATACATAACCTTCTCCTCTCTCTCTCTCTCTCTCTCTCAGACAAGCAAAAAGTTAAAAAAAAAAAAAAAACCAATGACTCGTTGCTTATATGTTTGTATTCCAAATGCAGGCTCAGAATGATTACAAGGTCATCAATATGGATCAATGGATGGGCTTCTCCCGGTTTTGCAATGAGGTACTGTTACAGTTTGGTTACTGTTTACAAGGTCATAAACAGGGATCGATGGATGGCTTCACTGTTCTTTTACCAATTATTTATGCTGCATTGGACACTTTATTACATTGTTTCTGGGAGGGGGGAGGGGGAGAAATTCTACCTCTTGTGTTGCTTCTTTAGGTGTCTGTCTTTTTTTCACTTTGGCATTAGAACCCTAGGATTAATGCTATGAGAAGGACTTTTCTCTGAAGGGAGCCTGCCCCATGGGGGTGGGGGGTTTGTTCTCATGTGGGGAGAAATTTTATATTCACTTGAAACCATATCAGATGCAACATATCGGTGAAATTGCTTGAACGTCTATCCATCGATGTTCCCATAGGGCCTCCCACTTTGACTTACCATTTTAAACTCTGACTAGCAGTGATACTTTCATGCAGATAAGTTTTCCAGACCTTAGTAGTTATGATCCTAACCTCGCTGGGCCCTTGATCCTGGACAATTTTGTTGAATGGCTGGAAGCAAAGCAGAGCTAATTGATCTATTTCTGTCCAGATTGATTCTCTGCTGTAAACCACGATTATTTTTTGAAGTATGTAAACTTGAAATCCACTACCGTAATGGTTTATTCATTAATATTTCAAAGTGTCATTTTTTGATCAACTTCGCTGTTATTTTTCTGTTTGTAGGGCCCCTCAGACTATACAAGTCAAATGTCCCCTGATCTCTTTCTTCTTTTTTCTTATTTTTTATTTCTCCATTTCCTTTTAGACATGAAATTCGTGCCCGTGATCCTTACATTTAGAAGTTACGTGTTTGTATTATGTATAATGCTTAAGAAAGAAACTGTATTGTTCACTGTTTTTGCGGTTCCATCATTTTTTTTTTCCAATATACAGATACCACCCAAGTAGTTCTTGTAAGTTGCTGATCATTTAAGCCTGCTTATATTATGCTCTATTTATGTTGAAGTGATCAAATTATGAATGTGATTCCTGACAGTTGGACGGCAATTTTTTAAGCACTTTCTGCAATTGTTAATACTCTTTCCTGGCAGTTGTTTCAGTTGGACGACTATCCTAACATCTACCTTTAATGTATGCTGTCGTGACAGGTGGAATCCGCATGCAAGCGCTCTCTCTCGGGCTGAAATTCGGCTACCCTAATTATGGGAGATCCAGAATCATTCTCACCTCTTTACAAGAGAATTTCATTTCTAATAGAAGTTACGGATGAATTCTAGATTCACCATCTTGAACCCTTTGTACTTGTTTTTCTTTTTCCTGTTATCATTTGAAATTTTGAATTAATATATTCATTCAGCTTAAACTTTCTAATGAACCCGGAACCCCTATCACCTAGTGGGGTAAGAGCGGGATCCACCATATTATTATTATTATTATTATTATTATTATTAATATTTGTCATGTAACATGTTTTAAGGTCCTCGTGCTTTGCCAAAGGTCAAGGTAGTAGTTCCAAATCTGTTGACAGAAAAGAGTAATACAGTGAAAAAAAGTAAAAGATTTGAAGAACATGAGAAACTCGACAGCCTCCGTGGAAAACGACAGGTGCATCTTTCCTTAAATCGTGGCACCATGATTAGCACTAGATTTCTAGACTTTTGCCAAAAAAACTGCACATGATGCTTACCCCCACATTACTTACCAATACATAAAGAAGATCACAAAGGCATAAGCCCTGGACATTCATATTTCTTTCCAACACACTAACAGGACCATCACCACCTCATCAAGTCCAACATCCGTTTTCCTGCAATCTGGTCTCGTTAAAACGAAGGTTTGTTTCTTTATTCAATTAAGTTCAAGTTGACAAAGAACCAGACAGCCATTACTTTCCACTTTTCCATTCCTTTTTTATGGAAAACCATTCCTTAGATGTTGAACCTGTTTACTCCTTCAAAATCATTTCGTTGGCCTACTTTTCAGAGTTTGGGACTGGACCAGAGGAGAGAATATGCCCACAAGGCAATTTTTATGAAGTTATCCAAAAAAAGAAAACATACAATATGAGGTTGTAATGTTGCAGAGACATTTCATAACTTGCCCCCAAAAAGCATGCACTCGTACAGTAATTTGCTGCATGCCTCCAAGGTTTCTCTCGGGGAAGACCTCATGAAAAGAATGGACGAAAAATATAAAACTTTGATTTTGCCTCCTTTCATTGATTTTTTTTTTTTTTTTTTTCTAAGTTCTTATAAAAGGGGAGAAAAAAAGAAAAGAAAAAAAGAAACATCAATCTTCAAACATTGACCATCAGGATGAAGAACCCATAATCAAAGGCGAAGTTGGAGGAAGGGCACGTCTGCTTCTGCTCCTACCCCTGCGAATGGTAGAGCTAGAAGGAGAAGATGAAGAAGAAGATGAATTAGAACAAGTGAGTCTGTTTGAGTCGCTAGTGATTTTCTTCTTTTCTTCTTCACATGGCTTATCTTCGATTCGATGATGCCCAACTTTGGTTGTATTTAGAGTCACCGGAAGAACACAATTGCATAGAAATCCTACAAAAAAAAAAATCTCATTAATTTCTGGACTGAAAATAAAAATAAACTCAAAGCATGTTGCTCTTAATCAGTTTGCTTCTGCAGGAATGGTATCAAATTTAAACGCTAAAAATATGGAATGCTATCCCAGGAGAACCCAAATCCAGATCCAAAATTTTAATGCAGAGACAAAAATCCAAAACAAAAAATGGCTCTTACCGATTCTAGCAAGCCGATTAACCCAACTCGGGATTGGATTTCCAGTGAGTCTAAGACAAGCATCATTGCAAAAATGGTTGCAGTTTTTGGTAATCAAATTATATGCATTCCCTCGGTACTCCCCAGCCAGCTCCTCCATGACTGCCCTCACTTCCGTCTGCCCCATATCCGTTTTCCCAATCGAAATTGTCTTCCTAAATGTAAATCCATCACATTGTTTTGGCTCCCCTTCAAATATTCCAGTTGTTGGGTACTCATGAGCTCCGAATGCATACTCAATACCATGGACTGAAATATATCCAACATAAAAGCCTTAATTGACAGATAGAAGATACAATATTTTAGGCCAGCAAAAACCCAGAAAAGGAAACCGAGGAAATATGTAAAGAATGTGCAAAACATTCAGAATAGAAAATAAATTCTCTGTTTTTTTTTTTTTTCCAAAGAAAAGTAAAAAAGAAGTGACTTTATTCATTATGTTGTTGCAGATTAAGCAAATCACAGAATTCACATCGACCATGTCATATGTTTATCCTTGTTGAGTAGACATTTTAATGTGTTTCCAAGGGTCCCGCAACACAAAACACCCAAAAACTCAACTCTGTAACACCTTCGATTTTCTTGAACTTTCTCGTCATCCAAACAAAACACAGCAGACTTCCCTCTATCCTCAAAGCTATAAATCCAATCAGTAACAGAATAAACTAAATAACCAAAAACACTGCACAAAGACATAAGGTAAAGATAAAATTCCCTTGCAGATTTGATCAGAGAGGCAATCTGAACTGGGGAAGCTAACCGAAGCATAGATCTAATATACAATGCACAGCACCAACTTCATCCAAAATTCAAAATCATGAAAAACAACCTCAAAGAAGACCCAAACAACGGATGAGGAGGAAAAAAAAAAAACACAACCACCACTAACCTTGTACGCCAGAATGGTAAACTCCGAGGCCAAACCAATAGGCATACCCATTAATGGGTGTCAGATCGTACACATTAAGGTACACCGGCACCGTTCCCGCTTCACTATTTCTCGAACCTTTCCTACACAACATGGTTTTCAGGATCTCACTGCATCAACATTCATCTTCTGATGCACCCGACTTTTCTTCTTCCTCACTCTCGGTTACATATCAACCTCATATCTATAAGTTCTACCAACAATACAAAATCTTTTCTTTTTTAGGGGAATCAGAACTTTCTGCTAATGCTACCACCGGCGGCAGATAGTGCCGCACCCCTTGAATTAAATCTTACAAAATGGTTGATATATAAAATTGAGTTCGGAAATAAATGGCCTTGATGTTGAGTTGAAATTACGTGAATGGATGGGGTTGAACAAACAGTGAGCTGGTTCTGATCCAATTTAAAAAAGTTTGAAATCATGGGAGAAAGTAACGTTTAGTGGTTTACTCATTATGGTGCCAAGTGGGCTGTCTTTTATAATTATAATTATATTCTGATATCTGATTAGTGGTTTTTTTTTTTTTTAGGTTTTTTTTTTAAAGGAAAGGAATATCATGATTCATGATTGTAGGGTGAAGACTGCACGGAAAAGGGGTGTGGCCGTGGGGACTTCCAGATGGAAGATAATTCAATTTTATTTAATTTTGGAATAAATCAAACTCCTATATTATAATAATGGCTCTTCAGGAATCAGAATTCTATCTAAAACAAGTATAAAATGTTTCCCAAAGTCAAAACATCCGAGGTTAAAGTTACGGTTTAGATAGTAAATTGAGATAAAAAAAAAAATTTATATAAAAATTAAAATTTAAATAAAATATTATTAGAATATTATTTTTTTAATATTATTATTATTTTAAAAATTAAAATATTTATTATATTTTATATAAAAATTTTAAAAAATTGTAAAGATAAAATAGAATAAAATATTTTTATTATCGGGCTAAGACTGAAATTTGACCTGAGAAGGATTTAGGTGGGAGGTTAGTGAAGTTGGTCAACGTTTTCAAGGGTAAAGATTGCCTCGTTTGTTTTAGGTGGTGAGAGTGATCGCTATCAATTTATCTTATAACTATTGACTTAGATTCATACCTTAAAACGTGAATGCTCTTCACAGTTTATGATTCTTGAAATATATATAGTGTCATCCACTTGGATACTTTTTGTTCAAACGAAGAAAAAATTGTGATGGTACCAAGTCCTTTCGAAAGACTTTTTTACAATTCTTTATATAATTATATTTGAAGTTAAGGATATTATTAAAAAATAATTTATAAAAATAACATAATTTTAAATAAATGTCATTATTTTAAAATATAATTGTGAAAATTATTGTGTGTGTATCATTGTTCAATAATATTAGTTTATATCTTCATTTTCTAAATTCAAATGACAGGTTTGGGAAGTGAGATAAAATGAGAATTTTGTGAATAATAATAAAATAATTTGTGAATAATAATAAGATAATTTGAATTGAATATTTTTTTAGATTTTGAAAAATGAGAAATAAAAGGTTAAATATAAAATATTATAAAGTTAAAATATTATAAGAATATAGTATTATAATATTATTTTTATTTGGAGATTTGAAAAGATTAGAATTTTTTATTTCAAAATTTGAAAAAATTATCATGATTAGTTTAAAATTTGTGTATTTAAATTATATTTGAGAATAAGATGAGATGAGATAAAATAAAATTAAATGAGAATTTTACGTTTCATCTCATGCCCCAAACCAGCACTTAAAGTTGTTATTTGAACTCTAAATTATTGTGTTTTTACTTAAACAATAAAATGTGGCCGTAACATTTATAATTGTCTAGAATTTATATAAGATAGCCTTAAAATAAAATTTAAATGTTGTAAGTCCAATTTCATGCATCTAATTTTTCATGTTTTATTGTATTTTTAATAATTTATAACTCCATAATATGTTGATTATGTATTTTTTTAAAAATTTATTATATAGATATGAGTCATGTTTTTCAATAACCTATTGGTTATTTGAGCTTCTTAATTTGCCTATTGTATATTTCACCTCTTTAATTAACTAAAATGGATTTTCGTCCTTTCAACGGAAGGCAAATCGTTACGTTGAGAGAGAATTTTGTTATAGAATTCTGAACAATA
The DNA here is from genome assembly GCF_018687715.1 of Carya illinoinensis. Classification (NCBI taxonomy): domain Eukaryota; kingdom Viridiplantae; phylum Streptophyta; class Magnoliopsida; order Fagales; family Juglandaceae; genus Carya; species Carya illinoinensis. Next base: position 52,840,857 of record NC_056752.1, read on the forward strand.
AATTTTTGTGGAACTTTTTCAAATTTAAAGTTCAGTTTTAAAATCTTGAAACTTTAGGGACCTGTATGGTAATTGTTTTTTATTTTATTTTTTTAGTTGGGTTTCAATTGCGCCTGAACCTTGAAAGTTACACGAGCCTAGACGTTTACTTACAATGCGAAAACACAATGTTTCGCGCCAGAGCCTCTTGGGTCCGATTCGCTACACGATGGAAACCCATCCCGGCCAGACCATTTTGCACCCCCAGCCCCAGCCCCACCACCAGCGGCAGCAACACCACCAAACCTCCAAGCAATAACAACAGCAGTATCAGTGAAAACAATGCTGTTGAATCGAGTCCGGGTAATTATGACGAGGCGTATAAGCAGCTGGACAAGCTCGACTTCGCGACTGCCTCTAAGATCCTCTTCACCGATCCTCCCAAGAGAAAGAAATTTGGGTATTACTTTGCTTGCAAATTCAGGCTCTTTTTTCGTTGTTATTCGTTTCATTTGGTTTCGTGGCGTTACACTTCTTATTGGTATTTCGTCAAACATGTCTGCTTCATTGCTCTTCGGCATGTATGAAGTGGATCGCGGTTATTATTTGCATAATTTTGAGCACTGCGATAGTCTTTAATACGATGCAAGAGAATGTAGGTAGCGTACATCTGAGCAGGAATGTGGGTTTCCTTATTGTTTGATTTTTTGGCGCCGGGCAATTGAGAAGAATGGGGATAATATGTTGGACAAGTGGAAGAATAGGTAGTGAAATTAGAGAGGGTAGTATGGGTACCATCAAATTGAGGAATAAATTCATATGCTTGTTTGATATTTTCAACTGGCTTCATGCTTGTATAATATGTCGGACAAGTGGAAGAAAAGGTAGCGAAATTAGAGAGGGTAGTATGGGTATCATTAAATTGAGGAATAAATTCATATGCTTGTTTGATAATTTCAACTGACTTCATGCTTGTATAATAGAATCCACCTTTGCATCCTAGTGTCCACATCTCTTCATATGGGGTTTTATTTTCATGCGTCTAATGGTTTATAGCTAATTCATACAAGTGAATTTGTGTTATATATATGGTACATTCAGATTGCAGCCTAGCATTCATGTGAGTTTTTATCAGGGTTACAATAAAATAATTATAACAGGGTTATGATGGGTAATCTACTCATTTTGGGGTATTCGTGCAATTGAGAAATAAATCGAAAATGTTTATTGAGGAAACTACCCAATATATGCCTCATCACTACTCTAAGACTATATCTGGTTATCCTCTTTTCATGTTCATCTCCATTATAATTCATATTCTTACTTGTCCCTCTTCCATGGTCAGGCTTGATTTCCATCTGGTACAACTCTTCTTTGCCTGCATGCCTTCCTTGGGTATGTTAATTTACACATCATGTTTTTTCTTTTGAAATGTTCCTACGTTTGATGCTAGTATCTAAAAGGCTTGCTTCCTGTGACAGCTGTATATTTGGTGGCTCAATATGCTCGCTATGAAATGAGAAGAATGGAAGCTGTAAGTAAATTTCCTTCTTCTTTATAAGCATGCAATGAAGTATATTAGATATTAATGTTTGTCGGATTGTTTTGTCATTTACTCTCTCTTCATTTAAAGACTGTTGATCTTTCTTTCTTTCTTCACTTTATTTCTTCAATACTTTGTTTGAGGGATGGAATTTACTTTCAATAACCCAAGGATTCTCATGGTGAATCTATATTATTCACTTCATCTGACATGTGGAATAATCTAAAAAACATACATATTGTGGCATGCATCATACTTTGTTACTGGCAATGATACAACTTATTTAAGGTACGAGATCTCTTGGATGTACCACATGTCTGTAGTTTGATAGACATGTGAAAACTTCGTAAAGGATAGTTATGTTTTGCTTGGCTTTTTGTTGGTTTTCTTGTTGTGATTGGTTTTTCCACCAAAATTTTAGGAATTGGAGCAAAAAAAGAAGCAAGAAGAAGAGAAGGAAAAAGAGATGGAATTAAGTGTTATAGAAGGAAAAGAAACGGTATCTGATCCAGAGCTTTTGGAGATGAAAGTGAGACTGGATAAACTTGAGGAGGCAGTAAAAGGAATTGCTGTTGAAACAAAGAAACAGTCCATCAGCAGCTTAGCCAAAAACCGGGGAGAAGGTAGTGAGGAAAGGAATTTTGCGACAACTGGGCCAACTGACACCAAAAGTGGATCAGAACCAAGCAAGATTGTAGAGAGCGATCATCTCAATAAACAGGATCGACCTTGGTTGGGCCGAGAGAGGGTGAGTGGGTCAGCACCAGTTCCTGATGCTTCCTTGCAGGATCAGAAGGGCAAGACCCAAAATTAATGGAGGACCTTCTCAAGATGCTTGGACGTGAATAAAAATGCTTCTTCAGCTAGTGTAGATATAAAAGCGCAGAGGTTTTGTTTCGTCTTAGACAAAGCTTGCACCCGACACAGTATGCGTATATTCTTGAAAGGCCACTAATTTATTGGCATGAAAGTGGGATCGGGACTGGTGGGTGACACAGAGGTATGTTGATCAACAAATTCGATTGCTTGTTAGTTGAAATTTGTATGCGGCTGAATGTTCTCTTGTTGGGGGGCTTTCTCTGCTGGCAATATGGAAGAAATATTTTATTTGTGAATGCCTTGGGGATTTCAATTTAGATGCATTACATTGCCTAAAAATGTGTCTTCTTGTTTCAGATTGTGGTATCTATTGCTTCGTTTGCATTTCTCATCAACCGTGATTATTTTCGGTGACTAATACAACAAACTGAGTGTTGTTCCACCGATCTTCTAATCCATGATATCCATCTTGTCCATGCCAAGTTAAATTTGGTATCGAAAGTATTAGCTCTGATATCTCATACATAGCGCAAAAGGAGAGGCACACACTAACCAACTTCTTATACAGGAGGGTCACTGATATCAAGATTCCACCGGCTTCAACATCACTGGTATCACTTAACTTGTGTGGGAATGTGGGTGGGCGCGCGCACTTGGATGGAATGGCAAGGGCACAATGTTATAATTATTTGCATACAAGATCACTTCCAATTTATAAAGTTAAAAGCGCAATTTTTATTTTATTTTAGATTAGTCGTGATGCTGCACATTAGCATAAAGTGTTCTTCTCTGATTCCAGGTGGACGGAAGACTATCTTTCAACCCTTACCCGTATAGTTTCAATCAAATTGGAGTATTCATGCAATCCATACACAAAAATTGAAAAAACAAATCTCTAGTGGTGAAAACAAAACCCCATGCAATTCTAAAAATGTCTTCTCTAAATAACCGATCTTGAGGCTTGAGCCCGTTGATTTATCTAGTGGGAGATCCGATGATGTGCATATGGTATCAAGCACCTCCTTCGTCGGCACCGGGGGTTCAGATGAAGATGGGGAGATCAATAGGGGAGGGAAATCCAAGTAATTTACACGACAAACGACAAGCCACCAAATTAAGAATTAGAGAACTCAATCTATATTGATCTATTATACACAAATGGAGAGAAACACCTGGGACAGAAGAAACGCAAGATATTAGGAATCCGCGGTAAAATGAGGAAAACTAAACTCAATAGTTCCAGATTTCGTCTGTGTCTTTATGCCCCTCCTTTCTCTGTTCCATTTGTGTTTTGCCTTCCTTGCCTCGAATTCCACTGTGAGTTGTTTGCTTTTAATTCTTGTTTCGCATCTCTCTCTCTCTCTCTCTCTCTCTCTGATTAGTGTTATCTATATTCGTTCCATCCTATTTGGACATTTAATTCCCAGATTTTAGGATCATCTTGAATTCCAAAAACTCGGTCAGATTGATCAAGAGAGAGTCATTCACGATACCTTTGCTTGATGGTGGTTGTTCTATCCGCTCGAGTTTTACCTGTTGTATACCCTTTTTATTTTTCTTTTCTCCATAATTCATCTGGCCCATATTCACCTGAAATGACAGGTACATAAACCCTAACCTGTGAACACTCCCTCTCCCACCATTTCATTCTCGTTGTCACACCAAAACGAATCCTCCAATGGCGCGCCTAATCCAACCACTTTTCGGAAATATCCTTTATTCTTTTTCCTCATGTTCCAGAACCTTTCCAATCCACCTTCTCCAACCACAACTAGAAGAACCCGTTCTCAAAATCACACGGAACTCTCGCTTTCAAACAACCCAACAAAGAGCTTACATCTCCGACATGCGCAACTCGGCCTTCGAAGGGCACATCCTCAAAACTCCTCCGCAACGAGATCCAGTACGAGCTTGAACGTTGCCCTGCCGCACAGGTATTTTCGCTTACTCTTTTTTGTTGTTCTTTATTCTTCTTTCCAGAATGTTAATGGTTCCGGAGAAAAAGTAAATAACCGTAATAGTTTTGATTCGTTCTTTGGGATGATATTCTCGAATATTTTTTTTTTACTGAATCTTGCTTCTATGAAAAAATCTTCACAACCTCCTAATATCTCGACACTAAATCATTTTTTAATTTTTATTATTTTATATTTTATTAAATATTTAATATATAAATAATAAATAAAATAATTAAATTAATTTAAAAAGAATAAATTCAAAAAAAAAATATTAAAAAATTAAAAAAAGTGGGGTATTGGTAGGTTGTGTAGCAAGACCCTGCTTCTATTATCAGTTCGGAAACTCTGCCATCGATGAAAAAATCTAGACTAATGGACTTAACTGAATTGTTGCTTGTTGGAATCTAAACTCGCATTACCGTAACAGTCTCATTTTTATTTGGTCGTGCTTAATTTCAGCAATCAAATAGAATATAAGAGTCCATTTATGTTGTTTGAAATTTCGTTACGAAGCTTGTGCTTTGGTTGGTTAATGAGATCGTTCTTGCGAAAAAAAATTTTGATTGATGGGCCTGGGAGGGACTAAGCAAAATCCCTTGCCCAATTGAGTCCAGAAACACACTTATTACCTGAATTCTACGAGTTGATTTATGTTCTTCAAAAGCAACTAAGCTTGTGCTTTGGTTGGTTAATGAGATCGTTCTTGCAAAAAAACATTTTGATTGATGGGCCTGGGAGGGACTAAGCAAAATCCCTTGCCCAATTGAGTCCAGAAACACACTTATTACCTGAATTCTACGAGTTGATTTATGTTCTTCAGAAGCAACAAAATATGAAGATAGTAGTATTTTGTGCTGTTTTTCTCTCTACTAGGTCTTCTCAGCGTCCATACAGGGAGTTAATATATATATATATAGTTTTATCTATTTTCTAAATCCTGTGACCGGTCTTTGTTTTTCAAAATTTTGTCCCTGAACCGTTTCACCTAAGTCAATAGTCATTTCATTATCTAGACTTTAGTAGTTAACCATGTTCTCATGTTACAGCCTGTGGCAAAATTTTATTGGTTCACAGTAGACGACCGGCCTGGAGAGAAGTGAATTGTATTGAAAAGAAATTTGGAGATGAAGACATTAAAGTCGAGATCACCATGTTTGATGAAGCCATTCCTGCTTCAAAATCAGGTGGTGGTGGCAGCACTATGGTTTGGGGTCCAGCTTCACATAGTCAATATCACTAAATGGGAAGGTGGTGACGTATTGGAGATGTGTGCTCAGCTTGGCCAGATAGTATAGAGATTAACAGGCTTTATCTAAGTCGTGGCGATAAGATGCCGGTTCAGCCTTATTCAAACCCTGAATTCAAAAATATGAGTCTTTCAGTTTCTTCTAGTAATCCACTTTAAAAAAAAAAAATTCTTCTAGTAATCCATTTAATTATTAAGGAATTGGAGGGTAAAAGAAGGGTTTTGAATCATACTAGCTGGGTAGAAAAAATGACCAGAACACTGCCACGCTTATCATTAAATAGTATATACTTTATTCTTTGTTTACACGTCATTTAAAGGTTGGATTATTGAGCTTTGGTCTGATAATGCTGTTTTTGTGATTGGTTTGTTGCAGGGAATTGGATGATGAGTTACAAGACGCCCTATATGAATTTTTGGAAGCAAGGGTTATAAATGATGAACTTGCTGCTTTCTTTCATGAATACGTGGAGAACAAAGATAAAACTGAGTTTATTAGATGGATGGGAACTATGAAATCTTTCCTTGCATGTCAAGGAAGTGATTGGCTTTTTAGTGTTGTGGATGAGATTATTAGGATCATATGTGCATTTTCCAATGGAAAATTGTGATGCATATGATCGCTTTTGGCGATCGCCAATGCCCATTTTGTCTGGCTGAGCTTTGTGTATGAATTCTTTCGAGTAACTAATAACTCTTTTAAGGTTTCACTTGATTTCCTTTATATTCGGAAGCGTGCCTTTTAAATCTTGGTGAATTTGATCCATGATCTCTGCTTTTATTTCAAAATAAGGTCACTCGGCCAGACAGGTGCTCCCTGCAAATTGACGACAAACTTAGAGTTGGTACACTCAAGGATAACGGCCTTAAAAATCTAAACTTTATGCTAGAATCACCTTCGATGTTTGTTTTGTGACGAAGTTTTGAGGGAGTGGCGTAATGTTTTGGTTCCTCCTCCCTCTTATAATTTCCCAATTCTGATGTTAACTTCCATGCTAAGAAACGCAGAAAGTAATCATGTGTTTGGAAAGAGAGAAAACGCAAAAGGAAAATGACAAATTGAGCCATCTTCTTTAACGACCGGAGCCTATTGCATTTAATTATAAATTTGTTACGTCAAGCAAGAAACATAAATGGCATTCAAGTTTTCACCTGCAAATATCATGGAACTATTGCAATTCCATTCAATGACATGACATTGTATATTGTACCCATTTATTCAGAGGAACTCAGTGATGTGAGGTCCTCCACTATTACTGTCTTATTATGCAGCAAACTGTTGTAGTCTTGACCACTTCTGTTGTTCATCATCATCATCAAACCAAATAATTATGACAACTTAGTTCATGAAATTAGTGATCTGTCATCGATCAAATCAAATCAACATCTAAGTAGGACAACGTTAATTTGCTGCCCATGTTGGAGCAATTAGTAGGCTTTTTCTGATCTGATACACAGATTTTCCAAAGGGCGGTCCAGCATTTTGCAAGTGAAAAGATGTTTAAAATCTCAGTAAATCTCCACCATATTATATGATCATTATTGTGAATGGTGTCAATTGGTCAAAACTTGGGGTCCTCTTTATTTTGAGCATTTTTTTATTTTTATTGGCCGTTCTGCATCAGGTTCTGCCACCTCTAGGCTCTAGCTAGTACTAGGATTTGCAAAGTCTACCTTTGCTTTTTATTTTCTATACATGAAGGCTGAGAAAAGAACAGTCAATTACATGCGAGGAAAGTAAATTGTGGGCCTTTTCCTACTGGAAAAAAATAGAAATATTTAATTGAGCAGTGGGGGGCCCCTTTTGTTTGAAGCAAATTCAGTTCTGTAAAGAGACTTTTGAGTAAATGGATTGGTCTTCGAGCAATAGAAGTATTTGTGCCATGAAATTAACGAGTGGACGTTGAACTTGCCCTATTGTTCCAAAAGATCAGTCATGTTTCTAATCTTTTTCTGTTATTATGATTATCATACTGTAGAAATGTATTAAAATCTTTTAGCTGAGAGAGCACGCTTATCACTACTGCCCGGACGGACCTTGTTTGGGTTTCTACTTTCTAGTGATCATTAGAAAAGGAAATTAAGGCACGTAACAATGTAAATTTTCTAATTATTTAAATTGAGTCATGTACTATATATTATATATGCCAAGCATTTTTCAAAACAAACTATTATTCCATTTTTTATTTTTATAAAATTTATAAAGGAATGATACACAACCCTCTATATAACCTAAGTTATTTTACAAAAATTCTCCTTATTTAAAATATAATTGTATAAAAAATTATAAAAATAATTGTATGTCTGTCATTTTCTAAATTTTCATATCGGTCTTTGAACCTAATGCTATAATCATTAATTGTTAAATCTAAAACTCGGGGATTTTGAATGATTTGTTTCTCAAATTATTTGCCTAATTAGTGTATGTTTGGGCTTGTGATGAGAAATATAGTTTATAACTTATAATTTAAGTAATAAGTTTTATTATTAAAAATTTATTTATTATTTAGTAACTATATCATGTTTAAAATACTTTCAAATATGTTACGTTTGCTTGGAAATAAATTAAAAAAGTGTTTTCTAATGTAGAAATGACAATCATTTAAATTTTTAAAAATTATGACCATTGAAAGTTTTAAAGTTGTATGAGTATTTTTGTATATTAACAGTCTTTTTAAAATATGAATTACGTTCCGCATTATCGGTTAATGTTTTTTCTCAAATAGAATTTTTAGTTTATTTGATATTAAAAGTGTTTTAATATGTAATATTTAAACAACTTAATTTTTTCATTAAAAAACTTTTAAAACTATTTAAACATTTTTAAGACTTCTACCACAACCCCCAAACATGCTCTTCAGTCTCTCTTTCTCTCCAACTTAGGGATTTCGATCGATGTTTGTGATTCTTATTATCGGATGACCATGCAATATCATGCACAGTCCAGTACACAAAAAGAAGTCATGTTCAAAGTTCAACTGCAGCAGTGTATTTTTTTAAAAGAGAGTCTTCATAAAAATATATATATATATATATATATATAAGAGCTGGGGACAAAAAAAATAATAAATAAATATCGTCTATTAATTTAATATGAATGATCATAAGATGGTAAGTGAGAAGATCCCTTGTTGGTTTAATTTCCCACCTAATCCGAGCAAAGTGATAGCTCCACATGCATCTTTTGGAGAGTCTCTTTCCAACTGGAGATTTTTGAGCTGTTTCTTAATTCAAAGGCAAAATGGAAGGCAGAGAATATTTTAATGGTAATATGGTAAGGACTAAGGCAGTATAACACGAAAAAAGTTGACAGCCCAACTGATTCACAGTAGCAAAAGCAATGCGCGCACCACAACTTCTTCTTCATATGTTTCATTGACAAGACTTGTGCTGAGACTTTCATTCCTTTCACCAGGCCAGCTTCCACAACCCATCTTAGTTTAAGATTATTATGATAATTAACTGTCACATAACAATATTTCAGTTACTTTACATCTTAATTTTAGGAGATATTAATGTTTCATTATGATTGCTAATATCATATTAGGTTGTACAAATCAAAAGGATCTGGACCCACCATTAGGTGGGCTCCACCCAGAATTCCTCTTGGTAAGAAATTAAAGACACATCAAGATTTACCCAAAGCTAGCTAGCTTAGGAAAAAATAAAGATTTACCCAATCTATATATATGTATATATTTCGGCCTGATGTGATAGCATAGCTGAGGGTCATTAATGTGCCTTATTTTCACATGGCTTGCTACACCTACTTCTTTGATCCCAACAGAGATGGTCTATTAATTCAACTGCAAGTGGGTCAAAGATGTTGTCACACAGAGAAACCACAACCCTTCGATTAGTATAATTTTGGTGGGCCATCTTATTGAATCTACAATTTATTTTTAGAAAATTAATGAATGACAACCATAAGCTTCCAAACATGAGCACATCTCTTGGACCATGCCTCACATGATAGTAAGATATTGCAGGATCGATGAGCTAGCCTTTGATCAAAGAGTCACAGAACGTCACCTGGTTCAGGCGCCGTATGTGTCCCATATACCTGGCCATTAGGATCAACCCCACCTTCCTCCAAGCCCAACTTCACATTTGAATCCCATATGAATATATATGATTAACCAAGTTAAAACTTCGTAAAAAATGGCATAGCCGGCCAAGAGTACGTATTCAAAGAGATAGAATTTAATTTCTTTAAAGGAAAAGATTATATAGGTCACTTTTCATTGCATGTATTGTTGAGAAATTAAATGCTAATTCATCAATGGCTAAAAGTATTGAGGAATTATTGGCCCCAAAATTAAAGAAGGTTAGCTGGTCGATTGAGTTTTAATTTTACAGCTATAATCACAGCTGTTGAAATATTTAGTACTGCGTGTGGTATCACATGAGATCAGCAACGAAGTCCAAATTAATTCCAAGTACTCCAGACTCCAAATTAACCAATAATAATGAACATATACTAATATATACCTGTGATTATATACCTGCGAAGCCATATATATACCTGCGAAGCCATATATATACCTGGTAATTAATTTCTTAGTAATGAATTGCGAAGCCGAGGCTACCAAATCGATCACTTGTTCTTTAGAGAAAAAAGGAATTTACAGAAGTTCCAAGTTATGAATTGCGAAACCGAAGCTACCGAATGATCTCTTGTTCTTTAGCCAAAAAGCATTTACAAAAGTTGAAATTAAAGCATTTACAAAAGTTGAAATCAACTGAACATAAAATTGAAAAATCACCTCTAAATCAATGAGGAACAAAGGAGCTAGACAGATAAATGGGAAAATTTAAACATTAAAAAAAAAAAAAAAAACAACTAACGAGAGAGAGAGAGAGTGGTCATGTATGTAGTTAGAGTTTAAGGGACAAGTCGAGCTTCTGCAACTCGTGATCTTGTTTAGTCCTTAAATGACCAACCCTATCCCACCAAAACCCTCCGTCAGTTGCCGGAGAGAACTTCCGGCTGCTATCGAATCTTACAGCCCCACCAGTCCCAGGCGACGCCACTGCCGCTGCCGTGTGAAAATTCTCCTGTGCAAGCCGCCCAATGGCTGGTTGTTGATTAATAGACTGTCTTGACCACCCATTTTGTCCGTACAGATAAGGGGAGCCAAAGTTAGATGACTGGTAGGAGGGCTTATGAATCGTGGAGTGTACCTGAATCCCAAGAGACCTATTGAAAGAACCATGCAAAGGTAAAGAAGCCATGATAGGGTATCGGTTTCCAAAAGCTGCACCTATTTTCTGACTTCTTTTTGCCAGTGTCCGCTCTCGTTTATGAGCATTTTGATGCCCTCCGAGTGCCTGTGAGCTATAGAATTTTCTTTGGCAATAGTTGCATGAGAAAACCCGGGGCACGGTTTCATTACCTTGACCTGGAGGAGTGTCCGAAGAGGTTCTCGATGAGTTTACATCGACTGAATCGATGAGATTGAGTTCTGGCTTCGAACCCTGATTGGAATCCTTGCTGAAGAGGCTTAGATCCAACACAAGATCAGGATTTGAGCCTGGCGGGCTTTTCTGATCTTGTTCTTGTTGTCCTCCCTCCTTTGGGATTCCCGAGAAGTGTTTTTGGCGTGGTTGAGCATCTGAAAATGAGATGATGGTTGAAGTATCAGGGGAACGCGGTTCTGTAATTGGAAGGCCCATATGGAGAAAGTGGTGCGTGAGGACTTCCTCCTTGTACTGGGTGATGAAATTTTGGGTTTTCAAGCAAGAAAGATGAAATATTTATTGTTGTAGAGATCGATAGATGTTCTGTACTATGTAACGAAGGACGATGTATCACTGTTTTACAGTTACAAGGTCTTAATATATCCCAACACTTGGAGAATAAGACTTAATCGTGAGTGTGTGGGCGCGTGCGCATTTGAGAGAGAGAGAGAGAGAGAGTTTGTGTGCCATAAAGCCTTTTGATCGACACTGATGAGGAACACCCATGTACCACCTTTCCTAGCCATATACCCCATTCAGTGTTTTTCTAATCTTGATCTGTAGTCTTTCCACTCTTGTCTCCTTACATTTTCTTGTCTTTCGGTCCCTTTTTTGGGATATAGTAAAGGGTAATATAACTCATGATAGACTCAAAATCCAAGGTACGACATATAATAATCTGCTTTTCTGGATTCCATCCAGAATTATATATGTAGGTGTATAGAATGGACGCGTCTTGAAAAAGGTGTGGTTTTTGTATAGTTTCAACAGGATTGGAGGATTTTCAAAATCTTCACACAGACTATTCTGTCCTCATCCTGCATAATGGCTTGTCCGTCAAACAAACAATGACATCTCTAATGAATCGTCCCTTGATATGGCAGTACTACTTTGTTATATACTTTATGGCATATACATACCTGATCAGCACGTACAATATTTAGTGATAATAAGATCAGTACTACAGCTAGCGTCGTTAAGCTAGTCGTCATCATCTCCACATTATTGCAACTCCATCTGAGAACTTTGTGTAAATTTTGAAGATCAATCAATCTAGGACGTTTGTCTTCAAATGCCAAATTGATCATTATGAAGCGCGGATGCATTAATATCAAGAATAATGTATGATGATCATCACCATATCATGACTGACGATAGCAGCATTAATATATATTATGATTAAAATATGACAATGAGAGAATGATCGATGATTGAAGTTAATGCTTGGAAGGATTATCTGGCCGCATGGGATCGAATTATTTGAAGTGGGGTACTTTCTGTTCAGCTTCTTCACTTTCAGCTGATGGATGGAATCAACAATTTTATATATGGACGAAATATCTACCTTTTCTTGCTCTATCTCCAGCTGGATCAGAGAACACAGCTAGCTCCCGGCCGTTCACCCAAAAAAGGAAAGAGGATTTGCAAGTACAGTCCTACAAGCCCGAGCAACTTCGAACCACTTAAAAAAAGAAAAAAAGAAAAAAGGAAACTCCATGTGTTTCATGAAAGGCGTACTCGATGTAATATAAGAAATACTCTATTTTTCTTATCAAAATAAATTTCATAAATATTCATGATTTTTCTTGTAGTGATAGTTTACGGCAACAAAAGCTAGTGACCAGAACTCATGATCTGTTAAAATACGTACAGTTTATATATATATATATATGATGCTTCATGCTTAATTTACTTTTTGGATTTTTGCACCACTACTGCATGTATAATATTGCTATATATATGTCAATTAGTCGATTATGAGAAATTGTTTGTTTACTACGTACGTACGTAACCAACTATGCTTTTTATTTGACTTTGGTTTTTTAATTTGAATCTATATATATAATAATAATAATTTACGTTATAAGATCGAGTAAAATCTGGAGGGCGGTCGGCGTGATCTCACTTGATTAGTGCACCACTCGATGTTACAAATTATGGAGATTTTGAAACTTTAGGACTAGTAAAACTTCTTTGACGTTGCATGTTTAATATTCTTTTAAATTTGTTCATTTGTTTATTTTTTTTTTTCTCTCACATTCATCATTGAGCTCACTATACAGAATCACTTTCTTTCATCTGCAGGAAGTTACAATGTAATTATTTTATTCCTATTTTATTAACTTGGTACATCTCTACCACGTTAGCTTAAGCTATATATAGGCAGTACTGCTTTCATATTATAGGTTTGGAGACGGGAACCTCTCACACACCATCCCTAGCTTTAGTACATCTTAGGGACTGATCATGAGTCAGATCATCGATCAGACTGCGAACGTTAGCTAAGAAGATTAGGTAATATGTTGGGATAAGTTGAAGTCCTGCAGATATTTGGATTGATTAGTTTTTTATTTTTTATTTTCTAAGCGAGTGAAGTTTATTAAACTACAAAGCTGATATACGAGAAAATAGTGGGGTTTCTTAATAAATGTCCTAAAATAATAAATAACAGTCTGAAGGGATAGAGAAAAGAAAAAAAATTAGTTTATTTGGTACCAATCCCTTAGTCCCTACCCATGTCTCGTAAAAGGATGTCATCTTATAAAAAGATAAATAAAAAGTGTTCACAAAAATGCAAACAAATGGACCACTACTGGAAGTGGTAGGTATACTGTCACTTGTTGCCGCCATGTGTGGCTTCAAAGGCTCCTCCAAGACTTGGCTGTGTGTAGGAGACGGGCATGACAAGGGCCGTGCATATGGTGAACACTCCGAGCCAAAAGGTAGAATTCTTCCGTGAGATTGAAGATCAGCGGCTGGAGAGAAAAAAACGAGCATGTGTTAGTCAGAAGTAACTGGAAAGTAGTAGATCGACAAATTTTGACACTACAGAGAAAAAACTAGGAAAATAAACACAAAAAGGAAATGAGAACATAGTAGAGCCGTGGTGGTTGGCTAGGGGAGAAGGTGGTCGGAGCCAAAACTCTCAACCCCCTAGGGATGTACAGGAACCGAAGAAACAGGCCGAAAACTGAACAAACCGGTAGCCGGAGCTGGGAACCAGCCTAAACTGGCAGAAAACCAATTGGCTGGCGGTAGCATTTAAGTCAAACCAATATTAGCCGGTTCGGTCCTGGTTCGCTTCCTGGAAAAACCGCTGAACCGACCGACCTCTTTTCCTTATTTTTTTTTTCATATATATAGGCTCAAGACGACGTCGTTTCACTTATTTAAGTGAACGTTTAGATCCTGCAATTTTAAACAAACACTAAGTAAATGGCGCCATTTCGGCGTCGTTCTGGCTAGAGTTATTTCAATCCACCCTCACCTTTCTTTCTTCTTCGACTCTAGTCTCCACCGCCACTCACCCAGGCGGCCATGTGCACACAGAGACTCTCTCTCGACTCTCAACTCTATGTTCTCTCACCATCATTAGATTCATCATGGACTCGCATCCTCCTCAACTCCTCTTCAATGCCACTCGCCACTGCCAGCCACCATCTCCTTCACTCTCGCCGACGAATATTACTTCTAACGTAAGCTTTCAAAATTTCAAATTTCAGTTCTTCAATTCCAAACTCCTACTGCCCTTAAGTTCCCATCGTCATTCCCAATCTCCTTCTAGGGTTCATAACTCCACACACAGACTCCCTCTCATCTCCCAATTGAAATTTTTTTATCCGATTGAAGAAATTTGTTGAATTTTTTTGTTGAATGTTGCGAACCAATGGAATGCTGATGAACCGACGGCAACTGGTTGAAACTATGCAGGCCAATTTTCCCACCTTTTATCGATCGGTTTCAATCGAGATTCATCCCTGAAAATCATGTCGATTAGGTTTCAGTTTTGGACCGAAACCAAACTGTGGTGATCAGTTTTCACCCCTACCACCCCCCCTCCCCACCCAACAGTGGAAGGGATAGAATCCTATAAATTGAGAAAACAAGCTTTTGGGTCGAGAGAATTGAAAAGAGGCCACTATTGATTGATTATTTTTTGTTAAAATGAGTATATTTTTATTACAAATAACTCAATATTCATTTTATTGCATAGTTATAATTTGAGAAGAGCAACAAGATTATATATATATAGGAAAAAGCTGAAGGCCAAAAGGGTATAAAAATAATTTTTACACCAATCAATGAGAATATGCCATGTAAGCACTCCAGAGAAAAACTCGATGAACCCGCATCCTGAAGATCCCGTCTTTCATTTTGTCCCCTAAAGCCCTCTCCCTCCCCCATCCCTCCGTTTCATATATATATATATAGAACAATGATTGTTTTACCACTATTCTACTACTCTTCTACTATTTCTTTTCATTTTTTAATTTTTAAAAAAATTTTCTTTTACATAATGATTAAAAAAGTG
Source organism: Carya illinoinensis (assembly GCF_018687715.1). Lineage (NCBI taxonomy): Eukaryota > Viridiplantae > Streptophyta > Magnoliopsida > Fagales > Juglandaceae > Carya > Carya illinoinensis. The sequence goes on from NC_056752.1 coordinate 52,856,174, forward strand.
ACTATCAGTAAAATTCTATTATTTTTAAATTTTTTCTTAATGATTAAATATATTAAAAAAATACTTAAAAGAAAATAAAGAAAAAATACATACATTATAAGTAGTAAAATAGTGATAAAAGAGTGACCCATATATATATATATATATATAGAGTACACTGCCGATAATTTAATTTTTCGAGTGAACATATTATGTGAAACTAAGAAAGATCCCGTTCGAGTGACAATGTCATGAGTACGCACTAATAGTCTTGAGGTTATGTATTCAATGTCCAATTATCTGAATATATATGCCATGTTTTTTTCCAGAGATAAACATGAAATGAGTTTCTCGATCGTTTGTCTTTTCCAAGCTCGAGTATCTTTTTTCCCACCTTCTACCTCCTCTTTTCTTCTTCTTCTTCTTCTTCTTCTTCTTCTTCTTCTTCTTCTTCTTCTTTTTTTGTTTTTTTAAGACAAGTATTGTACTCTTAATATGATCTCACGTACGTCAGGGAAAAAAAAAAAACTTAAAGCCGAATCTAAAGAAATCCTAAAAGGGAACGTAGATTATTTTTTAACGTCAAAAGCATGACGATCGAGGATTATCCCCGTGAGGATTCCATTGATCAATCAGCCACTAATATATATTTATGTTAATCCTTAAATACATTCTGTCTGATCACTGATCAGGTCAAGTTTTGCAGTCATTTCAATAATTAGCCAATTCCTTAAACACCCATATTCTCCCTCCCTCTCTCTCTCTCTCTCTAGATCATCGAGTGACATTATATTCAGAGAGTGTCATATCAAGTTGATTTAAGTGACATAGTTGAATATTTGGCAAAATGTTAGGTAAGCCTCCACCTTTGCAATGCCTATTACTCATCTAATTTACACAAGTTTAGGAATCTGTTAGACGATAGACTATAAACTATATAGTCAATATCTAATCATCAATAACACGAAGTCTAACAAAACAAAAGTTTCAACAGGAGCTTGCTCTCTCTCTCTCTCCTTTTTTTATTTTTTATTTTTAAATATTCACGTTGCCTTGGGAAGTAATTCTTTGACATTTGATGGATAAGTGAGAACCATCTTTCAAGATCACACAAGGCTCTTTTGTTCGTGTTTTCTAGGGTTATTTTTTCTTCATGAGCAAGGAAAATGACAAGGAAAAAGCAAGTTCTGTCGGTATGGTATGATTTAAAAAAGTCTTAGGGTGGAAGGTAGCAATATATTGCATTAAAAAAAGACCAACACGGGGAAAAATACTATTTGTTCTGATTTAGATATGTGAACTCCCTAGAGTTAACTTGGAGTATTACTTTTAATTGATCAGATAATATTAATAGTCATCATATTTAATTTAGAAATAAAAGTAATTTGACTTATAAGAGCTGGTGCCACTCATAATATGTCAAACCCGAGACCTAGGCCCAAGCCCAAGACCAAGTCCAAGCTCACGAGGAGCCTAGCAATGGGGGCCGGCCACACGACCTCATTCTCAGTGAGTCCCTTTTCCCCTTTCAGTTCTCCTCTCTCGAGTTTCCTTCTCCCTCGATACCCCTCTTCCCAGATGCAAACTCCCCACTCCTTATCAGTTATCTCAATCAATTTCCTTCCTCTCAAAACATAATCCATAACAAATTTTCCTTTATTTTCTCACCCACAAATCTCTTCTTAACAGACTCTCACTCCATCTCATACGTAATTTTGGATGTTACTATCGTGGGTCTTCTTGGATCAGGAGGCCATTGTCAAGCAGTGCCATTCACCACAAAAATCATCGTCACGGGCTAGTACTCTTAATGTCAGTAAGCCCATCTCTCTCTCTCTCTCTCTCTCTCTCTCTCTCTCTCTCTCTCTCTCTCTCTCTCTCTCTCTCTCTCTCTCTCTCTCTATATATATATATATATATGTGCCAATCCATATCTCACTCTCATTCTCTCCGTTGAGCAATACTGTCACCATTGTCAACACTATTGTCAGTTGTTTTTCATGCAAATCTTGGCTCAGAAATTCCTTGAGTGTTCTTGCCAAGAGTTAGCCGCAGCACACCATCGCACATGGCCACAACGAGCACCTCCCTCCTCGTGGTACATCGTCGTTGTGTAACACCATTCTAATTCTGGTTCTGATACGATGATTATGATTCTATTATATGATTGGTACCAACATCTCTGATATGAGTACACCCACTTTGAAAACAAAGTGGTTAGCATAGTCTTTCTTGTGTACACACTTAGTGCTCCAAGAATGAATAAATGGAAGATTTACATTCTGATATTGTCTGGTTTGGCCACCGAGGATAGCACAACTCTATCATGAGGGTTAAACATGATCTCTGATATGATATGATATGATAAGATGATGATGTTCAGTCATGCTATGCCAAAAGATTTTTTAATATGAATAGTTTGAAATGTCACTCTAATATTCTGATAACATGATTTTGAGATCTGCATATCGAAACTGAAATATTTTGTTTCTGCATTTTGAACTATCGGAAAATACTCATGTTTATATACTAGTATATATTTTTTACTTAATGAGTTGTTGATAACTCATAGCTTATCTCTATAATATTTTTAGATGTTTTAGATGTTTCGACTAGAGATCAAGAATAAGAAATATGGGTATAACTATGTGAGTATAGTGAATTAAGTGCAAAGAGGATACAGCTTTGATTATTGGAGAATTGCTTTCAGTAGATTTGTTGTTCTATTGACTTGGGTTATTGGGATGTTTTGAGACTTTGTGACGTCTTAGATTAATTATGCTTAAGTAGTTGACGTGAATCATGTGATGCAATGAGTATATATATGTTTGATAGAGAATTTTGTAGTATATATATACTATGTGGTTGGAAAACGATTTTAAGTGGCAGAAGCTAACTCCCTAAACTTATGGGACCGGGGTATTACATAATAACCATTTAATAAACCCTAAATATTTAATAGAAATATATTTATACTTTATACTTCATTATAGGATGGTAATTAAATTCCAAAAATTAACATTATTTTAGCATTTATTTGTTCTAGCTGTTAGCTAGCTAGTGTCTGAACTACCAAACTGACCCAGGAATCACCTAGACAAGTACAACTTCAAACTGCATGTAATACGTTGGCTTCATTTGATTGCAATAACCTTCAATTTCGGTTCAAGATAAGATGAGTTTTTTCTTTCATTTTTCCCCCACATTATTTTGATGATCTTTTCCTACTCGATGATCATGTCTTATACTTTCATTTGTCATTGCAGATTCCAAATCAATTGTATGTTACCCAATATTTCTGATGTAAATACTGATTAGATAAACATTAACCACTTATGATTAACTAACCCGCAGCTTCAAAATGCATTGTGTATTATGTATAATAGTTATCAACGCTGATAATTAAATAGATGCATCTACGTACTTTGCTTTACGACAATGTAGATCATGAAAGCGATATTAACGATTATAGGACGAAGTTTTCCTAAATTTCTCAAGATATATAATTCCATGCGCATTGACTTCCGATCCTCGGAATGCCAACAACTTTTGAGCTCAAAAGTATGAATTTTGTGGCATAAATATTTATTAATAAAATATTTTATATACGGTCAATTTTAAGTATTTTTATATTTAATTAATTGTACGTGAGCTAATAATACTACTTTTGTTGCAAACACGTGCGTACCAGATAGAATAGAAAATAATGGAAGACTGAGCACGCACTTTCCTCAAAATTTGCTCTTTCCACGGTATGAAGTTGATCAGGCTACCTCTCTCTTTCAGTCTTTCAGGGAAATTAAATGGAAGTTGAGAAAGTACAGTTTCCCTCTCCACAAACAAGGTCCCGATGTGCCTGTACAGAACAGAACAGAATTAGGGATGAGTCCAAATGTAATCCCACGTGCAGAAATGAAACTCAGGGAAGAAGCCAACGGGACATTCCCACATGTCAATAGGAGAGGCAGTTTTGTCGTTACATGTTGATAAAAGGCGTTCGTGGGGACGGCGACACGACAAATGGCCGACAAGTAGATGGGGTATGGATTGAAGAAGTTGATTTATGGAGCCTCTAAATTGCTTTATCATGGGTGCTGTCCCATGCTATATGCTAAAACAACTATGCATCTTTTTCATAAAACAGAACTACCAAAGAAAGAAGGAGCCCAGACCCCCACCACCCGGCCCCTCTCGAGATAAAGCATGATCGATCAGTTTTTTTTATTTTTCTTTTATTCTCAGAAGAAATTAGTGAAACACAAAAAGAAGGAGATACTGATGATGGATGAAGATCTAGCTAGATTAATAGAAAGTCATTGGCTTTTGAGTGCACTTGCTTTTGAAAATGTATGTTTTGATTGTCCTGGACCCCTGGTCAGTGAATACCAAATATGATTCCTTGTGTTGTCTTTTGCTTGCTTGCTTTGTCCAATCAATCTGGACCCAAAATCAAAGGGAGAGATTTTTTCTGTCTGGCTATGTATGTGGGTGTGAATGAGTAGTTTGGAGAGAAAGTTAGGGATTTCCCATCACTGTCTCACCCCAATAAGAAAGATCTTAGGATATGGATTACTACTCAAAAAGGACAAATTGTAGTCTTCTGATTTCTACTTCAAAAGTGACCGTAGAACTCTCTCTCCCTCTCTCTCTCTCTCTCTCTCTCTCTCTCTCTCTCTCTCTCTCTCTCTCCATATATATATATATATATAGGTAGCTAGGTTTGGCTGCCCTCCATTGTTACGCAAGCAAGGGAATTGAGACATCATATCAGTAAAGTAATCATGGTATGAACATTTCTGGCCAGATTCTCTGACCCAAATTTCCGACTGCACGTTTTTTATTTTTATTTGTGGTCGAGCTCGGGTATATACATGTATGTATACATATACATATATATATATAATTAATCCCTGTTGATCACTCCACATCCCCTCCACATCCCCACACCTGATGCAGATCTCCCAGCGCCACCCCGCAACTTCCCTCCCTCTATCTAGCGCTGCTGCGCTGCCCCCCCTTGTTCGCTCTTAAGTCTGCCCAGCGCCGCGCCTCTGCTCGTTTGGGGCGAGAGAGAAGAAAGTCGGTTTATTTTTATTTTCATTTTTGTCAATGAACCCGATCTGATGACACGTAAGGTGTGAGATGTAAAATTGAGAAACTGACTGATGAGAAGTATTAGTGATAAAAGAAGTATCATAATTTCATTTTACGTATCCATAGGTTGAGCAAACTTGCACAGAACTCCATTCTTGAGCTGTCATATATAATAATCATAACAAAAACACAAATAACAAATAACAAAGAATAAAGCTGTACCGTTTAAATCTACCTCTCAGTAAAAAAAAAATTATTTATTTTTTATTTAATTATTAAGAAAGTGATTTTAAGTGTATCGATATATTTTTTTTATTTTTTAAAAATATTTAAATATATTAAAAAAATATGACAAGAAAAATATAAAAAAAAAAATTAAAGTAAACTAGCAATAAGGTTGAACGGTACTACTCAAGCGTTAACAAAATTATTACCATTGTTTTTTATAAAAAAATAATAATAATAACTCACTAATTAATAAGAATAACCACATTTAACAAACTGTTGAAATTATGGATCATTTAGGTCATGTTTGGATGTTGAGTTAAGTCGAGTTCTTTATTAATAGCAGTAAATTGAGATGATGGAGTGAATTTTGTGAGATTCACTTAAGATGAATTTAGGTCATATATTTGGATGTTAAGATGAGTTTAGATATATTTATAGAAAGTTAAAAATGGTTGTGGGTCCTGAGTGTAAAGAGGTATTAAGTTGAAAAATATTGTAAGTCTCACATGTAAATAAGTTTTGAATTGAGATAAATTTAACAATTTGAAAATTGAATATTTAGATGTTAAATATAACTTAAAATTAGACTAAATTGAGAAGTCCATATTCCAATTGGGGCGTTAGTAATTTAAATTAGAGATAGTTTTGGTTATAACCATTATCTCTTATTCATCCCTACTTTCACCCACACCCCTCTATATCTACTGAGAATTAACAAATACTGTGCGCACTGTATCATCTCATCCTCCATCCTTGTTTATGAGAATTGGAGAGAATCTCAATTATATCCATTGAGACTGAAGCATCCAAGACCATCAACAACTTATTCTATGTAAGCTTTAACTACCAGAAAATTCATGAGTATCACCCAAATAGAAAAAGTTACCTAGAAATACCTTAGTTGAATGGTTCATCGATGAATTCCCAAATCGCATGCATTGGGCTGACAGAGAAGTTTCCTTGAGAAATTGCTTGCTAGTAATTTTTCTTCAGGGCTTTCTTTTTTTTTTTTTGCTCGTTTCATTTATTTATGGCACAAATAAATTGAAAAAAAAAAAAAAGATTTGAGTAATGAAGAAATTATGAACTTCACTGCGGATTGCAAGTTGTTACAGATATGAAGAGAATATAATGCACTGCCCACCGAAAAACAAAATCCCATCTCAAAAACAGAAGAGGATGCCCTCAACCAGAAAAAGAGTATCAATGTAAGAATACAAGTTCACCACAAGCACCGGCAAGGAAAAAAGAACACTAATATTAACCTCATTTGCTCAACCAGTAGATAAAAATGAGAAATGTGCACACGGATGCAACAAGTGAAAGTATAATGGTATCCATAGACTTTTTCCTCTTTATTGCTGAGAGTATGCTATTAACCTGCACCATCATGTCAAAGTAGAATGTCAATCAACAAGACGAGTATAAACAGTTTATATCTTTTCTCTCTTTTTATCAGGTCTCCGGTTTTCCATGGCATCGTGTGGGTGTAATATTGGGCAGAAGCTGATGGAGATTCAAGAATCCCGTGAAATATGAATTTTGATCCCAACATGTTGCAAATTGTGCATAAGATGAAAAAAATCCTACTATTCGTAGGACAATAGAAGAATTCTATCTTAGCAAATACCAAACCCCCCCCCCCCCCCCCCCCCCCCCCCCCCTTCTCCAAAAAATTAAAAAAAAAAAAAAAACACGTAAAAATTGAAACAACCCAGCTGGAAGACTTTCAAGATTTTATGTAATTAACAGAACATAGTAGAAGTATCTATGAGGACAACAAAGTCCACATACCGTTGGGAGGCGGCTGCTAACATTGCTGAGCTTTGAATTGATGCCACCAAAAGTGGAACGTTGGATGACAAGTGAACCAAGCGTTGCTTGAGCTTGCGAAATCACAGTATCCATCTGCAGAATCATAGCATGAGCTGAGAGCAGGCAATTCATTATAAGCAGAAGTTGAAAACTAATATATGTTTTTCCCCTCAAGTATAAGTACTCACCAAAATAGAATCACTTTACGAAAAACTTTGTAAATGCGTCCACAATAAATAATCCACACAACAGAAACCATTGAAATACAAACAACCTTCAACTCAAGGGTTCATATTATTCAGCCACTTAAACCACAAGGCTACAAGGTCAGAGAGCCAGACCAAGATTGTCACCACTCCAACAAAACATTTTCAGAACGACATACTTGACCAATAAATCTTGACCATCGAATTTGATTAAGCAAGTATTGGCCTGGATAATAGGAAAGAAATTTTTCACCCCCGGGATAGCCGATGTTCCTGGACACCAGGTGCCAAAAAAAGAAAAAGAAAAAGAAAAAAGAAAAGAACAAAACTTTTCAGTTCCCAAGCTAGAACAGAAGTAGCAATGAATCAATCCCCTCCCTTCCTCTGTTTTTAATTTTTTTACTTCAAACAACACGAAACTCATTCCATCAGAAGACAAAGGAGAAATACCTGTGCCTTTATTTAATAGCATGGATGCCATAGGGACAAGGATGGCAGTCAGGATAGTGAAACTCTTCACACAACCACTCCCATATGTTTAAGATCCAAGCCGGTGTGGAAGTTTTTGTTTTTCAACACATGGATTATTTTTTGTGGGATTCGTACTTCACCAAGCCTACTACTGACTTATGATGTGTTTACAATGCTTAATATGCCAAAATATCATATTTAGACATTACAAATATTCCATTTGTTACAAAAAGGGAGAAATTGCAAAAGTAATCAGGTGACCATCCTTCTGTCTAGTCTTTGACAAGAAAAGAACAAGATATATATTGTGGCTACAACTTAATCAACACATAATTCTAAACATCGGGTGTGAGTTTGACACATGCAAATAACAACTGCTACAAACAGGAAAACAAATATAGCATATTGAAGTAATCAGAGTAACAACCCCGCTTCATTGGTAATAAGCCAGATATATTGTTAGGTCCAAATAGGCACAAGGCAGGTTCACCATAATAAAAATCAACCCATCCTACACCTATTTCATACCCCCCGTACTGAGTACAGAAGTTGGTGAATGGGACCCTGCATTGTTGGGAAGGGAGAAGTTTTTGCCTTCTACAATAATTTCAAGGAACTCCAATTGTAACCATGACTAGTCCTTTGGGAGTATAGGGCCAGATATGGCTTAGACTTTCCTTGAATCACTAAAAATATTATAAAACCTAATCCCAGACATAAGTGTGAGACTTGAGCCATGATACTTACAACAGAATGACCTGAAGAGGATATCAGAAATTTAAGAAAAGTAAATACTCCACGCTGACTATAGGAGGTGGTGAATGAGATACCTCATTGATTAGTTTGCCCCCCTTTATAATGATTATAAGGGCCTTGAATTATAATTCTGACTGATCATTTTAGAATAAACCCATATGTGATTTCCATGGGTTGTTACAACATGTCCCATCAAATTTCTTACCAAAGAAATATTATGTCAAACCTAAACAAGGGCAAGGATCGCCAGATCATTTCCATATTCCCTTAGAAGCATAGGCAAAAATAAAATAAAATCACTTCATTACAAATTCAGGAACCCATCCACACATACATGAGCTGCAACACTAAAAAAGTAAAGAATATATGTGTAAATTCTAGCGTGAATCCATTCAAAGGAATGAATGCAATCATTAATTGCTTTGTTAATTCCTCATTCTCAGCGAACCACTAAATTACAAAATTGATTAAATCTAATCTCACACTTCATACAAAACCTAAAATTCATCCAATAGAGGACAAGCACACACACAAATAAGAGAGGTACCATTTGAAGTTAACTATACCTGTCCTGTATTTCGGCTAATAGATGCATGCTCTTTTAGGAGTGCTTGCTCACCAGAACCAACACCCTCTTCCAAGTCTAATCTTGTGCGATCAAACTCTCTAAAATCCTCAAGAAGTGAAGCGTGTTCCTTCTTAGCTCTAAGGCTGGAGCGGAGACGATAAAACTCCTGCACTTCAATCATGTCTAACTAAAAGTTGGCATCTGATAGGTTCAATCTAAGTAAATAAATACTATAACGTAGCAAACAGAAATCCCAATTGATTAATAAAAATTACAGTAAAACTAAGAATGGTAAGTAGATAAGCTGCTTCAGTGGCCTCTACAGCATGAGGCCAAGCTCAAAAACAAAATTCTTCCTAATGTAGGGGGGTTGTATGAAGCTTAAGAAGGTGCGATTGGTCAACCATAATAGTTAAATAGCCACCAATCTTCACTTTCCAGTAAACTCAGATCAAATACTGCTTAAGTTCTTCTCTCTCCTTCTTTCAAACAGAGATCCAGGGCAGAATAGATGCATGTGTTACAACAGCACAAGAACAGGCCCTAAGAGTAATCCTCTTGCTGTTGATTTTGGTGAGCAGGGAGCTTATACCCCTATGATTTACCCATCAAGTCAGCAGAAAGCACATGAAAGACAAAAAGGACAAAAGAAAAAGATAGTATAACCCTTTTGAAACAATGCAAAAAATCTTCAAGACCCCTTACACGAAGACAATATCCCCTACTACAAAGTTTGATTCAAATTCATTTTAAATGATCCAGCTAAACATCAAATAAGAAGCCATGCTACCTGAGTGAGATCTTGCAGAATCTCCTGGTGCCTAGTCAACGTGTGAGAAACCATTTCTGTTCCCCCTGATGATACCCAAGCTTGCATCTGTGAATTAACTTTCTGTAGCTGTTTTAACAGTCGATCTATCCCAGATTCAAGATCATTCTCTGAAGTATCATTTTTTGCAGGGACCTTTGTAGAAACCGATTTACGATATGAATTCATTTGCTCATCCAACTGAGCTTCAAGCTTCCGAGCCTGCAATCACATATGGATAAAATATTCAGTGGAGGAAATTGCATTTAGTACCTAGCATGAATTAGGTGAGACCAGAAAATGTACACAAAAAAACCGTAATGCATTCCCTGCTCAATAGATGTAAATATTTTAAATGGCATGTCCAATGACAAATGGAGAACAGGCTGAAGGAACAGTTGTACAGAAAAGTTCCCGCAGAAACCCCTCCTTAAGCTTATGCAATCAAAACAAATTAAAGCATCTTCTGAAGTTCGCATATTCTGTGATTGCATTTTTTTTATTATTATAATCGATTGCATTTCATATTGGAATCAGCTACCATCTCTCATGGTCTACATATTCAACCATCCAAGACAATCTTCTATGCACCATCTAAACCTAACCGGTACCTATAAGCTTCTAATACATCTGCAACTAGCAATTCATTTATTTTCAAAAAGACCCATTTACTATGTATTATTTGACTGACTAATCCTTTGTAACGGAATGGGTGAAGGGTCAGATGTTTTGGCAATTCCTCACGGGGTATGAATCAAGATAATTTGAATCGGAGCTCTAGACGCTTCATTCCCAGCAAATAACTAAAACTAGTGCGACTCATAAATTATCTGCCTCGGGATTTTATTACAATAACTACATCATCCCTTGGAAAAAAATAAATATAATTTCTTCGTTATATGCTTCATCTCACAAACTAAAATCAAATCAAATCAAATAAAAAATTAAAAAAAATGAAGCGTAAAATAAGCTATAACAAGTTGATTCAAACATGCATATTCCCCGATCAGAAGAACCTCCAATTCCGGCTGCCGACAAACCGAAGGAAACAAAAGCAAACGTTTTAACATATGTTATCACATATTTCCGATTTAGATTATCGTCTACGATAATCTTTCAACAAGCAAATATAATTTAAAGAGAAATTTGAAAGGATGAGAACCGATCGGACCTGTTTGCGAAGGGCATCCCAGGAGCTAGGCACATCCATCATTCCTCCAAATCCTCTTTATCTGTGGAAAATTCTGGAACGTACTCCTGTTCCTCCTCGTCGTCCTCTTTCTTCTCCGGAGGGATTTGGACTTCAAGGGGTTGTTCGGCAACAAGGACAGATCTTCTGCTTTTCTTAACGGCAATTTGGCACTCAGATCCTAACCAACGGAGTGATTGCGTGTTCCTCAATTTTCAGAATAAATACTATTTCCCTTTTAATTCGATATTAAAAGGGAAATGCGATATAACAAAGGAAAATGCTCACGACACGGGTGATTTCACGGACGCATGGCAACGAAGAAACAGTGTTGCAGGATCATTTAAAATTGCAAATAGTATTTAATTTTGTTCATAATTTTTTTTTTAAATGTTGCGAGTTTGGTACGTTTTAAAATCATAAATATAATATTTTTTAATAATTATAACTTAAAATTTATTAATTTTAATTTTTAATTGCAATTTGTATGCTCTTTCAATTCTCAAAGTAATACTCATTTGATCAAATGTTGGTAATGTTCCTTTCAACATTGTCAAACCATTAATGTTGAGCACCGTTACTAGACATAAAATATTTGATTATTTATTTTTTTTTTATTTTTTTAAAAAAACAACATCTACTATTAGAAATATGCATGTCTGTGTCTGTCCGTGAAATTGGCAAAAGTTACAAATTACAACGTTGTTGCAATTTAAATCCAAAGTAATAAAATTCATAGATTACATTCTTAATTTATTAAAAATGAAATTTTATGAATTTTGTTTTCCAATTAAAAGTGTAACCGGTTTAATTCGGTCTAATTTTGTATAAATTTGATATCAAACTAATATATACCGGTTTTATATTTTCAAAAATCGATCTCGGACAGGTTATTATCCTAAATCGGTACTTTCAGCTTTATCAGTTCCGAGCCGGTTTAATCTGATTTTTCAATTTTAATCAAGTATTGATGTCATAAAAAAAGATAATTTTTTAATGTATACTAATTAACTAAAGTAAAATGTAATTTATATACTAATATATATTAGTCTTACTAATGTATTACATATTTATTAAAATGAATATATTGAAAATTTATTAGATCATAAAATATAATTAATATATATATTTTATATTAATAACGTATGATCAAACAAATATTTAAATTTAAGATTAAATTTATATTATAAATTATAATATAAAATTATTTCATATATAATTATATATTAAACATTTTATATAATATTAAAAATTAATTTATATATATATATATTTTATAAACCGGTTGTGCTGAAAAGCCAAGAACTAAAATTTGATCGAATTTTTAAAATGTAAGAACCTCAAATTTTCACCCCTCTCCCAACTTCCTAAAAGAGAGGTATTTTAAAATACCTCATATTTCTTCTTCTTTTCTTCTTCCTCTTACCAACCCTCGAACCATGGTTCTAGCGGAAGAAGCTACGCTAAATACGTGCTAGTTACCACCGAAGTTCGAGTAAGGCTGGTGACAGCACATTGGTTATTTTATTATTTATAAAGTAGGTATATTCTAACTCAGCCTGCTATTTCTATCCTCTGTAACCACTGAGAAGGTGGACTAGTCCATGGGCTTTTGTTCTTCCTATTGGTTGGTTTAAATTTACAAATCGAAAGCCCAGGAAACTTTTATTCGAATTTAATTTACCAGTATAAATCATTACATTAGTCTAATATATAAAAAATAAAAAATTTGTTTTGCAGTTCTAAATGAGAAACTGAGTATGCAGTTCTATTGATAAATAAGAATAAAAGGAAAAAAATATATTATTTTAAAAAAGATATTATTATAATTTTAAAATTCTTTTAAACATAACTGTATGAATTTATATGAGCAGTCTCTAAATAAGGATCGTATATAGACAAAGTCTAGAAATGTGAGAATTTCATGATAGTTCACTTGGGACAAAATCAAATTATAAAGATAGAGATCAATTGTTTTTTTTTCATTTAATTATTCAACTTATAATATAAAATATTACGATTTATCTTAACTTCTTTCATTTATATTCACGATGACTTACATTACACTTTTTAAATTATTTTACAGATAATTCATTTAAATAAAAAGATTTACTTAAAAAATATGATACATAAGAGACAATTTAAGATGGCATACGAAAAACAATGGGCTCTACTATTAAATGCCTACTTGAATATTAATACAACTAGTAGGAGCGCATGCGATGCATGCGACTGTCTCCCTTTATTTGAAATTTGAAGAAAAATACGATAAGATATTGAATAGATATATCAAACACAACCTTATCCTCTCTAATCCTAGACAAAAGAGATGTCCATGTTTTAAGTTGGACTAGAATGAATTATTTTCGGATTCAAACGCTGAAGAACAATCATTACTAAAACCCAAAATGACTTCTCCTTAACCAAAATGCAGGAAGTAGAAGGGCCAGAAAATGTTGCAGAAATTAAAAAATTACAGCAGGAGGTGGGAAAGCTGTTGGAGCAGGAGGATGTGAAGTGGAGACAAAGGGCAAAGAGGAATTGGTATAGTCAAGGGGACAAGAACACCAAGTTTTCTCATGCATGTGCCAGTCAAAGGAAGAGGAAAAATAAAATTGTTTCTGTATTAGATTCTCAATCAATACTGAGAGAAGAAGATGCAGAAATAGCTGAGGCTTTTAGATCCCATTTTTCTGAAGTTTACAAGTCTGAAGATCCTTCAAGAAGTATAATGGAGAGGTGTGTGGAGTCATTAGAGGAAAGGGTTACGGGTGGAATGAGGGATGAGCTGGAAAAATGTTTTACCAGGGAGGAAGTGGAGTGTGCATTGAAACAAATGGGGCCATATAAATCCCCTGGTCCTGATGGGTTTAGTGCGTGTTTTTACCAATCTTTCTGGTGCACTGTAGGGAAGAAGGTTTGTGATGCAGTCTTATCTTTTTTAAATGGGGGGAAGCTGGAGAAGTCCTTGAATCATACTTATGTGGCTTTAATTCCAAAGATTTCAGATCCAAAGAAGGTAGGGGATTTTAGACCGATAAGTTTGTGCAATGTTTTGTATAAATTGATTGCTAAGACTATGGCAAATAGGCTGAAGAAAGTGTTGCAAAATATTGTTTCAAAAAATCAGAGTGCCTTTATCCCGGGTAGGCTGATTTCAGATAATATAATTGCGGCTTATGAAACTTTGCATTCAATGAAGACAAGGCTGAAAGGGAGGGTAGGCAGTATGGCTCTAAAATTGGATATTTCCAAAGCTTATGACAGAGTGGAATGGCCTTTCTTGAAGTGTGTAATGGAGAAACTGGGTTTTGGAGCCAGATGGGTTAACATGATAATGGAATGTGTTTCTTCAGTTTCATATGCTGTTCTTGTTAATGGAGAGCCAGGGCAAGTGATTCATCCTACAAGAGGGCTTAGGCAGGGGGATCCACTATCCCCCTACCTGTTTATACTATGTGCTGAGGGTTTGAGTGCATTATTAAATGGGGCTGCTGAAAGGGGGGAGATAAAGGGTGTAGCGGTGGCAAGGGGAGGAATGAAACTCACACACTTGTTATTTGCTGATGATTGCATCATTTTTGGAAGGGCATGTTGGGAAGAATGGCAGAAAATCAATGGAATCTTGAAGTTGTATGAGGAAGCATCAGGCCAAAGTCTGAATAAGCAGAAAACCTCTATTATTTTTAGCTCAAATGGAAGTAGAGTGGATTGGGATAGAATTGTAAATGACTTGGGAGCTAGAGTGCAGAACAATTATGAAAAGTATTTAGGTTTACCTACAATGATAGGTAGATCAAAGTACAATACCTTTCGGGGTATAAAGGACAGAGTCTGGCTTAAGATCAGTAACTGGAAGAATCAATTTCTAACGCCAGCAGGGAAGGAAATTCTGCTAAAAGCAGTGATTCAGGCGATCCCAACTTACCATATGAGTGTTTTTCTGTTACCAAAAAGGCTGTGTATGGAACTTGCTGGTCTTATGTCTAAGTTATGGTGGGGGCATAAGGAAAATGACAAGAAGATAAAATGGATGAGCTGGGGTAAGATGGGGGTGTCAAAATTTAATGGTGGCTTGGGTTTCAGAGAGTTGGAGAGTTTTAACAAAGCTCTTCTAGCTAAACAAGTTTGGAGAATTCTAATTAATCCTAGTTCAATTGCTGCAAGGGTGTTAAAAGACAAGTATTTCAAATATACCAGTGTCTTGAATGCAAAATTAGGAGCTTATCCATCGATAATTTGGAGAAGCTTTAGAAGTTCTCTTGAGCTCTTGAAGGGTGGGTTAGTTTGGAGAGTGGGGGATGGCAAGTTAATAAAAGTTTGGGGGGATAAGTGGATTCCTACACATTCTTCTTACAAAGTCCAATCTCCAGTAAGAATTCTGGAACCAGATGCAAGGGTAGACCAGTTGATAGAAGATGGGAAGTGGAAGTCTGAGTTGGTTAAGAAGATCTTTATAGAGGAAGAAGCAGAAATTATCCTCAGCATTCCTGTAAGTCAATCAAAGATGGCTGATAAACAAATTTGGGCCCCTTCGAAGAAAGGTCAGTATACTAAAATCAGCTTATCATTTTGAAATGAGTAGAAAGAGATCAGAAAGTGGGGAATCTTCATACGGTTGTGGTGAGATCAAGGGGTGGAAGGGTATTTGGCAAATGAATGCCCCGGGGGTTGTGAAAATGTTTATATGGAAAGCTATAAACAACTGTTTGCCAACCAAGTGGAACCTATACAAGAGAAAAGTTACTGAAAATCCCTTTTGTCCTATCTGTGTTAAAAGTGAAGAATCTGTTTGTCATGTTCTATGGAGTTGTCCAGCTGCGGTGGATGTATGGGCAGAGGTAAACAGTCCTGTTCAAAAATGGCCGAGGGGGGAGGCAGATTTGGGACAATTATGGTGTAAGGTGGTTGAAAAATGTAGTGAGAAGGAAGTGGTGTTAATAGCTATGGTTATGCGCAATATATGGCTGAGAAGAAATTCTTTTGTTTTTGAAGAGATGTTCTCCAGTCCAAGTGCAATCTGGAATAGAGCAAAGGCTAGTATAGAAGCATATCAGGAGGCTCAAAGTAGACCTATTAAGGATGCAGAACAGACTCAGATACAGAGAAAAAGGGTCAGATGGAAGGCTCCTAGGGAGAGGGTGGTGAAGATTAATTGGGATGCTGCCTATGATTCAAAAAGTAAGAGGATGGGAATAGGGGTGGTTGTTCGGGATGCAGAAGGGGAAGTGTTGGTCTCTTTGTGCAAAACAAGTCTTCATTCAGTGTCTGTTGCTGCAACTGAAGCAGATGCTTTGTGGCGTGCTTTAATTCTTTGTACAGAGCTGAACATTGGGGAGGCTATCTTGGAGGGAGATGCTTTGAGTATTATTCAAGCTGTGTGTAGCAGGGAGGAAAGATGGGAATGGCATGGTCAGAGATTAGAAGACATCAGAGAGCTAATAAGGAGAAGACCCTTGTGGAGGGTGATACATACGTATAGAGAAGGAAATTTAGTAGCTGGTTTTTTTAGCAAAATATGCTCTGAATATAGATGATGAGAAAGTGTGGATGGAAGATTGCCCAAAGGGCTGTGAGAGTCTTATTCTACGGGATAAGTCTTGTAATTTGAATACGTTTTGAGAAATATAATGGATACAGGTTTATGATTTCAAAAAAAAAAAAAGTTGGACTAGAATGAATTATTTTCGGATTCAAACGCTGAAGAACAATCATTACTAAAACCAACTCGATCGGGATGCATACTTTGTTAAGATCTATGCCTCTCCACTTTCCATTTTGACCATTTCAACTTGAAGTAGTGCCCATGATCATAAGTGCGATGATAGGTAATAAAGTGGAGAACCATTTTGCAGAAGTATTTTATACTCTCTTTTCCTATGGAACATACTGTGCACATGATAAAATTGGTTATGGCATGTTAAGCTGGAATTCAAATCATATGAAATTAAATTTGTGTTTCCTATGTGTCAAACTTAAGCTAACCCATTTAATTAAACAGTTTCAAATCCTTTAACTATGAATTTGTTATTTTCGTATTGGTTTTAAATATGACTTATGAGTTGCAATAAAAAATTATCAGTTGTGAATATAGCATGTTAAGTCAACTCGCTCAACACTAATATGCATTTTTCTTTTTTAGATTCGTGCAAATAAAAAAATAATAATGATATTTATATAATACATTTCACAATACACTTTTAAAATGAAGATATTTTTATAAAGTGATATTATTTTTATAAAATATTTTACAAAAATAGTCATCATTTTAAAACATAATTACGTAATTATGTAAAGTATTGTAAAAAATTACGCGTGTTTATCATTTGTTTCTAAAAACAATTCCAACCATTCTGCATGCAATTAATAAACCCGATCATTACGGTCTAGTTAATCGTACAAAAGGCCCATGTATGGCCACTTTGGGTCTATATGTAAACCTAAAGCAGCCCAACTTGAGATGATCTTTGGGTCTTTTGTGGCCCATAAACAGCCTCTCCTCAAAATTGTCTAGGGCTTTGACGCACACGTCCCCCGTTCCTCTTCAGTCTTCTCAAGTCATTTTCTCCCTCTTAATCAGCCTCCTCTCTTCTACCAATCTGCGGCGACATTCACCAGGTAAGCTTCGCATCTGCACTTCTTCTACTTCGGCGTCGGCCTATTCATCTTTGCTCGCCTGAACCGAAGACTTGGGTTTTATTGGGTTTCGTTTCAGTTTTGCTGAGCATTTCCCGTGGACACCGACCAAAGCTCCGCCGCAACGCTCTTGAGATATCTTCTTATCCAGTTGTCGGTAAGCCTTCGCATTCTTCTTATATGGGGTTTCAATTTGGGTTGTTTTTCATTTTGTTATTAGGAAAGTTTTGAAAAAACTAGGCAGAGAAGAATTGAACAACTTTGAATAAATTTGATACAGGGCAGGAAAAAAAACACGATGGCGGAAGAGGAGTCGAAGCCGTTGGCTTACATACCAGAGATAATATTGAAGAAAAGAAAGAGCAATGAAGAATGGGCACTCAAGAGGAAAGCCCAATATGAGGAGAGAAACTCTATCAGGAAGAAAGCCAAGCACGACTTCATCAGAATGCCCGAGGACTTCATCAAAGAGTACCGCACTAGGGTAACCGTTTCTATCTGTATATGCTTGCGTTCCTGTATAGCCGTTTGCTTGTGTGCCCTTTATTTTACTTTATCACAAGGTTTAAGATTGTATTGTTATTGGGAAATACTGATGTTTTTTATAAGCTTTTTTAAAAAAAAAAAAAAACCGATGTAATGTTTCTTTATTTCCTTTTAAGCAGTGGGAATTGGTAGAATTGGGACTGTTTTGATGGGGGGCCATTATTTTGATGGGGGGCCATTATTATGTATCCATCATTTTGATGGGGTTTGAGAGAGTTAGGACTGTTTTTTCTTTACAGACTATCTGTTTAGGAGATTGATATGTTAGAAAAGTTGGAATTGGGGAACCCCAAGGGGTTGGCCCAAGTGGTGAAGGCCTTGGTCTTGGGGCATCACTCCCTTCAAGGTCCAAGGTTCAACATCTCATGGATGCAAACAATCCTCGACACCCCCTGGTGAAAAGTCAGTGATTTAATCAGTTTTGTATAGGGAAACTTCTGAGGCTGCGGTGCACTGGACTAGGGTTTACTCTGTAGAGGTGGATCCGAAAGGCCCTGCCTTGGAGAGGTTCCCGACAAAAAAAATTTGGGATAGGGGAATTAGAAGTTCTCTTTGTAGTGTTCTTTGGAAGATTGAAAACCAGGGTTTCATTTATTTGAGGCGTGGGTTTTTGGGTTAGGCAGTATATAAAAAACTTAGAAAAGTAGTAAATGAGAATATGGCATGAGTTAGTGATTAGTTGGAAATGCTCCATGGCTAAAATATAAGGATGGACTGGAGTATCAGAGACTATGCTGTTAGATGACTAAAATGTCAGGAAGGAATGGAGTATGTAAAACTATGTTAAATGGACTCAGATCGTGTTCATTTAGTTTGTATACTCCCTGTGTACTTGGGCTTTGCCTATTTACGTGGATCAATAAAATCTTTTACCTATCAAAAAAAAAAAAAAAAAAAAAGATCGTGTTCATTTAGTTATGTTGTATTAGGAAATGGAAACGTGTCTTGATTGTTGAAATTGTGATGCTTACACCCTCAAGAATAATGAGGTGTTTACATATCTACCATGTCTGAATACTATATAGGCGCTTTCCCTGTACTTTTCTTCCAAAGTTTGTTATGTTAGACATGCATGTTGTGCAATATTCCCACGGTAGATGTGATGGAGTTTTTTATGGTAACTGAGTGAGAAGCATGCAATATTCATTCAAATGTGTATGCTTATCCAGGTGGTCAATTTATCAGATTGGAAAGATAGTCATGTGTGAGTTTCATTTTAAGCTTAATGTTTTCTAGGTCAGTGTTTCACAAGATACCTGTTCTTGCCTTTTCTGCTATTTAATAATACATTCACTTGCCTAGTCGGCTGTTGAAACTCCGATACGGTTCATATTGAAACTGTTGATGAGTCTTATACTTTGTTTTCATGCAGGAACTGGACCTCATCAAGATGAAACATAGGGTAAAGAGGAAAAGACCGACATCAGTGACAACAAAATCAAAACTGATTTTTGTCATTCGCATACATGGGTGGGATTACTATTGTTTTGTGGTGATTTTGTGTGGTCTGTGCACCTTTTTTTCCCCTTATATATCTGCATTTGTTTCCCAGGAAAAGAGAAATGCATCAAAAAACAAGGAAGGTCTTGTACAATATGAGATTGAGGTCAACGTTCAGTGGTATATTTGTGAAGGCAAATGAAGGGATTATGGAAAAGCTGCAAAGAGTGGAGCCATACGTCACATATGGGTAGGATACACAAGCTTCCTTTTCTAATTCCGATGCAATAAATATAACATACCGAATAAGCTGGAGGATAAATGTACAGTATCTAGAGGGCACTTGAACAATAATGCCAATAAAGCTTTTAGCTTACATTAAGGACTAGGAGTAACTAGCTTTTAGCTTTGTGTTTCTGTTGTTTGCTTGTTTTTCTTCTTTTTATGGACTATTATTTCGTAATACTTTTCCCAAAGTAACTAATTTTTTCCAGGCAGCGTGGACAACTTTTTATTTATAATTTTGGATCAAACCATCAACATTGTCTAGGGGCTTCTACTTTGTTTATTTAAGCTCTATGTGACCACCTTCTTGGATCAGGGATGCTAATAAGCCACAGAAATCCGAGTATCAGGCTCTTTTAAGTTGATTTTCTCCTTTTATACGTGAATTTCCTTGGATTTTGAAATTCAACTTAGGAAGATTATTCTTATGATGCTCTTGCTTGCTGTGCCCCCTATAGTGTTTTGTTATTCTAATGAGATTGCTTGATTGTAAAGATACCCAAATTTAAAGAACATTAAGGAGCTGGTTTGCAAGAAGGGTTATGCAATGATAGACAAGCAGCGGGTTCCCCTCACAGACAATAACATCATTGAACAGGTGTATATATAGTTACTGAATCCTGGAGTCTAAACATCTTTTTGGCCTTAAGTTTCTAATCCTCTTTTCGCCTGTCTTGCGCTGCAGGCATTGGGGAAGTTTGGCATCATATGCATCGAAGATATTGTGCATGAGATCGCTAACGTTGGTCCACATTTCAAGGAGGTTACTGGATTTTTATATCCTTTTAAACTCAAGAAGCCAGAAGGATTGCAAGGAAGCAAAATGTTATACAAGCAAGGGGGAGACACTGGGAATCGTGAAGATCACATCAATGAACTAATCAGTAAGATGAATTAGCTCTAAGAAAGCATGTACTTCATACTCTTAAAACATCTGTAATGTAGTTTATCAACTGCCCCTCAATGACCTTCTGTCGGACTAATCACAATTTTGAAGCTGCTGTTAATTTGGTCTGCTGATTGATATTTATCATTTACGCAACTTTCAGTTGTTCCTAAGGTGAACAGTATCAATCTTTTTTCGTCATTCCAACTTCTAATGAACTTGCTGGGAAAGGAGTTTTGGAAATGCATGTATTAGGATTGATGAAAGCATACTTGTTTGATTATGATTTACAAGACCTCACGCATCTGAGTGAGGCTATTGAGTGTTCCTGGGAATTGAATCTTGATAAGAAGTGATGTACGCCTGTTTCATTACAACATTTCTCACTACTATTCATTACTTTATTATTACTTTTCACCTACTTTTTTTACTATTCATTACTTTTTACCTACTTTTTATTACTATTCATTACTTTATTATTACTTTTCACCTACTTTTTATTACTATTCACAATTCTCTTCAACACTTCTCAACACCCAAACCCACCAGTCATTCATTGTGGAGTGTCAACGGTTTATTTTATGTTTTTTAAGAAATTATACAAAATAAACCTATCAGTGATGTAGCTTTATGAAATAGATATGCTTTATAATAAAAATAATTTTGAAACCAAGGGTCTTATAAGTTACTAAGATGGGAAAGCCAAACTAAATAAAAGACCACGACGGAGGCAAGACAGTTCGAGGTGTTTTTTTTGAGTTCTGCTACAGGTATCCACCAATGGGTACCTTTTGTGGAATCGGTGACGTGGCACGTCAGCAAATGCAGATAAGAACAACATGCCTTTTACTTTCTCTTTTTTTTTTTTTTTTTTTTTTTTTTTTTTTTTTTTTATTTTTCCTTCTTCTCTTTCTCACTCTCTACCTATTCTGCAAACCCCCTACAAAGCCACCAACACAAAGCACATAGCGAAGCTATGATAAGTGTTAAATCGAACAACAACACTAGTTAGAATCTTTTATCCATCTTTCTGCAAGAGAAATAATAGAGAGCATGAGAATGAGATCATAGAAAATATCAGAGGAAGAGAGCACACAGCTATCGTTGGAGACGAAAAGAAAGAAATAGTGCACAAAGTCTAAATCAGGAGTAGCAGAGAAAGATATTAATTATATCTAGAAGGAGGAGGTTTGATGGTCGAGATAAAGTAAAAGCAAGCCCAAATCTTTGGTCGTACTAGCGTGTATTTTATGTAACAAAATCCAGTGTAAAACCAAGGCCGAAAGACCAGATTCATACTCGTTGTTTCTCCAAGGAAATCAAAAGCGATTACTGGGTAAGTCTGTCAAAGTATTGAAGCTATTACGGAATCGTGGACATAGATATAATGAGATAGATGAGGAAAATATTAGAAGAAGATGAAACCGATTTTAGAAAAGAGAAGAAGGAGATGAAATGGACGTTCGATCCGTGGTCTGTGCCCTAATCTCATTTGAAGGAGGGAAGGAGAATCGATGAAGGAGAAATTTTGAAGGGGGAAAGGCAACGAAGAAGGAGAATCGATGAAGGAAAACTGCTACTGCTATGCACCGTTTCATTAATTTGTATCCACGTGGATCCGTGTGCGCGGGGTGTCCCCTTCGACGTGTGTAAATAGTATTTTCCTTTTTTTTTTTTTCCTTTGTACTTTTATGGTGCCATAAATCGAACAAGCTGATATTTCGGTTAATGTTTTCTATAGCAACACAAGGGGAATTTTTTCTCCTTTCTTTCTTTCTAAAAGCTGAATTTTTTCCCTTTCTTTCTTTTAAAAAGCTGCGATAAAACTATAAAATGCTTTATATTTAAAATTAAAAAAATTTTATTCATCATCTTTACATAATATATTTTGAGTGGCAAAGTTATTAAAATAAAGACTTTGCTTATTTTCATAATTATTTTTATCTAATTATTATAATTTTTTAAAATTTTCATATAAAAAAAATAAACAATTTAAATTTTTTAAAATTTTAAATAAATATAATATTAAAATAATATTATTTTAATAATATTTTACTCAACCTCAACTCCTGTCACAGCCCTATCCTCTGCTCTGATCCGAAAAAACAATCCAGCCCGAACCCACACGGCGCTCTTCATTTCCCCGTCTCTCCCATATCCCAGGACGCCAAAAATGCCGAACTACGACGAAGACCCGTGGTGGGCTCCTGATAAGCTTTACCACCTTCTCTTCTGCTTCTCCCTCACCATCCTCTTCTCCTCCCTTTCTTCCCGTTCCCGCTACCCATTCCTCCGCCGCCACTCCATCTCTGTCGGATCCATACTCTCCCTACTCGCCGGTGTCGCCAAGGAGGCCGCTGATCAACTCGGCTTCTTCCTGTCCTCAGGAGCCTCAGTCAAGGACGCCGTCGCTGATCTAATCGGCGTTTTGATCGCTAATCTTATGCTATTGGTGCTCCGGTTTTCGGGTCTACCCGAACACGATACAGTCAAGGTCCAAGAAGTTTCGATTGTGTGAGCGGGTTTTTGGGTCCAGATAGTTCGTGTGGTCGAGTATTTTTTCCGAATGTGTTCGAACGGCGAGTTTGGTTTTGTTCGTGCTTTTGCTGCTCGGCTTCTCGTTCAATCCGATCACAACCCGCGTCTGGTCCGAGAGGTGTTGACAGCTCGAATGCGCAATAGGGTCCGAATGGTTTACAGGGTTGGGTATTTTGTAGAGGTTGTTTGGGTTATTGAAGAGATTCAAGACTTGTTTGGTTGCGAGTAAGTCTGGGAAAAGGAGAGGAAAATCAAAGAGAGTTGAATTTGGACTTTCACGATGTCCTTATATTTGAAATTTAGATAGAACAAAAGGCTTCATTTTTAAGTGAAGGATTTACGAGTGTTGGACATAATTCAGCTTCCAAGTTTCTGTTTTTGGTACGTTTTGTTGCTGAGAGACGCATGAATACTAAAACAGAATAATTTTTGGATTTTGCATAATTTGGGACATGATGGAGAGCAATGAGAAAAATGCAGCTATTGGAATTAATTGAGGTATTTTTTTTCCAGTACATTCTGGTTCTTTTGTAATATTCGAAATCCAGCAATGTTATTTCTTTAGCGTTTCCACATTTGCTCATATACCAAGCTGAGAGTAATAATTTTGATGGCCTCTTTCTGCCTTTCCCTCCGTTTGTTTCATTTTGTGAAATCTGCTTAGCACTCCCTAATGGGCTAATAAACGTGTGATGATATTTTGATACCGTCGTGATGAACTAATGATGCTTACTGAAATGTGGGGTTTTGTTGATGATTCAGTTCTATAACGTAAGAACTTTAATCTCTGAGTAAGTTTGGCTATTGGCAAATTACATAACTTGTCTTTTGATAGCTTGTGAAGATGTAAATCAATATAGATTGAGTTTTGCTACGTAAAAGCAAAGTCGCGCAGTAATCTGCGCATCACTACTGATTCCTTTATATTCAAAATTTAAATTAGCAATATTTTCAATAAAATCTACTTTTTGACCAATCACATTAGATTGATGCACATATTAGTACATAGTTGTGCTTGCAACTAGATTTTTCTATATATATTTGGTATATATTTGTAATATTTGTCAGCATATCTAATGATAATGTGAAAGTATCACCTTTTCCGGATTCTAGGACTATCTACTAATTAGCCCTACCCTTTTGGTTTGTGTTTCTTGGGCTACTCCATATGGATAGCCCTCAGTGTCTCAAATCCCTCCTCTCCTATGGCTATGGGCTAAACCCCACATGTCACCCTTGTAAAGCGGGAGAGGAAACTATGGCTACGGATGCTAGTTAAAAGAATAGGAATTTTCAATTGCAGATCAAACTTTTAACGTGTAGAGGCTTAACTGAGTCTTAATTAGATACCAATGCCCCTAAGATTTTGAAATTGTTATACTTATCAAAAGATTTTGAAATTGTTAATGTAGGAACTCAATGTCAGACTTCCTAAAGCCTCAAATTATGAGATTTCAAAAGCCTAAATCAATTGGTATCTGCCAATAAGTATGAGCCATGAGATCGGTGAGTTCTTAGGTTTATGACTTACACGGTATATGTGTAAATTACCAAGCAAAAAGGAAAATTTCTGTAATATTATTGCTAAACCATCTTTGGATTGTCGTACTTTTGCTGAATGACTCAAGATTTATAGAGGAAGAAATATTACATTAAGATAGATAAGATCAGAATTGTCTATGCGCTTTACATGATCAGAAAGAGCTATAAACATTGTGTAGAGAGAAGATGCTTAAAAGCCCTGAACTTTGTTTTCCGCTGTTTTAGACTGCTATATCTCCACTAACCAGTTCCAATATGTACCTGTTCATGAAATTGAGTTCTCTATCTTCTCATACTCTGTAATTGTCTTTCCCTTTATATGGGAAAGTTATTTATACATATGTATCATTTGTTCGAAGCTGATTTATGAAATATTAATGTTATAATTTGTATATGCCCATCTGTATCTGATTGGAATTTTTACATTATTAATGCAGGTCTGATGACTGGATTGTTGATTAGTCACCTTCTGAAGCTCCTTGTTGTGGAAGGCTTTTCATGATTATCACCATCTTCTTCTGGCAGCTTGACAGCAGAGTAGGTTCCTGCCCCACACAGCGCCCCGAGGATGGGAGCACTAAGGTAGACCCATATGGCTTTGTAGTTGTTCGCCGCAATGGCTGGCCCTAGTGTTCTCACCGGATTCATTGAACCTCCTGTTGTTGGCCTATAAGATACCACAAAAGAAAAGATCTCAATAGATGATCCGAAGTATTGTGCTTCAAATTTTTAGGCAATCAACATCCCTTTAAATTGCATTACTGAATCCTGTTTATATTTTGGCTTAGAAAAAAAAGGATCTTGTGTTTGTGACATTGAGGGTAGCCAAATATTAAGGTGTTTTCCTCCTACGTAATAATGATGGTGTTTTTCCTTTCATTGCCAAGTCTTTTATGAATGGACACGCGGTGTCGTCTTTTATGCCGTTTTTATAGGAAGAAAGTATCATTTGAGTACGAGCTAAATAGCACAATTTTTTAGCTGTTGAAAATCTTGTTAAACCTATGAATCCAAAAGACACATGCAATGCACTCGAGATTGTTAATTAGGATTTGTTGCAAGGAAATCGCTCAGCTTATTTCTAATAAGAGCTAGAGATCTGACATACCCGGCCACAAGTATGTTGAGCATGACAGTACCTCCTGCCGCGATTCCCGCCAACTCTCCCACCTGTTGAAGAATCATGATGCAGAATAAGTATATTTGATCAATATTGTCACCCCCAACAAATTGGCTAAAATATAAATACTAGCACCCCCCAAAAAAACTAGCAAAATCCTGAAAGAACAGATCCTGGAAGAATTTAATTAAGTTTTTTTTTTCCTCAAACCTGTTTCGATACGAAAGGAAATAGCTGAATCCACAAAACATGTTGGATGATTTACAGTGATAACTCAAATTCGCAAGTGAAGTGGTGCGGGGGATCTTGCAAAGGTATTTGATGAGTTATCTGCTTAATCAAGAGCTATGAGATATTGTGAACTTCTATGCACGTACATATGTACATATATATATATATATATAATTGAAATATCAGATGTGAATATGACTATATATATATGCAATACCTTATCTTGTGTCTTGGAACGTGTTCTCTATATTGGCCTTGATTTTAGTGAAATCGACAACTTGTACTAGGATATTATATTTATCGGGAGGTGGAACTTGCATGGTGCCGACCATTATATATTGAGTCTTGTCTTATTTTAAAGGAGAGCCTTGCGTCTATTGGAAGTTTTCTCAGCAGCCTAGCTAGCAGGATCTGTCTAGGTAATGAACTGAACATAATTAAAAAATAAAAAAGGAAGTAGAAATAATTATGGTTTTTAAATTACGACATCACAATCGTAAGTTTGATCGAACGATTTTTTTTTATATTTTGTGAATACATTTTAATTTCGTAGCTGGTGAAAAGAAATGACTTTATTTTGTCGTTAATCCCCCCACTTCTCGATTCACGGTTTGTCATGGTAAAAAAAATGGGAGGTTTCTTTCTTTCTTTTTAATTTTTTGTTTTAATTTTAATGGGAGGTTTCGGATCTCTATAGAAAAATATCTGAATTTATTTCAAGGAAAATAAATTTGAATTGCCAAATATATGTACACATGATCAATGAAACGCCACATATATACAGGAACTGTTTGTGCGTTTTTTCCACCCTCATCAGCTACATATCCATCGATCCAAGCCTAGCAGTTTGTGTCGTAAAAAATATGCTTTTCTTGCACACACATATATAATATAGAAAGGAGTTGCTTACAGCTCTTGTGTCGGTGGCTACGGCGGTGATAACAAACATGAGGTTGAAGCTGATCACGAACTCCAAGGCAAAAGCTTGACCATATGTCCCTGAAGGAACAGTGACTCCCCCTCCCATTGTGGGGTGGAAAATCCCTTTTAGTGCAAATGCAGCACAGATGGATGCCAGTGACTGCGCTCCAATGTACATGGGCACCTGCCAAAGTAATAAAACCTAGTGTTACAAAGAGACTTTTTAGAGATGCAATGAAAGCGCATTGGCTAGCTTTGAAAAGGAATTTTGTCACTACTTGTTTCCATGGGAAGTGTTTTAGAGCAGCAAAAGCAATGGTGACGGCTGGGTTGAGATGAGCTCCTGAGATGTGTCCCGTTGAGAGAATGACAATCATAACCGCTAGGCCGGCTGAAACAGCGCAGCCAAGCAGGCCTTCTGAGCCTTGTGTCTTTTGGTTCACAATGGGCGTGGCCGTTGAAGCAAGGATTAGTATGAGAGTGCCTATGAACTCTGCTCCAATCTGCAGGTTTTGGCATGAACACACCAACAATAACAACGCAATTGAAATACGGGTTAGTTTGTCTCTCACTGACCTATGAAAATAAACGCGATGTGAACTTATGGACCAGTTTTGATTTTGAGCTCTTGACATAGAAAGTTCTGCGTGTGTGTGTGATATACTGCCTTTTCTGCAAATACTACGTACCTTTTTTGCAAGTGGGATAGGAGGGGGTGGCAACGAGCAAGAAACTTTGGGTAAGGTGCCTTCTTCCATGCCCCATTGCTCAACGCTGAAGCACTTGCAACCCTTGAGAAGGGATCTCCTTCCATTCCCACTTCTCTCTGGCTTAAACCCACCAAAGAGCGGAGCACCTGGGGTCCCTGGTGTCGCAGGCGTCGAAGGTGCAGATGGAACTTCCTCATTATCCATCACTGCAAAGCAAAAAGCAAAACAAAAATTAGTTAAATTAATACTAACAACCAAAGCTAGAGAGGGAGATCTCAGAGCGAGGGAGGAAATAGAGACAGTTTGACTCTCAGTACCCTTGGTTTTGAAGAGCGTACCGAGTGTATGGCATTTATAGTGGGAGGGGAGTTGACTTAGGGAATCCCAAGAAAACAAAAAAAAATAAATAAAAAATAAAAAGAGAACGGAAATTAGTGGTTGCAAGTGCTGGAGATGGAGAGATGGAGATGGAGATGGAGATGGAGATGGAGATGGGAAAGGAAGTGGCTGTACCTGTGGAAGTGGGTTGTGGGACATTGCGTCGAGTCATGAATTTGCGACTTCGGAAAGAGGCCGCTTTTAACATGGGACATGAATTGTGGTTTTCCTGTCTCTGCTACAGAAGGATTCTACTTCTTTTTTTCCGTTTTTCTACTATTCAATTTCTACACACAAATAATAGAGCCCGGCCTCATTAAGAGTAGGTTAATTTATGCGTGACTACGAAACAAAGCGCGAGATAGGTGGCGTGCATGCAATCATGGTAGGTAGGTAAATTAATTATAACATTTCTAACCTTATGTAAATGCAATCTTTGGATGAGCGCCGTTTATTGTGTGGTTGTTAAATTGATTGAAGCAGGAAGAAAGGCCATACCTTTAGCGATTCATGCATATTATATAGATCATGTATAGATGGATGCTTTACCTTCGCTTAATTTCCGGGATAATAATTGTTCACTCCACGCCTTTTTTTTTTTTTTTTTATATATATATATGTATATAAGTTTTTTATTAATTTATTTTGCATTCTTCTTTAAGTCAAATAATCTAAAGATTGAGAAGTGTTATAGTTACAAAGAGATAATATAAAATTAAATTCATAAATTAACATAACTTCATATAATTTATTAGATATAATTTATAATAAAAATAATTTTATAAAATCTCGATGTTTGTGGTTAAAACATTTCTCTAACCTAAATATCATTTTGATTGAACAATGGTGTGATCATTATAATCAATTTTATTACGCAACTTCATAGATTATGATGACATATGTAAACTATGACACACACATATATAGCTCTCACATATTTCAGCAATATCTCTCTATAATTGATTCAGAGACACAATATGCATTTTCGCTGGAGAGGGAAATTTTGGGTCCGCAAACTTGGACGAGTCATCGTAATTTATAAGACAGCTTATTAATTGACATGCTTAGTTGGCTCAGTCCTTTAATTAGTAAATGATGATCAGAACTATGCATGCATGGTCGTATGTCAGATAATTACATGATCATTACAATAATATTATATACTACATCATTTAATATTGATGCATGCAGGGAATCTTTGATGTTGCCATGTTGGGCAATTAATAAAATACGTATAAATTCGGAAGTCATGTATGCCCGTCTGCATTACCACTTCAATCGCATTATTCTACACGTTTTAAACGTACTTCAAAGTGGCAGCTTGATTGTCTCATAATATAATTAATTAACGCTGTTGATCTACTTCTTGGTGAAACTTTCAAACTACTCCGAAATTAATTAACAGCTATATATTATCTTGCGATCAGTCTAGAGACTCACCAACACCCTATTCGATAAAGTTGAGTTTCCAACTCACTACAAAGTCGGGTTTCTAAACTCTTTGGAGGATAATGTTAAGTTTTTAGACTCACCGACCCCCTATTTAACAAAATTGAACCCCTAAACTTACTACAAAATCGAATCTCTAGACTCGCTGCGTGCTGGATGCATGCGGCATATATGTTAGTTGAAAATGTAATTTATATGTAAGTGCTCATTAATTCTTACACGCAAAAGTTGATTAAATTTATTATTGCCAAACGTCTTGTTATATGTTTGCTTTTTCATCATATCCATTAATACATCGAGCACCTCATATACATATTGCACTATTTCCCATGCTATTACAACTTTATAAACGAGAGCTACGTACTTATTCTTTTCAGCAAATGGATATTGATAAAATGCACTAAAAGGTATGTTTCTGGACTTGTGGGCATTTTGGAATACTCATCATGATCACCACGTTCCCCTAGCTAGAATATGTTCTTCACTGTCGAGGTTATATTTGGTCGGTGGCGAAAAATTCGTGGTTCGTTTCAAATATTTTCTTCGAGTAAATGAAACCTAGCAAGCTACAAGTCTACATCAACGTACAGTACGAGTAATTTGTACAATATATAATCGAAACGATTAATGAATAATAATAAAACAAAAGAATATAACTTACACTAGCGATCGATCGATATATCGTGGATGTATATATAGCGGTGGGTACCTGCAAATTAATTAGGATCAATGGTTGCGCGCGCATGCATGCATGATGTGCTGAAGGTAACAGTGGCTATAGATCGAATTAAAGTTGGTGGAATGGTGCGAATATGGTAAGGTTATGGCTTTGCACTGCATACTTTTTGGATTCAAGAACGAAGTACTGCTCATGCTTTTGGTTGGAAACCTTTGAACAATTTCAGAATAACGTACATATATAGCTAGCTAGGAACTATACTTTAGTTAAAAAAAAAATAACAAAAAAACCAAACACCCTAAAGGTTCCGTCAAGGAAGATAGAATAAATATTATAGGTGCATGGCATATATACTATTACTTCTTTTAACGTCCGAATGTCTTTTCTTTTAAAATATCCCAATGTCCTCTCCCTCCTCCTCTCCTTTTTGCCTCCCATGCATTTCAGATTCGTTTCTTTCTTTTTGCTTATCGATGCTACTGCAGCTTCATCATTTGATTTCGATATGTCATGACAAACATTATAATCGGTATAGATTCTTTGAGACTACGTACTTCTATTTTGGGAAGTTAAGAATTGATCAGATCAGTCTTAAGTTTCTGCAATATAGATGCTCAAGGACTTGATCTGTTAATTAATAATTAAGGAGATGTGCATGCATGATGTACTAAATAAATCTTTGATATATGTTAGGGGTGGGCAGCGGGGCCCCGGAACCCGCTGCCCCGCCCCGTTCGCCCCGCCCCCGCATAGGCGGGGCGGGGTGCCCCGCACCGTTAGGGCCGGGGCGGGGGGCCCCGGCCCGTATCCCCACCCCCAGCGGAGGCGGGGGACGGATACGGACCCCCCCCGGTCCGTGTTTCCCCCGCCCCGCATCTCTATATATATATAATATAAATATATAATATATTATATATATTATATATATATAAGTTATATAAGAGAAACGGCGCCGTTTTGTGGTGGACAAAACGGCGCCGTTTCAATTAGTGGGTTAATAATATAACCCACTAATTGAAACGGCGCCGTTTTGTTCACCACAAAACGGCGCCGTTTCTCTAAATACCCTAACCCATAACCCAACCCCCCCCCCCCCCCGATCCCCTGATTCCCCTCCCCTCCCCTCCCCTCGGACCCCTCCCCTCCCGAGTCCCTTCACGGCTTCACCCCCTTCGGCCTAATCC
Organism: Carya illinoinensis; assembly: GCF_018687715.1. NCBI lineage: Eukaryota > Viridiplantae > Streptophyta > Magnoliopsida > Fagales > Juglandaceae > Carya > Carya illinoinensis. The sequence goes on from NC_056752.1 coordinate 52,887,833, forward strand.
ATTCGGTGTTCCCTCCTCCCACCGGCAACCAGTCCGGCCGCCGCACGTATTCCATCATCCCTCTCTCTCGCACGACGCACGAGGCCGGACGCACGCCGCACGGTAACATGTCTCCTCCCCTTTTGATTTTCTTATTATTTTTTATTTTTTTTTTAGTTTTGATCGGAGATTGGAGGTAGGATGGGGTTGAATCGGAGATGGAGGATGGGATTGTTTGGATTGTGTGCTGTGGATGTCTTCGGATTGTGTGATTGTTTGGATTCCCGATTGAATGCTCTGTTTTTTTTTTTTTTTTTTTGTTAATTTCATTGTGATTCAGACCCCTAAATTGATTTAGGGGTTTCATGATTGAAACCCCTAAATCAATTTAGGGGTTAGGGTTTCGGATTGGGGTTCCAATCCGAAACCCTAATTTTGATTTAGGGGTTGAAACCTAAATCAATTTAGGGTTTCGGATTGGATCCGAAACCCTAATTTTGAATTAGGGGTTGAAACCCCTATCAATTTAGGGTTTCGGATTGGAACCCCAATCCAAAACCCTAATTTGATTTAGGGGTTGAAACCTAAATCAATTTAGGGTTTCGGATTGGGGTTCCAATCCGAAACCCTAATTTGATTTAGGGGTTTCAACCCCTAAATCAAAATTATTGTTCTGAAATTCTATCAGAGTTGCATTTTTATCAGAGTTGAAAAGTTTTAAATGTATTTTTATCAGAGTTGCATTTTTTGAGTTGTTACTTGTTATGAATGTTGCTTTTATTTTTATATTTTTTAGACGTTGGAATAGAGATAAATGATTGGACAAAAATTAAGAGATGAAAATATTATAATATTTAAAATAAATTTTCTTATTAAAGTGAAACTAATCGGATCTAATAGGGGTCAATCTGAAATTGAAGGAAATAAGTCATTTTTGTCAAATCATCTCATTCTGCACATACATCCAATAAACAAAGTACAGCTTCTCTACACAGATTTAATATATCCATAAAAAAATATATATTTTTCTGTCATAAATTATTATTTCTTTTGTCATGTGGTAAATAAACTATTTTTTTTAACATATATCTCATTTTCATATTTTTTAAACATCTTTCAAGATTTTAAAAAATTAAAAAATATACCAATATACTAATATTAATGTCAGTAACTATTAAGAAATGAATTTTATAAAATTAAATATATGAAAAGTAATAATGAGAGAACAAAATAATATAATGCCTATTAAAAAATGTATTTTAAAGTGGCCTATTAAAATAATGCCTATTTTAAAGTGGCCTATTAAAATAATGCCTATTAACATGGCCTATTAAAATAATGCCTATTAACATGGCCTATTAACTATCATCATTATATATAATAGTTATGAATGTAGTTTGAATTGTACTTTGATTGTGTTGGATTGTTTCTTGAATTTTTTTTTTTTTTTTTTTTTTTTGTTGGAAAATCAGGAATGTCTTCGGAATTCAGTGATAGCTCGCCTTCCCCAGCCAACACCCCTACCCCAGAAACTAACCCTACTCCTACCCCTATAACGAGTACACCTTGCCCTGCTCCGAAGCCCACACAGGGCAAGAAACCTGTATCTATAGTTTGGCAACACTTTACCAAACTAGAGGGTGGGGACCCCAACAACCCACAAGCTAAATGTAATCACTGTGGGAAAATGTATGGATGTCACTATAAGAAACATGGTACATCCCATCTGAAGGTCCATCTAGAGGAACAATGCAAGAAGAGTCCAATATTAAAATCCTTAGTAGAGAAGGGCCAATCTAGACTAGATATTAAAATGGCTGATGGGAGTAGTGGGGCCGGGGGGCCAACATTGAAGGGGTATACGAAGTATAACCCCGATGAGTGTAGAAGGAAGTTAGCTCGTATGATTATCATGGACGAGCTGCCTTTTCAATTTGTGGAGGGTAAAGGGTTCCAAGAATTTGTCCAAGAGTTGGAACCCAGATTTGTACTTCCTTCTCGTCACACCGTGGCAAAGGATATTAAGAAGATGTACCTTCGTGATAAAGATGTTTTGAGGGGCCAACTCATGGGTTTGGTAGTTTGCCTCACTACCGATACTTGGACTTCTATCCAAAATATGAATTACATGTCGTTGACTGTGCATTTTGTTGATGCTGATTGGGTTCTGCACAAAAAGATTATTAAATTTTGTCAAATAACTGATCATAGGGGTGAGACGATTGGGAAGGCATTGGAGGCCGCAATAAAGGAGTGGGGGTTGGAAAAGATTTTGTCTGTGTCAGTTGATAATGCGTCCTCTAATGATGTCGCATTGGGATATCTAAAGAATTATCTTAAAGATGCAAATAAGACATTCTTGGGTGGTGAATACTTGCATGTTAGATGTGCTGCACATATTTTGAATTTAATTGTGACTGAGGGGTTGAAAGATGTTGATGACTCGGTTGCCCGAGTTAGAATGGCTGTGAAATGGGTGAGGTCTTCTCCTTCAAGATTGGAGAAATTCAAAATTGCTGCAAAGGCTGCGGGCATAACATCGAAGAAGGGTCTTTGTACTGATGTTCCTACCAGATGGAACTCAACCTTCTTGATGTTGGAGGCGGCCCAGGAATATAAGGCAGTCTTTCAATTATTGGGTGATGAAGACATCCAATATGTCAAATACTTTGATGAGCACGGGGGATCACGAAAGCCTAATGATGATGATTGGGTGGTAGTTTCTACTTTCGTTGATTTTCTTGGATTATTTTATGATGTCACGTTGAATATATCTGGTTCTTTGTACCCTACATCCCATGGGTTTTGTCAACAAATATGTAGGGTAAAAGAAGAATTAGAAGATATGCGTAGGGGTTCCAATGAAAGGATGAGGGGGATGGCAAGTTCCATGATGCTAAAATATGACAAGTATTGGGGAGATTTGACTAGAATGAATATTTTCTTATATGTGGCTGTTATTCTTGATCCCCGTCTGAAAGTTTCAGGCTTGTTATATGGGTTGGGACTTGTTCACGATCAGGTATGGACTGACATTATTGGTGAATTGGCCCGAGATACCCTGAAAAAATTGTATGACGAGTTTATGGCAATTAAGGGTGGTACTACATCGAAGACACATACACCGACCCCAACTCCTTCTACAGACATCGTGACCGGGCCTCCTACAAAGAAGCGCAGAATGCCGTGGACTAAGACCCTCGCACAGAATCCCACACTAGTCCATCAATCTACGGAGGTCGTTTCTGAGTTAGACAACTATTTGTCAGCGGATATGGTCCAAGATGATGATGATCATTGGGATATATTAGGATGGTGGAAGAATGCCTCAAAGAAATATCCCATCATTTCTGAGATTGCCCGCTGTATTTTGGCCATCCCTATTAGCACCGTTGCCTCAGAGTCAGCCTTTAGTACCGGAGGTCGTATATTGGATCCTTTCCGTAGTTCATTGTCTCCTACAACTGTAGAGGCATTGATATGCACACAGAGTTGGACGATAGGAAAGGATATTCATGTTCCGGATATTTTAGATTTTAAGGAGACCGATGAGGGTGGTGATCAGTCTGGATCTGGACCACCTGGTAATTATTTTTTATTTTATTATTTTAATTTTTTTATATTCATTTCCATTTCATCGTTATTAATTTTAATATTAATTTTTGTAGTAACACATGAGACGTCTAGCACCTCTGTAACATAAAAATGTGTTCAAGCCCGGGCCGCCCCAACTGTCACACCTCTTGACTCAAAGACAAGCCACAGCTGACAAGCCTCTTTAGAATGATCAATTTTTAATGATTTGTAAAAATTTTGTATTCAATAATTTGTAATGTTGATACAATGTCCTTTGGACACTTTTATGTTTGTAATTTTGTAATTGTTTAGCCTTTCAATTTTGTAATAGCTTAGTTATTATTATTAGTTTATTACGTATTAGACTCTTAGACATAACACTTTTTTTTTTCTTTTAAATTTCGGAAATTTTTTATTTTGTTTTTTACTTATAATTTTATGGGCCCAAAATGGCCCATTGCTGAGATTTCTGGGCCCAAATTGGCCCAGAAATTGCTTCTGGGCCCAAAATGGCCCAGAAATTGCCTCTGGGCCCAAGGCCCAGAAGGGGGGTGCGGGGGGCCGGACGGACTGGCCCCTCACCCCGTACCCCGTCATGCGGGACGGGGTACCCCGCCCCCGCACACCGGAGGCGGGGGACGGGGTGGATTTTCCCCATCCGCCCCATGCGGGGGCGGGGGGCGGGGGGGGGGGGGCTACCCCGCACCGTATGGTGCGGGTAGCACCCCTAATATATGTCTCCATGCAACCACCAAGACGATCAGTAGTACTATATTTCAGTATTGACCCCATGAGAGTTCTAAATAATAAGAAAAGGGTTATTAAAGAGAGATTGTTCAGCACGGGATATATGCATATATACTAATTTGATATTAAGGAGGATTCCAACAATCACGGTCAGAAAACTGAATCAAGTTCAAATCAGCTAAGTCAACCAAATCAAGCTCAAATATAGAATCCTAGTTGTTTCCATTGACTGTAAATATTTTCATTTATTGTAAAATTTATTCATGCACAATACTAGTTTACGTGTATATGTAGTTACCAAAAACAGCTTCTGCACTTGTATATATTTGGTTAAAAGATCAATGAAAATGTGTGGTGTTTTTCATTGAAACTGTATGTTTTAAATTTCTTGTATGGTATCCAGAGAGTTGTTCTCTCACGAGCAAACAGATCCTACTCTCTAAGATGGCCTCCTCATCGGAACAAACTTCTACTCATCCACCCCACTCTCATCCCATCTCACCCACTGAAAATGCCCTCATTGCTCTCAATATCTCTACACAGATCAATGAGAAACTGACACCATCTACCTTCCCTCAATGGAGAGCTCAATTTGAAGCTCTCCTCATCGGCTATAATCTCCTTGACTATGTCAATGGCATTTCACAGTGCCCCTTCCCTGTCGGCACTTCTTCCACCGAGTTAAATAAAACTCACTGGGTTCGTCAGGATAAATTAATCCTAAGTACTATTTTGGCTTCAACCTCCACTACCATTACTCCCCTCATCGCCACTGCTAAAACCTCTCATGAGGCTTGGCAAAAATTGAATCATATGTAATAAATCTAGAACCCGAGCCATGCAACTCAAGGAAGAACTTACCTTGATTCAGCGAGGAACTCGTTCCATCCCTAATTATTTGCATGCGGTGAAAGCCCTTGCCAATGAAATCGCCCTTATCGATCATCCCATCTCTGATGATGATCTTACCCTTTATGTTCTTAACGGATTGGGTTTTGATTTCAGGAAAATTGCAGTGCCGATTCGTGTCTGGGAAACATCCTTGGCCTTCGAAGAATTGCACGACATCCTTGTAGGGCATGAAAGCTACCTGCGGCGTTTGGAGCTGAAAACCCAGCAACTTGTAGCTTCTGCAAACTTCTCTTATCGCAACAAGCTGAAGTCTGGTGGGTCTCAATTAAAAGGCACGTATAAGGCCAGTGGTCCTTCTCGGCCTCAAGGCCAAAATCGCAACTTTCAAGCCCAGCAAAATCGCAAGCCCTCTAATCCCTCCAACTAGCGTCATTATCAATCGAAATGCGAATTTTGTGATCAAATGGGCCATATTGCCAAGTCTTGTCCCCAGCTTCACCCATCTGAAGTCACGGTCAACTGTGCAACTACGTCAAATCAATAGGATAAAAAATGGCTTTTTGATTCCGCTGCTTCTCACAATATTACTGGTGACTTAGCGAATTTATCTATTCACTCTAAGTATGATGGCACTGATGAAGTTGTTATTGGTGATGGGTCAGGTTTGGCCGTCTTACATATTGGTTCATTGACTTTAAATTCTCCAAATCGGACTTTTATTCTTCGTGATACTCTTTGTGTCCTCAATATTTGCAAAAATTTAATTTTCGTTCATCATTTCACCTCTCAAAATAATGTTTTTGTTGAGTTTTACCCTTCTTATTTTCTTGTGAAGGATCAGATTACGGGGGCAACCCTACTAAGTGGTGCATGTGAAAGCGATGTTTACATTTTTCCGAAATCACTGGTGGGCTCCTCTTCCCAAATGGTGGCTAATGTGCATGAACGGACCTCGCTTGATAGGTGGCACAAGCGTCTTGGACATCCGTCATTTAAAATTGTCCAACATCTTGTCAAAAAATTTTCACTTCCTATTATGAATAAAACAATGAACTCTTTGTGTTCCTCTTGTTCTATTAATAAAGCTTATCAACAACCTTTTCGATCCACGAGCTTTCAGAGTAATGCTCCTCTAGATCTTATTTATACTGATGTATGGGGACCTGCTCATTGTCTTGGTCTTGATGGTTCTCGTTTCTATTTACTTTTCATTGACCATTACACTAAATATATGTGGTTCTATCCCATCAATGCAAAATCTTGTGTTAAGACCATTTTTCCTCAATTCAAAACTCTCGTTGAAAAGCGTTTTCAAGCAAAAATTAAAAGTCTCTATTCCGACAATGGTGGCGAATATATCGGTCTCAAACTATTTCTCTCTCTCCATGGCATTAGTCACTACAGTATTGCCCCTCACACCCCTCAACAAAATGGTGTATCCGAACGTCATCATCGTCACTTGGTTGAGACTGGCCTTACCTTACTTCATGATGCCAATCTTCCTCTCTCATATTGGCCCCATGCATTCTAAACTGCCACATATCTCATAAACCGTCAACCCACCCCTCTTCTTCAATATAATTCTCCATTTGAGGCTCTTTTTGGTCAAAAACCAAACTACCTCAAATTAAAATTTTTTGGATGTCTTTGTTTCCCCTTACCAGGCCGTATAACACCCACAAACTACAGCCCAAGTCCAGCCCGTGTGCCTTCATTGGGTATTCTACAACCCAAAACGCATACAAATGTCTTGAGCCCATTACCTAGAAGATTTACACCTCTCGGCATGTCCTTTTTGATAAAGCCCGAACCCTAGCCTCCCTCGGTTCCTCTCCGACTTCATCTTCTTCTTCTCTGTCTGGCGTGCCATACCCACATGATGTCGTTTCGCTCGTACCTGCAGTCTCCTCACTGCCGCCATCGCATGCTGTCCCAGTGGTCTCAGAAACTTTCTCCGCCGCAGTCTCATCTCCTCCAGGTAATATCCCTATATCTCATTCTAATGAAATTCTAGATTCTCACAATCATTCAGATTCTACATCTCTATTGCCTGTACCTATACTTGAATCCCATTGTGAATCTGCTCCCCGCATATCTCCCTATTCCCCTTCCCCTGTTTTTCACTCTGAACCCATTTGGTCACTTCCCAACTCCACACGACGCACACACTCCATGACCACCAGATCTATGAATAATATCTTCAAACTCAAACAACTCAACGTTGTCACCAAACATCCCCTTCCCCTGTGTCTTGAACCAACGTGTGTGACCCAAGCCTTATCCATGCCTCAATGGCATGCTACCATGTCCGAGGAGCTCACTGCACTTATGAGACACGGCAAATGGGACTTAGTTTCCCCTCCAGTTGGCTCAAATCCCGTGGGTTGTAAGTGGGTCTTTTGGGTTAAGCGAAAGGCTGATGGCTCGATAGACCGATACAAAGCCCGCCGTGTTGCGAAAGGGTATAATCAAAGACTCGGGATTGATTACACGGAGACTTTTAGTCCCGTTGTAAAGCCTGCCACTATTCGATCTATTCTTACAGTTGTTGTTATTCAAGGCTGGGTTCTAAGACAAATGGACGTGAACAATACATTTTTGCATGGGGACATGCCTGAGGATGTGTATATGAGTCAACCTCCAGGGTTTAAGGATTCGTCCAAACCCAATCATGTGTGCAAATTACGGAAAGCAATTTATGGCCTTAAGCAGGCCCTTTGGGCTTGGTACTCCACACTCAGGGATGCACTTGTTCACCTTGGCTTTCATAACTCTAAGGCTGATTTATCTCTTTTTATTTATCAAAGTGGCTCGATTATATGCTATTTTCTAGTCTATGTGGATGACCTTGTGCTCACTGGAAATGATTCCAACTTTGTGCACTCTATCATTCAGCAACTTGGTGTTAGATTCTCTTTGAAAGACATGGGCCCCCTTCACTATTTTTTGGGTGTGGAAGTTATCCCAACCCGTGCAGGTTTGTTTCTATCTCAGCATAAATATATCCATGACTTGCTGTCCAAAACCAACATGGCTGGTGCTAAGGATGTGTCCACTCCTTTATCTACTAGTACATCCTTAAAATTGGTTGATGGTACTGCTTCCTTTGATAGTACTGAATTTCGACAAGTTATTGGGAGTCTTCAATATCTTTCACTTACTCGTCCCGATATATCCTTCGCTGTTAACAAGTTATCTCAATTTATGCACAAGCCCACCATTACACACTGGACAACAGCAAAAAGGTTACTTCGATATCTAAAGCAAACCATCTTTCATGGCATTTAGCTCCGAAAGGACACTCCTTGGCATCTTATGACATACTCCGATGCTGATTGGGCTGGGAATGTTGATGATCGTTCCTCTACCTCAGCCTATATTAGTTTTCTTGGTACCAACCCAATCTCCTGGAGCTCCAAGAAACAAAGGGCTGTTGCACGCTCTTCTACAGAAGCTGAATACAGATCCTTAGCTAATGCAGCCTCGGAAATAATGTGGTTACTTGGCCTTCTCAATGAACTTGGGTTTCCTCTCAAAGATCCACCTTCTCTGTTATGTGACAACCTTGGAGCCACTCATCTAAGTTTTAATCCAGTTTATCATTCTCGCATGAAGCACATTCAAATAGATCTTCATTTTATTCGTGATTTGGTTTAAAAAGGGACTCTCCATGTCAAACATGTACACACCCAGGACCAGCTTGCAGACTTGCTGACCAAACCATTGTCTAGGCAACGTACTGATTGAAGAAGTTGCCTAGACAATGGTTTGGTCAGAAAACTGAATCAAGTTCAAATCAGCTAAGTCAACCAAATCAAGCTCAAATATAGAATCCTAGTTGTTTCCATTGACTGTAAATATTTTCATTTATTGTAAAATTTATTCATGCACAATACTAGTTTGCGTGTATATGTAGTTACCAAAAATAGCTTCTGCACTTGTATATATTTGGTTCAAAGATCAATGAAAATGTGTGGTGTTTTTCATTGAAACTGTATGTTTTAAATTTCTTATATTCGATGTAATCTTTAGTGTTTATTATAATTATACATCGATCATTCAGCAGGGAATATATGCATATATGTATGAGTTTTGCTATATACAAGCACAGTCGCATACTAATCTGTGTACCAATACTGATTCATTCATACTTAATATTTTAATTAACACTGTTTTTAATAAAATCTACTTTTTGACCAATCACATCATATTAGTGCACAAATTAGTACACAATTGTTCTTACAACTATATTTTTCCTATATGTATTATATGTATTAATCAAACAGCAGCGATTACTAGAAGTAAGTACATTATCATCGAAGTTACTGCTCTTTGCCTCACAAATTCACAATTAACTAATGAAGGGATCAAAAAGCTAGGGATCGGAATTAGAGTACGTAGTTGCTGTATATATGTCGTATAATCTTGCATGCTTTCTTGTGAAGAAAAGGACCAAATGGTTTGTGACTTGGAACAAATCAAGAAGGACACAAAGAACTGGATGCAATGAATCTGGACGTTTGAAAGCTAACTAGAGTACTACTGATCAGCTGCCAAATCATGAAGCTCCATCTCGGGGTCAAACGTCCTTGGGTGGAGTTTTGTATTATTTTGTCCAGCACTGAGCTTGCACTGCTTGCAGCATTATATAAAACTGTTCAACTCAATGGAGGAATCTGGGTTCGACTCCAGAAGTTCCTATGTACATAGTTTTGATGTTTCTGGTCTTCATTTATCTTTTCTAATCCTAGAAATTAAAAAGAGTTATCCATGTTTTAAGTTGGACTAAAATAAATTATATATGTTCAGATTCCAACGCTCATGTAGAACAATATATAATTACTAAAACCAATTTGGCTTGCCTGATGAATACTTAATTTGTTAGAGAAACATAAACTTTCGTTAATAATGCCTATATATATATATATTATCAAAAATTTGATATGCACTCACTTTTACTTATTCTTTAGACACTTCTTTAATGTGATTTACTGTATCATTTTTTTAATATAAAATAAATATTTTGACCAATCACATCAGTGGACTGTATAAAAAATACGTAAAAATGATTATATGTAACAAAGCTCATATATTATATATATGAACATGCAACCTAGCTCATCATTAAATTTTATTTTCCAAATTAATTAATGCAAGTCCTTTTAAAATTAATGAAAAAGAATAAAAGTAAAAGTATATATATCATGTGATCATAACTTTAATTATTATGAGTTCGAAGCTTAGAGAAAGCATGACATTAGTGCTTTAACTTCCACTCACGTATCCAAAAGGGAAATACTGGCAATATTAGGCTGTCCACCCATATTGCCCGGGGCGGCAATGCTCCCATGATGCATTTGCATATATATATTATATATATATATATATATATGTATGCTTGGAAGAATTAATGTAGAATTCTCTTCTCTGACTCCATATTGCATGTTTCAATTCACATTTTACATTATTTTTTTTTTTTTCGAAACTCTCTCTTCGGCTCCATCATGTTTATATATGTTGATCGGAGCAACGATCTTATGTTAACATCGCTGCAATCATTTTCCATTTTGACTATTTCAGCTTGAAGTAGTGCCCAAAATCATGAGTGCCATGATAGGTAATAAAGTGGAGAACCATTATTGTGAACTATGCGGCGAGCTTTTTCCGACTGAATGTACGTAAGCAAATGATAAAATTGGATGTTAGACTTAGAACGGATTCAGATCATATCAAGTTACATTTGTGTAGTATATAAATTAGATTTAATCCAACTCATTTGATTAAACAATTCAAATATTTTAACTCTTAACTCATTAATTTCCTATTATTTTGTATATGGCTCAGGAGTTGTAATTAAAAGTTATAGTTCTACTAATATGGCATGTTGCTAATTTTTATTTTCCTGGATTCACGTCGAAGTTATATTTCTAAGGGATCGTTTGGTTATACAGATTAGATTAGATGAAATAAAAGTTTAATAAAATATTTTTAGAATATTATTTTTTAATATTATTTTTATTTTAAGATTTGAAAAAGTTGTATTATTTATTATATTTTATGTGAGAGTTTAAAAAAATTATAATAATTATATAAGATGAAATGTGATAATAAACGGTTTCAATTTTCATTTTCACCGTTCTGCACGTAATCATTAAAGTTTTAAACCCAATTATTACGGTCTAGTTAATCTTACAAAAAGCCCATGTGTGGTCTCTTAGGACACTGCCCATATCTAAACCCAAGAGCCCAACCTAAGATGATTAATGGGTCTTTTGTGGCCCATTAATAGCCTCTGCTCAATTCTCTAGGGCTTCGACGCACACATCCTTCGTCTCTTGTCATTTTATCTCCCTTTCTCCGAACTAGCCTCATCTCGCTTCCGCCCTTCGTAGCCACGGCATCCTGAAAGTTATGAGTGATCTGCTACAACATTCACCAGGTAAGCTTTGCCTCTGCACCTCTTCTACTTCGGCGTTGGCTTAACCATATTTACTCCCCTGAACTGAAGATTTAGATTTAAGTGGACTTCGTTTTAGTTTTTCTGAGCATTTCCTAAAACATATTAGGTCACTCTTGTATTTTCTTGATTCACTCCCTTCTCCAACTAGAAGGAAAAAAGGAACATATATTTAGGTTTAATGTTTGGGCAGGTCTCTGTATATTAACCACTGAATAAATCCATTTTCATCTAAAGATTTCCCTATAGAGCTAAAATTAATTTTTAGAAAAATGCCATTTGGAAGCCCTCATATTAACACATCCTCGCACACCATGGATGTGGTGTGGATGTCAGCATATATAAAATGTTTATTTTGCTCTCATTTAAATTAAACCCCATTTGCTCTCTGATTCTTTCTTTCTCCCATGGAAACCAAAGCCCATAGAGAGAGAATGTGAGGCTTTCGAATGTATTCCTAGGGCTCGATGGAAACCACCTCTACAAGGTCGACAGCAGCCAACTCGACAGAAACTCTGCTAACCGATTATTCACCTGAGGTTCTGTAACACCCCGTTCCAGTAGGATAGAGATGTTACTAACGTACATAACATATTGCCCGGTAAAGAGATTCATATCCTAAAATACCGCATTTATTGAAAACATAATTAAACTGAATATAACTGTTTAGTTGAAAACTTAAAACTGAAAATGTAAAATAAAAATATAAACTAACCCTACGCATGACTTTTTATCATAAAAATATAAAAGAACTAAGTCCTTGCACTAGGTCTACTCCTGGTCCTCCAACTTTACGTCCTTACAACCATCATCTGTGACATTTAAACGTAAAAGAGAACAAACAAACAAACAAAAATGAGTCGAATACTTAGTAAATAGTACATCATATCATAAAATATAACTTAACAAGACTTAATTTTTGAAAGACTCTTCAAACAAACATTTATCATTCACAGATTCTTATAGCATGTCTATTCATCATAAACATGAGCGGAAACATACATGATCATGGCGAACATATAAACGTAAATGCATAATTTACTTATTTATCTTATCTTTCACTTATTATATGGTGAACCATGCTTGGGTCCGTGGCACCCATAACTTGTCATGACATTGAGTGAAACACGCTTAAATCCATGTTTCACTTTACATAAGGTGAACCATGCTTGAGTCTGTGGCACCGCATAACATAACTTGTGGTAAACACGCTTAGGTTCGTGTCACCCTTAATAACTTGTGATGAACATGCTTAGGTCCCTGTCATCCTTAACGTAACTTGAAGTGAAACACGCTTAGGTCCGTGTTTCATTTAACATATGGTGAACCACACTTAGGTCTGTGGCACTGTCTTAACATAGCTTGTGGTAAACATGCTTAGGTCCGTGTCACCCTTAAACATTTTATCTTTCTTAATGCATGAGAGCTTATTTAATATCATGAACTTTTCTAGCATGGCATATACTTGCAAACGGCATAGTATAACATGGTATATTCTTATAGATAGCATAGCATAACATGGCATATTTTTGTACATGGCATAATATGATCTAAACATAAATATTCCATGGCACACATGATCTGAGTTCTATATGAACTTTACCTAACATACTTGATCTAAATACCTCATGATTTTACATAGCATGTAAGATTTAATCACTACATGAACATGACATACATGACCTAGGTACTACATGAACATGACATACATAAACTAGCTATTTTATTACATGGCATACTAGACTTAAAATTATTACATGAACATTTCATGGCTTTCATGTGATTTAGAATCATTCACTCCATCAAACAATAAATTCATTCATACAAGCATAATGTTATAATTTATTAAAAATCATAAAAGGAATCTAACATTGACTTAGCTCGTAGCGTAGCGTAGACAAACATCACATTTTCATATACCATTAGAGAATTCACAGTACACATGCAATTATATGATCATACTAATTACCTCTTAGCATTGCTTTTACAAACTCACGTCGTAGCTCGTGACCTATACGAGGCACTAGACGTTACTAAATTTTTTTAGAAAACGTGTCGTAGCCATCTAAATACTTAAAATCCTACCATAAAGATAATTTTAATAAATATTCAAATATAAAGAGATTACATAAAATAATATTATTCTAAAACTCATATCATAATACTTAATATTTTGTGCAAATATATAACTTAATAATTTTATAAAGAAAATCTAGTTAAAGGTTAATTGTAATATTAACTAAAATAATAAGCTGAAACAATATAAAAGAATTGTTTAAAATATGCTTAAAAGTCCTTAAATATTTTAAATAAAATGAGTCTAAGACTAATATATTTATTTGAGTAAAACTTTGGTCTGAATTAAAACTTAGCCCAGCCCTAAATATAGAAAAAACTCATTTAAAATTACTAGAACAGTTTCTGTAAATAGAACCAGCCTATTAAAATAATCAAGTTCATAAGAAATCAACTCACTTAATTATTAAGAAAAAGTTTTAAAATATACTAGAATCAAGTCCAATATAAAACAAACTCAGCCCAAGTTTAAAATTAACTCCAGCTATAAAGCAAAGCCCATAAAAACACCTTTAAAGCCCATTGAGTCATATACCCTTAGAAAGCTGGAAGTATAATTGGCTTTTTGGGAACTCAACAACAAAGTTTTATGGGCACAAAAGGAATTTCATCATCAATGAGACCTAGAGACTTCTTACTGCAGTTAAAAGATAAGATTTGGTGATACACGACAAAAACTCATGGGGTATTTTTTGAAATTTACTCAAAACAACATGGATATTTTGTGAAAAACAGAAATAAACCATAAAAGGAGACCGACTGGAAACAATTAAGCCCAACGCCTACTTCCTTAAACACATAATTTATTTCTATAACTCCAAAGGCTGGAAAAACAGATGAAAGTAAAAGGCAGAAGGTAAGAATATTGGCATTAGCTTCATTAAAATTATTTTTAAAATTTGATAAAAAATATAAGTTTTTCATAAATTCAAACCTTTCTATTTATAATTTCATATTGGATTAGCTATTAGATTCATCAAAATAATAATATAATATTATTTTTTTCTTAATAATATTTTTATTTTTTTCATATTTTGCAATTACACTAACCATATTTACATTAATAATTTAATTTGAGAGAAAATTAACCAGACCATCAATATATATTTCTTAATATAGCCAACATTAAGATTAAATAATCGGTTGGGAATTAAAATGTAATAAAATAATCGATTGATGAGTGTATAGTAGCCCTTCAAATTTGAAGGAAAACATAGAAATCCTGTAGCTCAAAACTTCCCATTTTTCGTTTGCTGAGACCAATGCAGCTGTAATTTATACAGATTCATCATTTTATGCATTTGACTTGACTTTTGATGAAGCCAATGCCAATGCTCCTATCAGTGAGAGTACAGCAGATGAAAAAGTAATGGTGCGAGACAAGAGAGAGAGATCCTACCAGGAACTTACTGAAAATGGTTGGCGGTGGCTGGAAAAATGAGGGGGCTGTGCAAGTAAGTTTCTCTATGTGTCAACTGGATTTTCTTGTGTTTAAAACTGAAGGTCCCGTGGGATTTTTATAGATGAGGGAGAGGGAGATGCCGTGAGTCTTGAGGATAAATTGGATAAAGTCTAGAGTTTAGAGTTTGAATTCAACTAAAGCTTGGAGTACTCCCGCGAGGAAAGGAAAACTGAAAACATAAGAGATTTTGAACTGTTTGAATAAATAGTTTTCTGATTAGGAAAATCAAATAAAAAGGGACTTATAGTTATCAAGATGAATCCTATTCAAAATTAAATTACTACCTCAAAACATATCTAGTAATAATAATAATATAATAAAAATACTGTGGGTCTGGGTGTTACAGGTTCTTCACATTCGACGGAAACCAGCTTCAGAATCTTCACCTAGGGTTTCTCTCTCATCACGCTATCTCGCTCTTTTTATCTCATAGCTTGCCTCTCTGTTTTTTTATTTTTTATTTTTTATTTTATTTTTTTAATTTATTTCCTGGTTTTTGTCTGAAATCAGGCCTATGATTATGTAGGCCAATGGTGAAGTGATTTAGAGCTGGTTTTTGTTTGGGTCGGTGATAATGAAATTTTGGTAGATTATTATGAACTGGAGCTGTGTTTTAGAGTTGGTTTGTGAAAAAATCCAAGTCCATAGTGTTGATGCTCTGGTTTTGTGTTGAATGCCAATGGTGATGTGATTTATAGCCAGTTTTTGTTTGGGTCTATGATTATGAATTTTTGGTAGATTATTATGAATTGGGGCTGTGTTTTAGAGTTAGTTTGTGAAACAATCCAATTCCTTAGTGTTGTTGCTCTGGTTTTGTGTTGAGAGATAGAAGAGAGAGACAGACGTGAATACCTGGTTGTGACTTGGGAGGGAGGAGTGCGCTCTGCTGACGTTGGAAAATGAGCGTATGCTCTATTTGCAGAAAGGAAGAAGGGCGAACAAATGGGACTTCCGTACGATAAAGGATTTATTGCGGTGAGTTCCGTACGAGAAAGGGAGAAGTAGCTCTGTTTGCGAAGTACTTCTAAAATTTTTTTTAATCCAGGTCAGCTGGGAGTACGGTTTGCTCTACTTAAGGGGGCTTCCCTTCAGCAGAATTGTAATTTTTATATCTAAAACCTAGCTCGTTTCTAGAATAACATCATTATTTTTATATGGCTGGTTCTTAGTCTTGACCATTATTGATGGGTTTGATACGCAGGCCTTTGATTGACTTTGCTTATCCTGTGCTTGATCATTGTATATAGTTATATACATTGAATACGCCAGCCGAACAATATGGATAGATCTTCCCAAATGGCTCTTGGTTGGCTGAAATTGTGTAGAGGAAGGATTCACGGAGTATCTTGTAGAGGCAATCAAATCAGCTTCTGTAAATTTGCTATTCAGGCGCTTGAACCGGCGTTGATCTCATCCAGACAAATAGAAGCAGGGTGGCAAGCAATTACCTGAAATTTGCAGCGGAGCGGACAAATATGGACTCGAGTGTACTGTCATTCTACCTTGCAAATAAATTGTAAACATAAACCTTAAAGAAAAAGAAAGAAAAAGTGTAGAAAGTTAAAAACGCACATTGATAAGAATAAAGCAGAATGATTCTATTTTCTTTTTCTTTTGAAAGGCAAAACAAGAAGGTAAGATTGGAATGCAAAAATTTCCGACCATGGACAATTTGAAAGTAAAGAACTAGAGACACTCTTTTAGAAAGTATCAGGGAAACCACCCAAGGACCAAATGTACAGATTACATAATTGTAGATAAGTTGTTGCTCCTCGATAAGGGCTCCACATAAGTTCTTCAAAGCAATTATTCAAGCTGTGGCATATTTGGAGCTAAATCAAGTACTGTAATTGAAGCAAATAGAACTCAAAATATGACCAATGAACACTGTCATGAAACAGCAAATGCATGAAACCCCGTAGAAAAACACAACACTCATTAGTAAGGTCATGTGATAAATGTGAGACCCAATAGAATATGTTTCAACAGATCAACCTCTCTGATCAAATAAAAAACAGGCCTGCTATTCTAGAAAATGCAAGAATCGCAAATGCTACAAGGAGGAAGAAAACCAAACTAGGCACAAACCATAACATACATCTTAACGATCAACTAATGCATCGAAGTGACTGCAGGTATGCGAACTTCCATCTTTCCATCAACTCACATAGGCAACTGATAAGAGAGAGGGAGGGAGGAGAGAAGCTCAACTTAAAAGCAATCAACAAAGCCACTCAACCTCTTCCAATCGTCTGAAAGAGGAAAACCAAAAATAAATCACCAAACAGAGGATATTAACCTCTATAAAATGTTGTTCCAGACAAATGGAGTTGGCCGGGATGTCCTATCTAGTCAAGGGTACCAATCAGAGCTTCCAGCTATCAGGTCGCAGAATGTTGAGGAGAATCGAACTGGCTGTCCTGCATATAAAAGAAACCAAGAAGAAACATGAATAAATGGATATCTTGCAAAACAACTTCTTAAACATAGCCCGCATAGAAATATACATGATACCGACAGATATGGCCAATAAGACAACTCTCATTTCAAAACTTCCTCAAGTTATTTTTCTTTTTTTTTGGTCAAATCCTTGAGTTATTTCTTAATTTGTCAAATAGAGTGGATATACTGTCCATACTCAATGCCTGGTTTCCGAGAACAGTGGCATGTTAATTCTACTTGTTCTCTCTTTATAATTTTTCCTTAATTATAGAATATGAGCAAACTATCCATAGCTCAATATAATCAATACCTGCTCTCTCCACTTTCAACAGTTGCAGAAGCTTGTTCAATTCACCGTCAAAGCAATCGCACAACCTCATTAGCTACTTCTTGCTTGATATTACAGAGGATGAAGAGGTGAAGTCAAAAGCAAAAGTTCGTGAAGCTATTAAGAAAGCATATAATTATAGATATCACGATATATAACAAGTGGAGATCGCCATGTCCCAACAATCATCTTGCACTTACTGAAACATGCCCCGTTCAAAATATCAACAAAAACCAAAGCACGACAGCAGCTGGTTAGCTGGGTCTGCATCCCATGATATATGTAAAATCAGAATCCATATCCATGTTGAGCAAACACAAATGAGAATGGTTAACAAGAGTGTAAAACCAAAATAAAACGTTGAAATAAAGTCCACTAACAAAAAAGTCCGCCTCCAATTACAGAAAAAAGTCAGAATGCATGAAGGAAAACCCCAATAACACCACTAGAATGCGCTGCATCTATAATGTTCCGAAGCGCAAAACTCAGTAATTGCTATAATTTGAAGCAATGAGAAAAGCAGTAGAGCATACAAGAGAAGTATACACAAAAATATATCCATAAAATTTAACACTTCGTAGCCAAAGAAGTGTGCAATAGAAACGTGGGTGTACGAGGCACAAACATACAGTTAAAACAACATGATTTCTTATGTCTTTTTCTTTTTCTTCTTCTTCTTGTTTTTTCTTTTTTTGGTATTTAAACTCTCTTTTCAATTTGTACTCTGTCCACTATCAACACCTAAACCGTACAGCACGCCGGCATACTTCTCCAACGAGCCACTAAAGAAATTTTCCTTCAACTTCCTGAAGGCACACGACGTGAGCAAACTATCTGACCCAGCCTGGTGACAAACCCCAACTCGCTCCACCTCCAACAATTCCGCCAACTTGTTCAACCCACCGTGCAAACTATTGCAAAACTTCATCAAATGCTTGATATCATACACCGTCGGAAAATACGTGTTGATCAAATTAAAGAACTCCACCTGGGTATCCGGAAGATTCTGACACGTCAGAAGCTTGAGCAAGTACCCGAAGTCGTAGCCGCTGTGGAAGGTCACCCAGTGGACGCTGTTGTTCAAAACGACACCAGAGGACATGAGCAACTCCCCGAAGCGCACCGCATCGACGCCTCTCTCGTTGTTCTTCCGGAAATCTATGTCGCTCTGGCGCAGGAGCTCGATCGACTCGTTGGCGAAGACGTCCGAGTTGGGATCAAACTCGCGAAAATTGAACTGCCAGATGAAGTGCTGCCCGGTCCCGCAGGTGGGGAGGTTGCCGCGCTCGTCGGAGAAGGTGAGCCCCAGCTGGATCAGCTTGAGCACATCCACATTGGCTTTTAGGGTCTGGTAATGGTACTCGTAGCTGGACCCGAAGTTCCCGACGGGCCGTAGAACGATCCCGGGGAACTCCGTGTCCATCGCAACATACGGGAAGTTGTCGACGATCTCTCGGATCAGGGAAAACTCCGATTCGAGATTATCGGCCCACACCTCGCGGATCTGGATCGTCTCGCTCTTGGGCAACAGCGGCATTCCTTTTCAGAAGAAATCCTAAACTTCGATCGGAACCGCCGATATCCCCGATTCCACACAAAATTTCATAAGATGAATAGCTCCCGATAAGTAGTGCACTTCCCCTCTCCAAGCGACAACGATCGAATCAGCTCATAATTTCAACAGGTCAAAGTGAAGTTTAGCGCAAAATTAATGAAGCTAAGCAAGATTGTACGAACGATTCAGAGGAATGGCTGGCTATATAGTGGATCTGACCCTCGAATAAGGAAACTCGAGGGTTTGAGATGCAGATTCGAGGGAGAAAAAGAAGACCAAATGGGCTTTTTTCGGCCTGTTTTGGTATTATTGAATTAGGCCTCTCTCTCTCTCTCTCTCTCTCTCTCTCTCTGTGGAGTTTGTTTGCTATATGGATGATGAAGGCGGCGGAGAAGGAACGAGACAGAGATGTTTATTAGGTCAGAAATGGTGGTTCCTTCTTTTCCGGCTTTTAATTTATTTTTGTTTAAGAAAGATAATAAATAACATAAAAATATAACACAAGAAAGAGACGGACCTAACAAAATGTCCAAACTTCAAAGCCCGGAAAGGATATCATATCAAAACAAATGTTCGGCCCATATGAACAGATCATTGTTCCAAATACCTGAAAATGACAGTTATTAACTGTATTGAGACCATAACAGAACATCTTCGTATTAACATCTGTTTCTTGATATATCGTTGAGCATGAGAGTCATAGCCAGAAGTTCATTTCTGGTAGACAAACAAAAATCACTGCAAATTGGCCCCTGACCTCTCAAACACAAAAATATAATAATATTTTTTTCTTGGCATATTATAAGTTTATTGGAAGTTGGAACTTATCCGTTAGAATACATTACATTATATCATATTATATCTTTTAGCTTCATAAATGAAATGAAATTATAAAATTTAAATAATCACATTATTATTTCTTTTAAAATTTTCTTAATAGACTTGTTAATGCCTAAATTTTGCATAACAGTCAGGTATAGAGAAAATAATTATTCCTGACCTACGATATTGATTCTAATGTTGATACAATACTCTTCGCATTCATCTATAAAATATATAGTAAACAAGTAAATAAAGAGAGATACAAAAATTTACATAGTTCGACATAAAAATCTACATCTATGAGTTGTATGAGAGTAAAATCCACTATAATTTGTAATTTTATAATCTTATATAGCCTCACATATCGTTTAATACAACAAAAAAATTTAGTCCAGGTGTAAGTCGTAAATAGGGAGCTTGTCGAGTGATCCCCTTTATTTATAGAGATCTGGTCTCTTCTTTGAAGTGCTAGAGTTCAACTTGTTTTGTGAAGCCTTTTTATTTTAAGAGTCTGAGCTAACTTTTTTTTATTTATCTCTTCTTTACATTATCTATTTCTTATTTTATCTTTTGACTTTATCTCTTTTCTTTTTCCTTAAGAAAAATATAGTTATATATTATTAATCTGTGCATCAATATTATGTGATTGGTCAAAAAGTAAATTTTATTGAAAATAATGTTAATCTAAATTTTAAATATAAATAAATTAATATTAATATATAGATTAATACGTAACTGTACTTGTATGTAACAAAACTATTTCCCTTGTGCCTCTAGCTTCATCTTTTCAAAGGGTCGGACGAAGTCAATTTGGTCTCCGACAAGACTCATGCCCTTCTTCAAGTTAAAATAAAACTAATGAGCTTTGGATTATTATTATTATTTGGTCTTCGGCCGGAAAATCTGAAGAAGCGTTCCATATTGGGTTTAAGTTGAAGTGTCCAGAATATAAAATGTGGCGAGCCCAAGAGCAGCCCATTATCTGGGCTGGATCATAGCACGACCCAACGTACTCTTGATATTCTAAAACTAGGGACAGAGCCGTAAATTAGGCTCAATGAGTAGGGTTTTAGGGCTTGCATTATAAAATCCGTTGTTTCGTTCGTCATTTCGCTTCGCTTCCGCCTACGCAGACACCTTTTGTGTGCTTCGGCCGCTCATCTTCCAGGTCTTCTTTATATTTGGCATTGTAGTTTGTTCTTATTTGTATTGTTATTTTATTTTTGTAACTTTATCAAAAGAGGTACCAAACAATTAGCTGTTGGTATTTGGAATCTGGTTTTCTTTAATCAATTTACACCTTGATCTTATTCAGGAACGAGAAAGGAAATAATTTTCAAGCATCAAGAATGTCGGGGTAAGTAATCATTTTCTGTTAAGAATGATTACTTAGACGGATTTTCCTTTACCTGGTTTTCTGATATTCTTGTATGATAAGAAAGCAAATTCGCTTTGAATGTGATTTTTGTAAAAATAATAGTTTCAGATACGTAATGGTTACTGAATATGTTCATTTGTTTTTATTCGTTATAACTCTGAGCTGGTACTCTACTGGGATTTGCTTGCATCATAAACATCTGAAAAGAGTTAATATTTTTTATTTCTTTAATAGAGTTGGCCAGTGATGAGTAATTTGGGGGCGGTTCAATCTCTGGACATCAGTGCACCAGAAATTGAAAAGGGGTAACAGACAAAAGAAGTGTAGGGGAGAGTTACAGATTTGCATTAGACTACTGTTCGATAAGAACTTATCATTTCAGAGTGAATGCAGTGTTAGAAGATTGGAATTTTTTTTCTACAGGTGGTTGTGGATTCAATTTATTTAGAGCCAGAGATCCACATGAAAAAACTTGCTGTTAATTGTGTTTATAGTTGTCTGGTTTGGAAATGAACCCATGCTTGAGATGGGTAATACCGGGTTAAAACTTAAATGCTCTGTGGATTACACACTGGTTTCAATCTATATCTTGTACAGTGAAGAGGCTGCTGTCGCAGTGGAGACACCTGCCCCTCTTCTAGGGGAGACCATGGACATCATGACAGCCTTGCAGCTCGTGCTGAGAAAATCGCTTGCTCATGGTGGGCTTGCCCGTGGCCTTCATGAAGGTGCAAAAGTAATTGAGAAGCACGCTGCCCAGCTTTGTGTTCTGGCAGAGGACTGTGACCAGCCCGATTATGTTAAACTGGTTAAAGCTCTCTGTGCTGACCACAATGTAAATTTGATGACAGTTGCTAATGCAAAGTCCCTAGGCGAGTGGGCTGGTGTAAGTATATTCCATTTCAAGAATTTTGATGCCTTTATTATTACTGTTTTTTCTTTTTCTTTTTTTTTTTTTTTTATGTTGGAGAACCTTTACAAGGTAAGGCCCTTTGGAACCACCCCTGCACAGTAAACCTCGATCCTGTGTATCGAACTCTCGGAAATTTTTCTACACAAAATTGTTTGCACCTATGAGGTGTTGAACCTTGCACTTTGAAGGAAGTGATACCCCAAGGCCAAGGCTTTTGCCACTTGGGCCAACCCCTTGGGGTTCTTTAGATACTTTTATACTCATTTAGAAAGTTAAATGATTGTAGAGCTTAACATAGAGATTTACTGCCACCTTTAAGCATTAAATCACCATGGTTAGCAAAGTTGTACAAGTGTCGTTGCAGCATGTTCCGACGTCGTTTTCCAGACATACACCTGTAATTGAAATTCTCCAATTTTGTAAGAGAACATATCTAAGGGAGAAAGAAAGAAAACAAATGATTTTTACGGAAAATTTTACATTTTGTACGATTGAATAAAGAAACTCTACTTGTCAAAAAATATTTTTTCTTTGAACGGAACCTCATCAAGTTGGAAGTCTTTGGACCCACCGCCACTAGAACCATGTATCAGGTTATCAAGTTGGGAGTCGAACCTAAGATGAACCTACAGTTCATCTCAGGCTCAGCCTTTGACCATCAGGTTGCACCAGGTAAAGGTCCCGCTAGGTGTATAAGTAATAATTAATAGCTAGTGAAGTAGTAATAGCTGTTCATGCAATTGATTTCGACTTTTCACTGTTTAACCCACCATCTTTTGGTTAACACCAAGATGCTAATATTTAAGGCTACGATTGGGAACACAAGCTATTTCACTACTATTTACTTATTATTTTACTACTATTCACAAATATTCTGAGATATTCTTAATATCAAAATGGGCTCTTAGTGGTTGTTTTTAGTTTTTACTTAGAAGAAATGCTCAGTGCTTTGGATTTTGGCTTTTATTTTAAATTATTGTATTTTCACTTGGAAGTGATCACTGCTCACTAGATCTGATTCATTCATTGATCAGCTAACTCTATTGTGGTTCTATGTGCTCTCTACCATGGATTGGTTTCTCGTGTAGTTGTGCAAGATTGATTCTGAGGGAAAAGCCAGAAAGGTAGTTGGTTGTTCCTGTGTTGTTGTGAAGGTAAGAAATCCAAGTAGTTTTACATTTATTCACACTAGCTTAGCTGTCTATCAAAAGGCGTCAATTAATTTTCCTACTGCTTTGCAGGATTTTGGCGAGGATCATGAAGCTCTTCATATTGTTAGGGAGCATGTCAAGTCTAACTGAGTGGTAATGGATCTAGATTTAATGGGATCTGATCCAATGCGATGTTTTGCCCTTGGAGACCGACCTTTTTGTTCTTTTGGCGGAATTGAGTGTTGTTTAGTTACTATAACAAGATCTATGGTTCTCTCCTTGTTTGTTCTTTTGAAATAGTATTTAATGCATGCCTCTTTAACAGGATTTTGCTCCCGTTTTGTTTTATTTCATGATAACCAAGAAACATATACGTATTTGATGCCAATATTCTTATTTGATGCCAGAATTCAAATTAAGCACTCAAGAGAGGGGGATAGCGATCGACAATCTAAAATTCTAAACAGTCTTTGATAGAGGAAAGTTTTTTTTTTTCTCTTTCTTTTTAATGAGAGGATAGAGGATATGTTTGATGCGAAAACTCGACACACCAATTAAGATGAAAAAGTATGTGTTTTGAGTGCATTTTATATCGAAATACTGAACTAATGTATTCAGGTATAGGTTAAATTGTGTTGTTGAGTGCATTTTATCTTGGAAAACATAAAGGTTGCTCGTGAGAAAGATGATATGAGGCGTTGAGGATGAGATTTCGTTTCAATCCTCAAGGGGATGTTAAGAAAAGTTTTCCATCTTATTTCTATTAATATCATTTTAATATTATATTTTTAATTCAATTTTTTATTTCTTAATTTTCAAAATTTAACGAATACTTAATTTAAAATATTTTATTATTATCCACAAATCATCTTCCGAAAAAAATAACGAGTTTAAACATTGATCTCAAGCATTGTTTTCACTATGTTCAATATCAATGCCCCCACCAATGAACACACTAATGAAAAAGCACAACGCACTATTTATCATCATTCTCGAGCCATCCAATCATCACTGACTATCACGATGGAAAGATGCTTTTATCTTAAAATCCAAAATGCCAAACCTTAATCAAATTTATGGTTAAGTACGTCCTTTTATAAAAACATCTGAATTATTATTATTATTTGAAATTAAAAGGCATTGGAAGTGTAATTTAGATAATAAAATAAAATAAAATGATTTTAAATAAAAGTTAAATAAAATATAATTAAAATATAATTTTTTAATATTATTATTATTTTAAAATTTAAAAAAATTAAATTATTTGTTATATTTTATATGATAATTTAAAAAAATTATAATAATAAGATGAGATGAGATGAATTGAGAGTATGTTTATACCTAAACTTATTCTCACACGAGAAGTTGTGCGCATTAGTCCACTCTTCCATCTATAGCACGCATCTTCCTCCCATGTTTATTTATTTTAGAGTTTTTGTATTCATCATCTCCTTACATCATTTTTTTTTTAATTTTTTTAAATATGATTTCAAAGTTTGATCACATCATGGCACGTTCAAAAAAATGAAAAAGGAAGGGCAGCATGGTAATTCGTGGGGAAGACGAGCACAGACATTACAACTTGGGCAGCCTCAAAACGGCAATAAAGCGCCAATGAGAGAGCAACAAAATGAAATCAAAATGCGAAAAAACGGAAAATCCTGTACCGGAATTGAGACCCAAAATTCAGCCAAAATTGATAAGATGGGCGGAATACGAAACTCATTTGTAAGGCTCTGCTTGACTGCTTGCATGATCAACACTTAGCTTAAAACCCCTAAACTCGCTGTGCTGAGTTGTTAGCACTCTTGGCCATTTCCTCTGGTCGTTCAATTCCCCCCTTGGGCTTTATATGGTGTCAGTTTTAGTGAAATTCTGCAAGAGCTTTCTGGGGTTCTGAGCTGAAAATGACTTCCTTTGAGGGAGACCTCGAGGAGCAGCTTAAAGAGGCTGGGAATAAGCTCATTAACCCTCCTTCCTCCATTGACGAGCTCCTCAATCTTCTTGATGTAATGACCCTTTCCCTTATACGTATATAATGCATTTACCTTTTGGGTTCTTATAAGTAAATTAATTTATAGGAAGGCTGGTCTGGTTATGAGTAGTAATATGGGTTTAGAAGTAGCAGTTGCTTAGTCAATTTGCGGGTGGTGTTAGATGGGTTTCCCCTTCACAAGTGTCCATCTTATTATTTAATCTTTCAACTGGGCCTATGCAAAGCTGGATAAAGATAGTTTTTTGCTAATTTGTAGTGAAGGAGGAAGAGTTTTACTATTGCAATATCGAGTACGTGATGACTTGACATGGTTTAATTATGGCTCGTCTAATCAATATTATGGTTTTCTCAGTTAGGTGCCTATTGGCGTTGGTACGGGTTTTCTTTTCTCAATTGCTTATTGTAATGTTCCAAATGAGTACATACACAAACACAAATTTTTGGAACATTGATTCAATTTTCTTTGTTGATGATGGACATTAAGCTATTCCCCCCACCCCCTTTAATTATGGATTTTTTCTGTCCTGTGTACTTGGGGCTACGCTAACTTCATCAATGAGTACAGATAAAATTCTGTTTAATCTATCAAAAGAATTATTTATGGATTTTTTCCATTATATACTTTAGTTCTTTATAGTTCTTTTTCTTGACTTTATAAATCTGTTGAGTGCCAATTTGAGCTTCTAATCCATGCAGCAAAATTGTTAATGTGTTAACTTGGAAATGTTCAGCCTTTGTCTTGACTTTTTATTTCCTTCTGGTTCTGAATATTTTTCTGGTAATAATCGTTGATTTTGCTCAATTGCTTTTAGAAAGTTGAGAATTTGTTAGCAAATGTGGAACAAGCGCCGTCAGAATCTATGAAAGATGCACTTTTACCCTCGATGAAGGCACTGATCACTGTTGAGCTTTTGAGACATTCCGAAATGGACGTGAAGGTTTCAGTTGCATCTTGCATTACCGAGATTACAAGGATAACAGCACCAGATGCCCCTTACAATGACGAGCAAATGAAGGTACTCATAACAGTTCAAAACAGTCTCGAATCAAACTCAAATTTTATATTAAAACAACGTTGAAGGCAATAAAATCTCATCAATATTGATCTGGGATCTTAAATCGACTGCTTATCCAATTCATTGATGCTCAGGAAATCTTTCAGCTGACTGTTGCAGCATTTGAAAGTTTCTCTCATGCGTCCACTCGCTGTTATACTAAGACGGTTTCAATTCTTGAAACTGTTGCAAGGGTCAGGTCATGCTTGGTGATGCTGGACCTTGAATGTGATACATTGGTTGTTGAAATGTTTCAAAATTTCTTAAAACTCACCAGGTAAGAGCAATATCAATGGTGTTTATTATCCTCCTAACCCTCCACAGTTGCTAATACTTAGGTGGAAAGAAGATTTTTGGTTGTCTTGACGTTTGAAAATATCTTGAACTTCCACAAACTCTTGTAATATCATATCATGTCCAGAGTGATTTAATTTGAGTAGAGTTTCTTTTCACACATAACTAACTTAAACTTGCACGAACTTATGGAAATAAAGAAGTTTAGCATGCAAATAATGGTGATGTGTAAACTTAATTGCATAGAAGTTATCTTATAACATATTTACTCATCGAGCATTACATGAACAATCATATTGGTTTCCTTGTATGTTTTGGTATATTATTGTGCTTAGGTCCTGCAAGTGTTGATCTTTGTTTTTTTCCCAATGCTGCAAGAGATTACTCTTTGATGCCTTAGAATGTTTACATTTTTGTGTAACTTCATTCACCTTCTGAAGTAACTAATAACTGTGGGTTTGTTCTTGTGCAACTCAAGGTCCAACCCTCCACTCTCTGTATTTTCAGCCATGGAAACAATTATGACCATGGTCATAGAGGAAAGCGAAGAAATTTCCTTAGATCTTCTCATTCCACTCCTATCTAGTGTAAAAAAGGAAAATCAGGTAATCTCGTCTGCTTAACATTTGCTTCATATCATTTTCCTTATCAAATGGGATCTTATGTATCTTTTATTCATTTGTTTCAGACTGATTCACCCATTGCATGGCAATTGGGAGAGAAAGTTATTACTAATTGTGCTGTTAAGCTTAAACATTATCTTAAGGAAGCAGTGCAGTCTATGGGTATTGCTTTGGATGACTATTCTCAAATTGTCACTTCTATATGCCAAAGTGGACCCACCCTTCTTGAACATGAACAAGTCAATGGCTACGGGGAGCATTTGGTGTGTTTCAAAATTCTCATTTATGAGATGATCTCAAGCTGGCCATTAATTCGTCACCTAGTTAATCTATAGTGATGGTCCTTTTGAATTTTGACTCAACTGCTAGACTTCACTTTCCTTGCAGTTTTTACCTGCAGTAAGTTCATGACTATTCTGTAAACGGTGTGGATAGGTGTCTTTAATGGCCATGCATGGAGTTAGAAATTGGCTAGCAACGAAAGATTCCACTGAAGTAAGGATCCAAAACAAATGAAAACACACAATTGTATGAAGAACAATATATTCAAGAGAAAATCACATGCCAGCTCTATTGTACTAATGAGTATGAGTAACAGCTTCTATGCCTCGAATGCATAAAAACGCGCAAAAAGCCTTTGGCCATATTTCTCAGAAGAGGAAAATATCTCGCACCTAGTATTGTGCTTACAAAAGTCTAGAAAATAATATAGACAGAACATCAACCGTTAGTATTCCACATCACCATTACTGTAACAGGGTGAATTATTTTATTATATTTTTCTTTTATCTGGCATTGTAACCATATGTTTATTCTCCTGTTCAAATTTCTGCATGAAAATGAACTATATTGGATTGTGAGTTGTAATACAAAGCTGCCTCGAAAATTTTGCAGATTTAACAGACGATTGAGTAGTCGGCCATATTTATGTCCAATCTAGTTATGAATTCTTCTTCTTCTTTTTTCACTCTTTCTTGTCCTGCATGTATTGACTGAAATGCTGTCAGCCCTTTTTTTATGCATATTCATGCAACATTCTTCTTCCAATTGTATGTGGTCTATAATTTGGTATTGGGATCAAGCTGAATGAGTTTTTTGTCTGTAAATATTATTAATATCTTAGAGTGGTAGTTCTGATTAATTGCATTTATGTGCTTCAGGCCCATGAGAATAAGTTAGGGAAACAGCCAGGTTCAAGTGAGCCACTCCAGGTATGTAATTTCTCTCATCCCCAGTTCATTTTCTATTGAATTTTGTTTTGTGTTTCCTGTTGTTTGATTTGATTACTTAATACTTCACAAAATTTAGATTTTTGTCAACCAGGTGATCAAGGGTCTTGCTCCAGATACTGTGTGTTGTACCAAAATTGGCCAATCTGTGGATGGTACTTTGAAGTCAGTGATGAGTAATTTCGCTAAGAATGATAATACTTTCAAAAAAGAAAAAATTTCAAAATCATTACATCGTCTTCTTACTAGACATAACAAAAGCATCAGTGCAAGAAGCAATGCTGAACCTGGCAGCGTAGACTCTAAGAAGGCAACCAAATCAGAAATTCAGCGAGTCTCTCTTCCAAAGAAAAGGGGTAGGAAACCTAATTTTGTAATGAATCCTGAGGAAGGCTACGACCATATTTTGATTTCTACAGGAAGAAAAACTACAAATGTGCGTTGCAGAAAGTCTCATGATGGGGGGGGAGTTGATGATTCACCTTCTGAAAACCTAGATCCAGGGAAGGTCACTTCATCACTTGAAGATGTGACTGAACTTTCTGATTTTCAACCTAAAATTAACAAGATAGTAATTGCTGCTGCACCATTCACAGATCATTCGCTTCCTGATGCTAGCCATCCTACAAGTGGCCAGCCAAAGCAAAAAGGGAACACAGTTAATCAAGATGCCAACCCTAATTCCCTATCAAGGTCAAAGAAAAGGTACTTGAATTCTCGGGTTGGGGAGAAAGCATCACAATCTGTAGATCTCAGTTTGAAAAAGGAATATGAAGTTTTGCATAACTCTAACACAAAGCCACAGGGACACACGAGAAAGATTAGAATTGCTACAAAGACCAAGGAAGAGACAACTCTAGCTCTTGGATATGTAGTGTCGGAGAAGGAAGTTGCTGTCCCTTACATTCCTGCGGAGAAGCCATTGCGGCCATCTGCTATGAATAGTAGATCATCAATCCGAATGTTTATTAAGAAAAGAAAGAGGGATAATGCTACTTGTGAAAAAGATATTACTGAAGCATCTAATAGAAAGGTACTGCTACTCCTTTCTAATTCTACCAATTGAGATGTATGTTCAACTCCACTATTAGCTCTCTCTTTCTCAAGCACACACTTTATTTTTCTCGTTTTCCTTTTAGCGTTTTGTTGATTGGTTTTCCTCCCTCTTGTCACCACTTTATAGATGATTTCTAAGTCTGCTAGTAAGTCAACCGATAGAGATGGCAGTTACTTGGAAGAAACTTCAAAAACAAAACTCAGGAGGAAGCATACTGCCACAAAGGAAAAGGTGTGAATATGTAATCAGCTTTATGACATAACTTGTGTCTGGTTAGTGAAACATTGACATATTCCGGTTATAATTTGGAACTATTACTGTTAATAAAATTAATCTAATACTTTCTTTTTGTGATCATTTAGCTAAAAAGAAATCTTAGGAAACTTCTCAGGTTTGTTTGGGCCCTTTGTTTTCTGTGAGTAGTTGAAAACGTTCACTTATGGTCTTAGTTTATGGTCAGTTTTGCTACTTGTAATACATTGTGGGAATATAACTGCGCATGTGTGCTATTTATTTGAATAATTTTTGTTATTTGAACTGAATATGCCCTTATTTCCTCATTGTGATGTCCCTGTAACTGTAAGCAACATGGGTATAAGAAAAAACTAGATTATTAATATTGCAACTTAATGTTCACAATGTAAGTTCTGATTATCAGACTCAAAACATTCATTCAGGTTTTGCCTGTTTTCTGTAATTGCTATTGAAAAGCTTTTGCGAAGTCTTAGGTCTCGATTGTTTTCACAAACCATCTCATCTCATCTTATTTAATCATTACAACTTTCTCAAACTCCCACGCAAAATATAATAAACAATTCTACCTTTTCGAATCCCAAAACAAAAATGATATTAAAAAATCATATTCTAACAATATTTTGGTCAACTTTCATCTCATCTCATATGTGTAACCAAACGAGACCTTATTCATATGTCAAAGTTCTGGCGTTATACTGAAAGGCCTAGGGATATGCAACACTTTAGGTTAATATGCTCCTCCCCCCCTCCTCCACTTTGTCGTTTAAGTTATATGTTATATATTACAATTTCTGGCCTTTTTAACTTATCTGTGGTTAATTTTTCTAATCCAGTCTTCTAAAAAGTTTGATCTTGGTGAGCGATTGGTTGGTAGCAGCATAAAAGTTTGGTGGCCGTTGGACAAGATGTGAGTACGTAAGAACTGATAATAGAACATTCCGCTTTGTAATATTCTTGTTAATCCTTAACTTTATCATTCCATCTTTCCAAGTTGGTTGTGTTTACTGGATTCCAATTATTACCCGTCCTTTTAGACCTTGATAAAAATTTAGGCTCAATAAATTGTAAGATACTTAAAAGAAAAAAATATAAGTTCTGTATTTTGATAAATAAGACTGCAGGTTGCAATGCTTTATATTTCTTTACTAATATTCTAATCTTTAGTTGAGTTAGTTCAACAGTGATAATGCCCTCTTCAGTTAATAGTTCTCCAAATGGTGGTGATCTGGTATTTGTTGAACCTTGTTATGGCTCTCAACTATAAAATTCAACTACAAGAGGGTATTAGTTGTTGAAGAAGTCAAAACCAAAGCTATAAGCAACAATAAGGACCTAAGAGGGATATAGCACAAGATGAAACCATCGGCCATTCATCAGATGATGACTAATTGAGGGAAGCGATCTATAGAAGAGAAACTCTTGCACATGATGTGGAATTGGTGAAAATGTACATGGAGGAATGATTGATTGGGAGAACGATTTTGGTTGAGATATGGAGAAGCTAGTAACATACTGTTCAGCAGTTGACTTATGAAATGTATTTAGGCACTTGGAAAGTGAGGGAATATGATGATGATATGGTGACATTTTGAGACTGGTGAGACCGGCAGTCGAGATCCTCTTGTACTTTTACCTTGCCGAAACATTTGTAGGGGCTGTGGTAGTCTGGAAGAATTTTGGAGTCTGGTGTTTCCTTATAGAGTTGTTAAAATGAGGTTGAGATCAAAGTTAATGCTACTTTTGAGTCTGTTTCTGCCTGTTGGCAGAGGCTATCAAATAGGAAGCATTGAAGGGCCTATTTGGATTCCCAATATAATTGAGCAAGATCATACCTATTTGAACTACTCACAGTAGTAGCAGCGTAAAGGCCATATGTTGTGGGGCTGCCTTAATATAATCTTTATGTTTCAGATCATTCTCTCTCTCTCTCTCTCTCTCTCTAGAGAGAGGTATTTTCTGTGATGTCCCAAGGACCCTAAATATGTGATTGTTCAATTTATGACCATCTTTTCCGCATGAATTTTTGTAGTTAAGCACCAGTGACATTCCTGCTCTTAATTAAAAGGTCTTCTTTTATTTTCTTACAAGGTAGTTCTTATTTTGCAGATTCTATGAAGGTCTTGTAAATTTTTATGACCCTGTTAAAAAGAAGCACCAGGTGGGATATCTCTCACTAATCCCGGCATGCAATTCTCTCTCTCTCTCTCTCTCTCTCTGCATGATGTCTTCCAATTACTTGGGCTTCGCTCTCTGTGTATTCAAACCTACGTGTTTAGCTCCTCTTATGCAATCACAGTCCATTTTTGTGTTCTCTCAGCCTTGGGTGACCATGCTCCTCTTGTCCTTGCTGCCAGATCAAGGATAAGAGGATCATTTTAATGTGTTTTTCTCTGCATATCATTTCCTTTGTGCTTGATATAGTTCTTAAATTTTTCTCTACTGCATAGGTGTTATATGCTGATGGAGATGAAGAAATCTTAAACCTCAAAAAGGAACGCTGGCAACTAGTTGGGGATAATGTTTTGCCAGGAGTGGGTTTTTTTGGTTGTATTTACATTTGTTTTTCTCACTCTTAACTTATTTTAGAATAACAAAAATGAAGTAATTCTCGTATACTCTTATTATGCCGAGATTATTAACAGGGCCAAGGGACTGATCTTCCCGAACTATATGCTACTTGTGATCTGTAAGTATTAATATCTTATGGGTTTTTTCCTTTCAAAATAGTCTCTTATTTTGCATATGGATACATGGCAACCAAATTTGTTAGTTGTGCTTCTAAGTTGTAACTATACTGTCACGCAAAATTGACACCCTTTGGCCATTATTTAATAGTAATGTGAAGCAAGTGAATAGTTTACCTTTAATTTACTTTATTAACCTTATGCAGTCCATTCCTTAATGCCATGGAAATGAAAATAGATAAATTAAAATGCAGAGACAAACATAATTTGCATGCCGTGTAAAGATTCTGCATTAATCATTTTCCTTGATCCACAAGAGTTGATATGGTGATTGAGGTGTATGTTGTTTCATTATACTTGTATCTCATATATATATATCTCTCTCTCTGGGATGTGCATTTTGAGCAGACCAGAAAAGAGGAAAGGGAAAGTAAAGTCACAGTCAGCCAAACGACAAAAGGTTGATGCTTCTTCAAAAAGGTTGATACACATTCTATTGAAAACATATGAATGTTTCCTTTGGTTTATTTGTCCCTAGACTGAATTCTGATGGCTTTACAGGATTCAAGCTTCGGATGGTATATTCAAAGTTGTCAAACCTACAAAATCTGTGGATGACCCTTCAAAGGCAGATGATGGTCATAAAAAATTTACTGGCAAGTTGAGGATTGAGAAGCTAAAGGCCGGTACCAGATTGAAACAGAACATACCTAAGACTGTAACGTTGCCCAAGGGATTCCTCTAAGTTACAGGTAAATATTAGCAAGTGGCCAAAGAAATGGAGGTAGCTATTTGACCTGTTTCAGACAAGGATATGTATAGAGTGAGTAGTGACACAAGCTCTCGAAGGCTTATAATTTTGAGTTTAGCAGAGGGTAAGAATAAGTTATAGTCTCTTTTTGTTTTGTTTCTCATGTAGTTGCAGAAGCAAGCATGGAGATGGTTTTTGCATTCAAATGCTGGGTTATGCATTTGAACTCTGACTACAACTTGTTCAAGTCATTGCCCCGATCTGGGTTCGGCTCATCTCCAGTTAGAAATTCTCAAGTTTTCTTCAAATTAGTCTCATCAAAGCTGAGATGTCCGACTTTTGTTCGTTTAACGATTGACATATAGTGATTAATAGCACGTCTCAGACAATGTGGTGCGGTTAGATGTACGCACCATAGAAGCTTGCCTGTGACTAAAAAGCGATCGTTGAAAGCCACACGGTTCAAGTCCAGTGCAATGATCATGTCAGTTGAAAGCCACACGGTTCCATTTGGAGAACTGGGCTTACATGCCATCGTGCTCTTGACTATAATCAGTCTCGGTTTAACAAATAATTCAAAATTTTAATTTCGGATAAAACTGACATTTTCAGCTTATAAATTATTTATTTAAGATTATTATTTACCAAACAAAGAAAACCCCAAGTCACAAAAGTTGCCCCTCCTAGAAATTGCATATTGCTGAAATAAATGGACTTTGAGATGATTTCTTTTTTGAAAGTTTCCGAAACTCTTTTTTAATTGAAAATGGATTTATAACGAATTTGACAAAACATGTGTTCAAAATTTAAGCCCAATGATCTCCGTTTAAAGCATGCATTCATGCATTATAAAGGGGGAGTCAACGGCCCTTTAGTTTGACTTCAACGTATGTCCGAAGAATTTCTCAAGAAAAGCATCCTTAGAAAAGGTAAAAGACGCGTGTGGCGGGAAACATGGAGTTAAGTCTGACCGTCGTTGATTTGAG
Source organism: Carya illinoinensis (assembly GCF_018687715.1). Taxonomy (NCBI): domain Eukaryota; kingdom Viridiplantae; phylum Streptophyta; class Magnoliopsida; order Fagales; family Juglandaceae; genus Carya; species Carya illinoinensis. The sequence goes on from NC_056752.1 coordinate 52,922,501, forward strand.
AAAGGGCTTTGAAAGGATGAGATTCGGAATCAACGGCGAGTGCAAATGAAAAACACATGAACTAGAAACGCATGTAAAAAAAGCCCCCCAATCTTATGTAAGCGGTACTTTATTTTCCTTCAACGTCGGTGACATGTCAATTAGATTCTGCTGTAATAAGGTTTGCTTGTCTGGCTCCTGCCCTGATCTGATGATCTTCTAGATGCCTGACGACAATACCATGTCACACTCATCTCATCGATCGGCCTGCCCTAAATGAATGGCTATTGGCCTGCCCTAACTTAATGGCTATCCTACACACATGATACGTATTATTTATAGGACGATGCTACTCCCACAGTTCACCGAAACACTCCCACATTATTGTTTTTTTTTATAATATTTTTCAAATTCATTAAATATTTTTTGAAAAAAAATAAAAATCATAAATTTAATAAAAAATATTAACTTAACTATTAAATAAATAAAATAAAAATAAAAATCCACACTCGGTGGCCACCATCGGTGATCACATTATGTGAGAGAAGTAATTCCATTATTTATATAAATGGATATTTTTTCTGAGAAAAGATATATGCATACGTAACTTTTTACGACACTATACAAAAATATTTTAAAATTAATAATATTTTTATATAATATTTTATAAAAATATCTTTATTTTATCATATGTATTATCAAATATGTTGTGCAGACATGTTTACTTCTTTTTTTTTTTTCCTTTTTTTATCCCCAAAATTCACATGCCACGTTCTTTGATCTTTTCCAGCTTCTCCCACAAACTAAAATGGCACCATTTTTTTTTTCCTCTAAGTGCCGCTGAGTTGATTAATGAGTTGTATCTACTACTGCTGACAATTCACTGGACGAGAGAGACAGACCAGATGCCTAGACCTATCGTATTGTTCATAAAATCAAGAGCATTGCAAATGAAAACAAATCCTTTGCATAAAATTCAATGGAAAATTCAACTTTTTCGCAAGGCATAGGCGATTATATTGCACTCTGAATTTATTGTTCCTTGAATATTACTCAAGAGAAATGGTCCATACTGATCCAGAGTCTATACATACTTGGATTTTCTGAACCCATAGCGAGTGGCCAACTACTTCAATATCCGTATTTAGATAAATATTTAATCTCCATGCATGCCATTGCCAGCATTTTGACAAGTAAACCATAATTACGTTTCTAGTGTTGTACGGATGCGTGCCTGAATCAGAACGGCGTATTTCAAGATAGACTGTTGATCTGGTCGTGTCTTTTAATTGCTTTAGAATGTTTTTATACTAGTCCAGGTCTTGTTTTTCGACATGAATATTATACGCTAATACCTGTCTTTATTGTTTATTATTAATACATTTTTTCATGGAGATAGGGTTACGCGATATTATCTGAATCTTGGAAAATAACTCAGTGTTGAAACAAAACAACTTCTGTTTAATTTTTGATTATCTATGAAAGATTTTCATTTTTGCTGACGAAATTTTAAACATTTTACTAACGCAAATAATAGATTAATTCATTAGAAAATTCACAAGTCATCCATCCAAATATGTAAGCATATATATATATAGTCAGTTTCCTTCCAAGTACGTACGTGCATATATATATATATATATATACAGATCTGTGGGACATAAAATTAAGGTTGCAAGTATATATATATAGATGGTCGTCAGTTGACTTGAAACTAATGTCAAGATAACAACCAACTATGCAATGATATCACATAATTAGAAAGGCACAAAGTAAGCTGTTTTCTTTGAATTGTTAATTTAATGGATTCCATCATTCCAGTAGGAGAAATTAACGTAGTTGAATGTATGATCATAGATATGGTGGACAGAAATTCTGATGATCTCTGGCTAGGTGGTTCGACAATATATGGTGGGAGAGAAATTCTGATGATCGAACTATATACCTTAATTACATGCACTAAGAGCTGGCATGCATAGTCGGCCCAATATTGGAAGTTTCCCTTGGACTTCGATCTCCACAGGAAGCACTAAATATTTCTTCTGTAGGGATAAAAGTTGGTAAATATTGTCACATATATACTGATCACTCACCAACCCAAAATTTTGGAAGTTTGCACAAGTTATTAATAGCAGATTTTTTTTTAAATCATTTTGTTTTAAAATCCATTAAAAAAAAGCAGACACTTGAGAATTCAAATTGATAGTATAATATCATAGTAATGTTATAAAAAGTCATTTTTATATACTCTATGTATACTCTATTAATGATGTAATTGACTGTCTCAATTTTTTGTAACAAGTCACTTTTACGTATTCTTTAAATACTCCACTAACGTGATTGATTGTATTAATTTTTTGTAATAATCAATTACTTATATTAGTAGAGTACATAAAAAAATATATAAAAATAGCTGCACATAAATTTTTTGATAAATATAACAGGCTTGGGTATATAAGGCTAACTCATGGCTTATTAGGAGTCTACGTAAGATTTATATAAACGTAGTCTACATCAGTGATATATTTGGTATGTCAAACATGAGATATATATTTATGGATATATGTATGTATGTATGTATGTATGTATGTATGATTATTAAATTAGTTCGGAGGATAAAAGTGCAAATTAAGCAAAAGTCAAGCTGGAATCGAAATATGTCCAACTTCCATGAAGTGAAGAGAAGGAGCTACATATATATAGATTATATAACGTGCAAGAACATGAGGCCGTTAATTAAATAATATTACACGAATAGGTAAGCATATATATGTATGTTGGAGTTAGTTGGGGACCTATTCCCTTATGCCAACGTCTTTGCTTATGTTCACAATCCATCTGATCTGTGATGTGACGGTGGGTTAGGTAGCATGCATCATTATCCTTATTTGCACAAACATGCATGGAAAATATGTAATTGCTTGAAATAGCATCAATCTTTTTCATTTATTATATTATATATATGCACGCTAAATTAATGTTAATTAATTACGATCTATTTAAATACATATGACACGAATATTTCTATTTTCTACTTACTAACTTGATCCCGACCACTTCTAGATACGTACCCACTTCAATGATCTCTAATTAAGGGGATGGTACGTAGTCAATATTAATGTTGATCCGCTAGCGTAGAGTATTATCCCTCATTAATTCCCTGATCATGTGCAGGAAATTAATCAAATACGACAGCGTATTAAGACTTCATATATAAGACCTATATATCATATGAGGTGGCCGGGGTTTGAATTTGTGAATGTTGGAAGAAATTATATCGGATGTTGTATTAATTATTCTCCCTCGTGTGTTGGATTAAGTAGAAAAGAGAAACTCGATCCGATAAGGATTAGCGTTTGAATATAGGCTGCATGCAGGAAAACTCTAGAGGTCGATCACTATCAGGGGTATTATAAATTGATGGATCACTATCATGAAAACTACTAATTTACTCGGATAAGAAAAATTGAGGTTTGTTTACATTTTAATAAAAGATTTATACGCTTGTGTATTTAAGATATGTATATATAATCTCTCATAATGTATAATGTTATATATAATTATAAAGTACACAAATATCGTATAATTATTTTAAAAATTAGTAAGATCTATTATTAAAAATTTAATTTTTTTTTAATTCCATAATTATTTATTTTTTAAAAAATAAATACACGGCTCGTATACTCATAAATATCATTTTTTTCGATATTACCGACATGACATGTGTGATCATGTGGCGCTGATATTTGCTCCGTTCACGCTAGCTAATAGACAAATGCATGAACAGTCAACAGTCATGTTTATGTGTCTATATATTAATTAGTGTATACGGATGGTCGTATCTTTATAATTTTTGTCGACGGGCTATCATATCATACATGTTGTTTAATTACTTTGGCAGGTGTGAGTTTATATATGGTACTCCTGATTTATTGGTGTTATGGACGTACACGATAAGGGCATTAGGCATAGGTCGCTTTAATTTAAAGATTTATCCTTAAAGTTTCCAAACATTTATTTTTGTATGCTTTCCAAGAATTTCCAAACGCATGATTCATAAAACATTTGAAGTTTATAAATTATAAGAGTACTCGATTTATAGATATTTTATAAAAGATTATCTACTAAAGATTTTTATAAAAGTAAAATTAATAAATTGATCTATTTACAATAAAATAATATTTATAATTATATGTATTACAACAAACTATATTAATTTATAAATTTATTTTTATAATATCCTTTTGTAAATTTAACATTTTATCTTCTAAAAAAAGATTTATAGGCCGTATAACGGATACCATCTCTACTAAAGATTCTTGAGAATTTTTTTTTTTTTTTGAATAACAGATCACATCCATTCATTAAAGAGGACTTACAAATTTGACTTAAACAAGTCAGTTACAACGGTTATAGCTTCCCAACACACTAATGTGGTTGACATAGTCTAGTCCAGATTGCGAATCTCTAAAGACCTAAGTCTAAGAGACAACACAACTCTATCTAAGATAGAGTTACCAAATCCCTATACCCGACTAAGCGGGATATAGGGTACCAACCCCACCAAACACCGCTAAGCGGAGGGGGGACTAATTTTTTGGATTTTTTTTTTTATTGAAAACAAAGACAATAAAAGAAACTACATGGAAAACACTGTACACGGAAAACCAGTGTAATCCGTAGGTACTGTAGCGCGTGCAACACACGCGCCACTCTATGAGAGAACCAACGGCCAGTCTTGGAAGTCCCCGACTCACAGGTCCCAGAAACGCCGCTCGTGGCATCGGCAGAGGGATTCCCGGTGGCGCGTGAGCACCACGCGCCGGAACAACGGGAAAATTTAACCCGCGCGTGCGGGCCACTCTCCACTCCGATTGGCACCGGATTCGGTGGTCTTGAAGATCGGTGGCTGGGCTACGCCATGGAGGTGCGCGTCTTGGTCGGTGGTCGCCGGATGCTTCCAGATCTGTGATTCCCCCTTATACAGCCGGAAAAACAAAAAAGAAAAAACAAAACCAGAAGGTGGAGGGGAGGGAGGCGGGGAGATGGAGGGAGGAGGGAGGGAGCCTAAGCTCCCACCCCCTCTAGCCGATAATCGTTTGTTGTTGTTTAGAGAGAAGGGAGAGGTTTTAGAGAGAGAGCGTCGATCGCCGTTGATCTCCGTTTTTTTTTGAGAATTTTTCTTGGTCGTATGGATTCAATCCTGTTATTATTATTATTATTTATTTATCTATTTATGCAGTCACTCCATTGTCACCCATTATAATGGTAAGATCACTGGGTGGGCTCAATCCTATTTTTATCTTCGTTTAGTTCATTCCGTGCGCACCGTTTTATTAAACCTGGCAGCCATATAGATTCCGTGCACGAGGGGTGCACGAAATGAACTACGTTTAGTTTTTTTTTTTTTTTTTTTCATTAAGAGTTTTGTTACGTATAAGTAAAGTCGCGTATTAATCTGCATATCAATATTGATTTTTTCATATTCAAAATTTAAATTAGCACGATTTTTAATAAAATTTACTTTTTGACCAATCATATTAAATTAATGTACATATTAATACATAATTATATTTACAATTAGATTTTTCTTTCATTAAACCCGGCAGCCATATAGATTTCGTGCACGACGGGTGCACGAAATGGACTACATTTAGCTTTTTCTTTTGGAAAAATATAATTATAAGCATAATTATACACTAATCTGTGAATTAATGTGATGTGATTAGTTAAAAAGTAGATTTTATTAAAAACAGTGTTAATTTAAATTTTAAGTATGAATAAATCAGTATTGGTACATAGATTAGTACGCGACTGTACTTGTATATAGCAAAACTCTTTTCCTTTATATAAAGAGCCCTAATTAAATACTATATAAATCATTTCAATGGACGAGTACAGAGAAAATAAGGTATAAAAAATATTAATAATAATTAAAAAGAAAAAGTAAAAAGTAAGTACTGATTGGTAATGGACAGTGAATAAAATAAGAAAAATATTTATTTATGCATCGCTTGTCATTTTAATTTTTTTTATTTAATGATTAAAGAATTAATTTAAGTATATTGATGTATTTTTTTAAATATTTAAAAATATTAAAAAACAAAAAATAATAAAAATAAACTAACAGTAACAATGGCGGCAGAAATAATGTATCCGTTTCATGCCACCATCTACGGGTTAGGCAGAACTTCATAATTAGGCATCTCTATGAAAAAAGCAATTTATAAAATAACTTAATTTCTGTTTAAATATTACGAAAAAATAAAGCATAATGATATTAGTAACTTGATTGCTTTACGCTTCTTCTTCCCTTTGGGGACTTTGAAGTTAATCGTGTTAATTACTAATTAGATCAATGCAATAAACATGTTAATTATTTGGACTATATATTGGGAGTAATGTTACAACCATAAAGGAATTATATAAAAGTAATATTACAAACAAACGTGACTTTAATTGATTTGTCAGATTTGATTTATAATAAAAATAATTTTACAATCTGATAAATAATATCAAGTCACATCAGTTTATAGAATTATTTTTGTATAATTATTTTTTAGTTAAAATATTTCTCTTTTGAAAATGATATGTCACTTCACAATTCATATAAAAAAAAATCAATCGACAACTTTTGAAGGTTGTATCGTAGAGATAAATGATATTTATAGTTTTAAGTTGTGTAAAATTCGCTCATTCATTTTAAAAAATTGGATTAATTTAAAATTCAAATGAAAAAAATAAATTTTTTAATATTAAATTATATTTATTTAAAAAAATATATGATATTTATAGATTTTAATACTGTATATAACGTTAGCATATCACAAAAAGGAGAAAAGCAAAAAATATACATGTATAACATGCCACTATCAGCTAGAGGCACATGATAGTGAAGAAGTCGAAGTTTAGGAGATTTTTGTGGCTTCTTTTTATCCCCTCTAGGCTGTTTATCCGTGGTAGGTGAATATGGTAATTAAGTACTTTGGTTTTGTTTTGTATTTTTGGTATTTTATTTTATTTTATTTTGCTTATAAAAGGCATACAAACTTGTCCATAGTTTCCTCGTGCCTAACCCTCGTGATCTCTGCTATTCTAAACGCAAGTTGTTTTTCGTACTCTCCCTTTTCTAAGCAACTCAAACAGTACTGAACACGAAACGGACGACACAATAATCTCTCTCCAAAGAATCCCCAAGATGCCAGTTGATTCTTCATCAGTTTCCGGCCAAACCATATGCGTCACCGGTGCCGGCGGGTTTATTGCCTCGTGGATCGTAAAGCTTCTTCTTGACAGAGGCTACACCGTCAAAGGGACTGTGAGAAATCCAGGTAATTAATTAAGTTGGAGAAGGGATCTCCGCCTTTGGTTTTCTATCAAACGAATGATATCTCCTCCATAGCTGCCCGTTGAGATAAATTTACTTGCAATATGAAGTCCAGATAATCTTCTCGGTTAAAGTAATTGTTCTTTCATTACATAGTATGTAATTTTTTTTTAATATTGATGCATATTGATAATTGTGTGTGCGACTGGTCGATCTGGCTGTACGTACATAGACGACCCAAAGAATGCTCATCTGAAAGAGCTGGAAGGAGCGAAGGAGAGGCTAACTCTATGGAAAGCTGATCTTCTTGATTATGACAGCCTTAAGGCAGCCATTAATGGTTGCGATGGAGTTTTTCACACCGCTTCACCAGTGACGGACGATCCCGTGAGTTCCTTAGATATTCAACCCCCTTAATTATTTCCTGTTAATTCGTTGCTATATATCTACAATTTTTTTATATAACATATATCAGTGCCTGGAACGAACGCTCGATAAATAAAACATGGTTTCGCTAGGTCGACTCAACTGCACCATACATTCTCATGGAATGTGACACCCCATCAAAACATTTTGTGGTGGCGAGTGACGAGTCCCTATCAATTTTAAAGTGAATTTGGTAAAATGATGGAATTCGTTGGCCCTTAATTGAATGTGGAAATCTGACATATCGCGATATAATTCGTCAGTACCATACATGATTTGGACATGGGTTGAGTTTTTTTTATTTGTGGGTCCATATATATGTTTCTCTTTTCTTTTCTTTTTTTTTTCACATCTTTCCTCTTTCACCTACAATATGTTAACCGGGGATAACTTAAAGAAATTCATTAGTAGAGTGAAATGGATTTCTCTTTCTTCGAAATCTATCACCATTTCTGATTTATGAGATCATATTTCGTGATTTTTCTTTACATGATCGCTGGACAATATGTAATTTTAGGATGCTGATATTAATTAGATGAGAACTTTTTAGAGTACTTTGTAATCTAATAATAACATTATTAAGTTTGTATATTCTCGATCTACTACTCTAGCAATTTATTGCTCGAAATCTTTTCAATATTCTATTAGAAATCCCCTATTAATTAACACGGCTTGTTTAATTATGAAAAGGGAAATGAAATTATTAATGGTTTTGTGGCTGTGATTTATAAAGGAACAAATGGTGAAGCCGGCTGTGGATGGAACGAAGAACGTAATTATTGCAGCGGCAGAGGCCAAAGTTCGGCGAGTGGTGTTCACATCATCAATCGGTGCGGTATACATGGACCCGAGTAGGGGTCCAGATGTTGTGGTTGATGAGTCTTGTTGGAGTGACCTCGACTTTTGCAAGAATACCAAGGTTTCATATCCATTTAATTTCATAAATTAAACTTGCTTCTTAATTTCTTCTGATTGGTTTAACTCTCTTCTACCATGTCTGAATATTCAAAGACACAACAGTAGTTTACCGAGCAGGACAAGTTTCCTAGAGCGAAAGAAATTTAATGTTTGGAGAGCCACGATGTTGACATTTGAATGAAATTAGAAAAATACAAAAAGCGAGGGCTAGAAATTTCAACCAAAAGTCCTAACAAATACGAAAACTATTTTAAAGAAAATTTAAATTATACATCAACAAAAGTGGCTATGATTTTGACTGCTCTAGTACAATAACCTATAATAAAAACTAATGCCGCGATCGAATAAATCAATTCGGTGCAGGAAACGTAGAGATGATCTCTATTGATCATAAGATCTTTTACAAATAAGGTTTCAAACTTGTCGAGAGTTTGAATATTTTGTCATGATCCTACTATTTAAGAAATACTGTACACTTATAACCAGAAACGAAGGATTAGAGGTTACAGATGTACCCAACCCTTTATTTTTCTTCTCCTTTTTCTATGTGGACCCTTTGCTAGTTTTGGACTCGATAAATAAAGGGTGAGAGATTTTATTACAATGGGTCCACATAGAAAAAGGAGAAAAATTACCATATCAAAGTACTAATTTGCTAGATCTAGTGTCAACTTACAGAGGAATCATGGTGAATATATTAATATGATGGAAAATATGAATTTGAATTGCAGAATTGGTACTGCTATGGAAAGGCTGTTGCTGAGCAGGCGGCGTGGGAGGTTTCCAAAGAGAAAGGGGTCGATCTAGTAGTGGTGAACCCAGTCCTGGTGCTTGGACCATTGTTGCAACCCTCTGTGAATGCCAGCATCGTTCATATCCTCAAATACCTAACTGGCTCTGCTAAAACATATGCAAATTCCGTTCAAGCTTATGTCCATGTCAGGGACGTGGCACTCGCCCATATCCTCGTTTTCGAGGCCCCCTCTGCGTCAGGCCGCTATCTTTGTGCCGAGAGCGTGCTTCACCGTGGAGACGTGGTCGACATTCTTGCCAAATTCTTCCCGGAGTACCCGATTCCAACCAAGTTAGTTTTTCCAACTGTTCATGGTTATATACGGTCCTTAATATTGTTGTTGTGTTCCTCCCTCTTCACGTGCGAAAAAATCAGGTTGCCTGTTTCATAATTAAATTTATTATATATTATATATGTGAAATGTTTTAGTTATAAAATAAATTCTAAAATTAAATTAATATAATTTAACGCGGTAAAAAAATTATTATAGAATAAATATAGTTCATTCAAATTATATTAATTTATAACAAAATTTTTATAAAATTTCTTTTTTAGGTATCGTTTCGATTTCTATTATATATTCCTGTATATAATCACGGTTGTATAATTAATGTGTAGTTTAAATAGTAAAATGAGATGAAATAATTTTAAATAAAAATTAAAAATTTAATTAAATATTAGTTATTATTATTATTATTATTATTATTTTAACATTTAAAATTTAATATTATCATGTCATCCGGTCTTATCTTATCATGTTATCGATGCATTCGTATGAATCTCCAAAGAGAAAATTGGATCCCCTTAGGCCTCATCCTTAAAGGGTTGCAGACATATATTGGCCCGCAGCTTTGGACTGATTACAAGGAACTTAATTTCTGACGTTGATATCTTGTAGAAATAACAAGTTTTGCTAGACTGCAAAATTTTGGTAGGAACCCCTAGTACAAGTTCATCAGCTTCTTGGACTTTTGATTGTTGTTGTTTTTTTTTTTTTTTTAATATTTTATTTTCAAGACGTTGATTAGATAAAGAAAAATGAAAATCATTCAATTACTTTACCACTTTATTTAAAATACAAAATAGTTGGTAAGATTGAAATTATTATTTTTTTACGAAGAGTCATAGTTACATTAAAATAATTATAAAGGAATTGTAATATATCATTACCTTTAGATAGATACCTGCTTTAGAAAATTTGTCACCAAATCACTGTCCAAGACATGGTCCCTGGAAGTAACGAAACAGAAAAGTAAAACAAGAAAAACCTGAGAGCTAGATCTGACGTATTGCTTAGGGAAACATGACATAAGTATTGCTATCAAGTGCATGTTTATCTTTTAATTTTGTTCTTCATCATTTCTATAAATTATATATTATTTTTTTTTATTTTTTTTTTGTTGTATTCTTTTTAAATTAATTGTATTCTTTTACTTATTTTTTATATATCACGTATTTGATAAGAAGAATAAAATAAAAAATTAAAAAATTATGTATAATATATGGTATAGGGATAATGAATTGAATTTTTGTTATCTTCGTACGGATGGAGTGAGAAAATGCTAAAAAAAGGCAAAAAAAAAAAAAAAAAAAAAAAAAAAGAATTGTGGACGTGGGAAAAATAGCATAGCCAGATGGGAAATGCAAAAGTCCCTGCTGTATCATTGATGATGATGGTGGGGCATTAGGTGTACCAACTAGACTTTCTTGCGTAAACTGCTGAAAAAGAGTGTAAGAATGATTGAATCCACCACTTTGAGAATAGAATACTAAACTCTATTGATAAAAATAAAAAATAAAAAATACCAGTGGAGCTGGAGAGACCTTACCTAACCCAATGTCACTGTCGGACTAGGCCGACCACTGTAAGATTGATTGAACCCTACTCATTGAATATTATATATGATTAAAAAAATAAAAACTTGTGGAGGTGGAACTGGGTAGTCTCTTTACGTATCCCGATGTCTTCTTCGGATATGGACCTCGAAGTGGATGACAGCCTTTCGTTTGTGTTTTAAGTTTGGAGAAGTTGTTCGGATACATGGCCTCCATCCTACGGAGGGTACTTGTCAAAGTTTATGAAGTTAAGATGCTTTTTTGGTGCACGTACCTGTGATTTTAAAGATAAGTTAGATTAATAGTTAAAAATTAAATAAAATATAATTATAATATAATTTAAAAAAATTTTAAATTTATATTATAATTTTATTATATATAAAAATTTTAAAAAATTATAGTGATTAAATGAGATGAAATAATTTGATATTTAACAAACTTAAAAATAGATTAAAAATGTAGAATTAGGACAAATCTGTTCTTAAAATGACTTGAAAATTTATTACATATTTCTTGACGTTTTCTTTTCCTTTTGGAAAATCAAATAGACTCACTGATAAATTTTAGTTTATATTTTGAACATACCAATTTTCTTGTTTTCAAAGCTAACGAAGTGTCTCAAAATTGAATTGGGATGTAGGTGCTCGGATGAAAAGAACCCGAGAGCAAAACCCTACAAGTTCTCGAACCAGAAGCTGAGGGACTTAGGCTTGGAGTTTACGCCGGTGAAGCAATGCCTTTACGAGTCCGTCAAGAGCTTGCAGGAGAAGGGTGTCCTTTCAGTCCCCACACGGCAAGAAGATTCAGTTCGAATTCAGTCTTCTTGATTATCTTTTCTTTTGGGTGTTACTTTCGTCGAAATATGAAGCGTTGGGATATATATATATATTGAAGACTGTATAATATTTATTTTGATGCTGATTGACAATTTGGGTTAAAAACATATATGCCTGTTTAAAGAAATCATATATCTAGATGATGGTGGTTTTTGTATCGGAGAGTCCAAAGCTACAAAAAACAGCACATTTGAAAATAAAAAAACAAATACTCTCAAATTAAGAAGAAAATAACAACATTAATAACAAAAGATCAATCGATGATTGATTTTTGTTGTTGTTCTTATTCTTGTTGTTTTTAGATAAATGTTAGGGTGTCTATTTCTCAACCATATTTTCTCACCTAGAAAGTGAGATATCGACATCATTTTCACCTTGCCACCTTTCATGTTCTCTCGACTGGCAGTGGTGTTTCTGTACGTTTTCATCTCCTCGTCCCTAGGTCTCAATTAGTATATGTTATTTATCTGAGTTTTGTTATATACGAAGAGAGTCGCGTACTAATTTACATATTAATAATATTTTATTTATATTTAAAATTTAAATTAACATTATTTTTAATCAAATTTATTTTTTAACCAATTCCATCAAATTAATATACAAATTAATATATTATTATACTTACAATTATATTTTTCTTATTCATCTTGTTGTTAGGTACTCTCTCTCTCTCTCAAATCATAGGACCTCCTCGTTTTAAATTTTTTATTTTTTGTTTCTTACCCAATGTAAAGATTCGCACAGAATATTTTCGAGTAACCCTCATGTGACTTCAAATTATCCAACTGCTCATACACCCGACCCGAAACCCATGTCCCGATCCGGCCTGATCAAGCAGCCTTCCATTTAGCCAATTACCCGATTAACCGTCCCGGTGTGTTTTTCAGAATTATCAATTTTCCAACACGACCCTTTTTTCTTAAAAAAAAAAAAAACCAATATATTAGGGAAAAGTTTATTACCTCCTATATAAAAAATAATAATCATTTTAACTAATTTTCAATAATTTTTTAATGGCACAAAATTGACCTGAAGTGCAGTTGTGGACCAATCAAAATGCATGGTATTTTTAATTCTTAGACTTTTTCCATTTTGAATATGACGTCACGCACACAAGTTTCTATTTTTTTGAGTTCAAGAACCGGAGGATCAATATCAATAACAATTTAGATAAATATAGCCAATAAGGGCAGCTTTAATTCGTACATTCATTATTAGTTTAATCTCATTAATCAGATGTTACATTTTTAGAGATCTTCAATATATCATTTTTCACGTGAAAAGAAAAAAATACATTAAAAGACAAGATATGCACGCACGCCCAAGTATTCAAATCAATCTAATTATTGTTGTAAACCATGTTGGATTGTATGACCACATTTATCTAGTCGTCAAATGCATAGTGAGCTAGCATAGTCCCCCTTTGTACGCCTATATATATCGTTAAATTCTTTAAGAAAGATATAAGTTTGATATACAGATTAATAACAGAACTTCTCTGTCTGAGTTCTCTCTCATTCTTTCTCTATGTTTGAAACTCTCTCTTTATTTTGATTTATTTACAACACGTTATCAGCACGAATCTCGTTGCAATCCATGATCACCGATCTGAAATCGGTCGCTACCAATCATACGCTCGTTTCTGCCTTTCTTCCGAAATTCATCACTCGCTCGCACGAACTCAATCTGTCTCTGAAGGAGACATCAACTGGTGTGAGCTTGTCCGGAGTATTGAACTTCATGGACAGGTCCGTGGGAGAGCAATATTCGGTGATGGGAAGTTGGATCTAAAAAGCCAAGGCGCAGCTTACGTGTTTGAGACCCTACTTCCGGTCCTGTGTTATGTTCGTCCTCGACCTGAGCTCAAAGTTTTTTCTGATCTAGTCAATCCAGTACGAGGGTTTATTTGCTTGTTTGTCCGAAATGTCCACCGCCTCCTTCTCTCTCCTCTTATGCGTCTCTTTCTTCACACGCACACGACTCTGTCGAGTTACTGTGGCGCCAAGGGATTGGACTTGAAAGGATCCGGGAGTTTGAGATCGATTCCATCCGGTTCGCCGAGCTGATGATGTTATCGAGGATCGTCTGCAACGACTCAATAACTTGGGTCACTTTTTACAAGTTATGCTAGACTGCATCCTGCTACACCTAGGTCGCTACCCAGCTCCCGACTAAGAACCCAGATGCACCGATTATGAAGGTCACGGACCGACTCCATAAGCTCAAAATCAAGTCCAATCCCTCACTCTCGCCCCAAATCGGAAAATCGAAGGCTCCAATGGTTGAACCATCTTCTCCAAAAGTCTCATGTATGGGAAGGTTGAGATCGAAGAGAGACCGTAATCACAGATTGAAGGATAAGCATCAGTCCTCTGAACCGGTCGTGGTCCGGTCGAGTTGAGCTCGTTCCCTTCGTAGAGCTCCGGCGACCAATAGAGAGGCCAAACCAATGCTCTCGGCTTCGGCATTTTTTTTTAGTAGCATTTACCACCACAGCAGAACCTATGGAAACAGAGACCTTCGGATCTTCCCTGGCTGAGGAGATCGGCGGCGAAAAACTGCATAACCCCAGTTGGCGTAGATGATGCAGATCTTCTACCGTATTGATCTCTCGGCGTCAGCACCGATCGCCTTTGCTAATTCCTTGAATTACCTACAGCAACATAAACCCAGCAACTAATTTCCTTGCCTGCTGATTTTTCCCACACGAAGAGAAAATATGGAAATAAGTCAAAAAGGGGTGGCTGGAAGAAGCCGCCTATTATTTCTATTTCTATCAAGGCCTAAAAAGGCTACCCACTTTTATTATACTGTTATATTTTCTCACTTATAATATTATATCTTGAAAAAATGCAGGGTGTAAAAAAAAAAAAGAAGCTTGATTTATTTGGTGATGAGTGAAGGATCTGGTAAGATGCTGTCGGGGGAAAGAATCCAAAAATAAAGAAAAGATTTACGGAAAGGCACGGCGTAGATAAGGGATAAAATGAGAAAAGTCATAAACAAGGACCAGTTTAATGGTGGGAGGACTTTTTAGCCCTATGATGGTTGCTGCTCGCCTACACTCCTGCAGTCTGCTACTGTATGCTTTCTTTATCTTATTTGATTATTTGTTTATAAATAAAATTTTGTATTATGATAGAAAGCGTGGAGACAGACTGATCAACAAAGAAGTGGGGCTGTGAGGAATCATTCAGTACGCTGCGTGTATGGTTCTAATGATTCTGAACTTAAGTAAGTTTTTAATATATTATTGTTGAGATGAATATTTATGATTATATTCATTATTATTACTTGATAAACTCTATGTTTATTTACATAATTTAGATACAAGTTTTATTTATTGATGATATGATTTATCTGAGAATAGAAATGGAGCATCCCTGAAGGATCACCTTAAAATAATAGCTTTTGAGTATCTCATAGTTTAAATGATTGATACTTGTACCAAAAGCTCATTATGATTTATGCACTTGAAGTTGCATAATTGAAATTGTGGAAAGAATATATATTTGAATGAACGTCTCGAATGTGCTCTTGAAGTAGCAATATGAAATGCAAACGTTCACAATATATTCTAAATTTATATCTGGTCTTTCAGTGACTAAGCAAAATAATGAGTTTTTGATAAGAATCATTAATCACGTCTTACTAGATTTATATCATTCCCTGAAGTGAATGATAATGAATTTATATCATTCTATTCCCTGAAGTTAAAATAATGATGCGTTTCATTCAAAGAAACTAAGAGATTGAACGTGATAATGAATATCTTTTCGAGCCAGAAGCTCGTATTAGAAAAGCTATAAACTTTCTCTTTGAGATGATATTATACAATTATTGAATCAAATATTATGATGCATAAAAAGGTGATATGATTCAAAATATTTGTATCTTTTCATGATTATCTTGATAATCTAAAATGAATTACGATAAGTTGAATGATTTTTATATGGACGTCCATAAAAGAACCAAAAGATTCTTTTACTATAAAGTCTTACCACCAGAAGTGGAAAGAAAAATTTGCCAGAAGCAAATAAGATAAAATAATTCGACGTTATTTTAATTATCATATGTGAACCAGAAGTTCAGATGATAATTAAATTTTGGATGCAATAAGATAAAAATGTCTCATATTCTAGCTGCTAAAATCCCAGCGAGGATTGAAGTCCCTATAGGACAATTAAGAAATTCAGCAGTCTAAAGACATGTTTAAAGGCATGTGAGACGTATTGATACAAAAGATAGAGCATCTCAAAAGAGAAAAGCACAAATAATTTGGTGCTCCTGAAGAGGCCATACCCACAGAACAAGCAATAAAGTCCATCCAAATTTTCTGTATAAAATTCTCCTATATAAACTCTTGAAGAGTATAAATCTCCTGAAGAGTGCCTCCTGAAGAGATTTTTCATGAAAATGTCTTCCCTTGAAGAGGGACAGGTACCTGAAAATAACGAGATCTCGTTACATTTCATGAATAATGGAGAAATTATGGATAGAAATAAAATTATTGTCGACAACGTATTTCCATATGAGATGGCAATTGACATTACCAGAAGTAATGATAAAAGTGAATCAAGAACCGTCGAAGAATACCGACGTAAAATATTGGCCAAATTTGAAAGAAATAATTCCTGCAGAATTGATTCACTAGTAAAATATGATGCATCGGGACTTATAGTCCAAACACCTAAAGAGGTGATGCTTGTTGAATGTCAGTGGGTATTTATGGAAAGGAAATAAAAATGTGATATATAAATCACGAGTTAGTTTCTCAATTCCTGCAGAATTGATATCACTAAGTAAAATGTGATAAATATTGACTTGAAGTCTAAATACCTAAAGAGGTGATTTTTGTTAAATATCAGTGGATATTTATATACATGATATAAAAAGCCTGAAGCTTTTAATATGAAAATGTGATATAGAAATCATAAGTCAGTTTCTCGAAAAAACAATATTGATATGATTTTAAAGTGGTTGAAATCATATTGAGATTTTTATTAGCTTGAAAGTTACCGAGAGTTTGGATATGCATGATTAACTGCATATTTATATGGATCATTAGATCATGATATATATATATATGAAAATCCCTGAAGGATAGAAAATGTCTGAAACTTCTAATATGAATACATCTGGAAATATGTATTCTATCAAGTTTCAAAGATCCTTATATGATCTAAAAGCAATCCAAACGCAAATGAAAACAAGCTATTATTGCAGTTTATATATATGATTTAAATGTCATTGAGGCTCCAGAAGAGCTCATGAAACTGCACATATTTGAAATATAAATCTGAAACCCTTGCGGCTTCAAGGGGAAGATGGATGATGTTATTAGTCATGAAATATCATCTTTTAAATACAATTAGTATTTCATGATTCATATTATAGGTTTGATAAGAAGTGTGCATTATTAAAAAAGAAATAAAATGAAGCACACAAAACATCTACCAGAAGATAGAAACACAAATATGAATATTTGTGAAATATTATTATCTTGAAGCAAGAATTACAGAAATTTAAGGCACTTTGCCTCATTCTTCAAATGCTCTTGTTCTTCAAGAATCTGCAAGTCATCCCTATCTAAAGCGGTGGGCAATCGAAAAGAAGGTTTAAGCAAAGATTTTAAATTCCTATTCTCTTTCTTTATTGATTCTATCTTCATGTTGGACTCCAGAAGAAGTCGCTGAAGTATAGCAATATTCTCGTGGAGATAGTCAACTCCACAAGTTCTGGATTGCAGTCGCTGAGAAAATGCGACAATGGATGATGAGTATCGGGTACCGAGACTCACAAGCTCATAGATAGCCTCATTATCTGACCTATGAGTAAGATCATTACATTGCATGATAGCACCTGTGGTAGAAGCAGGAACAAGTGATGAACGAGGTGCAGAGTACCTCATATATTGACCATGAGAAGATCGCTGAGCCATTGCAGAGTAAAAATGTAGAGAGAGATTGCAGGATAAGAATGCAGAAAGAGATTGCAGTGTAAAATTGCAGTATGATTACAGAAAAGTGAAGAAGATGAGATGAGAATGAAGATGAGCTGAATATCTCTTTTATAGAGAAAATTATGATACAGCATCTCTCGTGAAGCAAGAGAAAAGAGATGGAATATAGCTTCATAGCTCTGCGGCGCCTGACAGCTGCAGCACCTAACAGCACGCCTGACAGCTGCAGTACCTGACAGCACGCCTGACACCTACAGAGGAGTTGAAAATCTGCGGTGCTTGTCTGATCTTAAAAGGCTGGCCACCGTTTTTATTAAAAATGAGAAGAGTACAACTCCAGAAGAGTAGTGATCAGCAGAAAGATCCAGTTAGTTGGATGTACAAATGCGAGTTATCTTTCAGATACACACAAGAAGATCATTGCAATTCATGAGAAGAAAGTTGAAATTGATATCAAGAAGGTACGGTCAAGTAAAAATCTAGCAGATTTATTCACTAGAACATTACCAACTGCAACATTTAAGAAGATTATGCAGAACATTGGAATGCGGAGGTTTGAAGACCTGTTATCATACATTTTTCAGGGGAAGTAATGTTTTGAAGACTTGTGCTGATTGTACTCTTTTTCCTTCGCTAAGGTTTTATCCCACTGAGTTTTCCTTTGCAAGGTTTTAATGAGGCAATCCTAAAGCACTCGGCGATACACATGAATACTGTACTCTTTTTCCTTCGCCATTGGTTTTTTTCCCACAGGGTTTTTCCTTGGCAAGGTTTTAACGAGGCATATTCTTTAAATATGGTCATCCAAAGGGGAAGTGTTGTAAACCATGTTGGATTGTATGACCACATTTATCTAGTCGTCAAATGCATAGTGAGCTAGCATAGTCCCCCTTTGTACGCCTATATATATCGTTAAATTCTTTAAGAAAGATATAAGTTTGATATACAGATTAATAACAGAACTTCTCTGTCTGAGTTCTCTCTCATTCTTTCTCTATGTTTGAAACTCTCTCTTTATTTTGATTTATTTACAACAATTATTACATTTTTCTTCTTTTTGATTTTTGGAGCGATCGATCTACACACTTGAGGTGGAACTCATAGGAGGGTGTGCCAAATCAATCTTCCTTGTCCTTGTACTTGGCTAGGCAAATGCATCATTCCGGTCATTCCCACCACAAACACAAAGATTGTCAAAAGAAGTAAAGAGAATAAAACAAGAAGTACGTCACAAGATGTTGAAAATTGGGTACTGCAATATAGGAAAGAAGAAAAGGGTATGTAGTAGATTAGAACATAATTCAATATAAGTCATCTCATTTCCTAAAGAATTATTGTAAACTTGAATTCAAATGCTAAAGTTTTAATATTAAGGTTTTTTCATGGTTTCATATCGACTGAAATTTTTTAAGAATTCTATTCGAATTACAAAAAAAAAAAATTTGAAATTAATTTTAGGTGCCATTTATTTGAAACAAAATAGTGAAATGCTCACTCCATTAGAAGATATTCTCACTAAAAGGTGCACAAACTCAAGGGGAAAAAAACTGTGCAAGGGGTCTGCTCTTTACCTGAAGTTCATGGGTTAGTACTTATATGGTTATATGAGATCTGGGCATATCTTTCGTAGGAGCACCAAAGCTTTTTTAGTTAAGAAGTTAAGAAACCAAGTCAAGATACATTCTCTATAAAGCTACATGGTCTGTGTTTGTATCATTAATTAGGTTGCATCATGTCATGTATATAAAAAATATACATATCTAACAGCTAGATACCACTAAGCTATCAGTCCAGGGCACATACAAACCTCTAGTAATTTTAATGAGAGGAAAACAAAATGTCAAGGGGAGTTTAGCTCAAGAATTGGGTCTGAGAGCAGCAGATTCTTTGAATTTCATCCATTTCTGAGTACTCAAAATTTTCAGACCAATATCTTCAAAGTTATTGAGTTTTTGCGATATGTCAGTATCCCACATTAGCAAAGTTAAGGGCAGCTGCACAGCGAGAGCAACGAGATGAATCCATCAATGAAATCCCCTTAATCGATTATCTTGGTGTGAGAATCTCTTCTGGATTATCACAAAACAGACCCCCCCCCCCCCCCCCCCCCCCCCCCTTTTTTTTTTTAATTTAACTTCATATATTTATATTTATATAATAATTATGGTTCCAGTTTAACCCCTTGAATCTTGTGCTTTGGATACTACTGTCCAAGCTCTGCAGCTGCCCTCAACTTTTGTTGTGAATTTATAATAAACAACGAGATAGTACCCATCTTCCAATACAACTGAGTGAGGAAGAAGAGACTAGGAAACAACTCGAGAATGGATAATCGCATGGGAAAAACGGAGGACGTGATGACTATTACAACAAAAATCAAAATAAAAAACAACCGCCATACAACGAAAATACCCAAAACTGATAAACCAAAAATCACAACAAAAACATAAAATCAAAATTGGAAAATAACTCATAAAATTCCAAATCCAAAACTACCAAACAAACTACCATACAATCGGGTCGGTTCGGATGAGCTGTTTAAATGTACAGTCTTAATTATCATTATACATTAAATAATATATACTCGTGCCCATGTTTCCATGCTCGTCCACGTGCAACAGCAATAAGCGCTGCAGCTAATTAGGAAAATATGAAAAATATGTCAGACTTATTACAAAATTTATTCTAGCCTACGTGTCTCCATAATCTAGACATTAGCTTAGAGTTTGTCTTTTAGGACTACTCTAGCTTACCAACTAACCATCAGTCAAGACCCTCTGCATCTCTTCTTTGAGGCAACTGCATGCTGACTATATCTTCTCTTGGTAGAGAATACATGATTGATCCATTACCCGTCTCATTGCTCGTTTGTCCACTTTCAGGTGTCATTAATGCCAAAAGGTGCGTAGCCTTCTTGTTGCTGCGGAAAACCAGATATGCAATCCCAGCTAAATAAATTGTCATACCTGAAAATCCGAATATTCCAAGAAACACAGCAGCTGCAAGTTTCATCTGGTTATGGAAGAGCAACTTGATGAAGCCCGTCAAGATAAAGTATATATTTATGGCCATAATAAGGGAACCAATTATCCAAGTGACAGCTGCAATCTGCAATAGAAAATTACACAAATCAATGAGCGAAAACTGATAAGACGCACGCACAACCGTAGGACTAGGCCCTCCCACTCTTAGTTACTTTCTACTAACACGTCACTGTCTGACTGGTCAGAAATCTCTTTCTTTTCCCGACCATCAAATACATTAGGAAAATGCTCAGGCCACCTACAATTTCTACCTCTACCGAGAATGTATTCCGATTCTTTTTTCTCTTTTTAAGGATTTAAATTTATTTATATTTTAGTATCGTGTTTTTTATTTTATATTTAAAAAAATTCTTTAAAAAAATAAATTAAAAATAAAATAAAATTTATACACTCGGTAGAAATCCTCGATCAATTTCCTGTGGCTCTAGCAGCTCCCAATGCATTATATCTGGTGAAGGATACCAGATCATATGTCTAATTTGGGAGGAAGGATAGATCCTCAAAAGATTTCTGCTAGAATGTTCACAAGTGAAATAGTACAATTTGTTAAGTGGTCCATTTTAATTACAGTGAAAGAAACAATGAGTGATTAATATTAAGTAAAAAAATATCATATCAATCACTCAGTTTTTGATATGATATTATAAGGTCTAACTCCACTAACTCAAGCTTTTGAATTCGTGCTGTATAAAAAATGTTTGTCAAGCCCCACAACTAGAGCCCACAAGTGTCAGCACCCTCACAAACCCAAATGTCCCAATAATTTCAAATTTCTGGTAGCCATATTGCATTTCATGACTTCCAGACCAGCAAATATGGTACACTTACTTTGTTTTTACAATACTTTTTAACTCTATTTCCTATAATCATTACAACTTTTTCAAATTCTCACATAAAATAAAATAAATAATTCAATTTTTTAAAATCTCAAAATAAAAATAATATTAATAAATATGTTCTAACAATATTTTATTCAATTTTCAACTTTCATCTCTACTCATATCATCCAATATGTCATTTCAACTGCCTATATATATATATATATAGCAAGCAGAAAATCCACCAATGTGAATATGGTTAGGCAGCCATGAATTTTTTTTAAAAACTCAAATATACCCATAGCCTAACCCTGGAATCAAATATGTAAGGGAATAGAATAGGAAGATGAGTCTCTACTGATAATAAACCTTACCGCTCTGGAGTTTGCATGAATCCCCATCTTATTCTTACTGCTGGTGAATTTGAGGAGTGGAATGAGAGCAAAAGGAAGCTCAAATGATAAAATCATCTGACAACACATATCAAAGTTAAGCTGCAGCACAAACGAGACAGAAAAGAACATCCAATTTTGCGAAACATTGCATGTTGAAAAATGAGATCACAAATGTCATTTTAAACCACAAATCAATCCTGTCAATGACGTATATTATAATCATTTAGCATACAGTGAGGAATTTATATATGGTGTGCGGTATAGGTGTTGTTTGGATATAGCCAAGGGACAATAATGGTGAATCAAACAATGGTAATGGGTAAAATCAATTTATTTTTCTTCAGAGTTTTGTTCAAGCAGAAAGAGAACTGCTTTCCGTTCCAAAATGTAATTTTCCAATACTAAGATCATTGAAACATTTGGGAAAATGTGAAAACCTAGGGAACATTTGGAAGTTTTATTGCTGTGGAGGATCCAATGTCTTTTACATTCCATTCAAAGGCAAAAATAAAGCCATAACAGATCAGGCTATTTTACTAGCAATCATGAATTATTACTTTGAAACTAACTTGAAAATAAATCAATTCAACTGCATTGATTTGTGAATATAAACATGCAATTTAGTACTAATATAGGGTTCAGATCTATACAAAGCTCAGGGCGTCTCTTAGTATATTCAATTAAGTTTGGAATAGTGATCCCCATATTCAGGAAGAAAAAGGTAATTGACAGGCAAGCATATCTTTATCTTACTGATGCAATGATGATCAGCTTTCCAGCCCCAGCAGAGCCACCAATAAGTGAAACAATTAAACTAGGGACTATAGCCAAGCAACGAGTTAAAAAATTTCGAATCCACGGCTCCAGTCGTAAATCAAGAAATCCCTACCAAAACAAAAATATCAGATGAGTCAGGTCAAAATAATTAGTGTGATGATCTTGTAATTCAACAAAGTTATCCAAAAGTATATTCATGGTATGAGACTCCCATCAATAAATGGAGGTCATAAAGTAATTGCTTAAAAGCATCCAAGTAATTCGGGCATTACTTCGAAGTTGAACTAGTAACAAAAACAATTCAGTTAGAATATGAATTCCCAATCACTGATCCAGGCTGTCATGAAGCAAATATCCTTAAATTAATTTACGAATACTTTATGATTAGAAATATAATTTTCCTATTCCCTGGCTGTTCATTCTATAAGAGGAAACCGACATAACTTATCTGTATCCTTTGAGATTAAAAGACAAGACTAGATAAAATGGATTATTCTTAACTTTAACTTTCAAATCTGAAAGCTTTCTAAGGTAGAAATTTAATACTGCCATTTGGATAAACAGAAGAATTGGGCAATGCTAAGACCTGAAAATATATATGGTCAATTAGCAAAGTACCTGCATAACATATTGTCCTGCATACGTTCCAGTTATGGTAGAACTCTGACCTGATGCCAGCAAAGCAATTGCAAAAAGTTTTGAACTCCAACTGCCTAAGACATTCTGTAAACAACAAATTAAAACCAAGATTACAAAGCATCTGGATTAATAACCATTGCCATTTTCTGTGAGAAAACAAGTGCCAGGGCCAAGAAAAAATGGGAACATTAACAAGTTTGGATGAATAGCATACTCTTAATAAAAATGAGGCCTTGTTCAAGTCCAAATCCTCGCAGCTCTTCTGATCTTCCGCATTCAAAGTTTTGGAATTACAAACTGCACCACTTACGGAAATAACGGACACATTAATGAGGAAAGCCACCATTAGTGCAAAGGCACTCTCTATTAGATAGAATCTGCAGGCCTCCTGTGAGATAGTATGCCATCAGATGTTGTTCTTACAATATTTCCAGAATCTACTTGCAGGAACCAAAATTATCTATTGATGCAAACAACACCATTAACTAAATAATTGTTCTTTAAACAAGCCATAAAGGAGCTGGTTTCATTCAAGTATGATTTACTAATTGAAGCTGTATGGCTTCTAACCAAAAGAGGCAGAGAGAAGGAAAAAAAAGAAGTTATAGCAGAGTATTATGTGATTGAAACACATTTACTTTTTATGATGAGGACTCCCGGCGACTGTATAAACGCAGCATGTCTTTAACCAGTTAAACCCCAGGTGTGTGTAACGTGCACACATCACACAGATCAAGTAAGTCATCAGCACTGATGAGAGACGTGGCCTCTAAAAATCATCTGCAGCCAAGGTTCGAGCCTTAAATCTGGAGGGAGTATACCCCTAAGACAAAGGCTGTTACCACTTGAGCTGACCTGACCCCTACGGTTTGAAACACATTTCTATCTGGATAAAGTAGAACGATAGAAAACTTGAAAGAAGGAAGAGCAGTTTCATTACACATACTTATTATACAATACAGAGTTTTTTGAGGATATTACCCAGGTGGCCACTGTATCATTCCAGTCACTACAATAAGAACATGCAGAACAGAACAGAAACATTTACCTCCTAAATTTCCCAACCATCAAATCTCTTTATACAGAGACTAGATGGTAAGGAAATAAAGAATTCTTATTTATTTGGCTAAATGCTCGATTAAATTTTGCAATTAATGTGCAGAACAGTGATATTTT
Organism: Carya illinoinensis; assembly: GCF_018687715.1. NCBI lineage: Eukaryota > Viridiplantae > Streptophyta > Magnoliopsida > Fagales > Juglandaceae > Carya > Carya illinoinensis. The sequence goes on from NC_056752.1 coordinate 52,947,427, forward strand.
GAGCATGGTTTAAAGTTCAAAACTTGTCCACCAAAGGTAAGATGTTTACTCGGATGCCTCGAACGGATCGTGGTATCTTCCTAGAAAGCACCAATGCTGAATGGAGGAAGAGATTGTGTCTGCGGCAAGTAAACAAAATTCAATGAAAATAAGCTAAATGCTCAATGGAAAGCTTATGTAATCTTTGGAAGACATGAAAAACGTACGGCATAACCATAGCACCAAGAAGTGAAATCGCAAGGCCAGTAGCACCATTTCCTTTGAGTTGGGGAACAAAAAGACCATTTAAAACCTCAGTAGCAGCAGGCTTTGCGTAGCCAAGCTCCGCAAAAAAACATGCAGCAATTGTAAGTACAAGAAAGGTAATCAAGAATTCAAGTTTCCTGACCTGTAAACAAAGAAAAAGAGGATGTAATAATCTAAAGGTTATCTTCATCAAAAACTGTTCACTACCCTAATTCTATTTTTATCAAATAGATAAGAAATAGTCTTCCAAACATACTCCAAAGCACTAAAAAAGGGTCATCAAGTAGGAATCAAAGACTATTGAAAATATATCTGGATACCCCATATTGCTGCAAGGCTAGAAGAAGCAATGTACTAAGCCCTGTCAGAAGAACACCGCACCATAGAGGAATACCGAAGAGCATATTTAATGCAAAGGCTGTACCAATAACTGGAAATAGGAAGAAGCAGAGTCACAATAACATGTACATCTATAAAATGAACAAAATTAACACATTTCTGCTTTCTAAAAAGATTAAAATAAAGTATTTTTGTTTTTTGACAAGTAGAAAAAATCAAGTGTGAATGGCTAAAGAAGCATACATAAAGGTTTGTATAAATCATTAAATTATAAATTGGAAGCCTGCTGCCACAAAGTCAATCTCTAACGAAAAATATTATCCAACCAAATTTCAGGATAGGTAGATGCAATGATGTTGGTGTTGTGCCATGAATTATTCTGATATTGATAGGTTACACTATGCATGAGACTAATATGAACACTATGCACAGCATGGAAACCAACTAAGAAAAATAATCAAAAGAGAATTATCATATACTAAGAGTGTATATATGGATGGTGAATATTTAATAACAGTTCATCCAAGTTTAAATTCCTCAAAACTCTTAATAATCGACAATGATTACTAACTCCTTAGGAAACCTAGAAATCTTATTTAAGCATCTTACTATTTTTGGGTCTTTACTATAAGTTGTAAACAATGACCGCCTTTTTTTTATTACTCAAAGATTTTATTAAAAAGCATAAAAGGTGTATGACATCTTTTCAATCTTACTGGTTCAAGCTACATTCCTTTTGCCCATACCTTGCCCTTTAAAGTCATCAACTTTGACACATTTCCAATTTGACAATATATGCACCCAACTTAGCCAGCAAATGGTCCTCTTGATAAAATGACCTGCTAAACCCAAGCTTCCAACGTATACATTTTCCAGACGCTTTCATTCCAAACCTCTAATTCCTCTTGCTCATGAATGCTTCAACTAAAATTTGTCCAATACTAAAAAAATCTTAGAATATCCACATGATCCCTAAACTCAAGTTCAATCTTCTATTTTTCACCAAAATTGGAAGCACAATATTCTCAGTAGAGCTAAAAAATTGATCGAAAAACAGGACAGGATATGAAGCTCCTCATTTATGCCAGTCACCTCATCCCTAAGTACTTCAAAGCCAAAATTTTGTAAGCAACTCCCTCATAGAAACAAGATGGAGGGAAACTTACCAATACAAAAATATTGTCATAAAATTGACATAAGAATTAAAAAAATAATAATAATAGAAAAGAGAAGTTAATATTCAGATGGCAGAGGTTAGGTCCTTAAAAGTTTAGTATACAAGGCTGAACGCTCTTCCAATAGTAGAAAACGAATTTGAGGTGAAAGTCAAAGCCATTCATTATGAGCCATTCAAGTGTCAGGGCTCATGATAATAAAATGATTAAAGAAAAAAAAGCTTAAAAGACACCTGGTTAGAGGTCACGAACAGCATTTGTGATGCTATAGAAATATATCTTGTCCTTAGTTATTTGATACACATACAGCTTAGTTAGTGTCTTCTACTATAGCTGCTTTTATTTTGTATGGTTCAATAGCAACACCACTTTCTGCATCCTGTATTCGATTTCGAAGTAACAAGCACTCATACCTTCAGGAATGTCACACGCAACAATAGCAATTTCAGCAAGAACCCAGAGGATGAAGTTTGGGACCCTAGGGTATTCAGCTCTACAGTGCTCTGATAAATGCTTTCCTAAAATTACAAAGCAGCTTTTAGAAGGAGAAAAGAAAAAACCAGATAGCAGGGGAGTATAGATAAGCAGGGAGGACGCATCTAGCAAAAAGTATGCCAACAAATCACTCGCCTGTGACAACCCCAAGATTGGCTGCTAGGGACTGAATAATGAGAGCAGCACAAGAAGCCACTAATATGATCCAAAGTAGCTGAGTAGAAAAATAAGAATGATAATGAAAGACTAGAAAAACCAGCCCACTGAAAAAAAACATGCACGCACATACATACACAGAGAGAAGGGGGGTCCCTGGAAAACAGTAGATGCTGTGATCTTATAGTCAAAAGTACGTAAGGCTATAAGAGTGACTATTCTTCCTGCCATGCATAAGTCATTTAATTAAATGTATCATCACCAGCTCCGTGACCTGATTTATATTTCACAGAAAAAGGTATGGACAAAAAGTCCCATTGTTTTTCGTGGATGGCGTCTATAAGAAGGCAAACCTAAAATGATTGAGCTCCTAAGAGTAATTGGCACACAATGTTAAAAAGTACCAAGTTCTACTGAACTTCAATGGGAAATAACTGCATTAGAAGATGACATTCGCACCTCGTACTTGAATTGTGCTCCTGCCTGAAGATCTGTTTCAACTGTGAGAAAAAAAAATATAGAATGGCATATGTGTTAGTAAGCACGTGATTTATGGTGGCACCTAAGGAAATGATATATTAAAATCTTACAATTTCCAGGATCAATATATGCAATAGAAACAAGAAACCCGGGACCTATGTATGCAAATAAGTTTTTCCAGCTTGTCCTCTGCCAAAAAGAGATATAAATAGGCACAAATCAATAAATTTCCCATTAGATGTGCTAACATCCACGAAATCTCCTACTGTAAAGCCCACAATCTAATCATCAGGCATGTTTGCACATAAACAGCCTTCGACAATGAAAGAAAAAAATGAACACCAGCTCGAAAAATTTTATGCGCTGCTGAAAAGAACACTAGCTGGAATTCAAGGCACATTTTGCTTGAAGCTGAATGAATCAAAGATTTTCTCGCAAGCAAAAATTCACAACAAGCAGCTATGTAGAAGAAGTGTATTAGGTTTAAAGGTCTAAACACTCACTGATTCATTCACATCACACACTGTAAATTATCAATCTGTGCAGTACATTGGCCAGCTCCTAGTTTAGATGAGCCACAGACAAATCGGACTCCATCCACCAATCATATAGTGATGATCTTTATATTCATTACAGTACTTTGTTTGACATAAAAGGAACAATCTTTGCAATCCTTGAATAATCCGCCCAAGTGATGCAGCATGATAAACATGGATGGCTGTACCATGCCTAACATATAATACAAGCATTGCAGGAATCTTGCCCGAGGTTTCTCATTTTATCCTCTTTTTTCTTATTATCTGGATATTAAATTATATTCATTGTCTGGCCAGATAGGTTTTTTTTTTCTCGGAATTTGAAGATATTTCGCACTGATTTCACCAAGCTATGGAGCATTTCAATTACAACTGAGTTAGTAGTAAGATAGAGTTATCAAAGAAACCCAATGTGACCGTATCTCAGTTTCACCATCCAGGTCTTTCTAAGGATTTGCTTCGGTTTACTCAATCCTATGATAAAAAATCGACAAAATAAAAACTGAAGATAACTTGTAAGCTTAATTTGTCACAGCCTAATACAGTCAACCGTTAGCTTTCTCGAATATCAATCAATTTTCTATCAATTGGAGTATGCAAGTATGCCTACGAGCCTAACGGTTGGTCTCGGGGAAGATTGTGTGAATGGTAGATATCACATTTCTGAGCCCAAATCCATAGATTTATGCTTCTGGTTTAACGTGTTTATAACTCTATATCAAGACCTTGCCTCATCCGGAGACTTTCCAAGGAAAGCTATACTTCTTCCAGTATTATGCAAAAAAGTATTGCACAAGTCCAAGGTCTCAATGATTATTTGACAAGTAAACTGTTATATAATCAAACTCACATCAGGAACAACAATCTGATCATAATCCGAGTTCTCAATCAGCGGCGCGTTTGAAAAACTCTGGCTTCCAGTGCTCGCAATGAACTGTGGCTGTCCGGATGTCGTACCTGTCGCGGCCATCTCTCCCTGCATATAACACTGTCAGGACAAGAAAGAAAAGCTTCAGTTAGTTAATCACGTTTGCATTAACAGTTCAACCAGTGCACAACATTTGTAGTGAAAACAGGTTTTTGAAATTTGATTTTTTTTTAAAAAGAAAGAAAGAAAAATAAACGGACCAACTCCAAAAGAAGAAAAAAAAGGTCCAGTTACTGTTTGAATGGCAAAAAGTGAAACAAAAACCGCATGGATACAAAGAAACCAAAATCCGAAAACACTTTTTACAGCGAGAACAATAAGATCACAGAGCGTGAAAAAGATAACGGAGAGCCCACATCTGCAGAGTCAAAAAGGATTTATAATTTTGTCTGTTTTCTACGTTTTATGGGAAAGCAAACAGAGGCGGATGAGTCGACAGGATGGGACAGAGATCGAGACAGGCATATAAAACTCGATATTCTTGAAATTTCAGATGTGCTTACAGAAGAGAACGGTTCACGAAGGAGAACAAACTACAGAGTCCCCTCTCTCTCTCTCTCTACACCTTTCGGTCCTAATCTCACTAGGAATCCGTTTCCAAGTCGTCCTTTTATAGCCTCTACCCAACCCCATTGCTTTTTGAGAAAATGAACTAAGATTTCTTGTATCAGTAACCATCCGTACAGGGAGAGAAAGGTTGTATTTAAACGTAGATTTAAATTAAGTTAAAATAAAAGTTAAAATTAAAATAAAATATTATTAAAATGTTATTTTTTAATATTATTATTATTTTAAAATTAAAATATTAAATTATTTATTAAATTTTATATTATAATTTAAAAAGTGTAATAATTAAATTAAGATTAATTGAAATGAGGAGAAGAACCAAACTGACCCGATCGAGGCTGTTCCTTCTCGCTCTCCCTCAGTCCTGGTAGCCGTTTAAAGGTCAGATTAGCAAGACAACCAGCAATAAATCACATTGATAAAAAGAAAAGAAATGACATCAGTTGAATTTATTATGCGAGAGATGCTCCCAAAATGTCATTCAACGATTTATATATTTTAAAAAAATTTCTTTTATTATTTTATTATTATTAAATTAATTTAATTATTTTATTTATCATCATAAAAAAATAAAAAATAATTATGATGTGTGATACGTGGAAATAATAAGTATAATTATTGTTATTATATTTATACAAATTTTGCATTTGTTCCAATATATTAAATTTTAATTGTGCTTGGTACTATAAATTTATAAATATTTTTAAAAAAAATTCAGCCAATAATGATAATGTTAAAGCATATATAGATAAAACCGTGATCAAATTTCTCGTATTAGCATTAGAAAATCATTAATCTTGACGTGTTTTGAAAATGTTGTGCAGGATTAAACATGCATGCGTGTGGTTATTACTCATTGACTGTTGAAATTATCCTGGCGGGCCTTAGACTACTGGCTGCTATATGTTGATTTTTACATGCTGACTTTGTCAGTCATAATGTGATCATCCAATCCAATACATATCATCTGATATCCGATTATATTATATTAATATAAAATGTTCGTTTGTTTATGAGTTTATCAAAGAAAGATTGTTATGTTGATACGTAAAAATATTCATCAGTCTGTCTATCTTCAAACAAAATGATTGAAATTGAAATTCTCTATAATTTTCATATCTAAATACATTTTCTTCTTAGGAAAAAAAGATAAAAATAATTTATAAACTTCATAATATTAAATGTTGCAGAATTATAAAACTAAAATAGCGAAGCTAATTTTTTTTCTCAAATTGTAAACTCTGTAAGATTAGAAAATGATGGAATCGTGATTGTTCATTTCAACATAAATATATATGCCACGATAAGCGGCGGGCGTGAATAAAACGCTATTTGTGCGCCACGTCAGAAAAAAGATTGTTGCGGGACCCTAAAGTAGCACAGAAAAGACAAGTGGGCGGGTGCGACTTTTGTGTGGGGCTGAGCTTTCACCGGAGAAAACAGCAACAAACATGGAATCTACAGAAGGAACTTTGACCGGGTGTGGGGTCTAGGCATCTGTACTACGTTCGGACGGTTGAGCTTCTGCAATGTGGCTGCTCGGGGAATGGGGGCTGACTGGACGGCTGAGAATTCGACTTGGCAGTTTCATTGGAGCAGAGTGTGTCAGTAGAATCATAATATTCTTTTATCTTCTTACGTAGTACCCATCTCTTCGAATTGTGTTTTCTTTTCCTTATAATATTTTATTTAAGAATAAGTTGATCAACCCCTAACTTAAAATTAAATACTATCGAGATGGAGACATACTTGGTAATATTTGGCGTGCAAATCCAGTTTGGTGAAATAATTGAACTAGTTTCGTATCTTTCATCTAATGTGTCGTCCGCAAGAGGGATGTGAAAACGAGCCTTGTTTTTTACGTACAACATTCAAATTTCTATAGGCCATGATAGGAGTAATGTTATATATACATTAGGCCTCTAACCCGATCAGCACAAATTGGGGTTGAGATCGACCCGACCCGAACACCCTCATTGAAGGAACTAGATAGAATCGACCCAACCCGAATAAAATAAAAGCGGGTCGAGCCGTATAACCCGACCTTTGCCAAAAAACAACAAAAGCTTTGCAAAGTATCTTTATCTGTAAAAGCCATTTTCAAAGAAAAACCATTACAATAGATCTTCATTTGTTTTACCATCACTGCATGATCTAGAGAAAAATCACACATCTTATATGATTAGAAAAGACCCAGGGAAAAAAAAAAGCAAAGAGAAGCTTTGCAACAGTTCTCCTTGTCTCTTCGTTCCAATTTCAGCCCTATGACAGGTTGGTGAAGCCCATCGATGTCGCCAACCCCTCTATGTCGTCAACCGCTAACCGCTGCATCTCACGGTGAAGTTCTTCTTTTCCTTGATGCCAAGCCCACTCTCTTCTCTCTCTCTCTCTCTCTCTCTCTCTCTCTCTCTCTCTCGGCCATGGAGATTGACGGCAGTTTCATCACGCCACCCAGGTCAGTCATGGATTTTTGTCACTGTCGTTGGTCAACCGCTAACCGCTGCATCTCACGGTGAAGTTCTTCTTTTCCTTGATGCCAAGCCCACTCTCTCTCTCTCTCTCTCTCTCTCTCTCTCTCTCTCTCTCTCTCTCTCTCTCTCTCTCTCTCTCTCTCTCTCTCTCTCTCTCTCTCTCTCTCTCTCTCTCTCGGCCATGGAGATTGACGGCAGTTTCATCACGCCACCCAGGTCAGTCATGGATTTTTGTCACTGTCGTTGACATTGGTTTGACCGCCTGGAACAACAATCACATGCCTCGTCTTCCCCACGGTAACCTCTGCTGCCTTGGGTAAGCTTCTACCGCTTTCCCAAACTACTCAACGTGATTTGATTTTGTTGAAAGTCCTAACTTCTTAATTGACTCAGAGAAAAATAATGAGAGTGTAGAATTATATTTCACTGAATCACTGCAATGGACTTTAAGTCAGTGTCGTCCGATATTGGTCAGATTGGAGGGTTGTCGAAACTGACATTTCCTCTACCCGACATTAGCAGGTTCAACCCAATCGGGTTGTGCGGCCCAACATATATTTTGCACAGGCCTAATATACACAACACTCTTATCCTATTTCTATCTTATTATTAAATAATTTGTTATCATTCAATGATAATAAATGTGTTTTATCTTATATAATGAAATGAAAGTAATATATATAATTTTTCAAAAATAAAATGGCCTAGCGCTTGGTGTTGGCCCAATTAGATCCTCCGATAAGAATTATTATTAATAATTTTTTTACTATTTTGTCTTTCTGAGTTGATATGAAGAGTAATAAATAGATAAATATAATATAATAAATAATATTTGAATTATTTAGGGTTTGTTATAAAACATAAATGTTTTCTGATATTTTCAAACAAAAAACTCTATTCATTATTTCCATATTCCATATACTATATTTTTTTATATATATTTTTGTTATCTTTTCAAATGCGTAGTATATGGATAATGACTATAAGAATTTAATTAATTAAAAAAATAAAATTAAAAATAAATGTGGTATGATATGTGAGATGATGAATAACAAAACTCGTTTATAAATAATTCATTAATATTCTCAAACTATTCATTACTATTCTTATTATTATTCACGAATTATCAAAGATACTCTTAAATTCTTAATATCTAAATAGAAGCTTAATATCATATGCAAATAATAACAATTAATAAAAACGAATAATATTATTCGTCATTGTATAGTATTTTTATTTTTTTTATATATACACAGTACATGAGGGATTTGATCCTTGGTTCTCTCAAATGAAAAAGCAAGGTATCGCCAATTGATCTAAAGTAAATGCAATTTTATTTTTTAAGCTATTTAAAATTATAAAAATATTCCTCGTAAAATAATTTTTTTTCATTTAATAAATAGTTGGGGACTACAAATAAAATTTGAAAAATAAGTAGAGACTGTATATGCAGATCTTTTATTAAAAGAGAAAAAATATTATTTTAATAAAGATATTTTTATAATTTTTCTAATTTTAAGAGAAAAAAATATTACAGTCCTCATTTAGGATCTATAAGTAGCATTGCTCATAAAATTTCTCTAATATTAATGATGGTTTTTAACAATATGATCTCCTTTGCGGCCAGTTTTGGATCATGGGTCACAGCTACAGCCTACAGGGTCTTAGATTACCTAATATCATTCTGAATGGGCAAAGTTAGTTTCGGCTGAGGCCTTTGGATGTTATTTTGGTCCCATTTGAATGGGCTCAGATCCTACTTTAGAAAGATATAAAAAAAAAAAAGGCCCCGCGACACCAAGATCGCAAAGGGCAAAGTTCCGAGGAGGATCTAAAAGTCTCCAACCCACTAGACTTGTCGAGCAATCAGTCCGTCAAGAGAATAGATGTGGGGGTTATTGCGTGTTAGATATCTTCTCCCTCTTTTTTTTTTACTTCTTCTTCTTCTTCTTTTAATTTTAATTTTAATTTATTTATTTATTTTATTTATAGTTCTGTTTCCTATATAAAGTTATATTCTTAAACAGAATTTAAGAAATGTAGCATATTCCTTATCCTCCCATACAACTCAAAAACAGATAAGAATGATAATAATAAATGATCATCATCGAGGCAGGAATATAATTTTCGAGGAGTCGAATACTTTTAGTTCTAAAATAAATAGTTGAATTGAAAATTTTTAGAAACACATTTAACAAATTGATAAAAAAAATAAAAAAATAAAAAATCTAGTAAAAAATAAGAAAGAAAAATATAAATTTTAAACTTGCATTCTTCTTTAAATAAACTAGAAAAACAAAATGTAGTTATAAAAAAAAAATCAAAATGAGACCAACTTCTAATATGATGGTATATATATATATATATAAGAAAGACTTCTTAAAAAATTGTTGGCAATTTGCAAGACATTCCTTAAAATTGGCCATTTAAGAGTTTTTTTTTTTTTAAATAAAGAGAGTGGGGGATTTCGAATTTAAATTTTTCATTTTGAGAACTATATTATATGTTATCAGATTATCAGATTTTTGATAGCCAATTAAGAGCATTGATCACTGTCAATTATGAGTTGTGGACAAGAATAAGAACAAAAGCATCAAAATATAAATAAATAAAGATTAGATGAGATTATACAATATACGTATATGTGCATTATTATTCTTTTTTGGATAAGAGCTATCGCATAATAAGAATAATGATACACTTACCATTCTTTTATCATTATTTTACTATTTTTTTTTTAATTTTTAATTTAAAAAAAAAAAATTTTTTACTTAATGATTAAGCAAGTGAGTATTACTAAAATTATATATTTTTAAAAATTTTTTTTAATGACTAAGATGTTAAAAAAATATTTAAAAAAAATAATAAAAAAATAAATACATTACAAGTGATAAAATAATAATAAAAAAATAATAAATATATCATTACTCTGCATAATAATAATAAGAATAATAACAACAATAATAATAATAAAAGAAAAGAGTAACGTAAAAAGAGAAAAGTAACGTACTCCTAAAAGCATCGTTGACAAATGAATAGTCGGATGGATTGAGTAATTATGGAAGCGGTCACAGTATTTTGGAGTCAAGTGATAGCAATATGGTAAATTCGCGCGTTGGGATAAGTAGGACTGTAGGAGAATCCTGGATAATGTTGACCCAAGACAGCTAATCACCTCTATCCTTATCTTTTTTAACATCTCTGTCAATTTTACATTCATTCAGGTTTGACTTGTAAGCTTTTGATTCGCCTTCTTAAGTTGAGGACATATTTTCTTTAAAAAAGTAAAATTAATTCGATCGCGTTCTTGTCTTTATCACAGGCATCCATGTCAAACAGTGGAGGCCCCCCCAATCTTGCAAGCTAACCACCCCAATTATAGATATGGTACCAGCAATTCATCCTCCACACAATTTAGATCCGGTAAAGCTTGACAACAACGACCAACAAAAAAAAATAAAAAATACCAACGAGTCGTCGTCATGATTTTTTGCATCTCGAAACCAATTTACAAAGAGATTGTCATCCCCCCTCAGCTACCATTCTTCGCTAATCACACATCATACATTCAGATTATATACAGAAGCCACTGTTGTTGCATCAGAGGCTTTGCAACACAGATTACAAAAAAACTGCATTACAATCTCCAAAGCCCAAAAAACAGAAAACAATGGATTACAACTCTAATAATCTAATTAATGGCAGGTACTCTCCCCCTGCCAGCTCCAAACAATGTCTTTAAGTGCTGGCCTCACATCCTCCTCATAAAATTTCTTGTACTCGAGACTGTCTCCGGCAGACTTAGAGAACTCTACCACCGCCACCTCCGGCGCCACCTCGAACACCTCCGCCGTCACAGCCAACTTTCCTTTCCTACCATCCACTTCACCCTCCATTTTCATCTTGAAATCCTTCACACTCGTCACCCCGAAATTCAGCCTCTTCGCAATAGCCGCCAGCTTCGCCAGAATCCCCTCTCCTGAGCACTTGGACGTGAACATGGACCCGGATTTCCTCTTGCTCTCAAACAAGCTCGACAAGTCGAACCCGGAAGACATCGACGAAATGAATTCAAAAGCGTTAAAAAAAGGCGGTGACAAAGATTTGGTTTTCACCGATTCCATGAACGCCTCTCCATTATTATCGTCCTTCTCATCTTTCTGATCTCCCACCGGTACTTGGATTGAGAGCGCAATTGGCTTTGTAAATCCCTTCAGAAACCAAGGACTCTGCATTATCTCCGGGATTGAAATTCTCTTTCCCGGATCAGGAACAAGGAGCTTGGATATCAACAGCTTTGCATCGGTGGAAAACCATGGAGGAAACTCATATTCAGCCTTGAAAACCTTCCTATACATTTTCATGACGTTGTCGGCTCGAAATGGCAAATACCCAGCGAGCAAAACGAAGAGGATTACCCCACAAGACCAGATGTCAGCCTTGGCTCCATCGTACCCTTTCTTCCTCAACACCTCGGGCGCCACGTATGCCGGCGTGCCACACTGGGTGTGGAGCAACCCGTCATTCCAGAGCTGCTCCGGAAGAGCGGACAAGCCGAAATCGGACACTTTCAAGTCCTCGTTATCATCCAGAAGGAGATTTTCGGGCTTCAAGTCTCGATGCGAAACTCCCCGGCTGTGACAGAAATCGACCGCGCTCACCAACTGTTGGAAATACTTTCGTGCTAAGTCCTCCTTCAGCTTTCCTTTTATTACTTTTGCAAACAACTCGCCGCCTTTCACGTACTCCATCGCGAAGAATATCTTCCCCTTGGTGGCCATAACTTCCTTCAGCTCAACAATATTTGGATGGCGAACCAAGCGCATGACCGAGATCTCGCGCTTGATTTGCTCCATCAGGTCTTCTCTCTTGACGTGGTCTTTGTTGATCACCTTGATGGCAACACTCTCGTTGGTGATGATGTTCTTGCCATGGTAGACTTTGGCAAAAGTACCTTGGCCTAACACCCTCCCCATCTCGTACTTTCCGAAGATAATGTTTCTTCGCGGACTGAGCAGCTGCTTGCAGTTTTGTTGCAAACTCGGTTCCTCTTCCATGTCACTCAAAAAAGAGGGAACAGTTGCGGGACTGTTGAGTTATTGGGAAATTGGATCGAATTAGGCCGCGAAACTTTTTGATCTGGTTAAACTATCAACGACCCCGATGGGGGAAGGGGGGATTTTCCCGGAAAACTGTATCAAATGGCTGGGAAGCATGTTGGGAAGCTAAAGGTAGTCATGCCGCCGCACATAGGGAAAAATATGATTTTTTTTTTTTTTTTTTTTCCTGTGGGAGAGAAATAATTAGGGGATCGGAAGCGTATGAGTACAAGGTCGGTGGTAGTGAATTGGGTGAGATAGTGAGAAAAGTAGTGATTTGGGGGCAGGAAATAAAGGCAATGGAGGGAAGTAGTGATGACAGGAGGGTGGGTTGTTCCGTAACCATTGGAGGACATAGTTTTGGGCTTCTTTAGGATTAGGATTGATCTAAAGCGGCAAGCACACAGAAATAATAGAATAATAACAGAAATATCTTCCAGCTTCAATAATCGTAAAATTTTGGTTAATTGGGTTCAGACGCGTTGAAAATGTCAAATATGTGGTCCAGGCTATTTTTGGCCTTTTGGAGTAACTGGGCTCCACCGCTCCAGTGACTTCTTAAAGTAAAGCTTCGTAGAATCGTTATTTCTCATTCTGCATACCTCGAATCGTTCCAAAAATTATAGATCCGAACCGGTGTAGTTCTTATTTAATATTAAGGTTTGAATATTATATTAAAATTTTAAAAATTTATTATATTTTATATAAAAATTTTAAAAAATTATAATAATAAGATGAGATGAGATTAAATATTTTTTATATTTAAATTAGATCTAAGTCTATTTACTTGGTATATTCAGTATAAAATATATATTTTTTATAAATATTTTTTAAACATCTTTAAATAATTTTATAAAATAAAAAAATCAATACAAATCAATTCCTTAATTATTAAAAAAAATTAAAAATATAATACATAAGCTATTAAATTATAGGAATAAATTTAGGCAGTACGGTATATTCTCTTAATTTTAAATATTGTTTTATGCAGAATATATGTCGCAAGCAGGACTCTTGTCGTTTAGGGGTTCGCACACAGGGAGGGACAATAGGTCATAGTGAAGCTTCCGGTTTGGTGCAGTTTGTATCTCCCCAATGAGTACTCGCCCCTAGGTTCAGCAGCAAGTCGACAACGAGCTATATGTCAGGTTTGGGAAATGGACGGACATAAAATTCATTTTGGGTTTTGCTACACAACCTACCAACACCTTAACATCTCATATTTTTTTAATTTTTTAATATTTTTTTAATTTTTTTTTGAATTTATTCTTTTTAAATTAATTTAATTATTTTATTCATTATTTCTATATTAAATATTTGATAAAAAATAAAATAATAAAAATTAAAAAAAATATAAAATGTTGAAATGTTGAGAGGTAATGTAAATTTTTTCATTCATTTTATTTGGAGGGGTGCTGGAGCCGCCGCTGGAGCTCCGCTTGGCTTAAAATTTTTTTCCTTTGTTTTTTTGTTTTATTTTTTCATATCATTTTTTAATATTTTTAAATATTAAAATAAATTAAAAAATTTACAATAATATTAAACGATTTTTTCTTAATCATTAAGAAAAAGAAGAAGAAGAAGAAGAAGCTAGGAGCTACATTCCCAGCAGGATCTAGCATTATTTTTTATTTTATTTTATTATTATAATTTTAAAAAAATTTCTATAAAAGATAATAAATAATTTGATTTTTTAAAATTTCAATTTAATTTTTTTAAACTTAATAAGAATAATAATATAAAATATAATATTTTAAACTTTTATCTAAAATTAAAAATTTACATCTCACTCTTCAACCCTATAGGAAAAAGTTTGGGCAATGAGTTAAGAGGGGGAGATAAATAAAATTTAAAAATTAAATAAAATATTTTTTTTATTTTAATGTTTGAAATAATTGAATTATTTATTATATTTTATATATAAATTTTAAAAAAATATAATAATAAGATAAAATAAGAAAAGTTGAGATGATTCAAGCACTCCCAATGGATGTTCTATGATATAATTTTTTTTTTAAAATATAAATAAATTATCTCAAAAATATCATCCAATAGATCTTATATTCTATCTTTTATTTTACATTTTATTACATAAACTCACTAGATGTGGAGAGAACTATTTATTATTGTAAATATTTTAAATTAATTTCTCTCTTGCTATTAATTTTTTATTGGAGGAAAAATATTAAAAAATATAATATTTAAATGATATAAAGAAAAATAGATAAATTGATATATAATATATTATAAAAATGAATATGTAAAATGAAAAATTTAAATTTTAATGATATTTATTAAAAGATAGGATGAAGAATTTATTATAAATGCTCTTAATATGACCTAGCATTGGAGTGGATTGTGCATATGTATCTACATATTTGCATTACATGGCCTTTATCTTAAGAGAAATGTTTGGGGTCCTGAAATGTGTCTCCGAAATAATTTTTTTGTTTTGTTTTGTTTTTATTTTTGTTTTTTTAATTGAGTAATTAATGAAATATATTTTAATAATATTATGAATTTTTAAAAAAAATTATTTAAAAATATAAATAAATAAATTAAAAATATCTTCTTCGAGAGATATTATCTATCTCTCGGGCTATATCCTTCGAGAGACGTGGCAGTACCCTTATCCAAAAGTTCACTGTCTGCAAATACCAATTTCTTTTGAGAATCTGACCCAAATTCAGCTGAAATTTCACTGGTCCAGCACAAGAGTTTAAAATCCAACATTTTTGTCTTTCTAGTCGACTACATGGGTATCGTGTCCGTCCAGAGATCCACTCCCCTGCTGTTTGAAGTTTGTACTCAAATAGGTTTCGATATAAAAAATATTTTATTTTATTTTATTTCATGTAATTATTATAAATTTTTAATTTTTTATATAAAATATAATAAATAATTTATTTTTAATAACATTAATATTAAATAATAATATTATAATAATATTTTATTTATTTTTTAATTTTTATCTTAACTCATTTTATTTCAACTCGTTATCTAAACTTTTTTTTAGTTATTTCAAATTGGAGAAAATAAAATTTGGGGGTAGTATAATTGGAATAGATAACCATTAATTTAGAGTTAGTTTTTTTTAATTAGACGTTAATGATTATTAGCAAGAAATAATATGATAAAATTAAAAAAATTAAATATTTTTTAAAATTAATATTATTTTATTACTATATTATGCATAAATGAATAATTCAATATTAAGAATCTGATGTGAATGGAATAACTATAAGTTAAATTTATTTCATATATTTTTATTGTTATATAAAAAAAATAGCTATTCCAATTTAAGGATCATAATAGCTAAAATCAAATTTATCTCATATTAACTAAAAATATTTCTTAATTTTAGTTAATTTATTAAGAGTGCTCTAATTTCACGTAATTTGTAAATCGTATTACAACAATTGAATAATAATAAACAAATAATGAATAATGGTAAATTGTTAATAAAGAGGGCACTACTACACAGAATAGATTTCGAAAAAAGTCACAGATAAATATAACTTTTTTAACATTTTAAAAAATATATTTTTAATTATTAAATAAAAAATCACAATTAATTCTTTTTTATATAAAAAAATCACAATTAATTTTTTTATATATATAAATGAAAAATACTTATATGTCCTCTTTATTTTTCTCTTTAAAATAATCGATATTCTGATCACAAAATGACACCGTTTTATAGAAATTTATAATTAACAAATTATTTTTATTTTAATATAAATTTCATATTAATTTTTTTTTATTTTTTTAAGAGACTACACGGCCCTTTTTTAAAATATCATTTGGTCCTTCTCATAAAGCACAGTGAATAATAACAAAGTAGCTATGGAACACAGCCTGCCACGCGGGTTGAGAATTATGTGGACCTAATAATGCCTCTGAAATCGTTCATTTCCCCTACGACTTTTGCGCCGGCCGCCTTATCTATACATTACATTCTATCTGCTCAGTACTCATAGCATGGCAACAGCGTGTCGTCACTTTCACGTAGTTGTCGTATGGCTGATTTTAGCGTTGCGACTTGCGAGGTCCCTGTGGGATTATAACGAGATCCCTCGATACTCATGCAGACGGTTGCGAATGGTCTAGTCAAAAGGTAAAGCTAAAATTTATATGATTTGTCTTTATCATTAAATATTATATTATTTATCCATTACTTAAAATAATAATAAAATATTATTTTTTAATAATATTAATTTTTTCTAATTTTTTTTTTCCAAATTTTGTAATTATACTAATTATATATTAATTAATAATTTAATTCTTAATTAAATTATTGTTTGATAGCTTTTTTTCCAACCTAATTATGTAACAAACATATTTTATAAACTTTGATACTTTATAATGATAAAATAGGATATTAATTTAATCGATTATATGGTCAAATTAAAAATATATATGTATATATCAAATGACAAAGACAAGAAAACTTAAAATCCGACCTCAAGTAATCAAAAAGTTAAACGTTACTTGCATATACTAATGTAAAACAATAGAGAAAGTCAAACTCCTGGGTTTGCACTGAAAATTTGACCACTTTCAAATTTTATTTTTTAATAAAATATGCTTTTGGTTAGTGACAAGTGACTAAATATCACTTCTGCAATAGATTTACTTAGCTCATAGTCTTGCTTGAAGGCATTTGGCTAGTTCAATGTAGCTGATTTAATAAAAAATTAGCCATATTTTTTGCTTCAATGGCATTTGGCTAGTCTAATGCTAGTACTTTTATTAGGAGAGATTTGTATAGTGAATTGAGATGAGATGACATAAGATTAGATTAGAATTAAAAGTTAAATAAAATATTATTTTTATTCGAAAGTTAAATTATTTATTATATTTTATTTAAAAATTTGATAAAATGGTAATGATAAGATGAGATAAGATGTTATCCAAACAAGTCCTGTTTGTATAAGTTTTGTATACTCTTTTAAAAAGAAAGTGGGGTTTATTATTAAAAATATATATTCTTTTTTACATAGCTCTCATATTTATCCGCTTTCGTTAAAAGTAATATGCTCGATTTATACACTATAAAACTATAAATATCATTTATCAACTAATAATTGCGAATCTCTTTTAGGTCAGATGATTCAATTTTAAAGAGGAAAAGACACAAAATATAAGAATATTATGTCTATATTAATTTTTAGACAATGTAAACCCACACATCTCTCTGGAATTAGGCTATCTAACTTAGTTGTAAAATCAAGTAGGTATAAAGTAAACTTCGTCTTAAAATGGATGCAATTGTAATTAAATTTTGCTACATACAAGCATAATTGCGCATTAATTTGTGTACCAATACTAATTTATTCATACTTAAAATTTAAATTAACACTGTTTTCAATAAAATTTACTTTTTGACTAATCACATCACATTAATACACAGATTAATACATAATTGTACTTGCAACTATATTTTTTTATTGTAATTATAGCTACTTTTTTACCCCCCTTAAATTTCTGAATCCAAGATTCGGTTTTTTCTTGGATGAGGCCGTGGCCCATGGGCAGATACCAGGCTTGCGGGCTGGTTTTATGGTTCTTTTCTTTTGAGAGGCTACATAACTATTATTCAATCATGGACTAGGTTTATGGATTTAGGTTTCTGGGCCTCTCTTTTTGTAAGGTTTCTTTTTTATTTATTTTTAACTCCTGTCCTGATTCAGGCCCTATCACGCAGTGGAGAATCTACAGACCCATTCAATTAGTATAATTACCATATCCTCGTTTACAATGCTAGCTCAGAATAAAGTTTGATGATGGGAGATTTCATTTTAGTAAGCAATGAAAGATATGAGTTAACGATGCACAAGTTCCGCGCGATCTTCTTTGAAAAGTGAATATTTTTATCTATTTTTTTTTTTTTTTATAGGAGTCTGTACGAGATTTGCACACTTTAGACTTTTATAAGATATTTTTCCTTATTCCAATGACATGACTACATACTCAAAGTGGGCAACATAGGTCCTAACTTAAAATTAAATACTATCCAGATGGAGACATACTTGGTAATATTTGGCGTGCAAATCCAGTTTGTTGAAATAATTGAACTAGTCTCGTATCTTTCATCTAAGGTGTCATCCGCAAGAGGGATGTGAAAACGAGCCTTGATCTTTACGTACAACGTTCAAATTTCTGTAGGCCATGATAGGAGTAATGTTATATATACAAAAAATTTTTATCTTATTTTTATTTTATTATTAAATAATTTATTTTTATTTAATAATAATAAATATACAACAGATAAAAGTAATGTATATAATATTTCAAAAAGAAAATGGCCCAGCGCCTGGTGTTGGTACGGTGTAGGACCGATGAAGCAACATCTATGAAACTTGTTCCAATTTCTTGTTCTTCTCGAATACTGTGCGAAACGATAAGGCATAACTTCATTTATAGGAGAAGTTTCCTCTTCGAGGGGAATGTAATGATCATATATTTGCGCGAGGGTGGTAATGGATATTCCACTTAGAGCATCCTTATAGGATTTTTCATTTTTATTCCTATAATTTAATTTAAATATTTATTTTTTTAAATTATTTTTTAAAATTTATTTATTCTTCTAAAAA
Source organism: Carya illinoinensis (assembly GCF_018687715.1). NCBI lineage: Eukaryota > Viridiplantae > Streptophyta > Magnoliopsida > Fagales > Juglandaceae > Carya > Carya illinoinensis. Next base: position 52,966,515 of record NC_056752.1, read on the forward strand.
TCTTCTATATTCTATTCCGCATTCTTATTTCTAAAAATTTTTTTATTACTTTTTTCTCTCTCTTCCATTTACAATCTTAACTACTAACTTTTTTGTCTTATTATTTTTTTTTTTCCAAATATCAAATTCTACTAAATATTTATTGGAGATTTTGACTATCCAATACAGTATTTTTTTTAATACTAATTCATATTATAAAAATAGAATTTTATTTTTAATTAGTGAATTTTCTAACGTAATGACAAATTTAATTAGAAGAGTACTTAATATCAATTTTTCTAATGAAGATCCGTAGTCACGTATTGATGATAAAATTTTTTATTTGGATGAAATAATAATATTTTCTGTCTTTTTTAATTAATGGTAACCAAGACCCGCGCTCGTATTACATGCAAAATAATAGTAATCAAGACCCGCTTCATAAAATAATTGTCCCAAACATAATTGTCCCAAACATAAAATAAATAACATGATCATAAATAATCAATCCAAATCGGCATCTCTAATGCGTCTCGCCATGATTTCCCTCTGGAGTTGCTGGAAATAAAGCCGCTGCATTTCTGGCATGACACTCACATCCATCATCATGATGCGCTGATCTGATTCCTTCTTCGCGATCTCCACTTTCTCAGCCTCCAACCGCAGCCGTTCGTCCTCTTGTCGGATTTTACTGAGCTCTTTTTCTCGATCAAGCGGCATCTTCTCAGCCTCCAACCTCAGTCTTTCATCCTCAAGATGTAATTTTCTGGCCTCTGTCTCCTTTTCATACTCCATCTTCTAGGCTTTAAGGTGATAAAACTCTTTCTCCTGAGCGCGTGACTCATCCAAAAGAGTATATTTCATCTTCACGAGTTGGAAATTCTTCTATGCTTGCCTGCCTTAGGCCTTTCGTTTTCCTTTCTCAGCTTTCCTTCCAATTGGTCGGTCAGGCTCGATAACTTCATTCTCCAGCATTTGATCTGCCTCGATATCAAAAACTGAATCAATGTAGCGTCTAAACATTGAGTTGGGGTCGGGGATGGGGACATCGTCTTCCTTCGTTTTGGATCCTCCTTTGTGGCGCGCCAAATCCACTTAGGTTGGTCCTTCAACAGGTGCCAACAATGCTCGAACTGAAATGAGCATTTCTCGAGTGATTGGTACATTAGCTTCGCCTTATCAAACTTGCATGGAAAAAAATTAAAATATTAAACCAATGTCACAAACGAGAAATTAAACTCAAATTACTGAAGTAATGATTTGGAAATTCTACCTTATCTTGTTCGGTCATGCCACTTTGATTTAATCCTTCAACTTGGGCTAGTTTCGCACAAAATTTGTTTGTGGCCTTTTGGATAACCGACCACCGATGAATTAAAGACTTTATTGTCCGGTCATTTGTGGTTTCCTTAAATTGCTGGAAGTACTCATAAATTTTCTCCCAAAGTTGGGAGTGTTTTTGATCTGTTTCCTGAACGGCATCAAGGCTACAATTTATCTATGCTGATACAAGTAACTTGTCTTTTTCGAGGTTGAAATTTGCACCCCTCACTGATTTCCTATTGCCGATAGACTCATTAGGGGGTAGGGGTGAAGAGTCACCAAGGGTCATTGGAGATGATCCACTTTGCCCACCATAAGTGCTGTCGAGTTGAAGATCTTGACTTAAGAGATTCGTAAAGAACATATGTCCAGAGTCTTGTGAATCCATCGCTAAAAACGCATTGAAAATGTTAAAAACAAAAGTTGAAAAGTTTGGGGTGTTAGTCCGGGTGGATGGCTCATAAACCGTTTGGTATGATCTTGGAAAGTTGGCCACCCACTGATGGCTGCTACAACCCGTTGCCAATACTTATTGGCCGTCCTGATTACCTAGCCATTAGGGAAATGACCATTTATTTCACATGATCCCCACAAACGGTCCTCATCATCACAGCCTTGTGGTTTAGTTTACACATAATTAAACCAAATTAAATCAAGATACCAAACAACATGCAAAACAAAATAACAAAAAATACGAGCATCCCCATCCGGTTTAATAATATATCGAATATATAAATAATTATAAAGGCTCAGAATGATGTAAATATTGACATCATGTGTAAGCAAGGAGCCCAACATCGAATGGCTGCAAAATCTCACCCGAACCCCAATTGTCTTTTGTGGTATGTACCACAAACTGCAATATGGCAATTCGGGTGAAAATTACCCCGCCATATCGATGGGGCCTCATACACACTTCAGACTTAACCCAAACTATAACACCATCATCACAGCCTAATATAAACCCCCTCCCCTGAGAGATACGCAACACTGCAAATGGCTCAATATCAAATATCAAAATGAATGTGTTATTTTATACCAAGGATAGGAGTCCGAAAGCCCCAACAAAAGCATTGTCCAAAATTAGTTAAATAATATCACAAGTAAACTTGAGAACTCAAGTTGTAAATCATTAAGTTTGGTGATTATAATTGGGAAGTTAATATCCAATACTCAATATCAATTATAGACAGCCAACAAGGTGTCTCAACACACATAAGAACATCTATGCCAAAAACCAAAAACTCAAGCATGGAATTACTACCTTTTGGACCGGCATTATAACTGTAAGTCTATGCCAAAAACCAAAAACTCAAGCCTCAAAATCTATTCTATAACAACAATAATCATAGACTCCAAAAGATGAAGTAGCAAACAGAAGAATAACCGAATTGGATATACATGATTTCCCTCTGTAGATTATATATTTAAAACAAAAGAAACCCAAGTGAACTACAATATGTTTTGGAAAATTTTCATGCAACCAAGAAGTACAAAAGAAACCAATAACTAGATTTCAAAACCAAATCTGATGCATGAAACCAATAAGATCAAAAGAAACCAAGAACTAGTAATGAAACCAAATCAAATTCATGAACCCAAGAAGTACAAATGAAACCAAGAACTACAAAACCAATTCTGGAAAATTTCATGAAACCAAGAATTAACTTGGTAACCATTTGTACAAAAAAAACCAAGAACTAGTAATGAAACACTATCATCAAATTAACTCAACCCAAGAAGTACAAATGAAACCAAGATTTACAAATAATAATTTGAAATATTTCATGAAACCAAGAACTAACCAAGAAACCAAGAACTACAAAAGATTCCTCCATCAAATTCATGAAACCAAGAACTACAAAGAAACTAAGACTGTTTCTGAAACCAAGAACAATTTAATGAAACCAAGAACAATTCCATGAAACCATGACCCACAAAAGAAACCAATATTGTCCAAAAAAAAAATAGAAACAAGATCTACAATGAAAAGCAACCAAATTCGGTGTAATTAAACCAATATTTAACCAAAGGTCTAGAATAGTAAAAAAATAAGAGGTTCAACCAGGTTTAGTTTACACAATCAACTGCTGACAATCAGCCAACAGATGCATAATATGTTCGATCATCACAGATTCAAGAAAGGTATGGCACACATCCAAGCATTTACAAAGTGAAGAGATTACTGGAAAAAAGCCAACAGAAAGCACCAAACTTCACGTCCCCCTTCCATTGAGCATAATCACAGAACCACAAACAAACACTGATTCCAACTATCAAATAGAGTCATGCCGATATAATCACAGAGAAGAAAAATACCAACGAAATCACAACGAAAAAAGAATATAGTCAAGCATAATCACAACCCCACCCGAAGATAGCCAAGCATAATCACAATCCCAGGTAATAGAATCCATCGCAGTTAAAGATATCAAAATGCCCCAAATAAACTCAACAAAATCAGTTCCCAAAAAATCCCCAAATTCGAAACCGGAGGTCCCCTGAATATTTAGGGTTTTTTTCCAACCCAAAACCCTTTGAACCCTTGTCCTAATTTGTCCAAAAACAGCCTAAAAAACAAACCTACCACCGTTGAAATTTGATGCGAAATTTATGAAAATGAAATCAAAAGAAACAAAGTAACATTTCGGGTAGGGCTGGGGATTGTAGAATCAAATATCAATCAAAGTTTGGAAAATCTGGAATGGGCATACCGGCGTGATGCGAGATTCAGGGAAGTTGGAGAGATGAAGGGCAGCCAACCGTCGCAAGGTAGAAGACGCGGGATGTCGAAGGAGAGAGGGAACCGAAATCACATTTGGGGATGTACAGTGAGTCCCCATATATGGGGACCTACTGTAGCGATCGGAAAGTTTATCCCCATTTTGGGGAACCGGATGGAGGAGGGTTTTAAAGCAAACCCTACAAATATTCCCAAAATATGAGGATGCGGAAGGGATGGGGAGCCGGATGCGAGTGCTTTTAGTGCTAGAGAAGATACCATCTAATCTTATTGATAAATATCATACAACCCATTCATGATTTATACCTTGCACTTCGGGTTATAATTGATAGGAGAGGTTTGGATGGTGAGTTAAAATAATACGAGTCTAGATAAAAATTGAAAGTTAAATAAAATATTATCACAATATTATTTTGAATAATGTTAGTATGCTCTCTCATTTTGCCCATTCATGCATTTATTTATTTTTTTACCGATTTAAGAATTGATTATCAGTGTATTGGTATGTTTTAAAAAAAAATTATTTAAACATGTTTAAAAAATGTTTGAAATAAAAAGTAAATAAATAAAAAAAATCTAATTTGCACTAGGGGATGCAACAAGTGGGCAAATTGAGAGAGAATAATAGCACTATCCTATTATTTTTTATTGTCATTGTGGTTTTGTGATTTGAAAAGTTGAATTTTTTATAATATTTTATATAAAAATTTGAAAAAATTATAATAATTAGATGAAATAAGATGAGATACATTTATTTATTTATTTTTTATTTTTTTTTTGTTGCTATCCAAACCAACTCCTAGAATTGCACCCAACGAAAAACTAAGAAAATATATCATTTCCTCTTGTCTAAGGGTTTATTATGTATCTAGTGAGAGTTTAGGAAAATCCTTTCACTCGAGTTTCGTCTAAGTACTACTCATCTAACGATCTTTGAGCAAACTCTTTGTTTTTATCCCTCACTTTTTATGACTGACTAGTCTTCTGTCTTATATTTTTGCCAAATTAACCTGCAAACTCAAATTATATATTAAATTAAGCTTTCTCACTATTCAGATTCTATCATAGATGCAAGTTAATTTCATTGGACCTACGTCGTGCATGAGATCATGTTGTAACGAAGCATCTCGATCTGAACTATAATAAGAGCACTCTCAATGGTGCTTGTAAAATATATTTTTCTTTAAAATATAAATAAATGTTCTTAAAATATAACTTCATTGGATTTTGTAAAATAAAAATGCTTTACATTTTACTATAGTGATTCTTCTACATGTAAAAGATTCTGTACATCAATGTACAAGTTTTTAATTCATTTCTCTCTCCCCTTTCATGCTGATTTCTCCATTTCACATAAGTTATATTTATTTCATTTCAGACCCGCTCTCTCTTGTTCCCACTTCCCACGCTTCCTCTCATATCTTTTGTACTATTTTATTGAAAGAATCTTCTCATTGCTGTTATTAATTGGTATTGGTCCATTCTCTGGTATATCAAAGCATCAGGGTTTGCTTCTAGTTTTAATTCAATAAATCTGGACCTACACAGAACGTGAAATCTAAGTTGCAAAGACTAAATATTATAGAACTGTGATAATATATATAGTACAATTTTTAATTTTTATTTTTATTTTTAAAAAAAGAGTATCTTGTTGAATGTAATATATATTCTTTGACCAATTATTATGCTATAAAAATACAATATTATCATTCTCATAATATGTTTTGAGAATATTTTCACTATACAATCTCTTCTTTTTATTTTTTGAATTAATTTATATTTTGGTTTAGCTTATAAATTTAGATTAATTTAAAATATAACATAATTATAAGACATTGTATATATGGAGATATTGTAAATATTAAAAGATATGAAAATATCATTGATAGTTAGAAAAAATATTTGAAATGAATAAAAAGTATAATATTTAAATGATATGAAGAAAAAATAGATAAGTTGATATATGATATATTGTCAAAATTATTATATAAAATAGAAAAAGTAGGTTTTGGTGATATGTTTTAAAAAATAGGATACATAAATCATTGAAAGTACTCTTAGATCATGTTGGGTGAGGTTTGTATAAATGATCTTTATTGGACTAGCTTAACGTAGACATTGAACTACAGTAACTATAAAGGAAATTTTATTCACCCATCAAATTTATATTTTATTCACAAATAATCAAAAAAGTTTTATTAAATTATTTTTAAAACTTTCATTAGTAAATAAGACTATTATATCCAGATTTTTTAATAAATATTTTTTGTAAACAAGACTATATTATGTTAGATAATTATTAATTAGGTTGATATAAAAAATAATAGGGAAACAATAATTTTAAGTAAAAATTAAATTATTGATTAATATATGGAGTGTCTTTGTTAAAATATATAAAAAATCTTTATTAAAATTTTATTTGATTAAAATATATAATATTATATTATTATTTTAATTTTAAATAGATAATTTAATGTAGATTAATCAAATTTTAGACTTGTAATGACTATTAGCTAGAACACGAGCTCTAGGAGTCAAGTCAAACCTAGGTTTTGTTCCTCTGGCTCTTAGATCGGTACCGTACGTATACAATTCCATTAGTGGTCCAATCCCTCAACTTGCATCGCACGGAGAGGACCCCGCTAGCTAGCTAGCTAAGTTCAGCCATATTTGAAAGTCTAGTTTCAAGCTGCCTAACAAGTGAGCTTGAAAACAAGGTTGTTAACTTGTCGATCGCCAAATCAAGGAAAGCTGGATGAATGGATTTTTCCTCAAACACGTGCTGAGAAGTAAGACCACATGAGATCTGAATTCCAAGGTTTTGTCTTGGATTAGAAAATTTGGCAATTCTGGTCCTGTAATTAATTGGATGTGGACATGAAATAAACCAGTTCATGAATGTGAACATGCATAGACTCTATATCCCTTACAGGTTCGGTGGACTGACTCGCAGACGTGTACTAATTATTAAGTCGGTCAAGGTCCTTGCATCGCCGGCATGGTATGGCAAGATTACTATTGTTTTACTTCAATTTTGGATTAGGCTGTTGACTTTTATATGCTTTTGTGATGTCGTCCGTGACCTAAGCACCACCCCCATCCAGTTTAATTTCAGCCATCTCTTTTAATCATTCACGGAGGATTGATATAATTTGCATATAATTTGATTCATTCCCAATCATTATATAATTCACGAACAATGCCAACATCAAATATTGCTTTTGGTTCTTATTTATTCGAGTTTGAGTGTGAAATGATCACTTATTTTAAATTTGAAAATTAATAAAAATAGATAAATTTAATTATTTATATTATATTTTTAAAGAAAATGTTGCTTTTTTTTTTGCTGGTGGCTACAACTGGGGTTATTTATTTTACTTATTTATTTATTATTATTACGTAATGATTAAAAAATTATTTAATAATGTCGTGAATTTTTTTAAACATATTTAAAAATATTAAATATATATATATATAAATAAATAAAACTAACTAACGAGAGCTACTGCTGTAAAGTCACCCTATTTTTAGCTTAAAGAAGCTTTTAGACAAATGAACTCACTCTTAATTTGTCTCTTTATATCTTAAAAAGAAATTTGAACTGATTGAGTTTAATCACTGGAAAAATTAAAAAAAGAAAATTACAAGCATAAACATGGAACAGTTGGAACTTAAATGGATGAAATAGGTGGGAAACTTTACTGAGACCACTCTCATTTGTTTGACTAAATTTAAATTTAGTCAATATCAATAACTTTTTTACAATTATCTATTTTATTTAAATTTAATCTTCATATTAGATTAACTATTTATTTTTTATATAATAATAAAATATTCTTAAATTAATATTTCTTTAAAAAAATTGTTTTTATCACATTTTATAATTCTACCAATTTAATATTATTAATAATTATATTATAATTAAATTAATATTAAAAAAACATATTTTCAAAGGTCTCCTTAGAAATGAAAGTGTAGAATATTTTAATATTTAATTGGTGAAATGAAAGTGTATAATATTTTAATATTTAATTAGTGAAATGAAAGTATAGAATATTTTAATATTTAATTGGTGAAATGAAAGTGTAGAATATTTTAATATTTTAATTGGTGAAATGAAAGTATAGAAATAAAAGTGTAGGAGTGAGAAAGTAATATTTTAATTTTTAGTGAATGAAAGTGGTCTTCCATATTTAGTCAATTACTATAATAAAAGTCTAAAATGTTTTAGATTTGTTTAATTCAATATAAGTCTTTTTTATATAAATAATTCAGATTTTGGACAAGTCAATGAGGATGCTATGACGTATTCAAAGAATGAGAAGATATTACCTCTTTGCCCATAAGAGAGAGAAGAAATTACCCCTTCTTATAAATCCACAAAATAGTATGCATAACAAGGCATTATATATTATTACCGTAAATTGAAGTATAAAGGTTCCCTATCATTCGCGCGGCTGAAATAAATTGCAAGGGATCTTGATAGGAAAAAACGATGAGTAATGATATATGTAGTTACTTTTGTATATTTTTTGTGCATTTTACTGATATGATTAGTTGGATTAATTTTTTTAATACACAATCAATTATATTACTTGAGTGTATAAAAGAGTTTACAAAAATGATTGTACATAAAATTTTTGAAAAAGAATACATTCAAACCTTATAAAGTACTCCATCTGTAGTATAATTATTGAAAAATTAGAGCATCTCAATTCATGATATAATAAGGAAAATACAGAAAAGATATAATATTGTCGCTAGAGGTCAATATCATGACAACACAATTTCACCTAAAAAATAAGGGTTTGTTTGGATTTAAAAATAAGATGAAATAGTTTTAGATGAAAGTTAAATAAAATATTATTAGAATATTAATTTGTAATATTATCATTATTTTAAAATTTAAAAAAGTTGAATTGAAATTTGAAAAAATTAAATTGTTTAGTATATTTTGTATAGAAATTGGAATAAGTTTTAATGATAATATGAGATGAGATGAAACACTTTTTGAATTCAAATGAATTTTAAGTGAATACATTATGGTGTGTTTGGTTAAGAAAAATCTTAAGAAGTGCTTGGGAATTTTTATTTTTTTAAAAAATTTATATGAATATAAATTTTCTAGGTTATAAGTTAAAATACAATTTTTTTTGTTAATAAAAAAGGGGTAAACATTAGAATTGGAGTTGAAAAAGAACTAGTGATAACCACGTGCCTTTAAAGCTAGTATATGAATTTTATTATATGTAAGTGAAGTCACGTATTAATTTGTGTATTAATATTGATTTTTTTATATTTAAAATTTAATTTAAAATTATTTTTAATAAAATTTATTTTTTAATTAATTATATTAAATTATTATACATATTAATATACTGTTATATTTATAGGTAGATTTTTCTCTAATATACATATTTAAAGTTTTATATACTAATAAAGTAGTACGTATACGTGTAGAAAACGCGTGAGGAAGACAAAACAAAAAGAAAGTGTTGTCAAGTCAAACCAGGACGTGAACATGACCACACGTGCTCTTATCCAGACATAAACACCCCACGTGTGACACGCTTTTCACGATGTCAAATTAAGTGCGCGTCGTTCACTTACTACTTACTACTTTCTTCAGCTCCCACTTGTACAAATCTCGCAATTTTCAGAGCATTCACATCTGATATTTTAAAGCACCGATTTTTTATAATTTGAAATTTATTATAGAGTTTAATCAAAATATTCTTTACATTCAGATTTTTATTTTAAAAAAAAATTATTTGAAAAAATATGGAGACTCACTATTCATCATCTAAATAATTTTTTTATCAATATTTTATTCTAATATATAAAATAAATATTTTTTTAATTATCTACATTTTCTCTCATATTAATATTTATTATAGTTTTAAATAATAATTTTAAAAATAATTTAATCAATTACAAAAATATAAAAAAATTAATTTTAAAAATATTATCATATCCACAAAAAAATAATTTAATTTTTTTTTTAAATATTCACAAGAGTAATATTTTAAAACATAAGAAAAAATATTGAGTAGTTAAATTTGTAAATGGAATTGAAAGAAAAAATTAATAAAGAAAGAATAGAAAAATATTATTTTAATAGAATAGAGAAAGGATAGGGAATGAGATGTAGGAGGTTTTTAAAAGATGAGTAAAATTTAGAGAAAAATTTTAAGAAATGTATTTTTTAACTACATTATAAGAAATTTTATAAGGAATTAGATGTGAATGCTGTCATGCCAATAATAATAATAAATAACAATAAATTTTGTTTGAAGCAGAATATCATTATAATATTAGAGATTTTTTGTAAGATTCTTAAGAATCCAATGAAAAACTAGAGGGAAATAGTTGGAAGTAATTTTGAAAGGATCTGTATATATTGATCGATTGAATTTAAGATAGAACAAATTTTGGAAAATAAGTTTTTTAAGATATTTAATTTTTGAAGTAGAGAAATATTGAATGGATTTAACAATAAAAAATTGATTTAGTATATAGATCATAAGAGGTAGCCATGGCAGAAATAAACGAAGCAGGTTTATTATTATTATTATTTTAGAGTAAATCCAAACCAGACAACTGTACTAGTGCTGCTGTTCTGATTTCGGCTGAATTATAGTGGGTATTCATCCAACATACTTTAAGCAATTCAAACGTTTTCGGATTTGTCCCTCTTTTGAAAATAAAATATATATATATATATATATATATATATATATATATATATATATAAAGAAAAATTCTCTCCCTAAAAAAGAGTAGAAGAGAAGAGATGGAGACCAAAGAGTATGATGCCAATCATTAAATTCCAAAAGAACATGAAAAGCACAAGGAGGAGTTGATCATGTGGATGTTTGTACAACACGAGCCATCACAAAACTAATGCGAAGTTTGTGCCGCTTATCTCATGCATGGCGTCAAGAATAGGGCTGTGATCCCTACCCGTGCCTAAAAAGGAGGTATAATTAATTAGATGAAGAATGCAAGTGCGTAAATCAAAGGGAAAGGGGCCGGGCAGTTGGGATGGATTTTTTGGTATTGGTCGGGTTCTTATGCTTTTATCTCGTGTATGAGTACCGGTACACGGGTCAGAGGTGGCTTCTAGATGGGGAGGGGCTCTTGCTTGTTTGTTTAAATTCAACTAATATTTGACTGTTTAACTCTCGTGGCCATCTCCATCAGAAAAAGAAAACCATTACAACCTATCATATTTGGAAAACCAGTTTTGCACGCCAAGTATGCCTCGATCGCATGATATTCGTGATGAAAAATCTTATATATTATGTTACCATCTTACTTTTTATTATATATGTGAGATGTAATAAACTTTCACAATTGAATAATTTTTTATTGGATGATTATTCATCTAATATTAATAATAAATATATCATATCTTATATAATGAAATAAAAGTGAGATGAAGATATAATATAAAGTTTTACTCATACATGATATATAGTAAAACTCGTGTCATTTCTAATTACTTCCAAATGAAAAAGGGTTAGTGGGTTAAGGAGCCGGCGTGATAAAGATCTTTACATTGTTGTCAAGTATATATATATATATATAGAGAGAGAGAGAGAGAGAGAGAGAGATGGGTTTCAATGTGGCAATAAAGGTTAGGAAATTTTAAAAAAAAAAATGTGAAGGAAATGAAAGAAGACGTCACCAAAGAGTTTACTTAACTTCCGCGGCTTCCATGTCCAATCGAATGAAAATGCAATGATATATGGGTCGCTTGACACTCCTTTATTGAGAATTTGAGACTTGATCAGGTTCACGTTTTGACAAATTTTAGGCAAGGGCAATTACTTGTTGGCAAAATATTAAACTGTAACTTGTAAGTAGTCCACATGCATGCATGCATGCAAATTGAAAATACATATGGCGTGAAAACCGAGAAAAATATTAATTCTTTTAATTCTATATACAAAAAGTTGCCGAATTTGATTTAGGTCTATTTAACATTTTCAAATTATAATACAGTCAAATTAATATTATTTAATTGTTAAAATGAATTTCAATCTAAAAAGGTAATTGAGGAGAACGGCCGAAGCTGTTGGCCGATTATCCAAATTAAATTTTGAATTGACTTCTCGCTAATCAAATTAACCATTTAAATTTGATTGGAAATGATCGATCGATGTTCAATCGCATCGTGAATTACGTTTGTCATGATTGTTCTCGCGATCCTAAACTTGTTTGATTTGAAAACTAATTACTAGCTTTTATCTTTGACTATTACTCTCATTATAATCATTATTTTACCTTCTCTTTTCAATGTCGTCTTGCAGTGGACATGGGAACTTTGTCAAACTTAATTTGGTCGGTCCATCATGTTATTCATTTTGATGTCCTAAACTAATACATACTCGATCATCATAGTAATATGGGGACCTTTGGAGTTATAAAAGACATTAATCTTAACTTGTTCCTATTTTTTTCCACATCCAGACGTACGTAATTAGGCAATGATCAGCGGAGGATGCGGCAGGTTAGGTTTGATGAGACGAGGGCATTGTTAATAGATTATGTATATGTAAAGGATAATTTTGATAAATATAAGATAAATTTAGATTTTGATTATTCTATTTATATAAGTCTCCATATTGAAATAATTATTTTTTTATTATATAACAATAAAATAATATAAGATAAATTTAACTTTAGCTATTCACATCAAATTTTCACATTGGATATTCATTTATTTATTATATAGTAATGAGTAATTAATAATTTAAAAAATATTTAATTTTATCATATTTTAATTATTAATTATTAGTTTATTTTATTTTATCACATTTTGCTATTTAATTTTTTAAAAAAACTTATGAAAGTTTATAGATGTAGATAGAGAGAAGATAGAGTATTATAAAAAAATAAAATAAATTATGATTTACTCTTTGTACAGTGTAGATCAAATTTGATCTTTTCTTTACCGATACTATAGCTAAAAATTACAAATTTTGTTAATAGATAATCCATTGCAAGTGTGTTTTATATCTAATAGTCAAAAAGTATAATATATTTTGAAAATGCATAACACAATAAGAATGCCATGAGAGATCAATATCTTATGATCAAGGAACGTCTTACTTATATATACAAAACATGAATGAACCTAGACATTAGATTTAGGGAGGCCAGTACATGTTTAAAAGGACTCATCATAGAATTTTACAAAATTATGGTCTTGAAAATAGAATCGCACGTTGTCATGACATGTTGTTGACATGTGAAATTTCGCATCTTACTCTTCAAGATTCATTTTCGCCGACCCATGAGCCTCCATAGTCAATATGGAAGGAATCTTAGAAAACTATACTGTTCATAATTTCATATACATGCTTTGTTGAATATTTTGGAAATGAAAAGGAATATAAGACGAAAAAAAAAAAGCATCTAAATTCTTTACACGACAATTTTATCAGGCCGACATAAGATGACAAAGAAACAAAGAATCCCGGCTCGTAGACCAAAGTTCACGTTTTGTAGCTTTTGTTAAATCGTTGCAAGTGGTGAGATATTTTTCTTTTTCTGTTTAATTTATTTGTACGTAAAGTAAGAATGTCAAATCGTGTTAATAGGTAGTGTTTGTGTCGTATCAAATTATATTAACGGATTATATAGGTCAATCCTAACCCGACCCGTTAAGCTTATCGTGTCAAAATCTCAAACTCTAACATGAACCATTAACATAACGGGTTGTGTCGTGTCAACCCATTTTGACCCATTAATAAATATTACGAAATATATTTTTTTTATAAGTAAACAAATAAATTAAGAAAATATTACGAAATAGGTTAATACGACACAATACAACTCATTTTAAACTATTTATGTAAATGAGTTGAATAGGCCCGAAATTAATCTTTTTAACCTTATTAAATTTAGCATAATTTTATATAAATGTTAAAATTACAATATCTATAAAAATTATAAAACTAATTATAAGTCCAAAACTACAATCCAAATAATAAAAATATTGATATTGAAATTCTAACAATTTTATTTTTAGATATAAGGGTATAATTGTAACTTTAACTTTCTTAACGTGTCATAATGGGTCAAAACAGGTTAACCCGTTATCAACCCGTTAAGCAATCGTGTCTTAACGGGTCAACCAGTTTTGACCCAAACCCATTAAGGCTAAACCCTAATCCGCTATTATCGTGTTGTGTTCGTGTTGAGTTAACGGGTCGTGTGACATATTACTACCGCTAACGTAAAGTCATTGCAGTTCAGCTGTTCATCAGCTGCCCAAACAACCCTTTAATTAAATCATTTACATCAGCTACTTTAAATTTTTTAAATCTCTAAATTTTAAAAAATAAATTTAATTTTATAACAAAAATACCTCTTTATCCAATTTTTAAAAATTTTAAAATTTTAATAGTGACTTTTTATATTTAAAGAGTTATTTTTCATCTATAAATTACTTATATATATTATTCTAATAAATAAAATAAATTATTTTTTAATCATCTACCTTTTCTCTATATTCATATTTGTTATAATTGAAAATTGAATAAAAATGTCACCATTGAGATGATTTGACAATTTGTAAAAATATATGTTTTAAAAATATTATTATTAAGAGAAATGAGTAGTTTAAAAAAATTCATAGCTGAAAAATTAAAATTATGGGTATAACAAATAATGAAATACTTACGAAAATGTTTTCTTCCTATTGTTCTTGAAAAGATAAAAAAAAATGAGTTAAAAATCTACAAATAAATAAGTAGACAAAAAATAAAAAAAATTATTTTAATAGGATAGAAAAAAATTAATAGTGAAATATGAGTCAATTTTAAGAAGATTATTTAAAAAACAATATTTTAAAATTTATAGTTGAAGTGGACAAACGTTCTCTATACTCATATTTGTTATAATTGAAAATTGAATAAAAATGTGAGATGATTTGACACTTTGTAAAAATATATGTTTTAAAAATATTATTATTACATATGCACTGATTTTAAAAATATTATTATTAAGAGAAATGAGTAGTTTAAAAAAATTCATAGCTGAAAAATTAAAATTATGGGTATAACAAATAATGAAATACTTACGAAAATGTTTTCTTCCTATTATTCTTGAAAAGATAAAAAAAAATGAGTTAAAAATCTACAAATAAATAAGTAGACAAAAAATAAAAAAATTATTTTAATAGGATAGAAAAAAAATAATAGTGAAATATGAGTCAATTTTAAGAAAATTATTTAAAAAACAATATTTTAAAATTTATAGTTGAAGTGGACAAACGTTCTCAGAACACGTGCAGAGAAATAAGACCACGAGAAAAAATATCCATGACAACTTTTTCGTGATGGGTCATGCAATTAATTAATTGGACTTACGTGGACACAAATTAAAACTCATCAATGAATGTAAACATGCGTGCGTGGACATTTTTTTATGGTTCCAATTCAATGGACTCAAACACTAGGAGTACTTAACGTTAAAATTTTGGTCATGGTCCACATGGTTGAGTCTTGCTTTTCTTTTTGTGTTTTGGTTTCTCGTAATAATATAAATGTTTTTATTTTTTTAACCAAGAATTAGGTATTTGACGTTTTTTGGGTTCCGTGACCTCAATATTGTGACGCTTTTTGGGGGGGGGGGGGGGGCACCGTCCAAATCAATATGTATATAAGATAATTTTGTACGGACTAAAGCTTTTTAACTACCTGCTTGAAATCTCAAGTGACCCATAAAATGCATTTTTAAAACATGTCTGTTGCCAATCTATTATTGCTTGAAAGTGGAACCTGGAACCACTTTTGTGCTTGGCATGTCTTCCATTTTCTTCCATGCTAAACATGTGCTAGATCGAGCTAAGTATATACAGCTCCTACAGGAAAGCAATGTGATATCAAAACGATCGAGCAAATGTTTCCATTTCCGTGATGATTTTTGTAAATGGAGATCACCCAGCTTGACACGTGAGACATTTTAAGAAACTTTACTTAAAGTTTGAAGCAGTATCGGTGTTTTGCCTAGTCAAGACCCAAAAAGTACACGTTCGGAAAGGAGAAAAAAGGGTCCCAATTCCCAACTCCAAGCTAAGTCCTCTGCGCCGACGTGCGACGAGGTATTAATTTGGGTGGGTTCAAGAGATGATCACCCAATAATCAATATACACCTATTGTCCGTAAATATAAATTCGTAGGCAATAATAGCGCTCATGCTGATGATATTTAATGCTAGTTATCTCCAATTTAATATAAGTTGAAAGTCCAAAGAATCACACCAAAAATGGTATATAATCCAATGTGCCCAAGTCATCAAATATTGTAGAGCTAGATCTCGTTCCGATCATGATCTGGCTAATCCTAACGTCCCAGACACCAGGCTGGGCATCTTGAGAAATAAATAAAGGAAAATACTATATATCCTTAACAAAAATTTATAAAAAATTTATTTCTTCGTATGTTAGTATTGATATGTTGAAAATTAATTTTTATAAAAAAAGTAACACTATATACAATCGTAGAGGGGGTAGACGTGGTGTAGTCGTTTTGAAAAAATATAAAATCTACTATTAAAAAATATTAAGAAATAATCAGATACAAGTTTCTATAATTGAAGGTCCTAATTTAAACATGTGATATTAATGTGATTGAACAATCATATATTATCCTTCCTCGATCGGCATACAAATTAAAGAAATATGCAAGAAACTCAGATGCGCATCATTAAATATTCTCGTTAAAAAACTTCACTGGGCTCCCAGCTGTGAAAAGACTCTATTATTTTTGTAGTCTTCGGATTTAATCATAGAATTAGACCCATTAATGGAATTATTTTTTTTCCCAGAAAATAAATATTTCTATGATTATTTTAATAAAATAGAGAAAAAATAAAAATGAGATACATAAAAATTTTGAAATACGACTAAAATTGAAGAAAATTGTTTAAAAAATAATATTTTAAAATTTATAGTTGAAGTGGACAAACGTTCTCAGAACACGTGCAGAGAAATAAGACCACGAGAAAAAATATCCATGACAAATTAAATACCATGCATGCTTCTCATTAATCAGAAAAATTAGAGTGTTTCTTTCAACACAAGAGCTTGAATAGATGGAGGAACGTCTTCTATCCAACACTAAAAATCCTGTTTATCTACAGCTAATAATAATGAGCCACATCATTACATTCTATGTGAGCAAACTTAGCAGACCACCCATTTTTGAACTTGAAGACCTCTTTGACATCTGCCACCATCTGTCCATATAATTGAGAGTGCATCCCCTTCGAACAATACTTTGGAGACTAATAAAAAAAAAAAAAACACAAAAACCTTCCGTTCATGAAAGCTAGTCTCGACAATATCCACCATTTTTCTGAAATCCTCTTTTTTTCTTTTTCTCTTCTTTTTTTTTTTTTTTGTGAAAAAAATATGCTTCTCATTAATCAGAAAAATTAGAGAGTGTTTCTTTCAACACAAGAGCTTGAATAGATGGAGGAACCTCTTCTATCCAACACTAAAAACCACAGCTAACTTAGCTAGATGATGAGCCACATCATTACATTCTATGTGAGAAACCTTAGCAGACCACCCATTTTTGAACTTGAAGACCTCTTTGACATCTTCCACTATCTGTCTATATAACTGAGAACGCATCCTCTTCGAACAATATTTTGAAGAAACCCAAAAAAAAAAAAAAAAAAAAAAAAAAAAAAAAATCTAAGGTCGACATACACCCGCCTTTTTCATTTTAATTAGTATTTCTCAGAAATAAATTTTACAGAATCTAAATGTTAATTTGTAGGTATCTAAACTATAGAAACTTATTATTAAAGAAGGCCTACAAACACATGAGATATTACATAAATCTTTAAAAAGCATATATAAGTGAACATTAGGAGTTAAATTCGCAATATTATATGAAGGAGATGGCACGTGTTTAATTAATTAAGGAGCCATATAAGAAAAAAAAAAAAAACACTTGTGGTGAAAATATAATAACAATTTCAAACACTTTTTTAAATATAAAAAAGAATAAAATAATGCATGGAACGTGGAAAATGCTCGAAACAAATTGACAAAGTAAAGGACCATACATGCCCCCCGTTATACAAAAGTAGATAAGCTGGAAAGGTTCAGCGACGGGTCAACATAGAACTTCTTTTTTGTGTCTTCCAATACCTATTTGCACAGTCCGCCAAAATACCATACACAACCCATTGTTTATTTTTCTTTATTCTGTGGTGTGCTTGACTTTGAATCCTTGCTGGAAGAATTTCAACGCAACCGCCACCTTCCACCTATCGCATTCTTTTCTTATTTACCAATATTGATTATTTAAATCACACCAAACCCAAACCAAACCAAATAACCCCATGCACTCTTACACACTACTATAAATATATGTCTGTATATTGAACTTAAAGCTCATGCCAGCTCTTCTTCTTCCCTATCTTTACTGGATCTCTTTCCAGTTTCCACCAACCTTCCTTTCCTTTGCAGCTTGGTTGATCCAAGTCCTATATATATGTTCCTAATTCCTCTGGTTAACTTGGCCAATTTAACAAGTTCTATCTGCACAGCTTGAAAATTGAAACATCGATTGCAGCTTTTTGATTGGTCAAACGGAGACTGATAGCTAGCTTCTGGTTGTGGAAACTCTGGTTTTGGGTTTCGCTGGAAGAAGGTTGAAGCTCGATCTAGAAGAAGAAGATTATACACAGGACGTACGTGCGTGTTCGAGTTAATTTGACGGCTATGGATTATTCTTCATGGCCAAGTACACGTTTGGATCTTAATTCTAATCCTACAGGACAAGTTCTTGACGAGGCCTCGGTACGTAAAAAATGAATCTGCAATAATGCCCAGAAGTTCTTCATGGTATTATTCACTTAAATCGATGAACTTAGAAGTTTTTTTTTTTTTTTTTTTCCTGTTTTTGGTTTCAGAACAAAGAGGTGGAAAGCAGTTTTATAGACTTTGAAAGGAAGCTTTCAGTAAAACATGAAGAGGTCGGTTCCTTTTCTCTCTTTATATTCATGATTGCATATTGATTAATCCAATTGAAGTCCTGGGATTACGTTTTAAGCCAAACAAAAAGAACAAATTGAAGTTAGATTGATTATTGTGCGAAATATATTTCCAGGATGAGTGCATGTTCTTAACTACGTATACGGTGCTAAAGTTTATTGTGTATTAATTTGTTCAGACTGGTGCTTTAATGGAGGAAATGAACCGTGTGAGCGAGGAAAACAAGAAGCTAACCGAAATGTTGACGGTGATGTGCGAGAACTACAATGCTTTGCGAAGCCAATTGACGGATTATATGAGCAAGAACGTCCTCGAAAAGGAGGCCAGCCCAACAAGGAAAAGAAAGTCTGAAAGCAGCAATAATGTCACCGGAATTCAAGGAAATTCCGAGAGTAGCTCAACTGACGAGGAATCGTGCAAGAAACCCAGAGAGGAAGTCATCAAGGCAAAAATCTCAAGGATTTATGTCAGGACTGAAGCATCCGATACAAGCCTTGTAAGTACTTGGTGATCTCTACAAGTCTTATACATACATATACGGATGTTTTCCTGACCATTTCCGATTTTTATTGGGAGTTGAGATGAGATGAGATGATTTTAGATGAAAGATAAAAATTAAATAAAATATTATTATTATTTTGAAATTTAAAAAAGTTGAATTGAAATTTGAAAAAGTTAAATTATTTATTATATTTTAGATGAGAATTTGAAAAATTTGTAATGATGAGATAAGAAAAGATGAGATGCGATGAGATAGGAGTGATCCAAACAGCGACATGATTTTCCTTCGCACGTATTTGCAGACCGTAAAGGACGGATATCATTGGAGGAAATATGGACAGAAGGTCACCAGAGACAATCCCTGTCCCAGAGCTTACTTTAAATGTTCATTTGCTCCAAGCTGCCCTGTTAAGAAGAAGGTGAGTGAAATTCGGTTATTAAATGTATATATTTCCAACCCCATAAATTAGCATATTTCATCCGACTCTCAGAGAAAAATAATAATAATAATTATCATGAACCACTTGGGACTTTGAGATGTTTTATTGTGACTAGCATACTTGAAAGTCTTTCTGAATTGAATCTGCCAAAAGTTCTGCATTTTGTCTTTCACCGGCTGGTTCAATTTCTCTGAGACATACAAATACGGCCACAAAATCTGTTTTGACTCAAATCCCACCATCCATTCTGTTTTAGTAAGAATATCCGGTATCAAGCCAAGGTCTTTATGCTCCTATTTTGGATCTTTCAGGTACAAAGAAGCGTGGAAGACCAATCTGTCTTGGTTGCAACATATGAAGGCGAGCACAACCATCCCCATTCTTCTCAACTTGAGGCAACATCAGGCTCGCCTCACTGCGTGACCCTTGGTTCGCACCCCGGCTCAGCCTCTCTCAGCTTGTCTGGACCAACCGTGGCTCTTGGCTTGGCAAAAGCCAAGTCCAGTAGTATTGATACAAAGCAATCAAAACCCAGAATTGATTCGCCGGAAGTCAGACAATTCTTGGTGGAACAGATGGCATCTTCCTTGACCAAAGATCCCAATTTTACAGCAGCACTTGCCGCGGCAATTTCAGGAAGAATTTTACCCCAGAATCCAACGGAAAAATGGTGAATTCCAACATAGAAAATGAATACCAAGTGTTTTATTCTTCGTGAACCTATTTTGAGGTTTAGGATGCTTGTGTAAATATAACGTTGGATAGGAAGAAAAAAGAGTTTGGAACCTATGCTATCGAACTTCCTCAACTGGGAGGAATATTGTATCTTGCAAACTGCACTGTTATCTGGGAAAGGTTAAACGCTAAGCAAGCCTTTAATTGAGCCAGAGGAACAGGTTTTTGTAGTTTCCTGTTTGAGCATTAAAATCTTTAGAGCAAATGGAAACTCCTGGTCACAGTTCTGAAATCTTTTTGATCCTTCCGCTTCTTGAATGCAATAACAATAATAATAATACTAATAATCTATTGTGAAAATTGGAGATAAAAGAAGGTTGGCAACCAAACGCTTCCTTTTTCAATGGTTTATAATCATCAGATGATACAAGTTGCGAGACGGGGACGTACAACCCCCAGGGAAGGAAGCCTATGTACAACTCTCAAACCTTGACTATCATTTCTTGGTGAAACTTGAATAATCCATTGCTCTTGCTAGCCCCGAGTGAGTTCATGTGTCCTTGGGTAATTTCTTCTTCGTCCATTTCCTAATGGTACCACTAATTTTAATTAAAAAAATCATCTTACAAACTCGTTTATTGGGATATTAAATACACTACTCATGAGGTAGAAAGTATATCATATCAACTAACATAATGAGATGGTCATTTCTTAGTTCGGCTACCTAGACGACGGTCTAGATAACTGTAGGCCCGACATCACGGAACTCTCTACCTGCTAGGTCTTTGGATGTTATCAATTTTGCTTTGAGAAATTCTATATAAAAGCCTTGCACACCTTAAATGATTTGTCATTTAATCTTAATGCTTAAATATGTGTGTATTTAAATTGAAAGACAAAAATAACAAATCTCATATTAGTTGGGTAAAACTGTGTGGTGTAAGACTTTTTTTGTAGAATAACTCGTTCTGCTTTAGGTGTCTTCAACTGAACCAAGCGTGGGGGTACGGAATTGACAAACTATATGCTCGTGTTTCACAAAGTTCCATATGAAATTGCTGAAGGACCCTAGGTACTATTCGATTACCTGCATAATAACAAAAAGCAACAAGAATGTTGTCAAGTTGTACAGAAGCGGTGAATTTATGTATTGCCTGCCTCCCTCCCTCCCTCCCTCCCTCTCTCTTATTGCTTATCAGGGGTGACCATAAGGTTTGAAATTAATGTGAGAAGATAGTTTTTCTACGGCACTACATAGTGGCCAACACCTCTCTGTACAGATACAGGGAATGCCAAACAAGACAAAGTTAGAACCCAGAAAACGCTAAAATCCATTTGAAGAATAATGGTTGTAGATTTTCCAAGATAGCATGGCAGGCAGGAGAATAATCTGTTGACTATTAATTACTTACAGCAGGAGATTTCATGGAATATTATGCTGACAAGAACATATTACATAGTACATAAGACAGATCATTACTTGAAGAGTACGACTAATACCTAAACATATTCGTTTTATTAGGACTTGCAGGCCATGTAAGTTTAGCCAAAGCACCTGATACGCTGAGCAATTGAGACAGTCTCCAGCAAGTGTCAAGGATACACATGGGGACTGATAAAGCTATCTGATAACGTGAAAAATATTGCAATGGTACATACTTGTCAACATGGACCATGACTCCCCATTTCTCATCATGAAAAGCAGCATCTCTTTACGAAAAGCAGCATGATAACTAGCATCTCTTTAAGAAAGGAAACGATTTATCCCTTACCAATTGGTATTCTAGAGGGTGAACATCAAAACAAGTGTGTAAAATGATTGTAATTGTTATATAGAATTCTCAACTGTCATTTGGATAGACTGGATTATGTGTGTTAGTGTTTCATTTACTCATATTCCAGGCTTCCAGGTTCGGATCATTCCATACATATATAAAGACACTGGCACCGCAGGTGAAATGAAGCATTTGTATTTGTAAAGAGTCAAGCCTCAAGTCACTTGTTTTAAAAAAATGAGATTTCACAGTTATAGATTCTGCAAAACTATGTTTAATTTTTTTTTTCCTTCTTGTTTATACTTCTCCGTTCATATTTTTTAAATCTCTCCCTTTCTTCTCCAAATTTGAAGCCAAAACTATGACAGAAACCGAAAGAGGAATCTTTATTATTCACGATACTTTGTTTCATGTACTATTGCTGGTTCCACCATTCAATTGAACAAAAATAGGCCGGTTTAAAAGAAATGAACAGAAGACAGAAATGTTACAGCGAGGTAAACAATCCGAAGTAGACGACTACATAGAAGGACCAAGTGCTGATGCACAACACCCTTATTTAAGTTATTTTGGTCAAAAGTATGAATTAACTTTGACCCCTTCGGTCAAGAACAACATGCATGCTGGTTCATGAATCAGCTGATTATTCTCCAATAATTGCATGGGAATAAGGATTTAAGAAATCTAGCCACAAACAGGTCCACCATTTCCAACAGAACAAGAAGACAGAATATTGTGGAAAGCCTCACAAGGCGAGTTGATTCATGAAACTTGATCTTGGTGCAAGTAGCCTAATACTACGAGGATATTATGTTCGTGTTAGATCAAGCCAAAACAAATTTCCTCCTATGAAAGTAATGTGATCAGTAGCATCATGCAAAGCAAGCCCCTTGAAGGTTGTGTGCATACAAGTAGATGGATCCTAGGACTATCTTAGCAGTTGGTGTGATCACGAGATTATCTTTGCACGAGTAGATATATATTCTTTCGATTCCAGATGAATCATGAAGATATAGCCCAGTGACCAGAGGAGAATGTACTGAAAGGGCACCAAAGAAAGACATGCGAGAAGACTCATAATGCTTCCTACATACTGAGGATCTTTGATATACCCAAAAGGAAATTCAGTCACCCAGGGAATGTTCTTTCCAAAGCGTACTCCATAGTAAGTGCCAGATTCCCCAAGCAACTGATACACCCTGTAATTCGGCAGTTTTCAGTATGACAAATAAGAGAGAAAATGACAAATACATTTTTTTTATAAATAAGAAAATGACAAATACATAGCATCACATCATCTGCTCAATCCAAACATATGAAATACAGACCAACCAAAATGTGTTCATGGAATGCGCATACATTGCCAGCTAAATTTGCTGCATCTATGAAATTTTAAAAAAGTAAGATAACCATTGGAGCAAAAGCAATTGAGATTTTATCTTGAACATCAACAGTAAAATTCTCCAAGATGAAGATAACATTCACTTGCCCATTATATTTGTGGGTATGAGTTTCTAGAACATAGTCATCATGCATGCTCTGGCCATTCCATGGTATGCATCGCTTTGTTATGGCTATAAAACTAAGCATTATATTGTTTCTTGATTTTGTTGTTGTTTTTTAAAGGGTAA
Source organism: Carya illinoinensis (assembly GCF_018687715.1). Classification (NCBI taxonomy): domain Eukaryota; kingdom Viridiplantae; phylum Streptophyta; class Magnoliopsida; order Fagales; family Juglandaceae; genus Carya; species Carya illinoinensis. The sequence goes on from NC_056752.1 coordinate 52,990,607, forward strand.
TTATACCTTTCACCCCAAACTGCTACCTATTTTTCATTTTGCACTCTAAACTACAAGAAGTTTCAATTGGCACTCTTAATTAAGACCTAAACATTAAGATGAATAAAAACTTGCAACACAATCTTAATGATCAAATTTGAATCAAGGGTGAAAAGTGAAATCTATTGGTAGATTATGGTGCAAATGGAAACTTTTTGTAGTTTAGGATGCAAAATGAAAATTGGGTGGTAGTTTGCAGATAGAAAGCGTAATTTTATACTGTTAATATCCTTTTTTTTTTTTGGATAAATAAACAATTTTATTGATCAAAGAATGGCAAAAACCAGAAATACAACTCTATTGCCCCACCTAGGTAGGCACATTAGTCCTTAGCTGACTTACAAGCACGATATAACAGCTCTCTGGGTTTCTTGGCTAGTTCTGATTTTGGTTGAGACGAATTAAGCATCAGAGATACAGATTAAGAAACAACAACAGTAGCCTGAAAATTGTGGAGTCTACAAAGTTCAGGCAGACATCTTAGTCATCTCTGTAAAGATTAATTCCACATATTTTCTCACATAACAAGACTATTTTGATATGCTACCAATTAAACAACTCATTCTGCAAGTTCCTAAAACCACAATGCATAAAACTTGTACAAAACACACATCAGAAAATTTCTATCCAAAACACATCTCATTCTACCCACCCAATTTCACAAAATCTAATACAAAACACATCTCTCTCTCTCTCTCTCTCTCTCTCTCTCTCTCTCTCTCTCTCTCTCTCTCTCTCTCTCTCTCTCTCTCTCTCTCTCTCTCTCTCTCTCAGAATTCCAAAAAATTACATAAATTCTTACATACCAAACATCCCCTAAATGCTCCGAGGTAAGAATATGGGAAATACCAATATTCAACAGTTATTTGACTGTCGTCAATTCTCTTTTGCAATCTTGAAAGGGATTACTCTACCCTTAAATATCATAGTATGTTTACAACTTAAACGAAAAAAAGTTGATAATCTTACATTGAACAACAGTTAATCTCCCCTCATCGAATAAGTGATACTCCCTCTCCCTCTCTCTCTCAACAAAATATTTTAAAGCTTTAAACTTCATATTCACAGTGATCACTTACACTCAGAACACAACAATAAACTACCGAAGCATAAACAAACACGCATATGGTGTATTGTCGATAAAGAGAGAAATAGACAGACCTGAAGTTGAGGAACTGGCCAAAGGTAAGGAGGGGCCAGAAGTAGAGAGGGGGTGGCCAAGAGAGGGATGAAACGGAGAAGAGTGACACCAACTGAACCAGCTTCAGGAGATGCGAGACGTGGGCCATCACCTTCGATGGGTCCCGCCCCTTCCCACACAGGTCCACCCATGACTGTGGCTTCGTCCATATCCAGTAGTAAAATGGGAACGGCACCAAAACCCCTACCGCTGCCGCCATCCCCATTTCCTTCGCCGCCCCCTCTTCCCACTTTCTCGTACCTGCGTTTGGGTCCGGGAAGGGCGAGACACAGGAGTGTTGTGCTTTCAGATGTTGGGCCCCAATAGAGTGGCTTAAGATAATCTAATGTGACCCATAGTTGAGTAAGCTTTCTGGCCTGGCCAAATATTGGGCCAGATCTTTGAAGAGGCTAAACATCCGGCCCAATACATAAATTTGAGCAATGCTAATTTTCTTTCTTAATTTTATCATCTTGATAATATAACTGATTTAATAAATTTTAAGTGTTTTTCGGCATCAATTTATGTGACGAAATACGAAGAAAAATTCAAGATGATTAATATTTTTCTATGAATTTTGACAGTTGCATGTGCAATATTTGCAAGCGAGAAAAACTATAGTATTAGTACTGATGAAAGGATAAACAACCTAAGATTGTGAAGTACACATCTTTTGTCGGATGTTCAGTCCAGGGAGAGAAAGGATAATGCATTTAACTGTATGATGCTAATGCTATATGTTACAGATCATGAGTTGTCCAAATTATAATCCGTCTATTTTCGCATTTAGCTTACTATTTTTCTTTTTAGTTTTATTTTTGTTAATTAAAATAAAAAAAATAGTTTGTCTCTCGAATATTAATTTTTGATATTAAATCCTCTCTTTCTATGAAGAGTGAGCTTGAGTCTCTGTTTAAGTAGAGAATGTTATCTCTTAGATATTTATCTATAGAGAGTATCGGTAATAGTAGAAACCACACCAGTCACAAAAGAAGTAGTATATTGATAGAGCTCCAAATATATTATTTTGATTTATGATACCATGTTTGATATATAAACATCTCAAAATGTATCGAATCATGAATGTAAGTTTATCTGATGAATAAATGATGATAATTTTCTTTAAAAAAAAAAAACAAATATTTGGGCATCTAATAATTATTTACAAAACGAGTAGCAGCAGTAGCAGTACTGCTTGACAATGATTGAACTAAGCATTTAGACCATCTAATTGTATAATGTAATTAAAGTTGGGTTTCTAAGGCAACTTGCACAAATTCCTCCTTTTATCCTTTTCCTTTTTCCAAATTTAATAATAGTCCCACTCCCACCACACCAAACTTCATTCGCTAAGTAATGAAGGATCGTATATTATATATATAGGCATATATGTATATATTATCTTGTGTACGTACCAATATTTTATATCTTTTCTGTTTGATTCTGATTTGGAATATGGACGTCATGCCTTCAAAGAAAAAAAAAAGGAATATGGACGTCATGGAATATAGTCAAAATAATGTCTGATAATAAACCCTAGAACCGAATATTTACTTGTTTTCGAAGCAATGGCAATGCAAATTGCAGGGACAAAAAGTCAGTAAAACGACTGGCACTGCAATAGGAATGAAGATAATACCATGCTAGCTGCAGGTTCGTTCTATGTCCAACTTTATACCATTATGAATGCAGGCAATAAATAAATTTACACATTTCTAGAAGAAATCTCAAAAGTGAGATGAAAAAGAAGAGGATGATCGAATCGTATTTTCCCAAGATCTAAAAGATCATCTTTCTCACCAAAACAATATATTATAGAAAGAGAATATGCTTGACCATATATATATATATATATATAATATTTTTGTTTTAAGTTTTCTTAAACAATATATATTTAATAATATTTGCCCATCAATGCACCATTCACTTTAAGAAAAAAGCTAGAATTAACTTCATCTGCAACTCTTCAAAACGGTCCAAGTTCCCGAGGTTCCACTGCACCCTGCCAATTCTCTCAAAAGGATAAATACTTTAGTCATATTCTCGTAAAAATATTATACAAAAATAATTTTATAAATTAATAAAAAAATACTATTCAACCTTCTAATCTCTCCACAAACCACATTTTTTTTTAAATTTTTAAATTTTTTTTGAGTTTATTTTTCTTAAACTAATTGAATTATTCTATTTATTATCCATATATTAAATATTTGATAAAAGAAAAAATAATAAAAATTAAAAACAATATGGTGTGTAGAGGCTGTGTGAATAGTAGGAGATTGTATAACTTTTTTCTAAACGAGTTTATGATGTCACTTAACGTGGTTTGTCATATTGTAAATTTAATTTTATTATAAACTAAATTTAATAAATAAGGTAAAATTACATCTATTTATAAAATTATTTTATATAAATCTTTTGTAAATATAGCAATATTCATGTTAAGAAGGTTGCTAGTAATTACCTTAATATAATCATTAAAATTCAAATTATAATATTTAGCCTAATTGCTACATTGGCGATCGACTATGAATCATGATATATCTACTCGTCGCAATGAGGACAATCAATGCACATCGTACGGTACCCTAGCGGATAAATTACATGACCCTAAGCATCCTTACAAATTTTCTCATTTTTTTACCTGATGGGCCATTATGTTGTTCTCATTTTTGACAATGTGGCCCGGCCTCTTCGTACTCATTTCTATTGCACGTACACGTAACATTGATAGTGGTTGAGAAGAGCCTGATCGCATAACAGTATACAATTAAGTTATTCAAATGAAAAATTCATGTTTGTTATGAAATCATAGAAAAGAGAGAGTCATAACGTATTATAAAACTTTTAAAAAGAGAGAGAAAGAGATAGAGCTCAGAAAGGTTATGAAACTTATGAATTTCTTAAAAAATTCAACGATATATATAGGCGTACAAAGGGGACTATGCTAGCTTACTATGCTGGCACTATACACTGTGCATATGTCGACTATTTACTATGCCAGTTACTATACAGTACTATGCTGGTACTATGCACTGTGCATATGTCGACCATTCACTATGCTAGTTACTATGCTGGCACTATGCACTGTACATATGTTGACCATTCACTATGCCAGTTACTATGCAGTACTATGCTAGCACTATGCACTATGCATTTGACGACTAGATAAATGTGGTCATACAATTCAAGATAGTTTATAACACTTCCCCTTTGGATGACCATATTTAAAGAATATGCCTCGTTAAAACCTTGCCAAGGAAAAACCCTGTAGGAAAAAATCAATAGCGAAGGAAAAAGAGTACAGTATTCATGTGTATCGCCGAGTGCTTTAGGATTGTCTCATTAAAACCTTGCAAAGGAAAACCCAGTGGGATAAAACCTTAACGAAGGAAAAAGAGTACAATCAGTACAAGTCTTCAAGACATTACTTCTCCTGAAAATTGCATGATAACAGGTCTTCAAACCTCCGCATTCCAATATTCTGCATAATCTTCTTAAATGTTGCAGTTGGTAGTGCATGATAACAGGTCTTCAAACCTCCGCATTCTAATGTTCTGCATAATCTTCTTAAATATTGCAGTTGGTAATGCTTTAGTGAATAAATCTGCCAGATTTTTACTTGACCGTACATTCTTGATATCAATTTCAACTTTCTTCTCATGAATTGCAATGATCTTCTTGTGTGTATCTGGAAGATAACTCGCATCTGTACATCCAACTAACTGTGGACTTGATCCATGTTGATAAAATAATCACAACTGGATCTTTCTACTCATCACTACTCTTCTGGAGTTGTACTCTTCTGGAGTTCTTGTAAATAACACAGTTAGTGGAGAATTCATCAACATTAAACCGCTAACCTCATTTTTTAATAAAAACGGTGGCCAGCCTTTTAAGATCAGACAAGCACCGCGGATTTTCAACTCCTCTGTAGGTGTCAGGTGTGGTGTCAGGCACCGCAGCTGTCAGGCGCCGCGGAGCTATGAAGCTATATTTCGTCTCTTTTCTCTTACTTCACGAGAGATGTTGTATCATAATTTTCTCTATAAAAGAGATATTCAGCTCATCTTCATTCGCATCTCATCTTCTTCACTTTTCTGTAATCATACTGCATTTTTACTCTGCAGTCTCTTTCTGCATTCTTATCCTGCAATCTCTCTCTGTAATGGCTCAGCAATCTTCTCAGAGTCAATATATCAGGTATTCTGCACCTCGTTCATCAGCTGTTCCTGCTTCTACCACAGGTGCTATTATGCAATATAATGATCTGACTCGTAGGTCAGATAATGAAGCTATCTATGAGCTTGTGAGTCTCGGTACCCGATACTCATCATCCATTGTCGCATTTTCTCAGCGACTGCAATTCAGAACTTGTGGAGTTGACAATCTCCACAAGAATATTGCTATACTTCAGCGACTTCTTCTGGAGTCCAACATGAAGATAGAATCAATAAAGAAAGAGAATAGGAATTTAAAATCCTTTCTTAAATTTTCTTTTCGATTGCCCACCCCTTTAGATAGGAATGCTATGCAGATTCTTGAAGAACAAGAGTGTTTGAAGAATGAGGCAAAATGTCTCAAATTTTTATAATTCTTGCTTCAAGATAACAAAATAATATTTCAAAAATATTCATATTTGTGTTTCTATCTTTTGGTAGATATTCTGTGTGCTCCCTTTTATTTCTTCTTTAATAATGCACACTTCATATCAAACCCATAATATAAATCTGAAATACTAATTGTATTAAAAGATGGTATTTCATGACTAATAATATCATCCATCTTTCCCTTGAAGCCGCAAGGGTTTCAGATTTATATTTCAAATATGTGCAGTTTTTATGAGCTCTTCTGGAGCCTCAATGACATTTAAATCATATATATAAACTGCAATAATAGCTTGTTTTCATTTACGTTTGGATTACTTTAGATCATATAAGGATCTTTGAAACTTGATAGAATACATATTTTCAGATGTGTTCATATTAGAAGTTTCAAACATTTTCTATCCTTCAGGGATTTTCATATATATATATATCATGATCCAATGATCCATATAAATATGCAGTTAAGCATGCATATCCAAACTCTCGGTAACTTTCAAGCTAATAAAAATCTCAATATGATTTCAACCACTTTAAAATCATATCAATATTGTTTCTTCGAGAAACTAACTTGTGATTTCTATATCACATTTTCATATTAAAAGTTTCAGGCTTTTTATATCATGTATATAAATATCCACTGATATTTAATAAAAATCACCTCTTTAGGTGTTTGGACTTCAAGTCCATATTTATCACATTTTACTTAGTGATATCAATTCTGCAGGAATTGAGAAACTGACTCGTGATTTATATATTACATTTTTATTTCCTTTCCATAAATACCCACTGACATTCAACAAGCATCATCTCTTTAGGTGTTTGGACTATAAGTCCCGATGCATCATATTTTACTAGTGAATCAATTCTGTAGGAATTGTTTCTTTCAAATTTGGCCAATATTTTACGTCTTATTCTTCGACGATTCTTGATTCACTTTCATCATTACTTCTGGTAATGTCAATTGCCATCTCATATGGAAATAAATTGTCGACAACAATTTTATTTCTATCCATAATTTCTCCATTATTCATGAAATATAACGAAATCTCGTTATTTTCAGATACCTGTCCCTCTTCAAGGGAAGACATTTTCATGAAAAACCTCTTCAGGAGGTACTCTTCAAGAGTTTATATAGGAGATTTTATACAGAGAATTTGGATGGACTTTATTACTTGTTTTGTGGGTATGGCTTCTTCAGGAGTACCAAATTATTTGTGCCTTTCTCTTTTGAGATACTCTATCTTTTGTATCGATAAGTCTCACATGCCTTTATACATGTCTTTAGACTGCTGAATTTCTTAATTGTCCTACAGGGACTTCAATCCTCGCTGGGATTTTAGCAGCTAGAATATGAGACATTTTTATCTTATTGTATCCAAAATTTAATTATCATCTGAACTTCTGGTTCACATATGATAATCAAGATAACGTCGAATAATTTTATCTTATTTGCTTCAAGCAAATTTTTCTTTTCATTTCTGGTGGTAAAACTTTATAGTAGAAGAATCTTCTGGTTCTTTTATGGACGTCCATATGAAAATAATTCGATTTATCGTAATTGATTTTGGATGATCAAGATAACTATGAAAAGATACAAATATTTTGAATCATATCACCTTTTGATGCATCATAATATTTGATTCAATAATTTGTATAATATCATCTCAAAGAGAAAGCTTACAGCTTTTCCAATACGAGCTTCTGGCCCAAAAAGATATTCATTATCACGTCCAATCTCTTAGTTTCTTTAAGTGAAACGCATCATTCTTTTCACTTCAGGGAATAGAATGATATAAATTCATTATCATTCACTTCAAGGAATGATGTAGATCTAGTAAGACGTGAATAATGATTCTTATCAAAAGCTCATTATTTTACTCAGTCACTGATACAGATTTAGAATATATTGTGAACGTTTGCATTTCATATTGCTACTTCAGGAGCATACTCGATATTGCTACTTCAGGAGCACATTCGAGACGTTCATTCAAATATATATTCTTTCCACAATTTCAATTATGCAACTTCAGGTGCATAAATCATAATGAGTTTTTGGTACAAGTATCACTCATATGAGATACTCAATAAAATTATTGATTTAGGGCGATCCTTCAGGGATGCTTCATTTCCATTCTCAGATAAATCATATCATCAATAATTTATAACAAGTATAAAAGAATAAATAAAACTTTTATTACTACAAAATATTGCAGAATATAAAAATATTTTATAATAAGATAAAGGAAATACATTAATTAAAAAGGAACACTTTCATGATCAACTCTACCACTAGAATCCTCAAAGAAATCAGAAACATCAAGACTTGTAATATCTTCTCCATCTATAGAATCTAAAGCATATGATGGTTCAGTAAAATTTGTTTCAAATTTTTTTGTTTTTTCTTTTATAGAAGACTGATATAAGTCAACCAAGTGCTTATCTGTACGACAGATACGAGCCCAATGTCCAGTCATACCACATCTATGACATCCATCTTCATCTTTCTTTAAAAATTTATTTTGGGGACCTTTGCCCTTTTCTGAGTTGAACCACTTCTGGTGGTACGGTGTATATCTATTATTGTCCCTTTTAGTGTGGTCACTTCTAGGGCCTCCACTTCCATAGTTTTTTCTATCACGTCCACGCCCTCGTTTTCTTTGAAAAGATGTACCATTCGCTTCTGAGAATGATGTAAATCTAGTACCATTCACTTCAGAGAATGATATAGAACTAGTAGGACGTGACTGGTGATTTCTTAACAAAAGCTCATTATTTTGCTCAGCTAATAGAAGACAAGACATAAGTTCAGAATATTTTTTGAACTTTCGCTCTTGATACTGCTGCTGCAGGAGCACATTCGATGCATGAAAAATAGTATATGTCTTCTCTAACAAGCCATCATCAGTGACTTTTTCACCACATAATTTCAATAGCGAGCTAATTTTAAAGAGTGCAGAGTTATACTCACTAACACTCTTGAAGTCTTGCAACCTCAGGTGCATCCAATCATGATGAGCTTTTGGGAGGATTACAGTTTTCTAGTGTTCATATCTCTCCCTTAAATCATTCCACAAAATAAGTGGATCTTTAACCGTTAGATACTCAGTTTTTAATTTTTCATGAAGATGGTGCCGAAGGAAAATCATTGCTTTAGCACGGTCCTGCAGGGACCCTTGATTTCCTTCTTTAATTGTATCTCCCAGGTTCATCGCATCAAGATGGATCTCAGCATCAAGGATCCAAGATAAATAATTTTTTCCAGAAATGTCAAGAGCAACGAATTCCAATTTTGTAAGATTTGACATTTTTTACATATATAAATCAGGAATATAAAAATATATTGAAAAACTTACTTGAAGTTGAGGACTACTAGCTTCAAAATCGTTAGAACCTTCGTGCTGATAACGTGTTATGAAATCATAGAAAAGAGAAAGCCATAACGTATTATAAAACTTTTAAAATGAGAAAGAAAGAGATAGAGCTCAGAAAGGTTATGAAACTTATGAATTTCTTAAAGAATTCAACGATATATATAGGCGTACAAAAGGGACTATGCTAGCTTACTATGCAGTACTATGCTGGTACTATGCACTGTGCATATGTCGACCATTCATTATGCCAATTACTATGCAGTACTATGCTGGCACTATGCACTGTGCATATGTCGACCATTCACTATGCCAGTTACTATGCTGGCACTATGCACTGTGCATATGTCGACCATTTACTATGCCAGTTACTATGCAGTACTATGCACTATGCATTTGACGATTAGATAAATGTGATCATACAATTCAAGATAGTTTATAACAAGGTTGAAAATTCTCCATCTGTTTATTAAAAAAAAAAAATACAAAAATCGATAGTGGTCTTTTGGGTTTTTAAAAAAATAATGGATATTAGTTTTAAATAGATAATTTTCGTGTAAATCTTTTATATAAAAAAAAGTGAGTTAGAATTTTTACACTCTTTTTAAGATAGGATTTTTTTTATTATTATTATAAAGATTTCTTTTATGAAATTTATCTATTTAAAATTTGTATGAAATATTTTTCATTTTTTATAAATATTGTAGCTAGCTAGCCAGCGTGTAGCTCTTAGGGTAAGGAAATTAAAGAACCAAAGTAGGTAAATATCAGATAAAATTCCCCAAATTTTCCTTTTCCAAAAATAGGTAGTACATGTATTCTAGCATCATGTCCAGAATTTTAAAGGCAAAAGTCATTCCAATAAAGGAAGCAAGCACATCAGCTTAGAAATTTAATGAAGGGAACCGAAGATTAATTTAGGAACTTAAACATCATGCTGTTCTTTCATTAAAAGAGTACGTTAGCTTTTTTATTTAAGCATAAACAAACGAACAGATAGTACAAACACTCATATGCAGACGATGATAGTAATCATCAATATCCTTAGACCATCCACATGCTCATAAAAAAACACGTGGCGTACCAGTACACCATGATCTAGCTACCTCAATAATTTGTGAAGAGAGAGCATGCATTTTCTGAGATTAAGGATTTCGGCTACATACACTGGGTATCATTTTGCACACATGGCATCATGATTGTGGGTTTCGGACCAAATACCATCCACATGAAGTACTAAGATCGATCCCACTGGCCTGGGGGCACTGGAGCTATGAGGGGGGAAATCAAACTTCAGCTCCATTTAATAACAGTATATATAATGCTTGTGTTTTAGTTCACTTTATTTTGATTCTTTCTTAATAATCAAGTACCTCAAAAGCTCGGAAATTTTATGATTAAATCATCATTCTAAAGCAATTTGGTACAACTACCGGCATCTTACCATGCATCATATGGTTCATGGCATAAATATTCAGCTCTCTCTCTCTCTCTCTCTCTCTCTCTCTCTCTCTCTCTCTCTCTCTCTCTCTATGTATATATATATATATATATGCATATTCAAGCGATTGATGGAGTTTGTCACAGATGTCATGCCTGGCCTGTTCATAAACAATTGTCAATACAGAAAGGAACAAAAGAAATGACACGTTGTGTCCAACATAGCTCCCAACCACAAGATGGAGATAATATTACGCAATATTTATTTGGCACTAGAGAGTGCTGTGATTTAATGTCATCATTATCATCATTATATACGCATAATAATCACCTCGACACTACACATGTTAAAACTATATATAACTTCTTCTTCTTTTTTTTTTTTTAACATTTTCTAGATACATATGGACCATACTACTAATAAAATCAAGCAATAATTGAAAGAATATCTGCTTCTGGCTAGTGATAAGAGTACTATATTCAGCCTTTCATCGACTATTATTCAAATGCGTGGAGAGAATGTTTATACTTATATAATAATATACATGATCAGTACATTTTAATAAACAAGTCCACTGAAGCATCCCACCTTTATATATAAGGAGATAGATATCATTGCAGCTAGCTATAGCTAGCTCAGAGAGCACAAACAAATTAAAGATATTCATCCCCGGCCCTCTATCTATCTACTATCATTTCTGCATCATTTTTTTTTTTTTGTGATATGTCGGTGAAGATAGCTTCCGAGTTCTTGCCAGAGCTGCCACTTACAGCAGTGAGGAACTTGGTGGCGGTGAGAGAGTATGAAGAGAGAGATAAGGTGGCGGTGGAAGAGTTGGAAAGACTGTGTGAAGTGGGGCAGCAGGAGCAGGGCAAGGCTTCGCTTGTCACTGACCTAATGGGCGACCCCTTATGCCGAGCCCGCAACTTGCCATTACACATCATGCTGGTATTTCTCATCATTTCATCATTAATTTCGACCGAACATTGGTTGTATTTTATGAACTACTATATTGGGAAAAAAAACTGTGTGATGTAGACGTGACTGATCGATCTTTTGTTGTACCGTTTACATTTTGTCTATCCAAAAAGCTGTCTGTACCCAAGTTTGGAAACGTACAGTACTCTGTTGTCATGTATAAATATATGGAAGAAAGTTACCGTTAATCTTATATTTTGAATTCTAAAAAGGACAAGTAAGTTAATTGCAGAGTTGGATATATAGTACTGTATCTCTTTGACTATTTTGTAGTTATGTTATTTTAGATCTAATTATTGTTTTCTGTTCTCTGATATGAACATGCAGGTCGCGGAGTATGGAGAAGCAGAGATTGTGGGGGTGATAAGAGGGTGTGTAAAGACCGTGACAAGAGGGAATTCAGTGTACGTAAAGTTGGCTTATATTCTGGGGCTGCGGGTCTCCCCCACCCACAGGTTCTCTCTCTCTCTCTCTGGCTCTCTCATCTGCGCGCTTTCTAGATTCTAATGGCATTGCCATCCCATAACAAAAAGACGAAAAGAAGGGAAAAGATTAGATTCGACAATCAAGAGATCAGCGTAATCTTAATTCCTAGTATCAAGCAAACGAAAGCAGAGAAAATGCAGCTGGCTAGCTAGCATGTCATTATTCATAGAAGAAGAATCCGAGAATTGAAAAAAGAAAAAAGAAGAAGAAGACGAACTAGAAAAGAAAACCCGAAACAAAACAAAACATTGGTGGACCGTACCTTGTCTCTGATCTCCTTTGTGGGACCATAGCCCTAGGCCCCTGGCGAACCAATTTAGCACAGCACGAACAAGACGACAGAGACAATACAATATCGTATTCTTTGATCTTTGTTATTAATGTAATTGTAGTATTATTATCAAAGTCATCATGTTTTGAAGGGGAAAAAAAATAAAAAAAGAGAAGCCTTTATCTAGCACAGGGCACAACAAATGATTTAAAACCACGCGTCTAATTGGGCTTTCTTAAAATTCTCCATTGAGTATGGACTGAGATCATGAATTTTTTCCATTGTCTGCAAATGTTATTTTATAGAAAATGTTTTATGTTTCTCCAAAGTAAAAAGCCCCTCGAAAATGCCTCGCATTTTAGTCATTTAAATATGTTTTTCTCGACATGCTCCAGATAATGGCAACCATTTTTAATCAAACTCCACATTAGAAGGAACCTTGAGATGACCAACATTCTTCAGTTCTCTCAAGCACTTTCTCTAAAAACTCAACCACAACACTTCTAACTCATAATTTGCAACTTATTTGCTTACAGGAAGCTTGGAATTGGCACAAAACTGGTTCGAAAATTAGAAGAATGGTGCAAGCTAAATGGTGCAGAGTATGCATACATGGCCACCGACTGCACCAACGAGGCCTCTATCAATCTATTTACCAAAAAATGTGCATACCTGAAATTTCGCACTCCTACAATTCTAGTGCAGCCTGTCCATGCTCACAAGAAAGCAATTGGATCAGGCCATGCAATAGTTAAACTCACACAAGAAGTTGCTGAATCAATTTATCGTGCGATCTTTGCGAATTCAGAGTTCTTTCCTAGAGATATAGACGACATATTACGGAACAAACTCAATCTGGGCACATTCATGGCTCTCCCCAAGAAGTCCCTTCCTAAATGGGATCCAAAAACAGGCACTCTTCCCCAAAGTTTCGCAATCCTAAGTGTGTGGAACACCAAGGAAGTGTTCAAGCTGCAAGTGAAGGGCGTGTCGGCCTTAACGTACTTGTGCTGCATGGGGACTAGGTTGTTGGATGCATGTATGCCATGGCTAAAGTTGCCTTCATTTCCCGACGTTTTCAGACAATTTGGGGTGTACTTTTTGTACGGGCTACACATGGGAGGTCAATATGCATCGCGTCTCATGAAGTCCCTATGTGCATTTGCACATAACATGGCTAGGGATGATGTTGGATGTGGGGCCGTGGTGGCCGAGGTGGGCCATCGGGACCCAGTTCGGGAGGCAATCCCTCATTGGAAGAGATTTTCTTGGGCTGAAGATATGTGGTGCATTAAGAAGCTTGTAGATGCGAAGCAAGATGATAGTGATCATGAAAACTGTGAGCCATCTGATAATTGGATCAAATCCCAATCGTCTTCATCAGTGATTTTCGTTGATCCACGTGACTTTTGACAACCTTTTTTATTTTTTGGCTTGATAATTGACTCTTGTATCTTGCATATATGTTTCCTCAAAGGAGAAAAAAGAATGTCCGTACGTAGTACTACTGTTGGAACATGTTTTCCAGTTGTATGGTGGAAGCTGCATCTAATGATCAAAGATTAACATTCTTAATTACGTACTTGTGACTACGTTGTGACATGTTGTCCAGTTGTAAGGTGCAAGCATCTAATCAAAGATTAATAAAAACAGGTTCCCGATATTGCTTGCTAATAATAATTAATGGCTGTTTGTTTGATATTGTGAGAAATATATCAATGAAGATTCCTTGATGATCAGGCTTTTCAGTTTAATTTTACCCCTCGCCCCTTTGTGAAAAGAATACGGTATGAACCAATGGATGAGTATAATAATTAAGATACCATATATCCTCCCCAAATCCATTCTTGGAAACTCTAATTAATGATAAGTAGAATATCCAAATAACATGTAACCGTACCAATTAATAATTATGGGAATATATATGGTGGCCGGCGCATGCATGGGATTAATATTATTGGTTCAAGTACATTTGTTTTTTTCGGTTTCATGGGTTCCGATCTTAAGGAGAGAGAGAGAGCCCATGACTAGTTGTAATTAATTGTCTAAGCTATATATTAATTTGACTAGCCAACATAAGTGATCATGTTAACACAAAAATGGTGGATGCATGTGGTCAATGTGCGAGCACTTTTACTTACGGGTCGTTTTTAATACTCATATATATATATATATATATATAGTTGAAGGTAGTGTACGTATTATATATATAGCTTAATTTAAGTATGTACTTAGGAAAGGCAATTTTCTTGGTATCAACTATAAAGACATTTTCTGACGTTCATATGGACAAGTACCCCCCCGCCCCCCACCACCCAACACAACACAACACAAACACATTCATATTAAGAAAAAGAAAAATGTTTTAGTCATCCCATAAAAATAAATTTATAAATTGATATAATTTGATGTAATATAATTAGATTGTACAATTACGTAGATCTATGAAACTATGTTAATGTTTATTTGTAGGTTTATTTTTATAAAATCTTTTTATAATTATAATAATTATATAAAAAAAAAATTAAAGGAGAGAATTAAGAAGAAAAACCAACTAGGTGAAGTATGCACGTGTTGGCTACTAAGCTATAGATAAGGCAAGCTGATTTTTTGAATTTCATAATAAATATATATATATATATATATATGTAGCTCCACTAGCTAAAGTAATAGAATATTCTAAACCAGATTACTAAGTAGAAACTAATAAATATATTATGTTTAGTGCTAGAGCCTTAAATATATCACGAACGTACGTGTCATGATAGAATTGTTCAGTCTTTGGGTCCTCACCTACTCAACAAAAGCCCTTTCGGCAAAAGAAGATCAATACGAACCCAATTGTGATGAATTAGAATCCAATTAATAAACCAATTAAGTACACTTACAGATTAATAGTAAAATCATTATTCTAAAACAATTTATTATTAATTTTTTTACGAAGAATAATACCCAGAATAATATTAATATTGTGGCTGGCTGGCTGGCTAGGTGTCAACTTTAAACTCCACTAGGAATGCCCTAGTAGGCCTAGGACCTAACAAGTGTCAAAATGTCACCCGAGAAACTGGGACCAAGCTTGCACTAAGTTGGCAGGTCCAGCTAGTTGGAAAAGGCAACCTATTTTCCCTTATTCGTGCCTATTTGAGAAATACTTTTTTTAGTCGAGAAATGTAGTTGTAAAAAAATAAATAAATTAATATAAAACTTACATTTTATTCATATAAATCTTTCTGAATTTAAAATAATTTAATTAGCGTTGATGATCTCAATGATCAGTGCATGTCTTTCTTTTCATGCATGCAAACTAATGCACCGCAAAAACTGGCAAATTCAGATGCACGATCGAGTAAAATAGTGTATATATATATATATCTATAATATATGGTTGCGTCCGGAACAACAGCTACCAAAAATGCTGCTTCCCATTGGCCAAAGGTAATTATTAGCTGCATTGGGGTGAATCTTATCTTGCTATTATTTACTTATTGGCATACAGGGATTCTAGCCCCCAGGCCAAGATTTATTTCACTTATATCTCCAATAATCTCCTTTTACGAAAGGTACAGGAAGATGGGAAAGAGATGAGAGGAAAGAAAATAGTGAAACTGAATGCATGGAGAATGGACAGGTGGACCTCGTTTGACTAGTATGTGTTCGTATAGCTATGATATACTAGGATTTCGTTTGCATGTAGAGATGAGATAATAAATACATCAATATTAGTGAAATTATTTGAATTCAAATATTTTATTGAGTCTTAAAAAATGAGAGAGAAAAAATTACATAAAAATATTATAAATTTAAAAATATATAAATATTATAAAATTAAAAATATGTTGTAAGAATATAATTTTTTAATATAATTTTTATTTTAAAATTTATTTATCAAAAAATAAAATAAATTCTCTATGCAAGCCAAGCTCAAAGTGCTTTGAGATCATGTGGAGTAGCATACATTTCAAGATAATTTGAATAATGAAATAAATTTAGTTGACAAAGAAATAGAAGGAAATGACCTCGATTCTTGTAAGAATGTGGATGAGAGTTGAGATCAATTCATAAAAGAAGCATGTTGGTTAAGTTTCTGCTTTGAAGAACATAGCAAAAGTAGTGATAGGTAAACAAATTGCGATTCTAATTCCTTACTATCTTTATATATAGTTATTAATTGGAGCAAATAGATGATTCGTAACATAAACAATATATAGCATTTTGATTTTTTTTTAACTGTTTTTAATTTTTTACTATTACACTAAGCGTTTGATGTTGATCTCAAAATCTGAATCCATGCATCTTCCAAATTTTATTAACTACTCCCACGAAAGCAGAGGTAGTGTGGTTTTCTTCTTGATGCTAGTGAAATATCGCATAAATACTCTACCTAAGTGTCTAAGGACCACTCTATAATTTGAGAATGTTACCAAAAAGCTCCTATCCTACCAAGTGATGCTAAGATATGGGTCAAAAAGCCTAAATTTCATCAAAACACTATATGCTTTTGATATTGCAATCTTAATCTCTAATGGATGTTCGATTCTTCTTTTGGGATAAGTAATGGGAAAATAATTTGTTCTTTAAGAACATTCTGTTTATTCGGCTCAAATAAAATCGGGTAAATATATCTCCCTAAATCGATGAGATCAACATAGTCGAACTTCAGTGGAAAATACTGCAATGATGTATCTTTTTCATGTTCTTGTTCTAGATTGATTGCTTTTTAAGCTACCATTTTTTATGATTCCTCGTTAGTCCCCTCAACGTCAGATTTTACAATGTAACTAAAAAATTATTCCTTGCATTCAGCCACAAGGTTTCTTTAGGTCTTTTATAACACAATCGTAAAAAAGTTAACTACCATCTCGATGACTGATTTCACAGAATTAATTGACTTTAGCTCCAACCTTCATAGGAAGAAAATTGTTAGAAGGTTAAACTCAGAATCTCAATATCATATTCAATTCATTTCAAAGCTTGCACCTTTCTACAATGATTGATGACATTGCATCCCCCTTCAATACGGTAACAATCTTAGCGAGTCGCACCTAACATGCTGGAGACATCAGATTTACAGTTATCTACAGTAAAAGAGAGTACACCAATGGGGTGACACGTAGGCACACTAGAGGTTGTACGTGCAGCTCTCGCGGCATATGTCAATGGAGGATTAACGAGTTGCTGGGTGCAAATGAGAGGATTGGGAAAGGAGAAAATTGGGGGAGAGGAAATGGAGAACCCACCCGACACACGGGTAGAGGAAAGGAGAGGAGATGCTCATAGCCTTTACATTTGGTAAAGAACAAATAAAAGCTCAGCTGCGAAAACAGATGACTTTCTACGTTCACTTGCATTACCGAAGGGGAAAAAAAAAAAAGAGGCTGCATACGTGGTACCCTGTTAATATGTTATGATCACTTCTATGGCTAATTTCACGCACTAATTTTAAAGCAACACTTCCAATTTATTTTTGTTTGTTTAATAGAAAATGGTAGGGAAAATGAAACGAGAAATGATGAAATGAATAATAATATATAAAAAAAAAGTGGCAATTGTGACGCAATTCGAGGATGGTCACCCTCGAAGACAAGTATTCACTAAACTTTTCCGAACGAGAAATTCATTACAAAGAAATTGGCTATTCATACATGAAATCGCCCACTCATTCTTACGAAAATTCTAACAACTTCCCTTAGAGAGAAGTCAATGGGTTCATTTGATAGGACGAACTTTGAAACCCTTGGATTCAAAAGACATAGGAAGAGATGAGATAAAATTAAAAATTTGAATAAAATATTCTTAGAGTATATATTTTTAATATTATTATTGTTTTAGAATTTGAAAAATGTTGAATTTTTTATTTTATTTTGTATGGAAATTTGAAAAAAGTTACAATGATAAGATGAGATAAAATAAGATGTGTTGTAAACAGAAACGAGACCTAATAGAAAAACTTCACCCTGAATTCCACAAATGCGGGGCAACAATTATTACGATGCAACCATCCCCCGGGGGTATATGGCTTTCAATTGTCGTTAAAGGAAGAATTTTAGAATTTTGCCTATATGAGCCATATTGCCTCCTTCCATGTTATGCTTTCATTGCTTTACATCAGTTTAATCTCAAATAGCCACATATGATGATATGCATATTCACGAGAAAAAAGCAAACCCAGTACTATATAAGTAATCAGAGTTTTGGAACGAACAAGCCTGTTTTATTTACCAGAGTGAGCTCATGATCAGGCGGAGACCCTACCATGGTTGTGATGAATCTGATGATATAAGCTTCTAACGGTCACAATTGAAATGATTTAGCACGTTATAGAAATTTAATATAATTGTCAACAAGTTACGCTTAGTTTCAGGTACAAGTTCTGCAAGAAGTAGACCAGCTAAAGACGTGATATCCTAAATTTCAACAATGTGGTTGCCTATTCCAGGTTGCAAATGAAAAGGGATTGGAAATCCCTTGATAATTTACCTAAGTTATGATTACAGATCTGATCTGCGTTGTATATCTCAAGGTGCATATTGTCAACACCGAGTGCAGCAGTGCTTCTGTATTACTCACATTGTAGAAGCCTTAGCAAAACTTGAAAATCTGGAGAACTCGTCTTGTAGTAGAGCCTGGGGGTTACCCTGTTCGACCTATTCAAGGGCAGAGAACAAGGAATATGATTTTAAAAGGTTTATGCGATATAAAGTGGCTAGGAGGCGTTTCGCCAATGCTACCAATTAGACTAAAGCATCAGATGACATTTCATCAAATTCACAAATGATTGAGACGTGTCTCTTTTTTACACAAATTTTACTAACGTAATGAGCATACTGAAACTGGATTTATCAGCCCTCAAATGTGTGGAGGAACAAAGAGACCTGTTCATAAACTTGATCACCAATTTGCTTGGAAGAGCAGTTGACATTCATTTCAGGCCCCAGTTTATTCTTATCAAATAAAGCTGGATGGTAGTGGTAGTCCCGCATTGTGCATCAAGAGACTACCCAATATGGTGAAGGTTGAAATTGTTAAATATCAACGGTTTAAGAGAGTGTAGTCAATGGAAGAATAGCACGAAATATGAATACCAACATCAACGGAAGAAACAATTATATTCACTAATTCAAGAATTCATCTCTAAGTTATTATGATTTATTAGGCTCATCCTCAGCATTTGGTAGCTGCTATCAGAGTTCAGAGTCCAGTTAACAAGATATTGATGTTAGCTAAAATTCGAACAGTTTCTTCTCATTTGGGAAATCTAATGGCTGGGGAAAAACAAATGAATCAACAACAGCAGCAGCAATAACAATAAATGCACAGAAGCAAGTTGCACACTGATGCATACTATGGCACACCAAGATAAAGCATACCAGGTTCCCATTGTCAAGAATCAGAATGTTGTCCACGTTCACAACCATTGAAATGCGGTGGGCAATTGTAATCACTGTCACGCCTCTGCATTCAGTGGACATCGCATTTTGTATTGCTGATGCTGTTTGAGCGTCAACATTAGCCGTGCACTCATCCAAACACAATACCTAAAAATCTTGATAGTGTCAGTAATTTACATATTTCTCTACATATGATCTCCCCTCCCCTTTTCCCTACATATGATAGTCCCTTCTCCATACTAAGAAAATTAAAAACAATCAACCACCCATCCACCCACACAAACATGTATAAATGCTACTTCAAGCGTACAAAAAACATCATGGCCCTCTATTCCTTATGTTTACCACTCTTCTATTTTCGTCTATTGTTTTGCTAGAAAAAAACTTACTGTTCAATTTCTCACGGATCACAGAGTGAATGAACATGTCAAATTATAAAACAGATAATTAAATTAACTTCTTCCTATCAGTTTAGGCTTTGAACAATTGGTAATTTAGCATGGTATCACAATACAGTTCCTGAGTTTTGATTCCATATTTTGCATCCATTTTAAACAAATATTTCATGTGTTGGGCCCA
The DNA here is from genome assembly GCF_018687715.1 of Carya illinoinensis. Taxonomy (NCBI): domain Eukaryota; kingdom Viridiplantae; phylum Streptophyta; class Magnoliopsida; order Fagales; family Juglandaceae; genus Carya; species Carya illinoinensis. Next base: position 53,010,947 of record NC_056752.1, read on the forward strand.
CATGCTAAGGGATGATTTAGCTGACACGTGAGAGGAATTTTTAAAATATAAGTAAATAATTAAATTCACATCTTACCATCAGCTTAAGTTCATGGTACAATTGTCGATTTGTAAGAAACATAGATGATATAAAAGGAATGCAGTCTGTGAACTCAAAACGCACCACAGTAGGAGAGCTGATAGGAAGTGCTAATGATGAAAACTCATAGAAGTTTAACATAACCCTCAAGGAAACAGAAATTTCTCTGAGCAGAAGGTTTTCAAAAGAAGAAAGAGCCAAAATCTCTGGAATACAATGATTCAACTCAAGCTATCATTGTTAACACGCTAGATGGACATGCTGGATTTCTGTTGCAAACCTAAGGAGTAGGGTTAGACATCTAAGATCCATGGAAAGAATTTGGTTCTTTATATTAATTTAAATCATGAAAAAGTAATGTAATGCCTGGAAGATTTATAAGAGATTTATTTCCCCAAATCATTTATAAGTGCCTTTCATGCTTAAATTAATTCACCCTAGGACTTTCTGCTTGTAACTGAAATACTTGGTGTTGTTTCTCAATCAGGATAATATGACCTTTGTAGACTTGAGAAGTGCACGAGCAAGGCAAAGCAGCTGCCGTTGCCCAACAGAAAAGGACATCCCAGATTCCTTCATGCAAACATCTAGCCCTCCCGCTGCTTCTACTTCATCCTTGACATGGCATTTCTCCAAAACCTTCCAAATTTTGAAGTCTTCGTTCACCCGGAATGGATCTAGATTATCCCTAGAGATTTGTAAGAAAAACATTAGTTGGTGTGACCAAATGATAATGAAACCGGAACATAGATAATACATATATATCTGAAAGAAAACACAACAGAAAATATCTTATGAACATAAGACATAAAATTGCATGGAACATATAGCATTTCCATACATTTACCTTATTGATCCGTCAAATAAGAATGGACTCTGAGGAACAACAGAGAAATGTGAACGGAGGTCTCTAACAGGAACATCAGCTATGTTTATTCCATCCACCAGAATACATCCACCACATATTGGAGTAAGGCGGAAAAGGGCATTCAAGACACTGGATTTTCCAGCACCTGTTCTGCCAATGATTCCAACCTGAAAAAGGATCAAGGGAAAATGTCAATGATATGGTAAGAATAAATCAAGTAAAGTCTGAGGATCAAGGGAAAAATGACAACGATGTAGTAGAAATGATCAATCAAAGGGTTTTAAATACAGAACAAGATCGAATAATCTACACCCAGCAGAGTAAATGAACTAACCTGCATCCCTTCCCCAATTGTAAAAGTAATATCACAAAGTGCAGCAGGCAAAGATGGCATGTATCTCAAAGTAACCTTTTTAAATTCAATCAGTCCTCGACACGGCCAATCCGGATTGAGAGATTGGGATCCATGCAGTTCTTCTTGAGGAATATCCATATACTGGAGAGAATATAATCAAAGTATGTCATCAGAAGGAAAGTATCTATGGAAGGAGGTATATTGTAGTACCTGAAGAGTTCTTTCAACAGAAACCATTTCCTTCTCTGTTTCAGTAAAACTTGTTAAAAAGCTCCCCAACAAAGACACTATTGGAGCTGCATAGGAGAGAGCCAGTCCTACCTGTAAAAAGAACACATCACTTTCCATTCTCTTCAGGTTTTCACAATGTGCGAAGTACTCACTACTACACTTAAAGCATCTAGTTGTTTGAATGTTATAGGTAGACAGAATCGGAATGTAAAAGGATGGTTTGAAGATATATGAGGAGCAGAACATACCAGCCCTGGGGTGCCCAAACTAACAGGTAAACCACCATGAGATCCAATAACAGCCATCAGGGCAATAAATGAGATGATAACTGCTGCTAACAACTGGAAGAATATGACTGGTTACCATAATCGTCACAACAGGTTACAGATATTATCTTACAACAATAAGCAAACGGATTAAAAGGTGTGCTTTCCATTTTAAACGCTGCCTCGTTTCTCCATTTTGAAAAGTTAATACCAAATTATAACTGTCATTCTACACCACAAACATAAATTTCAGTGCCCTTAAGTTAAGCACTGAAAGGCTAATATTTAAAAAAGGTGGTAGGATTAACCAGTTTCAAGACATTGATTACAATCAGTTAATTATTGACTTTCTCAAGAGGATAATCGCAGTGGGACGCAGAGGGGTGTTTCAGATCCTGGATGCAGCCTAATTAATAGAACATCAGAGTAAACTAGCTTTTAACTGCACAATATCAGATGTCAGTAAACAAACTGTCCTTAAGTCATTTCAACTCTAGTGATGTACCTGAAGCCGTAGAGAAAGCCACAAACTTGCTGTCAATTCTGTGTAAGAAGTTTGCTGATACAAGGCAACATGTCGAGTGAAGGTGGCCAAGAAAAAGTCCTACTCAAAACCAGCGTTGATTGATTTTGTTAGGATATCAATAAAATAACTAAAGCCAACTCCTTCCATGAATTCAAACTTTTGGAAAAAAAAAAAAAAATATTTAGCATGGTATATAAGTAGTAATCTTGACTTTGAACCTTGATTCCACTATAATCCTCATTTCATTTAAATATTCCACATGTTAGAAAAACTTATTAAGAGAGTGTGATCCACTCATGACAGAAATGTAAGAATATTAATTATTCATCTTTTTTCATAAGATTAACTTTTTAGGACAATTGATAATGTGACTTCCAAAATTTTATCCATTGTGACTGTCAACAAGAATTGTACATCATACTCAATACAAATGAATGTGAAAACAAGATTGGCAGAGTAAATCAATTAAACAGGACCACTGCCTGCTTAAATAAGAAGAATAAAAAAAAGAAAATAACATTGTAGCAATACAATAAATTTACCATACCTATGACAACTATATTTTCTATAATACTGAAATTTTACAACATCCATAACATATGAATAGAAAAGGAAACTACTCAAGGGTTGAGTTCTCGCAATCTTTTCATATTCTCTCTCTAGTTATCAATGACGAAATTTCTTTCTCCCTTTCAATATTTGAGGAATTTTGTTTCTCTTAGGTACAGGTTACACTTTCATTACTGTAAGTATTTCCTCTCTGAAATTTCAACGTATGAGGGGGGTTTTCTCTCTCTAAAAATTCTCTCTCCATACAAGTGCATATTTTTTGCTTTTCTTTTCTTTTCACATTTCTGCTGTCGGGGATGGTTTTTAGTTGATATTAACGTCGTCAGAAGGCAGGATGGGATTCAGGCGGGAGTTTGTGATTGACACTAAGCTTTTTTCAGTTGTGAGAGAGGGTGGCTTGATTCGCATTACTGAGAGAGGAAGGAGGTTTAAACAAGAATTATTGCTTGGACTGGGGACTGCGCAATGGATAGGTGGGAGCTCTGGAGGGCTGTGTGACAGATAAAAGAGAAGATTTCTTTTCATCTAGGAGGGAGGGTTACAGGAGTTTTATCATTCAAAGGTCCTCAAATAGTCGTGGTCGTTTCATTAAGGTGGCCATGTATGGTGATGGGGGACGAAATTGTTGCATTATCATCCCTGAAGAGGAAGGTAGTAATGGCTGGAGTAAACTACGAGAGGCACTGAGGGAGAGTTTACAGATGTTGAAAAACAGCCATGGCAAACCTGGTGAAGCTTTGAAGAGGGGGGGTGAGAAGGTAATTTCTTACAAAGAAGTTTTACTGAAGGAGGGGACGCATGCGGGGTTAAATGTTGCAGGAAGGGGTACTGTGCATCGAGCCCATAGAGATCAGTCTAGAGAGACAGTGAGTGGCAAAGACGTGAGGGAGTTTTTGTCTTGGGTACGTGATATGCAGGAGCAGTTGAGGATGGTGCAGGAGGAGGTGTCCTTGGTGAGGAAGTTGGTCGAGGCTTTTAAAGAAGGTGTGGAAACGGTGAGTTTTAGGGACAACAATTTAAGGAGGGCAGGAGGGGAATCAGGCTGGAATGAGGGATCGGGCTGGGCTGGTCATGGGCCAAAGCCCATGGATCATAGGAAGGACAGAAGTCATATGGGGAAGGGCTGGAATGGGTCTTAGGTGAGCCGGCCCTGGACTGGGCCCGGGCCCCAGCTAAAGACCTCGGCCCGACAAGAATGGGCACGGGTCACGGGTAAACAAACGGGTCATGGGTCGGGAGATGGTCTTCTACTAGAAACTTCGTCGCGCCGGCAACAAAATCGGCCTGCCGATCAACAGATGACGCCGACGACGCCGTCTGACCAACAGTTGCTACCAAAAGTTCCATTCACCAAAAATCCCGTTGATATGACGAGCAACCAGCAGCAGAACTCTGTGCAGAGTACTGAGACAACGCCGACGGTGGTTCCTTCTCCATCCCAACGGCATCAGAACATGCTGGTAGATCACCCAAAGGCGACGAAGAGCCGGGAAGATTTTTTGGAGCCTCAGACCACGCCGTTAGAGCCTCTGGTTATTCTCCCTTCATCACCGAGTGGCTGTCCTCTTAGGGGGTCTGTGCAGAACCGGCCGATGGGGCTTGGGGAGGAAGGGGGAGGTCCGGTGAGATCCCTAGGGGTAATCTGCGATACTGTATTGGTGGAACACAGTGAAGGAGGAGAAGAAGAGGATTCAGCCAGTGATCTTTTTCTATCCGATGAAGAGAGTTCTCAAAGGCTCTTACAGGGGATTAATGAGCATGAAGGGGAAGGGGGTTTAGAGATTGGAGAAGTGAACTTGGAGGGGCAGAAGGATTTTAGGATACAAAATCCAATTCCTCTTAACTGTATGTACCCGGATCCATCTAGTATTTCAGATTGGGTGTTCCAAACAGTGAATGATATAAAGGACATGGTGGGACTAAAGTATAAAGGTTATGAAGAGCAATTCATGGCATTACTCACCGCCATTGAAGTGGGTCATTAACAACAAAGGAAAACGGGGTCCAAGAAACAGTGGGAACTCAATAGGTTAACATGGTCCATGATTCTGAAGGTAGCTCAAGTAGGGAGAGGTCAAAAGGGAAGGGGCTAGCTTACTCCAATAAATGAAACCAAAAATTCTATTGTGGAATGTCCGGGGTCTAAACGATGCCGGTAAGCGGCTTCAAGTAAGAAACTTATTGCGTGGTTGGAAGCCGGACATTGTTTGCCTACAGGAAACGAAATTGAAAATAGTCAATACAAAAATAATACGTAGTATATGGGGCTGCGTTCATGTCGATTGGGTGTATTTGGCAGCTAAAGGAGCCTTGGGAGGAGTGGTGGTGATGTGGGATCAACGGGTGGTGGAGAAATTGGAGGAGGCAATGGGGTTGTTCTCAGTGGCATGTTCTTTAGGAGTGTGATCGATGGGTTTATGTGGGCCTTTGCAGGTGTTTATGGACCCAACGCTGATAGTGACCGAAGACTTCTATGGGATGAACTAGCTGGATTACACAGCTGGTGGGATCTTCCTTGGTGCATAGGCGGTGATTTCAATGTAACAAGATTCTCCAGCGAGAGTTTTGGAAATAGACGAATGTGTCCAACAATATCAGATTTCTCAGAATGCATTTTTGAGTTGAACCTAGTGGACTTACCACTAGAGGGTGGCATATACACGTGGGTGAATAATCAGACATGGTCTAGGTTAGATAGATTTCTAATCTCCCCGGAATGGGAAATTCACTATCCAGAGGTGTGCCAGAAGAGATTGCCTCGGTTGTGCTCGGATCATTGGCCCATCATGCTGGACGGTGGGGTGATTCAAAGAAGGCAGCAACATTTTAAGTTCGAAAACATGTGGCTGCAAACTGAAGGCTTTGTGGAGAGGGTCGGACAGTGGTGGTCTTCATACCAGATTCAAGGTACTCCTAGTTTTGTTTTTGCTGGAAAGCTAAAGGCAATCCTTTGGTAATATCGGGGAACTCAAGAAAACAAAGCAGTGGGAGATACAAGAGTTAGAAAGGGTTCAAGAGTTAAGGCCTTTGAATCAGGAGGAACAAGCCCAAAAATTAGCTTTGGTTGTAGAGCTCGAGAGAATCATTCTAATGGAAGAGATCTCGTGGAGGTAGAAGTCTAGAGCTTTATGGCTGAAGGAAGGTGACCGTAGCACTAAGTTTTTCCACAGGGTTGCCAATTCTCACAAGCGATCCAACAACATCGAGATGCTGAAGATTGATGGGTTAGAGTGCAGGGATGTGCAAATGATTAACAATCACGTGGTTAGTTTTTATGAACAGCTTCTTACTGAGCAGGTGGGGTGGAGGCCTAAGCTAGAGGGGTTGGCTTTTGAGTCCATTGGACCTTTGGACTCTAATCGTTTAGAGAGGCCGTTTGAAGAGGCAGAGTTGCTAGAAGTGGTAAGGAAAATGACAAAAGAAAAGTCTCCGGATCCAGATGGGTACTCTATGGATTTTTTCCAAACTTGTTGAGAGATCCTAAGGGAGGACTTAATGGAGGTGTTGCAGGAGTTTTATTTGTTTGGAAAGCTTGAGAAAAGCTTAAATGCCACTTTTATAGCCTTAATACCAAAAAGGGTGGGAGTGGAGGACATACAGGAATTTCGCCCCATTAGCCTAGTCAATGGGGTCTATAAGATTTTATCCAAGGTACTGGCAAATCGCCTAAGTCAGATCGTTGGAAAGATTATTTCAAAGCTTCAAAACACATTTGTAGAGGACAGACAGATCCTAGATGCAGTGCTCATCACCAATGAATGCTTGGACAGTAGATTAAAAGCAGGTCATCCAGGGATTATATGTAAGCTAGACATGGAGAAGGCGTATGATCATATTAATTGGGACTTTCTAATTGACATTTTGGGGAAGTGTGGTTTTGGGGAGAGATGACGTACTTGGATCCGATGGTGCATTTCTACGGCAAAATTCTCAGTCTTAATAAATGGAAGCCCTACTGGTTTTTTCAATAGCACACGAGGACTAAGACAGGGAGATCCGTTGTCCCCATTACTCTTTGTCATTGTAATGGAGGCTTTGAGCAGAATAATCTCAGTCCTGGTTGAAAATGGGCATATGACTGGTTACTTGATTGAAACCCGAGGAGGGGGTAGTATTAACATTTCTCATTTGTTGTTTGCAGATGACACCCTAATTTTCTGTGAGGAGAACCAACTCCAAGTTAGAGTACTGAAGGCACTCCTACTTTGCTTTAAGGTAGCTTCAGGCTTGAAAGTGAACCTGGACAAATCAGAGATGGTGCCTATTGGTGGTGTATAGCGTCTAAGACACTTGGCAAATACTTTGGGGTGTAAGACTGCTACACTCCCCATGACATATCTAGGCCTTCCGTTGGGGGCCCTCTCGAGAGCAGTTGCGTTATGGGATACAGTGATTGAGAGAGTAGAGCGACATTTAGCAGGTTGGAAGAAAATGTACTTATCAAAAGGGGGTCGGGTTACACTAATAAAAAGTACTCTAACTAACCTCCTAGCATATTTTCTATTCATGTTCCCTATTCCATCAAGGGTGGCACTTCGAATTGAGAAACTACAACGGGACTTCTTGTGGGGCGGAATAGGTGAGGAGTTTAAGTTTCATCTAGTCAGGTGGGAACAGGTTTGTAAGCCCATCTCGACTGGGGGGTTGGGCATTAGAAAGCTGAGAATCTTTAATGAGGCTCTACTTGGAAAGTGGTTGTGGAGATACCATAGAGAACCAGAAGCTCTCTGAAAGTTGGTGATTGAAAATAAGTATGGAGAATTATGGGGTGGTTGGTGTTCTAAGGAAGTGCGAGGGGCTCATGGCATGGGATTGTGGAAACATATTAGACAGGGATGGGAGGTTTCGTTTAGGAGAGGGAAACAGGATCAAATTCTGGTATGACACCTGGTGTGGTAATTGTGCGTTTAAGGTTTTATTCCCGACATTATTTTTGGTTGCAAGCGACAAAGAGAAATCAGTGGCAGAAGTCATGGTGGTAATGGGGGAGCAAATCCAGTGGAATATCAGTTTTAGCAGGGCTGCCCAAGATTGGGAAATGGACACTTTTGAAGCCTTTTTCAGCCTCTTGTACTCAACCAAACCAAGTGCTCAGCTTCTAGATTCGTTGTGGTGGGTACCGTCGGGAAAAGGTATGTTTTCAGTCCATGTTTTCTACAAGGCTCTAACACAAGGGCAACCCTCACAGTTTCCTTGGAAAAAGCTTTGGAAACACAAGGCGCTCCTCAAAGCAGCTTTCTTTGTGTGGTCCGTTTCTTTGGCCAAGATCCTCACAACGGATAATTTGAGAAAACGAAGGGTGATCATCGTAGATTGGTGTTGTACAAGAAGGGGGGAGAATCTGTTGACCATCTTTTATTACACTGTGAGGTAGCTCGAGGGTTATGGAACGAGGTTTTTTGTAGACTAGACTTGGGTTGGGTTATGTCGGAATCAGTTGTGGCGGTTCTTGCTAGCTGGATAGGTTTGAGGGGCAACAATCAGATTAAGGCAATTTGGAAGATGATCCTGATATGCATTATGTGGTGTGTGTGGCAAGAGCGCAATGATCGGACATTCAAGGATAAAGAGAGATCAATGGAGGAGCTGAAAGTCTTCTTTTTTAGAACTCTCTGTACTTAGGCTATTGCTGTTAGTTTTAATGGCCAGAATTTACATGAGTTTCTTATTTCTTTTGATCCTACGTAGTGTAGGACATTCTTTGTACTGAACGTGGCATTTTGCCTATTCTTTTGAATATATCTTCTTACTTTTCTCAAAAAAAAAGTTATCAATGACTCATGGTATCAAAGCACCGATGCAAAACCAACCCTCAGTTCATAATTTTTTTCATCTTTTTTTTTTTCCATTTCTCTTCACCTTTCTCATTAATCTCTCTTTCAAACGCTAAGAAACTTCAATTACGATGATTCGAAGAGATTCCAATTGTAGCATTGACCATCCTTTTGTAATATAAACTTAGATGTGACTTGTGTTTTCCTCAAGTTGTTACAAATTGCATGAAAGCCAATCTCAGCTAGAAGTGTGGGGCTTGAGTCATGTTACTTGCAATGGAATAGCTAAAGATATCATGGTTTTAAGAAGGGAGATTGGCTTGTCCTTTTTTAGTATAAACCCAGATGTTGCTTGAGTTTTCCTTAGGTCTTTACAGTATAGCTCCCTCACACCAAGACACAACAATATTTTATTTGCACAAGGCAATACACAGTGGTTTTCCCAAGGCAAGGTTGCACCTAATATTGTAATCATAAGGCCAGTATGAGTTGTCAGTCTTTCTTCACATGTTCTTCGAGAAGTTCCTCCAAACCTTTATAAATATGAAAAAAAAGGTTCCTCCAAACCTTTATATTTTAGAATTTGTTGCTTAAAGTACTATACTTTATAAGGCTAAGGTACCATCATTAGATCTAACAAGTATAAAGCTTACAGAACTTTGTACAGATGAATTGTTAAAAAAAAAAAAAAAAATCGAAGTTGTATTTACTAAAAAATATAAATTGCTCGTTTATATGTGTCTCAAACACATATAAGTAGTCCAAGATCTTCCACTGAACCTCAAAAGAATCCAGAGTTTAAGCAATTCCGTGAGCATGTTTGTAAGCATTTAACATGTATGTGTGTTTGAGTCTTCCTTCTTCAATTCCTTTTTCCCCTTCTTGTCATTCCAGGTGACTGTTTGTCGACCACATAATGATTAAGATAAACTATATGAAAACAACAAACACATATCTACCTCAGACTTGAATCCCCTTATAGTTGACGACCCATCAAGTGTCTCTGTGAAGGATGCATATATGGGAGATCGAGAAACACTGTCCAGCCTTCGCAGTTCCCGTGATGTGGACCTGTAGAAAAACTGAATAATTTCTAGTGAGTAGACAGCTTGGTAGTCTCGGACTTATTCTTTCCTTGTACAGAATGAGGTGTACCAGAAAATTCACTACAGTCATTCATCACATTAAATTTCTTTTTTCTATAGTGCTAAATCAAGCCAGTTCTACAAGTAAAGTATATTTGAACCATGAACATCATTCCCATGAATTAAAAATATGATACAAATAATTCTCATCCCCAATTACTTCTCATCCTCGAATAAGCAACTGCCGTAATTACATAAGCAACTTTAGAATGCAGCACCTAGTGTCTTAATCTCATACATTGAAAAGTTGCTACTTAATTAGCATTACATAGAGTGAACTACCAAATAAGATGGTTACATGGAGCACTGGAATCTGTACAGACATTTTTTGGAACTACTTTCTGCCAAGGTACACACCTTTTACCCCCGTTGATAGATTGTTAAAAAGCAAGCCCAGATAAATTCTAGTTTCCAAAACTTAATTGAGCTTCCTTTCTGCCTATCTAAGATACTTCAATGCCCATTCAACAATATGTAGGCTATATCCTCATCATTAATTCTAAGCAGTCCCAAATCCTCACCACAGATGTATATAACCTAAGTGGTGATTAATACGGTATCAAAGCAAAGGTCTTTAATTCGAACCCCGACTCGACGCTTTACCCCATTTCAATTGAATATTCACATGTTGAACCCATATTAAGGAGGAGCTCAGCTCATATGTGAGGTAAGTGTTCGAATATAAATTATATGATAAATTTACCTCTTCCCATTACTACAAAAAAAAAAAAAAAAACTTTCCATCAACATGAGCTTTTAGGACAAGTAGTAATTTTTCAAATATCAACGTACTTCATGATATAGAGAGGTACCTGAAGCTTGCTGTAGATATACCAAAATGGCAACAGCAAGAGCAAGAAGAGAACCTACATATATACAAAAACCGTTCAATCACATTTTCTAAGATAGATAAAAGTGGATTTCTGGAAGAGAATACAAGCAAAGTGGAAAAACTCGTTGGATACCTGTACATATGACAAAACTATAGCAATTCCCAGCAGGCCAACAAAATTGGCTAGGAGAATATTGAGAATGAATGGAAGGGAGTCATCAATTGTGTAGAGATCAGAAGAGAACCTACAAAAATAAAAATAAAAAGCCTGGGGGTATATATAAAATACTAAAACAATCTCCTGAAGGTATGTTATTCTAACCTGTTGAGTATCCTTCCGCCGGGTGTCTGATCAAAGAATTGGACAGGCGCATTGATAAGCGTATAAAGCAGTGTGTCATGCACCTTCACTGCAGCTTGTAAGCCCCCAAATGCAAATGAGAATGCCCTCACCAATGTAAGAAAGGAATTTATCATAGAAAAGATGAAGAGTATGACCTGCACAATCAATTACAAACATGTCAAGAACAAGTTCCCCAGGATTCTCTCATGCTTCCCCTCTTCAAAAAAGAAATAATGTACTGAAAGAAAAAAGCAGAGATGTGTAGCAATATACATATATTGCTAAAATTGTCCAGACTGTTATCTCAGTAACTTCATTGTCTGTTAAGTTACCACAGCCTAAGGCTTTGTTGGCTAAGCTTAGCATCCTTTTTTTTTTCTTGACAGGTGAACAAAAATTCTATCCTTAAGGAAGAATAGGCATAACCCAAGTACATAGGTTGGCTGAGCTCAGCATCTTCAGCCATATAATGCATTATTTCTGGAAAATCTGTCGAATTTTTCTTTTTTATAAGTAATCCATTGTATTAATAGAATAGGTATAGCCCAAGTACACAAGATGGTATAAAAGAGAAAACATCTATCTAGGATGAAGAAAAGGAAACAAGAAAATCATATTAAAATCTATAGCTATGGCCCATTGGAATTACTTTCTAATAAAAAAAGATCTAAGATCCTCAAATGATTGCTCCTTGTCTTCAAATGTCCTGTCATTTCACTCTTGTCATAAGCACCATAAAATACAAATAGGAACCATCTTCCACACGGCTTTGATTTGTTGAATACCTCCTAGATTTGTCCAACAAGCCAAAAGCGCCTCCACTGTGGTGGGCATAACCCACGCTAACTCTAATATGGTGACACCTCAACCCATAAAGCTCAGCAACATCACAATGCAGTAGAAGATGATACACTCAGTTTCCCAATGAAGCTGTACATTCAAATTAAATCACTTTGGGAGGTGCCTTATTACTCCAAATCTTCTTCCATGGAAACTGAGTGTTTTGCACATGTGTGAGAGACTTCTAGAACAATCAAATCGAGAATGTGCCTTTACCTGCCTATACCCACCACAACTTATCATTTCCTTGGATGCCTAGTCTCACAAAATACAGAAGTCAAAAGAATTCCTTAAACTACCAACTTCCCAGTCTTGAGCCGCCCTGCTAAAGATGATGTTCCACTATATTTGATCCCCAGCTATCACCATAAAATCAGCCACTGAAACTTCTTTCTCACATGCAATCCTAAATACTGAGGGGAATAAATCTTTTAGTGTATTATTTCCACACCATATATCGCTCCAGAATTTTATTCTAGAACCATCGCCCAACACAAGTCTAGCGTAACGTGAGAACACCTCCCATCCCCAACTACTATGCTTCCAAATCCCCACTCTATGAGGCCTATTTACCTCTCTACTATAACCCCCCCCCCCCCCCCCCCCCCCCCCAAAAAAAAAAAAAAAAAAAAAAAGCCTCACATAGACTTCCATATTTATAATCAATCATCGACTTCCCTAGAGCTTCCAGTTCCGTGCTGTATTGCCACAACCATTTCCCAAGTAATGCCCTATTGAAAATCTTTATATTTCTATACCCAACCCTCCCATGGGAAGTGGGGAACATACCTTAGTCCATTTGACTAGATGGAATTTAAAGTCATCCCCCATGCCACTCCAAAGGAAGTCCTTGTATGCTTTCTTAACCCGGATCGCCACACTTGCTAGAATTGGGAATAAAGATAAGAAATACGTTGGCAGATTAGAGAGAGTACTTTTGATTAAAGTGATCTTGTCCCATTTCGACAAATACAGTCTCTTCCAACCAGCCAATCTACGTTCGATCTTCTCAATCACTGTATCCCATATGAAAAATACTTTAGCCGCAAATAGATTACACACAAGTAAACAGACCAATTGATGTGGTTTGATGTGATACGTCAGATTGTAAAGTTACATTTATTACAAAATAGATTTAACGGATTCCATGAAATCACATCAGTTTGTGGTTTTATTTTATGTAATCTCTTTGTATCTATAGCAGTTCTCATCCCATATTGTTACAATCCTTGCGTCCGCCCCCAACGGTAAACCCAGGTAATTCATAGGTAGGGTAGACACCTTGCATCCTAAAGTGTTAGCCAGTTGTCTAATATTACGAATATTACCAACTAGCACCAATTCTGATTTTTCAAGGTTCATTTTCAAACTTGATGTTGCTTTAAAGAAAAGTAGGAGTGCCCTCAGTGCCCACAATTGGTTTTGTTCCGTCTCAAAGAATATAAGCGTACCATTTGCAAATAACAAATGAGAAATGTTAATAATACCCCTAGTGGGGTCACAAACCAAGAATCCAGCCATGAAGCCACTGCAAACCAACGCCGAAGTCATTCTACTCAATGCCTCCATAACAATGACAAAGAGGAGTGAGAACAGTGGATCCCCTTATCTTAGACCTCAAGAACTGTTGAAGAAGCCAATTGGACTACTATTTCCTAGCACAAAACCATCTAATCCATGAGCACCATATCTCCCCAAACCCACACCTTTCAAGCAAGTAGAGTAGGAAATCCCAATTAACATGATCATATGCCTTCTCCATATCTAACTTACATAGGATCCCCGAGTTACCAGATTTTTGTTTGCTATCAAACATTCATTGGCAATGAGGACTGAAACTAGGATTTGCCTTCCTCGTACATATGTGTTTTGGGGTTTTGTTATAATCTTCCCCAAACCCCCCTAATCGGTTTGCAAGCACCTTAGAGATGATCTAATACACCCTGCTCACAAGACTAATGGACCTAAAATCTTTGACATCCGATGCTCCAATCTTCTTAGGAATTAGTGCTATAAATGTGGAGCTAAGGCTTTTTTCAAAATTTCCAGCCATGACCAGCTCCTGAAACACACTTCCAAACAAGTTTGGAAGAATCCCATAGAAAATCCATCTGGCCGAGGTGCTTTGTCTTTGGCCATTTTCCTCACCACATCATGAATCTCCATCTCCTTGAAGGGCCTCTCCAACCTCGAGGCATCCTGTAGGTCAATAGAATCAAAAGCTAAACCATCAAGCTTGGCCACCGCCTCATTTGTTCCATAAGCAAATGTTCAAAGAAACCAACAACATGATCTCTAATTCCAGGGGTCTCGATACATATTGCACCCTCTGTATTCAACATCTCTATAGTGTTGGTTCTCCTGTGAGAATTGACCACTCGACGAAAGAACTGTGTACTTTGATCCCTTTCTTTCAACCACAAAGCTCTAGATTTTTGGCACCATAAAAGCTCTTGCAGCAAATAACCCTCTCTAATTCAGTAACCACCTTTGACTTTCAAGTTATTTCTTCCAAGGAAAGAGCCCGGCCTTCTTGTGTCCTCTCTAGCTCCTGAAGCTCTTCCAATATGAACTTCTTTCGTTCCCCTATGTTGCCAAAAGACTATGTTCCTAATCTTCAAATCATTTTTTAAAGCTTTCAATTTACCTGCAAGAATCAAACTAGGGATTCCATCAAACTGATATGAAAACCACCATTGCTGAACCCTGTCCACAAAACCTTTAGTCTTCAACCACATATTTTCAAATTTAAAATACCGACGCCCTTCTTGGATACCACCATAATCAACCAAAATAGAAAAATGATCCGAGCATAAACGAGACAACCTCCTTTGACATACTTCCGGATACTAAGCTTCCCAATCCTAGGATACTAAAAATCTATCCAATCTAGACCACATATGATTTGACCACGTGAATGCCCCTCCCATGAGAGGGATGTCCACCAAATTCAAGTAGAAAATAAATTCTGAAAATTCTGTCATTGCTGGTCGCATTCTACTATCTCCTGAGCTTTCACTTGGAAATCTTACAACATTAAAGTCCCCACCTATACACCATGGTAATTCCCACCAGCTAATTCTTCCCATAACATGCTTCTATTGCTGTCCAAGTTTGGCTCATAGATACCAGCAAAGGCCCACATAAAGTTATCTTCCACGCTCCTAAAAGAACATGCCACTTCTATCGCATTTATTACTTCATAGTTTTCTCCCTAAACTCTATTCACGCTTCGGTTCCGACATTTACTTGTAGAATAAAACTTAGCGTCATTTATAATTTCAACAGTTGCGTAGAAATACGCCAAGTTAAAAATTTTACACACGATATACAACTACTTAGTCTACTTTGTTTAGAAAAGGGGATACAAAATCTTGTCTGTTTGGTAGCTAGGGGAGATATTATGCACTTAAAGAACTTGGTTCCCCTTTGCAGTTCATAATCTATATTGGCTAGCCTTAAAAATATTTCTATTTTCACCCATGGATTGTATTGCTTTCAAAAAAGTCTGTCTCCCATTAACTTCTTCATTCACTAGCCCTTGTACAGTAACTGACATGATTGTACATCATACTTGCAGAACTAAGTCATGCATATATGGACCTGAAGAAAACTATGGAAATCTCATGTGTGTGCTTGTGATTTTGAATGTGTTTATGAGAGAGAATATATATCTTTGCCACGATTAACATATCTCTAGTGCTAGTCCTCATGGTAATGTTACATAAAGATAGAAAGAGAAATATAATTTTTCTTTTTTGATAGGTAAGAAAGAGAAATATAATTATTTTAAGTAGTTACCCTGTCATTCTAATAAAATTATTGACTTATGATCTAGATAGTATTGACAAGGACAAGATATAACAAATTGTCTGAACATCTGTGAAATACATCCAGACAGACAGCAGACAGATTGATCCTAAGACCACTTGCTGTTTATATTGAAAAGAGGAGAAGCTGAATACCAGATAAAACGAGGTTGAGTATTCTGTCTGACTACTTCCTGTCTTTGTATCAACCCAAAATGACAGCCATAGATCATTTCCATTACGAGAAGCTTGCATTAAAATTGCTGACAAGCATATTACAACAGTAATAAGCCAACCAGAAAATGCAGCATAATTCCTGCAAAAGATAATAATACCAAACTGAATGTTACTGAAATATCCCTAAACAACTACAGTTTCAATATATTGTTATCTCATATATGCAGCAAGAATAGAACAGTTAATATTTTCTCACTTGTATACATCAAGTTCAACACTGCCCTCTTTTCGTAGCTCAGTTTCAATGATCTTTTGTGCTTCCTCTGAAACATGGGTGGCATCTTTTTCAAGGAGGAGATCTTGTTCAATTTCATTGTTTGTAGCCATGCTGCCTTCTTGTTGAATGTGCAAATATGTGTTGCATTCATTTAGCGGAGAGAATGCTGAATATGAAGAGACAGACAAGTCAGCTGAACTTCCCACCCACTTCACATGTCCTTTTTCCATTTCAACAACCAAATCCGCAGATGATATTGCCTGGGAGTGTCATAACACATATGAAACTTGTTTAAGTTTATGGAAGCTACAGTATACATTAAACTGTTTTCTTATGCTGATATCCAATGTTGAGTGTAAGTCATGCATTGCTATGATGAATTTCACATACAACACATACTCAACTGGGTTATTTCCTGAAAAACAAATAAGAGAAACTCAACACTGATCACTGAATTAAGTGACGTTGAAGATTATTTTCAAAAGATCGAAATCTACTCCAGTATGTGCGCCAACCAAATCTATGAATTTCATGCATCTAAACTTTAAAATTATAAAATCGACGAATTTTAGTAAACCGCAAAAAAAGTGCATCCAAGTACACAAGGACCTAGCCATTCTTCATTTCCTTGCACATAATTTAGCAAAGGTTGGTTTTATTAAAGGTGACTGTCAGAATGTAAATTAAATGATTAAATTCACTTCTTTCATTAGCTTAAACTTTTGGTATAATTGATGACTTACATAATATCAAGCAGAGATATTGAATGAGAACTACTTATTAAGCGAGCGTTTGGCCTACATTTGATAGGGTGTGATGTAAAGTAAATTAGTGATTATTTTCACCTATTCCCATTAGCTCAAACTTTTAGGACAAATAGAAATTTAACAACAAGAAGAGATACTCAAAAATGAATTCCATTGTGTATGCAGTCTGCTAATAATAGAGCTTCAATTGATGAGAGTAAGTGTTGATTCCAACTTCAGTTAGGGAGGAAGAAAGTTGGAACTTAAAGTTTCACATCTGGTGGACTACGACCACACTTACCAAGAGAAAAAGGATTAAGTATACAAATGTAATGTATGTTTAAGGAATATAGGAATAGACTTGGAATACGATGAGACTGGAAAGCCCGAAGCCACCAAAAAGTGATACTTTCATCATACGGGTACAGATAGTCTGGAAAGAAATGCCAACATATGACTCCATAATGCAGAATGGAGTCAAAGAACTAGTTCAAATGAACCCAAAAACTTTGGATCAAGGCTCAGTGGGACCTGAGATGCATTAATTTTTATACCATTGGTTAGTTTATCTCTTTATCGTTGCCTTCATTAGATAATCACTCCCTTCAATCAGTTGCTATCTAACCACAGTGCTAGTAAATATTCCCTTGATCCAATGATCCCGTGGCCATATTGTCAATTTAAGTCAAATGTTTACTCAAATCATGTAAAACCCTAAAAAAACATAAGAATTTGAGGGAATCACCTGAACATTATGGGTACAAAGTACACGCGTATGTTGCTTCATAAGAGGACCCAAGATAGCATTATTTAAAATCCATTGAGCAACCTGAGCATCGACGGCACTGAGGATGTCATCAAGCATAAAAATATTGGAGCCATGATAAATAGCCCTGTTCGTGTCACAAAGCTACAAGTCAGTTTGATATGAATCCCTTCAAAAATATGAAGGGTAAGAAAAACATGGTAATTTTTAAAGATGCTATAACCTGGCCAAAGCAAGACGAGCTCTCTGTCCACCTGATATGTTGACTCCTTTTTCTCCAATATAAGCCATGTCTCCTCCAACCATTAATGAAACATCAACATCCAGTGTGCATGCCTTTAAAGTATCTGAGTATCTGCTCAAGGATAGTAAAATATTGTTCATTGCAGAACTACAACTTTCAAGACTTATAGTTTTTTCACTTATCAAAAAAAGATTTCTAAACCTTGAGGACTTAGAACAGTCGAAGATAAATAAAATTTGTAAATAACAACCTTGAGATTAAAGGGTTGTTTGGGAAGTTAGATGAGATCATCTCATCTCAAAACTTCTCATAATTTCCTTCCCTCAAACACAAAACACTTTTCACTTTCAAATCTTCAACTTTTTCATCTAATCATTACCCAATCATTACAACTTTTCCAAACTTCCAGACAAACCACAAAAAACAATACAAAATTTTCAAAATTCAAAACAAAAATAATATTCAAAAATAATATTCAAACAATTTTTTAACTTTATAATATTTTTATTCAACTTTTTCTCTCTCCTTTTCCAAAACTCAATAAAAATCTTAACTCAAACCATTTCACCACTATTCACATAATTCTCATCTCATCTCATTACCCAAACATGCCCCAAATTGCAGATGAACAGAAACTCTTTACTGCTGATAGAATTATAAAATCATAATAGAGTCAATGCAGTCAATATGTCAGGAAAAGATGAATTTTTATTGTTGATATATTACACCTTCTAGGATCATAATTCTCTCCAAACAAAATATTATCACGTATAGTTCCAGATAGAATCCATGGTACCTACAGTTTCAAAACAGCAAAGGCCAACATAAGAAACTTTCATTTTGACAGTACATAGGGAAAACCATCATGCAGAGAAGCTTTGAACCTGTGGTACATATGCTATAGATCCAATTGACTGTATTGATCCATGAAGCAGCCGCATCTCTCCCAAAATCGAATTTAATAAGGATGATTTACCAGAACCAACCTGATTACATGATCTTAGCTGAGCGAAGAATAATACGCTAAATCTCATCATAGAATTTTTTGTTTTTTGATAAGTAAACGGTAAAATTATATTAATATGAATAGGCATAACCCAAGTACACAGAGGGTATACAAGAGATAACAACTATTTAGGAGGAAGAAATAGAAACAAGAAAATCATGATAGAATTTTTAACAGTGAATGATAGTCAATTCAGCGATTTATACTAATCAAAGTGCTAATCTCCATTTCATTATCTGCATATACAACAGGTAGAAAAGCATTCTGTTTATATTAATAATTTACCATTCCACATGCTTCACTGGAAGATCATGGGCAAGAAATTTCAGACAAGTAGTTGTAAAGCAACGTCTTGAGTTTTCCAAAACCATCATTTTCCAGCACTATTAGCAGCAGCCCCCACGTCACAAAATGAAATGTAAAAATTGCCTGAAAGTATTATGCTACTCCAGATATTTTGAAGTTGAAGATTTGAACAATATGTCACAAGTTGAGGAAAAAGGTAATGGATTGCAAACAATTGACAGACAGTGCAAAACATTCACAGACCTTGGATTCAGCATTATGGTGACAGGCATATGGAATCATACAATTTAGAATCATATGCAGCACCAGTAGCATGAAAGATTTGAAGACAAACGTTGTTACTCAGAGATGGATTCCACAAGCACACGCACAGGTGTTACTAAAATACAACTAGATATGGGGTAATGATGGAAAAATAGAATTTTGAAAAACTAAGTACAGGTCTGACCTCTCCAATAACTGCAACAAAGCAACCCTTCGGGAGGTTTAGAGTCACATGATTCAACACCATATTCCATTCTTTTTCATCACTACTTGACCAAGCACAACATGCATCACGCATAGCAATAGCCGCATCTTTAGAAGTAGCTTCAGACTGTTCATTCAGAAAACTTGGTGAAGGTGAATCTGCTGTCTGTTCCAACCCAGGTTTGAACTCAGAGCAAGAGAGGAACCTGCTCAACCGCCTGGTAGATATAATTGCCTGGCATAACATAAATAAAAGTCAATAAATTATTATTGAGCTTAAAAAGGTGTCTGCTTCAAAACTCATGGTATTTGGAGAGCTCACATCAATGAGTCCATTAATGACCCATGGGAATGAATTTAGAGGAGAGATCAACGTATTAAACAGAGCAAGACAGGTGAAGACCTGCATTTAAGGTTGTCAGGGAAATCAACTTTATTGGCAATAACCACATTGATCAAATGAAATGCGCAGCGAACGAAGGAAAAAAAAAAAGAAAAAATCTAGTTGCAAGCATAATTGTGCACTAATATGTGCACCAATCTATTGTGATTGGTCAAAAAGTAGATTTTATTGAAAACAGTGTTAATTTAAATTTTAAGTATGAAAGAATCAGTATTGATACGCAAATTAGTGCGCGACTTTGCTTGTATGTAGCAAAACTCAAAAAAAAAAAAGCACAGATACTTGAGAAACAGTTAGTATACCGTTGCAGCATCAAGTGGATGCCCCATGAGTGTAAAGAGTCCGAATGTGAACAGTGAGAAAAGAGTGGGTGTTGTGGCCCAAAAGAATACACACCATGCATCCAAGTACTTCCGCGTCTAATTAAAGAAGGAACAAAATATTAAAATTCCAAAATCCTCTAGATATTGGCAAATGAAGTCGACTAATCAAATGCATAAATTTTGGGTACTCAAAGAACACAAGTCATACAGTTAGGTGTTTCACTTCTGAAGATCTTGTATCCATCAACCGGCTAGAAAAAAGCAGCTCCCAGCCATACATCTTCAATGTGCGAATATATGTCAAAACTTCACCTGTCTTCCTTATCCTATTGAGGATCAAAATTTTTTTTTTTAATCAGTAAATAAGAAAGTTTATTGATAATAGGTGAAGCCAAGTACACGGGGACATATACAAGAGCCAATTGAGGATCAAAATAATTGAATTTGGATATTTTTTTAATCATGAGATTTACTGCAAAACACACTGCATTCAATTATATCATTGCAACTACTAATGCTAACGGTTGTAATTTTTCATGTTCTCATTGTTATGGCCAACTCAACCCAGCTACTTGAGGCTGACGGCCCAAATCAAGCTATAAATCCATGTCCTGAATATAGCCTTGTGTTATTAATCAAGCACCAGCTTTCTGTTAATAATGCACGTAAAAGACCAAGCGCTGGACAATCATTGAACCATTCAAGATATATAACCATATGTTGCAGGAAAAGAATAAGAGAAATTAGGTTTGCTAAAGTAGCCATAAGATCACATGCTGGCCTTTCCTTGTAGCTAATATGATAGAGTGGACCAGAAAAGAAGAATTAAAAAAACAGTTAGAAACAAAATTAAATAAAGCCAGTTGTATGATTAGCATAATATGAAAGAGTTCAAGAGTTTTTTTCTGGAAGACTTTATTTATGTGGGCCACTGTTATAGACTTTAATGGTCTCAACTTTCATGATTTTCTTGTAACCGTTTCTAGTTCCTAACTAGGTGTAATCACATGTATACTTCCTGTGTACCTGGGCTATGCCTATTTTTATATCGATAAAATATCTTCTTATAAAAAAAATGATTATCCTGCTCCTATACTATGTCATTAAGTAAGATGACATTTTGAACAGCCAAATGTTGTTGGTATGAAGTCTATTTATAGACAACAAATCTCTACTGAAAAAACAAGGCAGCTTTAGGAGAAATACAGAAAAAAAAGGCATATGAATTGACTTCAAAGGAGGAATTCTTAAAGAGGATAAATGCACAACTTCGTGCAATACATACATTCACATGGAGAGAAAAATCATTATAATAAAGAAAAAAATAATAATAATGATAAATATATAGCTAAAACAGAAATCAGAGCCAAAAGCAAGCCTTCACCTCATTATTTTCAAATCTCTATAGATATACTATACAACTTCTGATCAATCGTAAACCACCTTACTTATAAAAAATAAATAAATCAATTGTAAACCACCTTAACTCTAATTCCATCAAGCAACTTTTAAGGATATATTTATAGTGCTATAGAGAATCAGAGATAAAAGATATATCTACCTCTCATCCTTTTGCTTCATCATTTTTTCAGTAGCACTCGCAATCAATTTAGAGATCCATTTATTGACTGCAGAACATGAAGAGAATGTTTTCAGCAGGCCACTGGAAAAGAAGGAGACTTCACCACAATGAAACAAAACCATAAAATGGTCACAAAATTAACCAACATAAACTAGTATAATACTATAATTTCCACTTAACAGGTCACATGATAGGACAAAGGAATCAGAATATTAATCTTGTTAAGAGAGAAGCATAAGCATAAAGATGCAACAAGAAGAAGCGGACTTAAATGGACAAAGTTGGTGTAGAAAAATATGAAGCTCCAAATTTCCGTCTACATATTGAATAGGCTAGGGTTGCAACGTTAATCCCACAGCATTGAGCTCTTTATTGACATCACAAAAACTTGGATTCATTCCAATGCATTGAGATGTTTGGAGCTATGTTGATAAATATTTTTTTGATAGGTAATCAAGAAATTTTCTTCATAGAAATAGGCAAAGCCGAGTTAGAGGTTACAATTGAAAATAGAAAGTCATGGACAATCAGTCCGTTACAAACTATGGCCCCCGCCCACAAGAACAATAACTTAAAAGAGAAAACTTTTAGCTCATCCGTTGTTCTCTCACGATCTTCGAAGTTTCTAGCATTTCCCTCCCTCCAAATACACCAACACATACATATAAGAACCATTCACCAGATGGCCGCCACTTGTGAGTTACTGTGAAGGCCTCTCCAGCTTGCGAGAAAATCCACCAATCTAAGAGGCATGACCCATGAGCTACTTCGCAGTGTAAAAGAAAATGATCTACTAATTCCCCATGCTTCTTACACATACAATACCAATCCAACACTATTACCCGGTGTTTCCTTAAGTTACCTGTGGTAAGGATCTTGTCCAATGATGCTGTCCAAATGAAAAAAGCTGCTTTTGAATTAGCTTTCGTCTGCCATTTACTCTCTTCCACGGGAACATGGTCATTCCAGGACTTGTTAGAACTAGGTAAAATGATCTAACAGTGAACTTACCTTTCTTGGAATGGCTCTGGTGCATATTATTGCCGGTGCCCCCTGTCATACTTACTAAATATGATGCCGCAAAGAACTTTGTAATAGTCTCCAACTTCCAATCTTGGGCTGCCCTAATGAAATCAATATTCCATTGAGGGGAGCCATTGGAAAAGACCAAAAGATCGGCAATAGCTGCATCCTTTTCTCATGCGAGCTCAAAAATAGCAGGGAATGTGTCTTGGAGGCTATGGTGACCGCACCATTTGTCATACCAAAATCTGACACTAGAACCATCACCCACCACAATATGTTCATGTCCTCGAAAGGTCTCCCAATGTCTTCTAATATATTTCCACAACCCCACCCCATGTGTGCCTCGTACCTCATTCAAGCACCATCCTCCCCAAGCCTCTCCAAACTGTGAATCTATAACAAACTTCCATAAGGCCCCCCTTTCGTGTTGGTACCTCCACAACCATTTACCCAATAGACTTGATTGAATTTCGTCAAGTGGCGAATCCCCAATCCTCCACCAGAAATTAGAGTACAAACAGTTGACCAATTAACCAAATGAAATTTGAACTTTTCCCGCAATCCACTTCACAAGAAATCCTTTTGTAACTTCTCAATGCAGTTAGCTACCTTTGTGGGGAGCAGGAACGAGGACAAAAAGTAGGTCGGTAAGTCTTAAGTACTCTCTATTACCAAACTTAATAAAGTGTACCATTAAAGTGGAAGAAGAAAAAAAATACTCTAAGAACCCATATTACTGATTGAAAAAGAAAAGGAATGCTCGTAAAAACCAGCAGCCAACTCAAGAGGTTATGTAACAACCCAAAAAAAAAAAAAAACACATCATATCTAGGCTTATACTCCAAAGTACTAGTCAAGAATTAATCAGAGCTAATTTGAATCACCATGAAGCTCAATTCCACCAAGGTAGGAGTCACTATTTGACTTGACACTTCTTTTATAAGTAATAAGAAATTTTAATAACGTATACAACAAAGACACCTATCTAGAAATCGAAAGTAATGCAAGAAAATCATGAATTTGAGCACATTGAAGTCTGTAGAGGCATTTCACAGGATAAGAGTACACCCTGTGTACTTGGATTGCACCCTTTGTGCTCTTATTAAAAAAACAAAGAGGCAGCATAGAGTCAGTTATTCAAACTTGCACTGACTGCGTAGTTGACAACACACGAGAAGAAAACAATGCCATTTGAGAAGTTGGACACTGCATTTACAAACCTGGTATCAATAAGATGGTTATTGCAATTCCTGAGACAAAAGCGAATCTCACTTGCGTATACAAAAGACACAAAGCCACTCCTATTTGCAAAGGCAAGCTGAAACAGTCATCAAAGTAGAGTTGTTCCAAAAATTAAATATGCTTAAAATCTTGATTATATAAGATAGGCACAATTATAAGCATAAGGAAAATGGGATCACAAGCTGCATTGATAGATAACAAAAACAAACGCAATGACATGATGAAATAAAAAAATAAAAAAAAATAAAAAAAGTCCAGAAAACAAAAGCACTAAATGGATCTATGCTGCATTGGCATGGTTTAAATAGATGGTACAATCAGATCTTCTAATACTCTCTGAAATGTTGTTGTAGTTATTCTCCACCTAAAACATTTCGCTGCAAAAGAAAGATAAAATAAAAAATAGACATTGAGAGATGTAAATCTGCAAGCAAGAAAAAAATAAAATCTACATTCTTACTGCAGGTAGCCAATAGCACTTATATTGCCCATTATCATTTCACAGATATTCCTGGTCGTGTCTCAACTGTAACAAGCTTTCTTAACATTTTCGTTTTTAGCTAGTAGCATGGTATTGGAGGCCCACAGAAATATTAATGGAACTTTTGAACACCTCTGCTAATAAATTGAGAACATTACAGGTCTATTGGATGGACCCAAGTGTCTCAGCCCAATTTTGCAGTCAATGCTAAAATGAACTCGTGTTATTTCTTTCCTCAGCTGTGAATATGGACACACAATGGAAAAGCTTAAAACCTCCTTTTTCAATACTCTCCATTAGGCAGCTGCTAGAGACTTTAATGAGCTGAGCTTTCATGATTTTCTGGCATCTTTTTCTGTTTCTAGTTAGGTATTCCTCTTGTATACATTTTGTGTAGGGCTATGCCTTTTGCTCTTTTAATAGAATCTTTGATTACTTATTTGAAAAGGAATATGGACACTCTTGGCTGGCCCTTTTCTTTTCCCCAGGGGAACGGATGATGGTGACAGCACACAATGTTTAGCTTTATATCTCTACTTTATGCTCAAAGATTATCAGATTTTGTAATTAAAAGAGAAAAGCTGCTACAATACATACTTTTGAGAGAGATACAAAAAAACAAGAGGCATTACCTCCACAAGTCATGGAAACTGTTACACAAGTTGACAGTTCTGTCAGCGTCTATTGACATGAATGTCTGAATTTCCCCCTCAGAAAATTTTGATCGCTCTGCTAGGCTGATGCATAGACACTGTAAGAAATTATAAAACTTCAAATAAAGCAATCATGTGAGTCTTACCTAGTAAACTACGGGCCCAGAAATAGGAGGGGAAGATAGGAGGAAAAGGAACAAAAAATAAATAACATGCATGCATCTATATGAAACTTGAGTGAAAAAAAAAAAAAAAAAAAGAGGAGCAATGAGACAACAGCAATAATAACTAAACGAAAAGCATTATCATGGATTTGATTTGACAGAAAGCAATCCATTACCACATAAAAGAGAACGGACTGAGCACGGAAATCAATCATTTTTTTATTCTTTTCACGAGATCCGGTAGTTAAAAAAAGGCAATCAAGTTATTACTAAACATTATAACTCAATTGAGCACGAGGAAAGAGTACAAATAATTTTATATCATGAATATAAAAAGAATATAAGTTTCAAACACAATGCTATTTACCTGATTTACATTTGGGTAGTCCAAGTGGAATTATAGATCTTTGTTAGCCACACATTTTAACTAGCTCTTCTCATCTTACATTCAATACATAAGCCTACATGGAGACCATGAACATATGGAAACTGGATTGAAACTGAACTAAAGTGCCATGTTAAAGCATCCAACCCAAGAGCGTATGCTTTTAGATGGAGAGGCAAAACTAATGCATAAATCAATATCAAACTCCAAACCCACAAGATGTGGGATTCTTAAACATGCTAAAACCTTTTCGGAAAGGTCTTTTGGCAAAATTGCAAATCTAGAACAAAAAGACCCTAACAGACTCCCATGAGGTGGAGATGGCATGTACAGATAACTAGAGATAAAAGTTTAAACCGGAAAACCGTCCCGGACCAGACTGAACCAAACTGGTTGGTCTGGTTTCTGTTATGTGCTTTCCAGGACTGGACCGGACTGGTTTTAAAATATATACATAAATTAAAATTTTAATATTATATAAAATATTTTATACATACAATTTTTATATATAATATATATAATTATATATGAAATTTTTATATATAATTATATATCATATATAAAATAATTCTATATTATAATTTATAACATAAAATTTTAATCTTAAATATGAACATTTGTAATTTGTTAGATCATATGCTATAAGAGTTATAGCATAATATAGTTAACTCAATATGTTAGTATTAATACTATGATATTCGTATAGTATGATACTATGATATATACATATATATATCAATATTATACTATGATAGTAGCATAATATTATAATTTATAGTAGTAACACTATAATACTATGATATATTAATATATAATATAAATTGACATTTTATTAAAACTGAAAAACCGGACCGAATCAGTAAAACCGGAAGTACCAGTTTAGGAAGATGATCGGTACGGAATCAGTTTTTGAAAATGCAAAACCAGTGCAACCAGTTCGGTTTCAAAAATTCTACAAAACGGGACCAAACGGGACCCGTTACACCCCTAAGAATAACATAGATTCCAACAAAATTGACCACTATTTGAACACAGGACCATATAGGAAACACGCGCTTTGAATAGAGAACAGTTTCTGCAAACCTAAGCAATTATAATGTAAGAAAACACCTGCTGCTTCTAAAGAGGAAGAAGTGTCAAACTATATGTTAAGTCCGATGTTTATAACTGACATAATAAGTGAAGTCATATTAGACTTGTATCATCAAAAGAGATGTAAGAGATGAATCCATAGCTTTGGGATTTTCTCATGGTTGAACATACCTATAATTTGATAAGACAGACCTATAGCAGGCCATACCAGTCAATCTTTCCATTAGCACCCCCTCCCCTCCGGTGTGCTAAACAACCATTAGAAATCAACATTCATAATCTAATCCCTGAGATTATGTACAACACATTTTCCTATTCAACTATTTTCTCGTCAAGCTTCGCCACCAGTTGACCTTCATCTAGTTGGTTTTAGGTTCCAAATGAACTCTTTCCGGCAAGCCTATGGACATGCTATCAAAGTGCAGAAGTTTCCATAATCCATAGGTTTTTATAAATCTAATGTATAGGTCTCGTTTGGTTACACAGATGAGATGAGATAAAAGTGGTAAGTTGAATAAAATATTGTTAGAATATAATTTTTTAATATTTTTGTTTTGAGATTTGAAAAAGTTGAATTGTTTCTTGTATTTTGTGTGGGATTTTGGAAAAGTTATAATAATTAGATGAGATATCATCAGTCAATGCTTTCCAACCAAAGAATTTTAATGAAAATATGCTGTGTTAAAATGAAGGCCATCTTTACAAGAGTGATAAAAGTCAAACGTTTGAGAGAATAAATACCTTTCGGTAGATAACAATCATAATAATGGATCTCATCTTTAGCTTCAGATTGGAAAGATGGAAAGTGTATTGCGTGTCAAAAAAGGATCTGCACAATTGGGGCAAGAATTCTACCTATATCACTGTCAATAGTAAATAGCATTGACAGCATAAGTTATGTATTTATGAGAGAGAGAGAGAGAGAGAGAGAGAGAGAGAGAGAGAGAGAGAGAGAGAGAGATTGCATGATATTAATCTAGTATACAGTAGTGAAGGTGAAAGGAGCTATATGCTTGTCCCGTGCACACATATCATGTCTGTCACAAACCTAAATAGAAACACAAAACTAAATCTCAAAGGAAAACAATATAGTACTTCTCACATTGCAACTTATTAAGAAAAAGTACTTTTCACATTGTTGATATTGCGTTAAGAAGAATAAATAATGCATTTAATTTTCTACAAGTGACATAGCTAAGTAGAGTAGTGAACCACTGTAACACAAATATGACTGCCAAGGATACAGATTAATAAAAGCCCTACATCAGACACAGATATCCAGGACATCAGAATTGACAAAACAACCAAGGTCCCCTTTGGACGTAATAATAACTAGGTCCCTGGTGGATGTTGATATAACTATTCAATTGAATCTGACTTCTGAATTATTACTCGACCAAAACTATAATGAACATGTTCTTTTTTTAAAATTATAGTAGAATCGGATTAGTCCTGTTTCTTTTCAAAATTTTTTATACAAGTAAAATTAAAAGTTACAGACAATTTGATTTTTTTATATAAGTAAGAATTAAGAACAAGTTCATATAACAATACAATTGACAGAAGTTCTAGCAAATGCAATTCACAAGAAAGAAAAAAAATATATCTAAAACTATCACAATTGAAAGTTGAAGAATAAGAGTTACTTAAGGACAGATGTCAGCCCCAAGGACATAGCAAGAACATAGCCATCCAAATTCCCAGAACCTGAATAAAAAAAAAATAGTGATAAATTCCATCACCGTTAGTATAAAACCAATTTAAAAACTTCATAAAGAAGTCATGCCTTATGAAGAGAGATATGATAAATAGAGATATGCAAACTTTTTTTTATAGGTAAAGAAGCATTTTATTGATGAAAGAAATAGGCATAGTCCAAGTACACTGGACATATAAAAGAGCAACGCCTATGTGAATAGATTTTATGAAGAGGGATATAATAAATAGAGATACGAAAAATATATTTAGATAGCAAAGAAGGTGGGGAAAATTATTGCAGCCAATCTCAATCAATTGAAAAAGGATTTTTAATACCATAGAAGTGTTTGCAGATAGTTTCAAGAATCAGAACTAAGAAAAAGTACTCATTTCAGCAAACCTTGTTGAAGAAATCGAATCAGCTTATTGAGAAGCAACGGTCCAGCAAAACCAATACAATCATTAAACACCTAACAGTATGCCAATACAAAATCAGTATTATAAATTAAAAATATATATATTAAAAGAACGATAATTATAGCAATTTTAACAAGGAAACAAATCGAAGAGAACAAGCCTATATGCTACATGATCTTATCTAACTTAAGAAAAATACTACAGGAGTTAGAGGCCGCATCATAAATTTAAGCAAATGGGAAGAAAAGGTGCCTCACAATGTAGAAATACCTTTAAAAAACCTAGGCGAACATATGGCCACCCATATGCACAACAGATTGCTCTAAACAAGGATGGATTAGATATATTCCTAATCTGCTGATCTTGCCAACTGCTTAGCAATGCATTATGACAAGAAGATGGGTCCATATCAGCAGGGAACTGAAGCAAATCTTCAAAGTCCAGCTGCTTTTCCGCACCGCAATTCATCACAGAAGTGATAGATTTGAATGTCATAAGATCCCAATAGCTCTGTGTGTTTCCCTTTGACAATCAAATTAAACACAAAAAGTAGTATAAATTTTCAAATTTTGGGAAAAGCAAAGAAAATTCATAATAAGCAGCATCCAGAAAGGGTAGTCTCATTTTTTGGTAGAGGCTTGCCTTGAAGGCAACAATTGACATTGTACTCTTCATTATAGCTGCAATGTTGGTCAAAATGCTTGGACTAGGCATTACATGTAAGGCCACATCCCAACAGAAAGAAATTTCAAGGCAAAACAGAAAAAACTTATAAAAAGATGTTAAGAATTGCCTTATGAATGACTAGATGATGTTGACAACATAGAAATTTTGAAGATTTTCTCACTCTCAATCCAAAAGTCCTTACACCAAAACAATCTCAAAAAATGATTTTCATCAAAGCATCTTGCCTCAATTCCCAAAAAATCCAAATTAAAACCCACGATCTTTAAATTAAGAAAATAAAAATCTATTTAGAGAAAATAAAAATCTTCAATTAATCATTTCCCTTGGTTTCCATTGAAAGAAAAATATAAACCAAAAATACAAAAACCCAAAAAGACAATTTCACTAAAATTTTACCAAAACAACCTGCCCACTTTCAACAACCCAATAAAAACACATCTCAAAAACTTTTTTTTCAAGGCTTCTAAAAAATTATAGTAACCAATCATGGCAAAAAATCAACTTTCACAAAACTTAAAAAAAATTAAAAATTAAAAAAAAAAGAAAAAAAAAAAAAGGAAAAAAGAAAGAAAGAAAGAAAAACCTCTCACAAAAATATTTCTTTTCTGATTTGGCACTGGGTGTCCAAAAACAGTGTCCCGACTAATTCCAAGGGTGCACAGGCCCTTGGCAAGGAGTTTCCTGCAAGTGCACCCAGGGTAATTCAAGGGCAAAATCCCTTAGTCTGATGGCTCCTAGAGATTGTTTGCACTAAAAGGGATTTGAAACTTAGACCTAGGGGAGCATACCCGCAAGCCTAAGGACTCTTACCAGGGGTTTCATAAAATATTCTTCCCAAACATATTCTCAATGAGTCCCACCACTTTTTCAACTCAATAAAAACGTCTCTAAAAAGCTTTCTCAATCCAAACATTCCCACTATTTTCACAAAAGCCCATAAAAGCGTTCCAACTATTTATTGAAAAAGAAAAAGTTTTCCCAAAATTCAGAAATTGTAATAAACTTCTTACCTCTAGACATCACTCAAGGAAACATATAACGATAGTGAAAACAAGTTCCGCAAGAGATCCAGTAATGATTTTAATCAAATTAATAAAGTTTCCCATATGTCATTAAGTGCTTCCAGATGTTTGGCTAGGTAATTTCCAAGAGACATCCATGTCCAATTTGGAACAAGTTTATTAGTTTTGGTAAGCAATGCCAGAAATGAAGCATTCAAGGTTAAAACTGAAATATAAACTTCAGAAATGGGTATACATAAGAGTTTCTTTGTAATGTAACTTTTTGAATAATTACATTTAACTTCTTATTGTGGAGGGAATTTATCATCAACCATCTTCAACAACATGAATATAACAAATTAAATAATCCAAACAAAAAAGAAAAGAAATTCCTCGGAGGTAAAACAAGATGTTGGCATAATACTTACAGAATTCTTTAGGCAACCTTCCTCAAGGTCCATGTCAGTGGAAAGAAGCGACTCTTCTAATGAACTACGATTTGGGGAAGACAGAATTGTTAGTGGATCTGACTTATAATAAGAACTGAATAGAGGGAAGTGTTAGATACTCTCCACATAAATTACAATTAGCCATCCAGTGGGTAAATGATGCTAGCTTCTGCTCCCTAGCTAGGTGTTTTCTCTTATATACATCTAGTGTACTTGGCTATGCCTATTGATATTAATAAATTTTTACTTATAAAGTATAACAATATTACCACTGTATGGATTAGAAGGGAGAATTGGAAAAGTAATGTGTGTGTGCGCTTTCAGTTCTTCAACTTAAAGTACAAAAAACAAGGGCATAGGAGACAAGCAATGTTCAATATATTTGGTTGAACTGAATCCCTAAAAGGTCTTTCGGGCTTCTCTCTAATCCAACTGTTTTTATCTCATTGTTCGGCTAATAGGCAATAATTATAAGGAAAGATTGAAACCATGTCCCGTAAAAGAATGTTTCCTCTTTCTTTTAGGGGAAAGGGATGGAGAAAAGGTAACTGTATTCTCGACATAGGAAAGAAAATTGCAAAATCTACTGTCCGCTTTTTTTAATACTGTTCTATCTTATAATCTTTCTTGCATTCATATAATGGTTTTTACAAAAATTATCCATACATACGATTTTTTCTTAAGGTAATGCCAAGCACAATGCCACCTAAATTATACATACTAATGTTCTGGATGTGACTATAATCCAGAAAGAAGTGGGTTAACGATAGAATGATTAAGCATATAATACCTGCTCTTGGAAGGCGACCGCTTTATTCTGATAATGTTAATGGATATGCCAAAGACAATATCCAACAAAACGATACTGCTCTCTTTAAGACATCTCAAAGTCTGTCAAAGGAAACATGAAATAAATAGTGACTCCATCTACCAAAAAAATGACACCAAATGATTTTACGCTACCTGAGCAATTAAGAATTTATAGGAGTTAAAGTTTATGGAACCCTTTTGCAAACCTGAATAAACCCAGTTTTTGGGGTGTCAATAATAAAACAAGAGGCACAAAAAAAGTCCAATTTTCAAAGTCTTATTTCTTCCACATATGTTGAGTGGATGACCAGAGTCAATGTATCCATGGAGAAGCATTGGGTGTCAGTCTATGCCTCCATAGGTAGCTTTCTTTGGATAAGATTATTGCTACTGAAACCCTTATTAAGAAGAAATATATTGTGATGTGGTATGCTCAATGCACAGATGCAATGGTAAGACAATGAATATATCTCATGCTATGCATGGCAGTCATGAAAGAGTGTTGGTCTGATCTCATCACCCTATTAGGAGTCAAGTGATCAATATATTAGCTAGTTAAAAAGGGAGATTTGAAAGGCAATGTAGTGTTTTAGTTTTATGGAGCCATTATATTAACCTCAAGGAGCTGTCAGGCATTAGAGCATATTTAACTGCCTACGCCCGCAGTCAAGCTACCTTTTGAGTTATTATTAAGCTAGATGTCTATTTCATCTAGCCCGTTGTCAGGTTTCTCATAGGTTGATGATCTTCCATGGGTTTAACCCCTTTGTGCTAACAATAACTCGAAAATTATAAAATTAAAAAAAAAAAAAAAAAAAGTGTGTAAAGGACATGAAACATATGAAGAGATATCCTCTTGCTGCAACTGTCCACACCTGATCATCCAGACGTGTTTCTTTGTGAAAATTTACAAACAAACTAAGCAATGATAATTCTTTAGGAAAGTGACTTTGCTATGCAACTATTGATGCCTACATTATGTGGTGCAAAGCACACAAAACATGCACAAATATCTTAAATAGGAATAGGCATGTAATCTCTAGTCAGCAATGGAAAATTTGCAAGCAGAAAAAGGCATACAACAGTACTTAGAAACATCCACCAGAGAAATAGTACCTCAAATGAAGAACATGTTGCTAGAAGATTAAAGATGCCCAATAGTGGCCTCACTATCCACCAGAAGCATAGGATGAAGTTGCAAAATATGGACCGATAGTTGGCAGACATTGAGAAGAATAAGATAGTTGTCTACATATTTGTAAAAGCAAACACTAAGAAAACCTACATATAGGTAGCATGAGAAACTAAGCTAAGACAGGGTAGCCAACAGCTAGAAGTCAGAAAAGCTTACCCAGACAGCAAACTGAGAGCATCTGAGAAACCACTTGTGATGAACAATAAAGTCTCCATGCAGTGCTTTGTTTAAAAGTAAAGCCAGATCCAAAAATGACAAACAAGCTCCAATGGCAGGAAAATAATGCAAGAAAAATTTTTCTTGCATGTTTACCTGAGCAATCTTCCGAAAGCATTAGTGTGCCTAACCATATCTCCTAGTGAAAAAAAAAAGAAAAAAGAAAAAAGAAGAAGAAGAAGAAGCAGAAGAAGAAAAAACACACACACACACAAACATACCACAAAGCCCTTCCTGCTCTAAATCAGAATCATCGAAGAAACCAAAATATGTACTTGATACAAAATTCAAAAGTAAAAAACAAAAGAAGTTTCAAAGTTATTATACTGTTTAGGCATAGACATATATTAAATTATTTTAGGGTACTAACAAGAGACTAGCCAAAAATACTGCAAATACTAGAGATAGGTCCCTAGTTAAGACATATACAGGTTATCGGATTCATGATAGTGTAATTCAATGAAAAATTTCTACATTAAATAATTAATGAATTACATCTCATGCATTCTACCATTATTTCCATATAACCAACTGATCACATTCTTTTTACAAGTACTGTCTGAGAAAATTAAGGAAAAAGGGAAAAATTTAGTAATAATGTTGTATACTTAACTAAGAAACCGAAAGAACTCTAACAGCTTTAAGAGGGAATAATCTAAATGCAAATCGACGATATCAAAGATTAGTAGAAGATGTGGAAATATTTCGTAGGTGTCATCATTGTCACGTTTGTGCTTATATCTTTATGTGCTAAAACTGATAGATGAAACTGTCAAATTCAATATGATATTTCTCGTTCATCAATGTAGAAGAGAATATTTTTCAGCTTCTTTCTATTTGATAAAAATAGAGATTTTGATATGATGCAAATTAATCAGTTATCATTATGACGAAGGTTTAACAATAAATGCATACTCAATATGAATGTAGTTCCAGGGGAAAAATATTACTGTGGACAAATAGAATATATATTTCTAATCTATCTATCTATGTTCCCATGTGAGTGAGTTATATGCGTAGAAGTTCCCAAGATAAGTCAGTTAAACCGTAACGCTTGAGATCTTAATCGAAGGGGTATAAAGTAGCGTAACCAATGTGACCTGGCTACCCTATTTACTTTATCTTAATTTCTTTAAGCAACTAGCAAAAGCCTAGATGAGACAAAGGAATGTAAAAAGTCTTGGAAACTTCAACTCAAAATAGCCAAAACCTAGATGAGCGTTTAGAACTGAGGAGTCAGAACCTACCGTCCAACTTCGTCCGGCACTCCTCTGAGTAATTCCAACCACAAAAATCATAACAAGAGTAGCAGCATTCACTCCGAAACCTAAAACCGTATGCATTGTCAAGAAAATGCAATTTTCCAAAACATTAACTATCTTTTTATACACTGAAGTGTAAATTAGCACTACGAATAAAGCCTGTGATCATAAGGATATATGTTATCGAAACACTCGGACGTTCGATTTCCATCCCAAACCTGAAAACCAGCAAGGAATATGCCAATTCATGGTCAGATTCAATCCCCTTCTATTTTCAATTCTAAGTTAAATTACTCAATTAATTCCATTAAAAAAAAAAAAACCGAACTAAACAACATTAGCATCGGTCTTGCTTAACCCGAGTTTTTTTTCAGTTTTTTCTGCAAACAAACAGATTAGCAAATCTATGTCGAAACAGAGTCCAGTACATGCTGTCTATCTGGTCACTGAGAGAACCGGGGAAAGGGGGGAAGGCGAACTGGAACTGAAAATAGAAAAGAAATATTTTCACCCCAGGCAAAGCCATTTGCGCTGAACTCGATGAAACAACTTCTTTTTCTTGGGGTCCAAGTCTAACACAGTTAAAGAAGCAAAATAACTAAGGCTCCATTGGTGTCTACCTCAAAATTTTTCAACAGATAATGCCAAGAAAATTGGTTCGTTTTCTATTATTTGGTTGACTGTGAAAATAATTTTCCAAGGTTTGATTACACCAAGAAAATCTATGTTAAGACCAACAGAACCACGTAAAAAACTGGTGGCAGTAATGACTCTAGCTGCAGTGATGGGAGAAGTTGGAGGAGGGTAGAGGTGATAGTGAGAAAGCGCGAGGGAAGTGGTGGTGGTCGCGGTGGCGTCAGAGGCTTCAGAGGATAAATGAAGCACGAGAATTATATGTTTGGCAGCCCAAGACAACGAAAAAAAAAACAAACGATATCAAGAGAATCAAAATCTTTCGTCAACGTGTAGTTCGATTTTCCCTTTTTTCGTCAAACTTTTCCCGGCTGCCAAACAGAGGGCAAATTCGAGTCCTTAATAGACAAGATGTTAACGTATTTACTGAAAAGACAGGATCTGGGCAAAATAGGGTGAGAGAGAGCTCACGGAAGGGGAATTAGGGCAAATAAGGGCCATGAAGGCGTCCATTGGTCGTCTGAAGCGAGGGCTGTCAATGCAGAGAGCCAAGCAAGGGGAGAGCAACCGAGTGTGACCTTTTCAAGCACCCGTTAACATTTATTCTTGAACGGTAATGAGACGAGACTTGCGCGGAAAGTCATTGCGATGAGCCGACGTGGCAGCTTTTAAGAGCAACGATTTTTTTTTTTTTTTTTTTTGAGTTTTCATAAATACCTTTTTGCCCGCAGAAATGCTAAAGCCGCGTAAAAAATGTAACTACTTTTTTTTTTTTAGAAAAAAAAAATCAAATACTTTTTAATGATATTGTAAAAAAAAATTATTTTTAAAAAAATACATGAAAAAATAGTTTTTACCTTGTAGGATCCCAATCCCATGTATAATCGTAGAGCTATTATTTCATCCGATGTAATTAATTAAGTTGAAGATAAAGTTGAAAATTAAATAAAATATTTTTTAATATTATTATTATTTTAAAATTTTAAAAAATTAAATTATTTATTATATTTCATGTAAATATTTTTTTAAAAATTATAATAATTAGATAAAATGAATTGAAACTATTTTTATATCCAAACATAATATTTTCTAATCTAGAGAAAATAAAAATCATTGCCTATTAGTTGGTTTTGGAAAAGGTTAAATAAATCTATGGGTTTGTCTACTCAATTTTATTATTCATGTATTTTATTTTTTTATTTAATTATTAAATAAATGACTAGTAGTGAATTGTTGTATTTTTTATTTTTTTTCTTAATGATTAAGAATATTAAAAAAATATTTAAAAGAAAATAAAAAATGTTTAACTAACGCTAACCGACTAGCAACATCCTTTGATTTTACCATAGGAGAAAATATAATTATACATCTTATTTTTTACACATCTAATATATCATTGATCTTCATATTAACTATATTAAAAAATTATTAATATTTTAAATTCTTAAAGTCATAGTGAACTTTCGTTATAAGTAGTGTGCTAGTAGATAGATATACGTATAGCATAACTCTAAGATTCAGTTTGGTCATTAAGATTTTTCATCTCAAATATAAAATTTTTATCTCATTATTACAACTTTCTCAAATTTTTATATAAAATATAATAAACAATTTAAATTTTTCTTAATTTTTTTAAATTCTAAAATAATAATAATATTAAAATATAATATTTTAATATTTAATTTTAAAATTTAAAATTCTCATATGAGAAATTCCAATGACTAAATAGAACGTAAATATATTGAGCGTTATAAGAGTTTTTAAAAGCGTTCTTATTAACTTTTGAGAACATTTTGAAAATTACTAGGAGAAATAGAATAAAATTTGTGTGGAAGGTAATATTAATTTTGTAAAATATCATGTTAATAGAATGATAACATCACATCATTGCTTAAAAATACATTTTCTTAAGGGATTCGTGCAGGTTAGTAAGAGATGCGGGGAGACAAGCTTACAAGAAAAAGAGAGAAGATTCCTGAATTCATACACTTGCAAAACATACTTTATGAGCGTGCGATCCACGTCGCCATCTACTCGGATTTTGGAATAAAGCTGCACAAATGTATATATACTATATAGCATGGGTCAAATCATATTAAAGCGGCTTTCTTTGGGAAAAGAAAAAAGAAAATAAAAAGGTAATACATGCTGCTCAGCAGCTCGAGCGTGGCAATGGCATGAGACAAATTTTAAAGAAAAATTATACGAGTTTTGTTATATATAAATGAATTTATATTTCAATTTGCGTGTGGATATCGTTGTATTTATATTCAAATTTTAAATTGATATTATTTTTTTTAAAGTTTAATTTTTTAATTAATTATATTAGATAGATATGCATATTAAGGAATAGAATCGCTTAAAATTATATTTGCGGTAAGAAAATTATTTATTATAAAGTGCTGGAAAATTACATAAAAAAAATTATTTTTATAATAAAAATTTCAAAATTTATACGATTTAAAACTATATCTGGTGCATAGTAAAAACGAAGGCACGTGTTGGATATCTTGGATGAGCAACATACGCTACCCAATTCAACCTCCAATGTTCAAACGATTCAAACGTGAAAATGGGTTTCCTCCGAGCTCGAAGCAGTCCTGTCCCCTGCAGCTCATTCAACATTTGAAGGAATTGGGCTCGTATTAGAAGCCCAATGCGTCAGATTGGCTGCTAGCCTGCTAGTGTCTGGTCAAGATTAAGTAAAATAAATAATATTACATATAATTGTAGAGTATATAATATTATACAATTATTTTAAAAAAGAGTAAGATTTATAATTACAAATTTATTTTTTTCATGTGAGTCTTATATTAATTAATTTTTTTTAAAGAGATTATGCGACACTTGTACAATCATAATTATAAATATAATTTCTCAAATATAAGTAGTCTATATTGAACTAGTAAAAATTCAAAGACTTTACTTTTGAGTTACAGTAAAGTTATTTTGTCTTTAAATTTGGCTAGTTACTATTTATCTTCAAAACAATATTTTTCTTTAAATATATATTATGATGGATAATTAAGTTGAAGAAAAAAGTAGTTGGAAAACAATAATTTTAAATAAAAATTAAATTCTTAATTAATATATAGAGTGTATTTGTAAAATATAAAAAATATTATTAAAATATATAATATTATATTATTATTTTAATTTTAAGACGGATAATTCAATATAGACTAATTTCTTCTATGGCTTTGGCTCTAGCCATAACCTTGACTTTTATTCAAATTTCTTCAATGCTCTTACTCTTAGTACTAGATAGTAACAAGATATTTGCATTTCAAACAAATTTACCTGTATACTAATATTGCCGATTTCTTTTTCTTTCCTTTTTCTGTGAAAATAAATTTTAATTTTTATATTTTATAATTTGTGAAGATGTTGGAATTATAAAATATTAGATTAAATTTTATTAGGAGAGATGAAGGGATGCTTTGGGTCAGATTGGCTTAATACTAGATGGTAAGGAGATATTTGCATTTCAAGAAAAAATTATCTGTATTTCCGATTCCCTTTTTTTTTTTTGTTGTAAAAATAAATTTTAATTTATATATTTTTGGAAAATGTTGGAATCATAAACGGTTAATTTGGATTCAAATATGAGATAATATGAGATGAGATGATTTTAAATAAAAGATGAAAATTAAATAAAATATTATTTTTTTAATATTATTATTGTTTTAAAATTTAAAAAAGTTGAATTGTTTATTATATTTTGTATGAAAATTTAAAAAAATTATAATGATGAGATGAGTTAAGATGTTTTTCAAATCCAAATAAGGCTCGGAGAGATGAATAAATAGTTTGGGTTATAAATGTTTCCGTTGAAAATTGAAGAAAGATGAAAGATGGAATATATTAATTTAATATAAACTTTTTAAATATCTTTTAGACGTTTGTTTGTAGAGAGTATCGGTAGTAATAAAGTTTAGATCAATTTAGTAATATATTGGTTGAGTTCCAAATAGTTGATATAGGAATATATTTATATATATCAGCTCATAGGTGTAAGTTTATCTTAATAGATTGAATGAATGATGACATTTTAAATATATATATATATATATAGTAAATTAAATTTCAACGGTTTCTGTCAAAACTTTTCCGTTATGAATGTTTGCTAGGTCATGTGGAGGGAACTCAATAAAAGTCATGAAAATAAGACGCTCAAATTGGAATGAACTTTAGTGGGGTGAAGCTCTAATCTTCCATCAAGCCTTAAAGGGATTTTGAAATTTATGTACTCCATCCCGGACTTACTCTAGAGTATTTGGTCTTGTACTTAAAAGATTAAGTACAAACAACAAATCTTAAGATATTCTATAGTTTTATTCAAATTCTAATATCTAAAATGATAAATAAGTAAAATAAATAGGTCTTACAAATAAATATCATTTAATACATTCATAATTAATTTTATGAGCTAAAATAAGTGTTATAAAACTCATTTCACGTCTCTAAACCAAGATCAATTAAATTTCATGTTCAAACTACAGGGTTTAAAGTGAAAGGAAAATGAATATATAAAATAAACCCTACAATATTTATTAATTAATGTTAGAGATAATTTTAAGATATCGCACGCACTCATTTAAAAAAATGTTGAAATCTATTATTAAAAAATAATTTTTATACGTGAGTTTCAGATTTAACTACCTTTTATGAATGAGGCATGCGGGGCTCGCATTACTTAATATTACAAATATCATTTTTTATATTTATTATTGCTAGTGTATATTTTTCTAATAATAATAAATATATCTTTATAAAGATTGTTTGACCCCCTTTATATCTCCAAATATTTATTAAATCAAAATTTTATGTATTTGTCTCTTTCTTATTCTAGATAATGAATTTCGAAGAAAACCTTTTGAAGATAAGAGTAATGTTAAATATGTAAGTACATATTTTAAAAAAATAAAATTTATTATTAAAAATTTATTTTTCATGTGAGTTTTATATTTGCTTGCTTTTTTCCAAATGAGTATGCGACTCGCTATATCATTTATCTCAATATAATCCTCATGCCTAAAATATAAATTGCTTATTATATATATCAACACTTACCCGACCCGCTCTCTCTATGTATAGAACCTTACCCGACCCGCCCTTATATTTATAGATAGATAAAAACCAGGATATGTGTAGTGGGTACATGAGAAGAATCAAACCCGACAATCCAACTGCTGCAATTGTACACGTATTCCCATCCGTCGAGCCAAGTGTTCGTTATCTTCTAATCCATTTTGCTTCCGCCCTCTCTTTCGCACCCAGACCGGACCCACTAAGCCAACCTTGGAGACGGCCATGCTCGCATTCATGGCCTTCTCATCTCCGCCTTACACTCTCTCTCTCCTCCGCCCAACCTACAACCATTCTCTCTCGCCACCGCGCTTCGCTTCCCCCACCTTTCAACCCCATCTTCGACTATTCCCACTCTTCTCTACTTCTCATTCTCTCCCTAAACTCCCACTCACTACCAAATTCCAATGCATTAGCAAAGACGAAGCCCGGCCAACCTCCACCTCCGATCCCAAAGCCGGAGTCTCGGTCTACAAGCCGAAGTCCTACCAAGTTTTAGTTACAGATGCAGCAAATTCTCTTGCTCGTGCTATTGAGGACGGCAAGATCCGCCTGGAGATTGATTTCCCGTACTTGTTCTTTCACTGTCTTTTGCTATGATGCTTGAACTTTCGCGTTTCCACTTCATGAAAAATTCTTTTATTTTTTTCAATAATTTGTGACCATTTTGTATGCTAATATTTGGTTTATTCCCTGCGTTTTTTTCTTCGCCGCTTGTGAGGTCAGGCCCTTGCCTAGCAACATCTCTTCCTATAAGGTACATCCTTCTGCTGTCATGCCTCTTTAGGTGATTAAGCCCCTAGCTCGTTATGAATCCTACTGTTCATGCAATCACTGGCTTTATATAGCATTCGTGATTACTTTTTATGATGCTGGAGAAAAACTAGTATCAACAGTTTTTCATTATATTTCATATGACATGGCACAATCGGTGTTATTATTTGATGTAATCTTATTATTGGACTCGAAGTTGCTTGTTAATGACAAATTGATCTGAATACACGATACATGATTTTCTCAAATTCCTAAATATGTAAAGGGATCTTCAGATGAGTTCATTGATGCCAACATTCAACTAGTCTTGGCTGTCGTGAGGAAGCTGCGGGAAACAAAGGAAACAAGAGCTTGCATTGTAAGAAGGGAACTTCTTTTCATCTAGCACGCATATCTTTGACTTGAAACATGTTAATATTTTGTTTCTAATTTTAGGTGTTTCCTGATAAGCCAGAGAGGCGCAGGGCCTCTCAACTTTTTAAAGCAGCTCTTGACTCGGTAATAAAATAACTCATCGTGAACTTACCAGTTGTTTAGTTTGACCAAATATTGATGACTTGTTGCCATGAAAATCCTTTAGTAACTAGAGAACCTTCATTGTTGAAGTCCTTGATGCTTTATCTAAGTTTAATACTGGATTATTCCTTTCAGATTGATGGTGTAACCATCGGTTCCCTGGATGACGTCCCAAGTGGTCCTGTCACAAAATTCTTCAGGTCTATAAGGAATACTCTTGATTTTGATTTTGAAGATGACAACGAAGGTTAGTTCTACGCAATCAAATGATGTAGACCGATAATGGACCTATATGAGCACATGAATTTGTGTCTTTTTGGGAATATATGTTAAACAATATCTGTAAAGTAAACGCGGAACTTGTGGGGAAAAAATGTAGTTTAGATTTTAAAAAGCCATTATTTTCATCCGAACCCTTAGCTATTATAGTTTTAGCATTAACCATATTGTTTATGAAGCGATATGGGCTTGTTTTGTTGTTTAAAGATCCTACGCTTCTTATGTTAAGAGTTTTTGATGCCATGTTAATTGAATTGTGCACACCAACCATCTTATGTTAACTTTCCACTCTCTGCCGTCTCTTACAAATGCAGACTGTTGGCAGTCTAATGAGCCTCCATCCATCCATATATTTATTAACTGCAGCACACGAGAACTTGCTTCCATAGAGAAGTATGTGGTATGGCATCTTCACTGTTAGAGTATTATCTCTCCTACTCTCAAATCCTTGACATAAAAATTGGATTTCCATAATATGCTAACATAGTTATATGTATTGTTCTGTTCCTTGATGGTCGTAGACTATGGGGTATCGCAACCTGATTCATCTGTATTGATTTTTTCTTAAGTTGAAAATGCACATCATAATCACAATAATTTTGTTGATAGTTTTGTTACTATTGTAACCATGTCCCTTTTTCACATTTCAAAAACAATGTTGGAGGTGGTGTACTTGGGTTGCACCTTTGCACTGATTAGTACAGATCTTTTTACTCATAAAAAAATGTCAAGAGGTCGGTTCCTGTTTCCCTCATGATTCTGTTTGGGACGTGCAGGAAAATTTTGCTCAATCAACTCCTGCACTTCTCTTCAATCTGGAACTTGATACATTGCGGTTCGATTTATGCCTTTATTTAGCTTTGATTGACACTTAATTCTTGCTATACTGAATACACTTTCCATTGTCAAATAAAAGATGTTAACTTGGCAGTGCTGACTTGGGCATTCTGGGATTTCCGACAAGAGATTTGCACTACCGATTTCTTTCTCAATTCACTCCTGTGTTTTATATCCGAATCAGAGAATACTCAAAGGTACTTGTTATTTTGTCAACCTTCTTACTCATTAATTGTTTTCTCAATCCAAGTGTGGTGTATCTATTTGATCTTCAATTTGAAGACAGTAGCAGTAGCACCTTACATTGTGAATTACAGTGGAGCACTGTTTCGCCAGTACCCAGGTATTAAAATTATTTCCCTGAGAATTAAAACTATGTTCTATACCCAATTACATGCATTGTTTTGAGAAAATATTGTTCTTATCATGCCGACCAAGTCTTGCATCTTTTGAGAATCACATTTTCACATTTTTGTCAGCAGCGGTTGTGGGGTAAGTCTACATAGGTCTTTGATTTATTTGATCGATAATATCCAGACCCCTTTTTTTTAATATATATATATATATATATCAAAAAGGACCTGATAAGAAAGACTTGAAGGGAAGATGATAACTATATAAAATCATAGATTCCATCCACTTGGAAGTACTCGAATGTGTCAGGATGATAAAGAGAAAAACCATAGGAAATACTTATGATGGAAACAATGCTATCAAAAACATTATTTTAGCTCTCAATAATTTAGTGGAAGCTCCTCCTTCTCTGTCATGCTTTATTTTCATATCCTTTTGCATAGCTAGTTTCAAACCCTTATCCTTTTTAGAATCGGTTCAGGACCTTGGCAGGTGATGCTTAAACAGGCAGATGGTTCTTATGCTTGTGTGGCTGAGAGTGCAACACGCTTTACACTGGGGGAAGTATGTATCTTTTTTAAGCTCCAAGCCCCACTTCTTCTCTTAATTGTTAAAAATAATTGTATATGCTTTTGTACTAATTATTTCATGTGACCTAGACCAAAGAAGAACTGTTGAGGGTGATGGGACTGCAAGAGGAAGAAGGGAGCTCACTTGAATTTCTCCGCAGAGGCTACAAGGTCCCTCTGATTATCTAAGTAGTTTCTTTCATTTGTACTTAGTTGTAAATGCTTAGCAATGATACAGACAATTTCTTTCTTTGTATAGTAATTTCCTCCTCCCGTCTCTCCCAGTAGTTAGTTTTTTTAGTTGTTCTAAGAAGCTTTATTACGAAAGAGACTTGAAAATCTCTCAGTTGTATGATCTCTAATCTTGCAGGTTTCCACTTGGTGGGAAGAGGAAGTAGAAATGGAAGCATCTTCTGCATGGCGCAGTTAACAGAGAGATGTTGAAGTTCAATCAATCAGGGTCACTCAACACTACAATATTCCAGAAGATCCAGGCATAAGGCCTGCACAATCATTTCTTCTCTTCTTTCCGTTCCTTTTTTTTTTTTTTTCCCTTTAAATTTTGTCTGTGTAATGTATTTTTTTTTTCCCTTTTCACTCTAAATGATTGACTTTCTCCTCTGCGAACCGGAGATTATTTT
Organism: Carya illinoinensis; assembly: GCF_018687715.1. Taxonomy (NCBI): domain Eukaryota; kingdom Viridiplantae; phylum Streptophyta; class Magnoliopsida; order Fagales; family Juglandaceae; genus Carya; species Carya illinoinensis. The sequence continues at coordinate 53,055,352 of NC_056752.1, forward strand.
TTTCGTGTCCTGTTTGATTGTGGAGTGTGTAAGAAAAGATAGATAAATAAAATAGTAGCGTCGTAAGATAAAAAGGAACACGAGTTCATATCATGGGATTTAAATTGGATAACTTCATTGACTTTAATGTGCTTTTACTACTGGTCTATTAGCAGTGAGCTGTCCATAATAATAGCCTACCAGATTGCCAAGCAGACTTTACTTCAGAAACGAAGCGCCAATCAAAAGTGTTTAAAAAAAAAAAAAAGGCCTTTGGCACATTTTGCAGCAGAGATGCGGTATACCGGACGCAATATACAGTGTACAGGATGCGCTAGGAATTCAGCCGTTTTGGTTTTTTAACATCTAATATTATAAAAAAACACACTAGTTCTCTGCATCACAGCCAGTGAAGTCAGGTTCCGGTGGCTTCTGCAGTTTCACCTGGTTCCCCCTACTTGGGTTGCGAAGCCTATGACCACGAAGAGCATTAGCTGCAAAGCGGGAAGCCAGGATAGTTGCACCAAGTCTGGAGCTACCACCACTTCCCGATACTAATGCCCTTGCATCATCGTTGCCTTCATTGTAATATGCTTCTTCTTCTTCTTCTTCTTCTTCTGCCTCTTCTTCCTGACGGCGGCGTTCGGCAGATTTTCTCTTGGCATAACGGCGCCAGGCAGCCTGGATGAAGCAGGCAGCCCATGTCCTCCACTGCTGTGAGTAGAAACGGAAGGTGTGCTGAACTTGCCTGCTATGAAGGCGCCTAAACTGAGAGGCAACAAACTTCGTCTCTTCCGCTTCCAAAGCAAAGGCTTCCACTTCAGTTAAAGCCTTCACTGTCCTAGTAGATGTGGGTAAGTTGGAGCCAGCTTTAGGGTCCAGTGCCCAAGTCAAGAGCTCCTCTCCACAGAAGTCCCCTTCTTTCAGTATACCTCGATTGAAAAATCCACTCCTCCCACCATCCGTAGTGACACTCTCCAGGCGACCACGGATGATAAAGAGCATCTCGTCCACCGGGTCTCCTTCTCGGACTATGTAGGTGCTCTCTGTGTATAAACTTGGCTTTAGTCGCTCACAAATGGCATCAAGCAGTCGCTCGTCCATATTAGCAAACAAAGGGACCTGCACACACATACCATTTTATAGAATTGACACTGCTGGAATAATGTCACAAGATACAGAACGCCGGCAGGGTAGAAAACAGCAGTACTCTACTTTTAATATTGCAGCCCCAAAGGAAACTGATACATTCACTCACCCTTCTCACTAAATTCAAACAAAGATGCCGCTTGATATCCCTCCTGAGATCTTTTGGTAAATTCTGGACCAAACTCTCTTCATCTACTCCCCGTGTTTCCAACCACTTGTACTGGTCATATCGTCTAACTCGCTCCCTAAGATCCTGTGGAAGCAAGCGGTGATGCATCCACTGCTCGGAGTCACGCCTTTTGATCCTCATCTCCTCAACACGAACTGTGAGAGACTGGAGGTAGGTCTGTTGCAATCACATGAAAAAATAAAAACAATAAGCTTATAATATCCATTTACTTTTCACTGTTTAGTAATAATAACTTCGACTAACATGAGCAGAACCTACAACAGCATCTTAGGCATCCAAAACGAATTTCTTCTACAAAGCATTAAGCTCACCTGCATGTTTCCAATCAGAAGTGCAAAGAGCAGGAGCCCAGAAATTGCTATAAATATAGAAAATAGAATTTCTCCAGGATAGGTACTCGTTTGAAGGCCCTGACCAAGCGTGCTGTGGAAATTGAAATTGAAACGAACTTAAACTAAGAACGTTGGGTGCTCACAAACCAAGTTAATTAGCATTTTCAATTGTACTCAAACTTCAGCCATGAGTAATGGTTCAGAAAGGAACACTATTGCGTGATGCGATAAGCTACGACACTTCAAACAGTAGAAGTAAGATACCTCAAATTTTGCAGGCCCCACCATAAACAGTAGCAAAATTTAGAGTAGAAAGCCCTGGATGCAACAATGCCTGATGCTACAGCTTGAGTGTAAATTCCATAATTAAAAGCTGAAGAATCATCAACAATAGAGCACCGACGAACAAGAACACTCTCTCTGATCTTTTGCCACTCACTGTAGCCTCCCATATGTTTATTCCCGCAGTACAAGTAATTTATGTCACATTTCCCGCTATATTTACAGGCTCTCCGCCAGCAAGTGTCATTACGCTCAACAGCAAATAAATACCAGAAAGCCCCGGCTATCTGTTAAAAAAGTCCAGATAATATTTATTCAAAGTGAAATTGTGTTCAAGACCAAAAGGTTGAATGCGATCATTTTCTATCGCTTCCAGTAATTTACTCCTCTTTTTATAAAATGTAGTGCTAGCTTGATCGAGATTTTTTTTTCTTTCAAGTCCTGTGTATATGTGCATTAAACGAAATATTGACCCAACTGGGGATAATTTCGATCGAAATGGTGAGATTCTAATCAACAGTTCACAAGTTCCATTCTTCAGACCTCCTTCATTCATTACTTTCTAAATCTTATCGCACTCTTTTTATTTTATATTTTTAATTAGGTTTCAGTCTAATGATATCTTTTACCTCGCATTAAATTTACAACTCACATGTCAGGGTGGCTTACAAACACGTCAAAAGGAACTAGCGACAACCTGAAAAGAAACGCTTACATGGCTAGAAAGCATATACCAGAGCAAATAGTATGCAGCACCAACCAAAGCACTTTCAGCAAAAACACCTGCAGTCTTCTTGAGTTCTGCATTCAAAGGAACAAAGCGGGCAAATCTTGGAATATACTGAAATAAGACAATACGTAGCAATGCCTGTTTTGTAGCCAATACTTCTGAACCCTTTGACTTCTGAAGAAATTCCCACACCACAATCTGCAGACAATGTGAAGAAAATAAAATAAACTAATGCTTTCCTGCCTGTTCCAAAACATGTAGCAATCCTGAAAAGATGATAGATGAACATAGCTAAAACAGTGAACTCTATAAATATCAGCAAATAAAATGGAACATGGAGGATGCAGCAAAGAAGGCATTAGGCATATTAGAACCTTTCATAATTTTGTAATTTAAAACAAAAAACTAATGCCAACGAGATTTCTTTTTTCTTTTTTTAAAAAAAAAAAACAAACATACACACACACAAAAAGAACAGGTAAAAAATCAATTTTGAGAGACAGAAAGCTGTAGATAGTGGAGCAAAGTTAGCATGGCTTCTCGAACCTGTGGTAGGGGCAGCACAGAAAGTAAATCAACAATAAAATATCGTCGTAGATATCGCCTAGCTATCTTTGCAGGATCTATCACAAGTTCACCTCGTCCAAAAACCCGAGAGGATGGTGCAATATAAGCTGTGCGAAATTGAAGAGCTATACGAATAACATAGAAAGCATCAAGAATTGTCCGCAGAGTCGTAGTTGTGACTGCTAACTTTGTATCCATACCAAGGCAATACGATGCATGATTGAAGATAGGAAGATAGAAAAACAGAGGATCAAGAGATACCGAAAGAATACAAGATATGACAAAAAGCCTAATCCATAACAGGAGGCATTTATCTTGAGGGTCAAATATCTTTTTCTCAGATACTTTAAGATCTTCATGGAACACTGCCCGGCTAACGCCAAATCTGAGTGATCGACCAAATGTCCTCAGTCCATCTGATCCCATTTTCACGCCGTGCTTGAAAGATTTCGACGCATTTTTCTTTGCACGGCCGGGAAGAGTTAATCCCTCCAAATTATACTTAGATCGCTTCATTCCAACTGTATTAGAAGGCATAGACAATGTAGAATCCAACTCGTCCAACCTACAGGTGCCAACAACCTCGAAATCAATCACTCCTTTAATTTTCCCATTTTTTCACGCTGAGAAAAATAACATATAAGAATCATGAAAATAATCAGTTCACTATTTTTAAACCTTTTTCTAACACAAAGCTACAAATCTGGGGTATCTAATAGTTTGACAGAGCAAATCGATTGGGATCATATTATTTACGCAACAAGTGTATTGTGCAACTTGCTATCATCTAAGATGCTATATTGCTAAGGCGATTCAATACTGAGATATTGGTTCAAGGACTATCTCCTTGAGGATTTATCTGAAGGGAAACGCAATACTTTTAATCAAATTCCTTGAGAAAATGTAAAATAGAAATAATCGGAAAGAAACAATAAGACGGCTCAAAATCCAGTGGCCTCGTTTTGCATAGGAATGTGTTCATTATTGATACAAATCACAAGTCTCACATAAGACCTACGAATCTACAAAGAAAAATCGTAATCTATAAAGTTCAGAGGGAAGAGAGATGGAAATCTCTTATGCCAAAGAACACCATGTGCAATAATACAATATAGATCTGTACCTCACAAATTTCTCCTTCTGACCACCGATGTACTGCGACTTGTAACCGCAATCAAACATTGTTTGGATTAAAGTACATAGATAACAGATTTGAATGGCAGAATTCTGGGCAAGCTTCAAGTAAATCACAAAATGGCATATATACAGATATATAAAAAGAGAGCGAGAGATCAAATTTGATCGTCGAGATTCCTGCTCTGCAAACAAAAAGAATGTGAGATGCTGGCATTAAAATCATAGCATATATCAAAATAGTGTCTTATTAAGTACGATTCTGTCTCTCTAAGCGATAATAAAATCATGTTTTAACCAAAAACAGAAAGGAACGTAATTTAAACCACAAATAAACTAAAAGAAAATCAGATGAAAGGATTGTTTTTGGAAAAATTAAATCTAATGCTGATTAAAATTACATTAAAAATACACAAAAAAAAAAAAGGCAAAAGAAAAAGAAATGCGGAGAGTGAAAGATGGAATGGAAAACTTACAGTGATCATCCATCATCAGTTGTTGATTCCACAATAATTTATTACTAGGTTTCAGAAAAAGGGGAAAAATGTGGGTGGTTTGATTCGAGGGGATTGGGGAGAGCCAGACCGTTATTACGGTTATTCGTTCAAAAACAAAGTTTTGATGCGCGGGTATACCCGACAGGTTTCTCAAGACCCGGCGTCAATCTGATTTTCTATATGCTCTAACAAAAACAAGACCCAAACCTTGTACTTTACAAATACTTGCAATCTAACGACCCTTCTTTAGTTGCCCAGTTTTGGAACTCCCCCAAGTAGTGGAGCTTGCATCGGGCCTAACTAATGAATCAGAAGGTGGTGGGAGATGATGGATGAGATAAAGCTCCAGCCCACACATACAGGCCCGAGTCCAAAAATCGTGGACTTGAGCTGAAGCAGAATGGTCTCAGGCCTGTTGATAATGGGCCTACTTATAAAGAATCTGCTTTTGCACTTCCTGTGAAAGAAACTACATCACTTTATTGCAAAATATGATGACCCTTTTTCTCTTTAGCTGTGCCCTTTTATGAGTGGAGTGTAAACTTTTGGTCCCAATTAGCCTTTTAATGATGTCTATCAAGCGATTCAATTAAAAAAAAAAATTGACATCTATATCCAACAAAAAAAAAAATTGAAAATGTACAAACTTGAACATATAAGCAGACAATTACTTTGGCTCTTAGTGATTTTCTGAAGTAAGTATATTCCTTTTTTTTGGTCCCTGAATATTTGATAAAGAGAGAGATTATTTTAAACGTATTTTTTTAAAGAGAAATTATATTTATTATTTTATATTGTGCAAATCTCGCACACTCTTTTTTTAAAAAAAAAAAATTGATATTTATATAAAAATTTATTTTCTTAAACAATACGCAGAATTTACCTACTCCAAAACTATACCTAAACTTAATCTAAAAATAAAAATAAAAACTCCACCGAAAGATAAGATCCATGATCTACATGTTCATAAAAGCAACTAGCATAACGATCGACTTTAATTTGTGCATGAAAAGAAAGTGGCATTAAATAATAATAAATAAATAAAAGTTCACTGCCACTCAGTCCACGTACGTACGCTTTCTGGCCTTCACGCCTAGAAAAAAGAAAATAATGCGTATCCATATATGCCATAACATAGTGTTAGATGAGATTCCATTGCATAAAAACACAATCATGCTTTAACATATCTAATTGATTCTTTAATATGATTTGATGTGGTGGGCATGCATTCATATTGTCACTTCATCACTTTAAACCATATAAAGTAAACACACACACATCTATATATATATATATATAAATGAAATCATAATCAAAGTCAAAAGTACCCCACTCTCTTCTAGTCTGCAATTTTATTTTTTTATTTTTAAACCATATATATTAGACGTGACAATTAGGATTACTGTTATTATAATGTATATTAATTATTAGATACAGAACAATTAGATCTTTCTGATGAAAAAAATAAACTAGATAAGCTGCGTGTCCAACGTAGCAAGATAGCATCTCCCCTAAAAGTAAGCTGCATATTCTCTTTGGAGTTGAATTAAACCATCCACTAAATAATGTGTCACGTTACTTATCTATTAAATCGGTCATATTATTGATATGAATTATTTTATTTTTAAATCAAAGTATATACATGTCACTTAAATGATAATATCTAATTCATGATATTTAAATTTAAAAATTTATCTTTTAAATTAAATTATATTAAGTATAAATATTATAAAAACATTTAAACCAAATATTTTAGATCCATGCCTCTTTCTATCTGTCCAAAACTGAAAATAAATTAAAAATAATTTAACAAAATATCTAAATCAGAGCATGGCCAAGAACATAGAAGCAAAACTCAAGGTCTCAGTACTTCTGCACAGTTATCACCTTCCCGTTGGTGGAGAGACCCCACAATCCACCAGCAACCATGTTATCTGCTCATCAATAGCTGTCGAGCGCACAAAACAAACTTGGAGCAGTAGGCGGGGACTATTATCACAAAAGCAAGGATATGGATACCTCAAAAACAGTTGCATATATATATATATATATATATATATATATATATATATAAGGAAATGCCCTCATTGCACGTGTAAAGTTGGTACAAGTGTCGTAGAGAATGTGGCTTTGGGAATCCATGGTTGGCATCAGATAACTACGCAAGGATTGGTGCCAAGATCGTACAACTGGTGATCATGACCCATCAATATATATACAAAATATTTACTTGCAGTTAGTTTTATATATTTATATTTTTTATGTATTATATTAATGTGGTTGATTATATTAATTTTTTAATATAAAATAAATATTAAATTCTGAAATATCAGCTTATTATATAAATAATACATAAAAATAATAACATAATTAATATATATAATATTCTGTCGGTTCTTTTGTGGATCTCATTTTAGACCCAATCCCAAGTACTACAAACTCGACGTTAATCAGTGCTGTATTGCACTACATGCGCCAAAACTCATAATTATCTATGGCTTTCTGCATGTTGTATTGATCAGCCACTCCAAGTGCCAGTAAGTGGAACAAAACATGATAAAAGGTGTTGCTAAGATTAATAGCAACGACAACGCTACGCATGAAGTGACACCACAGCGGTATGGGGAATTTAGGTGCAGTACTAGGACAGAACAAATGAAAGCTAGTTGCATACATGTCGTATGTGGCTGTTCACCTAGTCACGGGCCGCACGTCTCCGCAACCACGTCCCGTTGTTGGTTAGAAAGATAATCGATATGAAAGGACAGTATAACGTGGCTGGACATATATAAAACATCCTTAATCAAATTAATTATCATCATATTAGCCATCTAATTAGTTATTTAATCTGGTCAAAAACATTCTCTTAAACGAGACTACACACTAGCTCTCCCTAATAGAATTAGTAATGATCTAGTTAAATGTAGTTTAGTTAAATATGAGAAAAAGCCTTTATATTAGACTAGCTAATGGTCCAAAACTCAATACTTGAGCTACAATAATTCTTGAGTGCTCACCAAACTCGGAGAGTTACTGTTCACATGCCAAAAAATTATTTTATAAATTTTTACAATATACTATTTTTTATTAATTACTTCCATCAATTGCATTTTATCATTTGTCCAATAAATCTGTTTTATGCATCCACCTGACATGATCAGGTTGTTTTTTTGGTTCATATTATTAGTTAGTTTCATGAAATGGATTTTTTAAACAATAATAAAAGTACTACAAATTACTAATTAATATTTTTTTTATAAGGAAAATAAATATTTTATTGAATATATGAAGTATATTCGTAAAATATAAAAAAATTATCAAATATTATTAAAATAAAATATTATATTATTATTTTACTTTTAAAATAATTAATCTAATATGAACTCATTTAATTAAAACTCGATGTTATGACCAAAATTCGAGATTCCAGCTAAACTTTTAGACTTGATAGTGCTCTTACACAAGGCATTACCTTTTTACATTTTTGTTACTTTTTTAGGTCTTTATCTTTAAACATGATTGTCTTCGTTTTTTTGTTCTTTTTATGGGTAGGAAATATTAATTACAATCAAGTATATTAATCAGTTTCTCACGAGATCCATCAAAATTCCATAGTGCAAAGCAAACAAAAAAAGGTTAACGCATGGACCTTTTTAACTACAATTATTGCTTCTCACCTAGATTACTCGTGAGAACTTTAAAAAGAGATAGGATCGAGATTCGCCTTTCTAATCATTTATCAACCATTAGAAAATTAGTTTAAAGATAATAACCTGCGTATATAAAATAATCAGGCCGTTTAGAATATGAATGGTCTAATTTTAAGTTGAGTAATATCTAAATATTAAAATTTTAAATTATTAAACTTATATTAAATTTAAAACCATTTTATACATGTAATTCACAATATTTTTTAATTCAATATTTTTATAATATTTTTCATTTCAATATCTCTTTATACGCGAAATTTATAATATTTTTTAATTTTTTATAAATATATTAAAATTTATATTAGATAAATTTTATAAAATTAACTCCATATTATTATTTATAAAAAATTCAACTTAATTTAATTCAAAGAGTCTCAGTTAAGTGACCAATGAGCTTTGAATTTCTTCCAAAAAAGGAAATTGGAAAAAAAAAAAAAAAAAAGAGGGAATCGCACCAAATTAATCCGGAATTAAAGGCTAAAGCAGTTGTTACGTCAAGTTGTTGAGTTTGTTTAAAGGTGTGGAGGGAACAATAAGCGAAGAGCTGGTAAGAGATAATGACTCGTAATTAACTCAGGAATGTTAAGGGAACAAAACAATGGATTCTATTGACATGTGAACCTCTTTCAGTCAAAGACAAACAAATTGAGGCACCCTTTCAGTCCACTGTCTGAACAGGTGCCACCGTGCCACGTGCTCTGCCCCACTCTCATCATGGCGCGTAAGACAAAACAACAACTTTCTCCACGCAACAACTGTATCCCAACTCCCCCTCCAGTTATCCTTTACTTCTTTTTCGGTGATTTTCCTCCATTGTTATGACTTGCGTCTTTTTTCTGCACAATTTTTTTATCTATAGTCAAAAAATCTGAGGCACCTTGGGACCCTCCCGTCCCCACATTTTCCGATCCTCATTTCCCGATCACTAAACTTGTTATCTAATCTATTATACTAACCAGGATTTTTTTTTGAAGGAAAGAAAAAAAGAAAAAAAAGAAAATCCAACCTAACAGTCCCTTTCATCACCAGTCACCATTAAAAATTTAAACTCATCATAAAAAACTCAAGGAAAAACAAAAGATTATACTAGTAAACGAGAATTAACAATGCCAATATGATTATTCCAACCCAACTGTAAAGCAAACCCACATTGGATACTGATGCACACATGAAGATCCATGCCTATTTGCTTTCCTTCCTGCTCTCCTGCATCCAAAGCCACTAGCACTAAAGACCCAGAATCACAAACCAACCCGCCATGCCTTCGAGACCCCTAGCTCCAACTCCTAGCTCTCCAGGGCCAAGTTTCTTCACCAAAACTAGGGTCTTGTTCTTGACCCTCACCATCTCAGCTTCTGTAGTTATATTGTTCTCAATCTTCTACTTTCTTTATCATATCTGGCACTCCCTTGTGCACAGAGCGAAAACCATTCCCTTTGACTCCAGCGCTCCTCTTAAGCTTCAGAGATTCTCATACAGAGAGCTAAAGCAGGCCACCAATGGCTTTGACACTGCCAATATCATTGGCAAAGGCGGGTCAGGTACCGTGTTTAGAGGAATTCTAAGAGATGGAAAACTCATTGCTATTAAGCGTTTGGACGCTCTTTCTCTGCAGACGGAGAGAGAGTTTCAAAATGAGTTGCAGATTCTTGGTGGCCTACGGTCGCCATTCTTGGTCGCGCTTTTGGGTTACTGTGTTGAAAAGAGCAAAAGAGTGTTGGTGTACGAGTATATTCCCAACAACAGCCTGCAAGAATCGCTTTTTGGAGATGGGTTTTTTAGTTTGAGTTGGGAAAGGAGGTTTGACATAATCTTGGACGTTACTAAAGCTCTAGAATTCTTGCATCTTGGATGCGATCCACCGGTGATTCACGGGGATATTAAACCCAGCAATATTTTGCTCGATTCGGAGTACCGGGCAAGGATTTCCGATTTCGGGTTGTCAAGGATTAAGGTGGAGGGTGAGTTTGGGGTGGATTTGTTTAGCCAGGACTTGGGGAAGAGTCAGGAGCTGTGGAAAAGTCAAGAGCTTTCGGGGAATTTGGCCGCGGAGACTCCAGCAATCGGTACTCCGGTGGAGAGTGCTCATGAGGTAGATTTTGCTCTTGCTTTACAAGCCTCTACTTCATCCAAAAATAGTAGGATATCTTATAGTGTTAGAGCGTTGAACACGAATTCTTTCAATTATAATGCTAACATGGCGAGTGAGAATGATGGCAAGAATAGTAGTGCAAAGGGGAAGGAGGTTTCGGTTGTAGACGTGGGTGGGGATGATTGGAATAATAGGTTTGTGCCCTATGATGATGAATTCTCCAGCATTGACCACAGTAAGGAGTTGAATTTTAATGCATCTTCGGCTGTTGACGAGGATGTGGATACAAAACAGTGGGGAAAGAATTGGTGGTGGAAGCAGGATGGTAGTGGTGAATTGTGTAGTAAGGATTATGTGATGGAATGGATAGGGAGCCAGATTTGCCCCTCTTCAAATCCTGATTGGGATGAAGAAAAGAAGAGTGCTCCTGAGCAAAATAATTTGGATAATTCAACTCCATTAGATAAATTAGAAGACCTGAATGAAGCCCAACCACAAGAAATTGGATATGAAAACCTCAATACAGGGCATGAGAAGAAAGAGTCAAGGGGCAAGAAAAATCGTAAGAAGAAACAGAGAAAGATGCAAGAGTGGTGGAAAGAAGAACATCTTGCTGAGATTAGCAAGAAGGGTAGTAAGCTTAAAAGGCTTGAAACCAAGTGGAGGACTGGCTTCAAAATGCCACATTTTGGTTTGGGAAGACGTTTCCGCTTTCGCAGACGAAAAAACTTTGGGGAGCAGAATAGGAATGAGTGTGATTTAAATGGGGAGTTCAGTTTTAGAAGGGGATGGAAGAAAAAGAGCACCCGGTCTATTGGTAGTGACATGTGGAGTGGAGATCTCTTTAGCCGCGAGCTCAGCAGTACCACCAGTATGAGAGGGACTTTGTGCTATGTCGCACCAGAATATGGTGGCTGTGGGTACTTAATGGAGAAGGGTGATATTTACAGTCTTGGGGTTTTGATACTTGTGATTGTATCTGGTCGAAGGCCATTACATGTTCTTGCCTCCCCTATGAAGCTTGAGCAAGCAAACTTGATAAGCTGGTGTCGGCACTTAGCTCAAGCTGGAAACATTTTAGAACTTGTGGATGAGAGGTTAAAAGATGATTATAATAAGGACCAGGTAACCTTGTGTATCAACTTGGCACTCGCCTGCTTACAGAAATTACCGGAGCTGCGGCCAGATATTGGGGAAATTGTAAGGATATTGAAAGGGGAGATGGATCTCCCACCCCTTCCACTGGAGTTCTCTCCCTCCCCATCTTCCAAATTATACAGCAGGTCAAGAAGAAAACAAAATGCCAATGCAGAGTAGTATTTGGATAGAAAGTTCGTTTAATTTTCTTTACCATGTCATGTTGGGGGGAATGCTGAGTGTAAGATACAGGAGTGATGATTTGTAGCTGTTATCAGAGAACAGTCTCAGGGAATTGAAGGTGTGTGTACTGTGAGAATTGTTTTTATATGTACATTAGATCAATAATTTTTTTTCTTTTTTTGGCCACTTAATGAATGCAAATATTGATGGCGCATGTTCTTGCTTTACCTATTTGTTTTGCAAGTTCTTAAAAGTGCAGATTAGGCCTTTTTTTTTACTTATAAAAAAAAAAAAAAAAAAGATTAGGCCTTTTTTTAAGTTGTGGGCCACTCATTTTTTATCCAGCAATGCAAGCTAAGTTTATAGGGTAGACTGGTAGCTTCCATATGTTGCTTCAAAGTTCTCTTCCTTAAAAAAAAAGCCACAATAAATCGATAGTTATCTTTCCTTTTCTGTAATAATCTGTTCTGGAAAAATGGTTCTCCATGTTAAGCTTGAGAAAGTTTTCTTAAAAAGTTGGAAATTGTTTGGTGCTTTGGTTTAATGTAAGCAAAAGTTCCTGCGTGATTATAGGTTTTACCATTCAGAAGTAACCTCTATTTGTCTTCTCCAACTTGCTTTCCTCGGTTTTAAGATCTTCAAGAAGCATTATTGTAGATCCTCTCCTGCAATTGTTCCATTTTAAGTTCATTGTCATCTTACTACAGTCAACTGCACCGTTGGAACATCAGGAAGCAGAACCAAAGCAAGCTGTGATATTTTTTTCCTCATGCTCAGCTTTGCTACACTAATCTTCTTGCAATGGGGAATCACCATAGTCAGCCTAAATTAGTAATTACCGTGATATGCGCTTCAAACAATCAAAAGTGCTTCAACATTTGGCAATGAATATTCATGAACAAAAAAGACTTCAAGAGTATGCTGCAAATCCTTCAACAAGGATGTTAGTAGGTGCATATTTCAGTTACTCGTTCGGTTTAACACCTTGATGAAGTGGTAAAGCATGTATCAGAACAAAGCTGTTAGCCTGTGAACCACAAACTTGAAATCCAGTCCAAAATGCCTCCCAAATTCATGGAAGGACAAACGGCTATATATTTGTTCTGCAACTGGGTAAAATGTTCATGTTTTCAAAGGTTACTTCTGGCGTCATGAGTATAAACTGTGCCTGGAAAAGAGTAGGTCCGTCATAAAAACCTATAGTAGTTAAAGCGATTTCTGTTCACCTGAAAATTTGACACCCCCCTTGTTTATTTTTATTTATTTGTTTTTCTAAGCAAGTGATATTTTATATATGAAAGTACGTGCTTACAAGATACAAGATTTCATAGGGGTGGGAGTCCCCAACAAACATCCAAAAACAAACAAAAGCAATACCAAAGAAAATAAAAAAATGGATTTCAGAGCCAAAAATTGGCTCCCACCCAATCCCACTAAGGGGATGCCGCTTAAAGTGGTTCTAAAATAGTCTGATAAACAGACTATTAAACTACAACTTAAAGCCGCAGTAGAGAAATGTGTGTTACTTTTTGTTGATCCGGTCTGGTTTAAGGGAGTTTCCACGATCACTTCATCTTGATACTTGGTTAGGGAAAACGGAAACATAAGGATGTATCAACCAAATGATGTGCCGATACTCTGACGAAAGAACTCCACCTGCGGTGGTGGCTCGTGAGGTACACGCGCCACCCTATGTAGAGGAAAGGTAGCCGGTTCAGAGAGAATTGGGGCTACTGGCCCAAACGGAGCCGCGCGTGGGCAATATGTGCCACATTAATTGGCAGTTTTCTCATGCCTTCTGACAGATCGGCGACTGGGGCGTGCAAAGGTAGGGTGCATGTTGGTCTTCGAAGTCCGAAGAGCAGCAGATCGGGACACCATTGTGCTACGGGCAAAAGCTTGAAAAATAAAAAAAAAAAAAAAAAAACTGTATAAACACAACTTGAGAAGGCTGGACAGGCGGAGGGAGGGAGGAGCTGAAGCTCCCACCCCCTGGGCGGAGCGGTTGTGGCTGGCTGACTGGGCATTAGGTACTGGACGGAGAATGCTAGAGAGAAAAGTCGTGTTGACACCCTCATTTAACTATAGAAGATTGTCTCCCCTTTCTCCCCCTTGGTGTTTCTTTGACTGGATACTGGACAGAAAGGCAAAGAAGCCATAATCACGGGATAAAGTCACTCAAAACACTATAATATGCACATCATCAGGCCACGAGGGGCTGAGACTAATTGCAAGATTGGGCACAAGTTGTATATTTCCATATAAACAATGTAGCCAGTTGACTACCGTTCTTTCTTTATTCTTACTTAAAACAAAGAAGGAAAAAGAAAAGACAAGTGGTATGAATGAAGTAAATTGCTTCATCAAGAGGCAACCTTTGGTCGGCACTCAATTGTCGAGCATAAAAGATTGATAGCTTTATGTGGTGTTGCAGCCCGTCGACAATCATTTTAGTCATATTTCACTTCAAGGCATGAACAAGGAACCCAGATTTATGTTCTCAACAATCACTTCTTGGCCTTGGTTTCATAAACCTTTGATTTCTTCTTGGCTCTCTCGATAATCAAATTATGATACCAACCCACTTTTTTATTTGGTAATTTTTTTTTTTTTTCAATTAGGGGTGACAATTTGTTACACGACTCATTAACCCAACACAAATACGACATGATAATAACGGGTTAGGGTTTAGTCCTAATAGATTCGGGTCAAAACGGATTGATCCGTTAAGACACGATTGCTTAATGGGTTAATAACGGGGTCGACCCATTTTGACTTGTTATAACCCATTATGACACGTTAAGAAAATTAAAATTACAATTATACCCTTCTATCCAAAAATAAAATTATTAAAATTTTAATTTCAATATTTTTATTGTTTAGATTGTAATTTTAGACTTGTAGTTAGTTTTATAATTTTTATAAATATTGTGATTTTAACATTTATAGAAAATTATGTTAAATTTAATCAAGTCAAACAGGTTAATTTCAGGTCTATTCAACCCATTTATATATACAATTTGAAACGGGTCGTATTGTGTCATGTCAACCTATTTAGTAATATTTACTAATGGGTCAAAATAGATTGACACGACACGACATGTTATGTTAATGGGTCGTGTTAAGGTTTGAGATTTTGACACGATAAGCTTAACGGGTCAGGTTAGAGTTTATCTATATAGTATAATATACATACTTAGACACAACACAAATAACAATTTGACACCCTTACTTTCAACTAGTATTTTAGTATATTAAGACCATCTTTATGTCTGCAGAATGACGCAACTAGTGATGGTGCAAGATCCAATTGAAGCGTGGCTAAGGTGATATTGTCCTCTCCTATCCAAAAAAAAGTCAATGAAAATTTAAGTGGAGTTTAGATTGAGGAATTATTTTATCTTATCTTATTATTATAATTTTTTTAAAATTTTTATATAAAATTTAATAAAAAATTTAAAATTTTTAAATTTCGATTCAACTCAAATTAAAAAATAATAATAATATTAAGAAATAATATTCTAACATATTTATTTAACTTTTAACTTTTAATTTTTACCTAAAATTATCTCATCTTATCTTACTATCCAAACAACCCCTAAAAATACTAGTAGTGGACTCAAACAAAGTTTGGCTAAAATTTTATTAGAAAATTTACTTTTACAAATTTAGCTAACTACTTTTCAATAATACTAAATAATAAACCCTCTAAATATATTATTATTTAATTAAAATATTGATTTTGACATTTTCATTTATTTAATTCTAATTGTAATTTGAATATTTATTAGTTATTAAAAAATTACACATTAATATTCTAACATTCATATTATTCCAAAGGATAAAATTTTCTAATAGTTTTTTTTTTTTTTTTTTTACGACGGTCATATTTTTTCAACTGATATATTTTTTAACGGTCATATTTTTCTAACATCTCTAAAATGGATATATTTTTTTCAGCCTTATTTTTTCCAACGACTATATTTTTAACAATTATATTTCTCCAAAAGATATATTTTTTTAACAGCTATATTTCTCCAATGTATTGTCTCGTTTGATTACATAGTTCATATGAGATGTTGAAAGTTGAATAAAATATTGTTATAATATTAATTTTTAATATTAATTTTGTATTGGAATTTGAAAAAGTTGAATTGTTTATTATATTTTGTGTAAAAAATTTAGAAAATTGTAATGATTATATGAGATGAAATAGTTTGATTTTGTGTAATCACATCAGTCTTAAAGGCTATATTTCTCCAACGATTAAATTCTTCTACCATAAAACATAAAATTTTCTCAACAATTTTAGTAACTTCAACTCAAGTGTCTCTGTAAAACTCTTTTTTTTTTTTTTTTTTTTTTTTTTGTTTTTTATTGTTTTTTCAATAGATTGTTAGCTCTTTCGCAAAATGACACTTATCAATTTAGATTCTAACGAAGAATTTTTGATAGCGAGACAACTTGTTTTTGAAAAAAAATGATTAAGCTTAGGTGGTTCTTCTAAAAAATCACTTAGATTCATAAGGTGTGATCGATTGCAAGCCCACTAAAATTTTTTTTGCGACTATTTTGCTGATCCTCCAATCTATCATCAAAAATATTTTTTAATGAGGTTTTAAATGAATAATTCTCTATTTCTTCGTATCCAAGTTGCGGTAGAAACTCATGAACCTTATTTTATCTAAAGACGAGATAGTTTTGGAATGTTTGGTTTTTCTTCCTTTAAAAAGATAACAGCTACTCTGAGGATGATTGCATATATTGTCACGATTGATTTTATGGATGGATATTTGAAGATTGGAGAGACTATCGCATTAAGAAGCCTAGAAAAGTTTGTTAAAGTAGTTGTTTCTATTTTTTCTGAAGAGTTAAGGAAATCCAACAATGATGAAATTGTTAGATTATTTGCAGTTGGTGACAATGCTAGGGAGTATCGATTGTATGCACTGGAAGTGGAAGAACTACTCAACTACTTGGCATGGTATGCACTCTGGTCATATTCATGAACCAACAATTATTTTAAAAATAGTGACTTCTTACGATCTATAGATTTGACATGTTTTTTTTTTAATTACTAGGATCTCATAATGATATAAATATGCTTGGTTGATCATTTATATTTTCCGATCTTACTCAAGGGTGTACTCCGATTGTTAATTACACTATTAATGGTCATAACTATACAATGTGTGTACTATCTTGCTAATGGCATTTATCTGTAATGGGCAACATTTATTAAACCATATCAGCTCCCCAAGGAAATAAGAAAAAATACTTTACTACAGCCTAATAGTCCATGAGGAAGAATGTGAAGCATACTTTTGGTGTGCTTTAAGCACAATTTGCTATAATTCATGGACATGCACAATTTTTTCACATTGAAAATACTTAAGGATATTATGATAACATGCATAATTTTACATAACATGATCATTAAAGATGAACAGGCTAACAATGAAGAAGAAGAGTTCGAATATGAACAGTTGACAGAAAGCACATATCATCTAGTGTCAACTGGCCCTACACTTGAATTTAGCGAGTTCATTCAACACCATCATATTCCAAAGGATAGGAAAATTTATTGTCAGCTTCAAGCAGATCTCATTGAGCACTTATGGTAACGATATAGTGCCGCATGATGTTTTATAGTTGTATTAAAATTTATAATTGTATTAATGTTTGTTGTTGTAATATTGTTTTATGATTGTATCGGTGTATTAATATCTTATAGTGTATTTTGTATTAAAGTTTATGGTTATATTAATGTTTAACATTGTATTAAATTGTAAAGTTGTATTAATGTTTATTGTTATATTCTTGTTTTATAGTCCTGTTTTATAGTTGTATTAAAGAAGCCAACAAATATAAATTTCTCTTCACACATCAAGTAAACATTACTTCATAAAACATAAAAAACGCTGGAGTTAAAGAAGCCAATAAACATAAAAGACTTCTAAAATATCAAATACATTCCAATGTTCAAAACATCAAATAAACGTTACTCCATAAGATCAAAATAGCCAACAAATCACAAATAAAATTTTACTTCATAAAATACATGATAGCTAGTTTTTCATACCACGACTTGCAAGTATTTCCATTTATCGTTAAAGATAGTATTGTCGTAGCATTGGAGGCATGATACTTGTATTTATTGTCATAATTCTTTACTCTTCTTTCTTTTCTTCATTACATTCTTTTTCATGTTCAAGTGGCACATTCTCTTCCTAAATACGCACTTCTTCTTGCCTAAGGCTCACTTCCTCTTGCCTAAGGTTGACTTCCTCTTACCTAAGACACACATCTTATTGTTATGATCACGTGTTTCTTACATAAGTACGATTTACTCTTTCTAATTTCCTTAATCTCATTTAGTATCATGAGAGAATCGGAGTCCGTCATTTTTTTTTCTTTTTCGTTTCTTTTTTTTAATGCTTTTTGAATGATCGATCCAAATTTAAAGATGCTGCATGAAAATCCTCATTTTCGCCTGAATTTACTGAATTTGGTGTCGAACCATTTGAACTTTATTTTTTTCTTTAGCTTCACTATTTCCATATGTTCCACCCACTTTGGATGGAATCTCAATACGCGCCAACAATTATTCTCTAACTCTAGGAACATAACCTTTGCCTTGCCAATCTACATGCATAAAGCACCATAAAACTCACAAATATAAAACTCAGTTTTGAACAATTAAGTAAACATATACATGTTATTCAACACTGCAATGTGTAGGGCAAAATAAGTAGTGTGTTAAAAGATAAGCTTAAAAGGTGGAAAACATACCTTGTCTTGCTCGTTAAAACCACTTGAATGCATTCCTTCAACTTGGGAAAAAACTTATTTACTACTTGTTAAATTGTCGACTACTGATTTATTAGAGATGTGTAGTTACGTAAAGAATCAAATTTCATTTTTTTCTCAAAATATTTATGAATTTTTTTCCATAACATCATGTGCTATTGATTTTTTCCTTGTACCATATCTAAGGAAACATCAAGCCATCCCTTTACAAGCATCAAATCTTCCTCGTTACTAAAGTTATTGTCTCGTTGTGTTTTTCGTCCACTCGATTCAACCTCAATAACCAACTTGAGGTGGAGAGTATTACTGTTCATTAATATCATTTGTAGCACTCATAAAAAAAAAATTATTGTTATTTAGAAGATTTGTAAAGTAGGCACCACAGTGATTGGATGGATATATTCCTAACAAGAGATGTGAATATTTTAAATAAACGGTTTGAACTCTAGAGGTGGAAGATATTTACAAGAATATTCATTACAAAAGTTCAACTTACATTAATGGTTACAATCTTGAATCTTGCATAATAGAAGGGTAGTCACTAAGGATCAATCCGAAATCCTCTGTTCTAACTGACATTTTGATAGTATAGATTCATTAATCTAGGTTTATCAAACTGACTTCATATGTTGTAGACGACATGGTTAACTAATTTTCGTTACCAGTCCGCATGACTTGATTCTTAATTACAAGAACATCAATTTCCAATAGAGATCCTACTGACTTGGAATTTCCAACTGATAGTAGAGACGTGTAGCCATGATAAATGTAAACAATTTAGAGATTAATAGCATGGTGCAAACCAAAATGAGTGGCACACATTTGCATCCCTGTCAGATACAGTTCAATTAGCTCGATCACATAAACGATTTTCTGCTAAGGCATGCAATGTAGAGGAGAAACATTAAATGTCGCAACAGATTATCCAAGAGGGAAAAATACTTTTTAACAGCTCGATACTACACAAAAACCAGGACCTCACCAACCAAGGCAGTTCAAAAATTTTTAATACAGGCAAAGAAAGCAAGACACTTGAAAGATTTCAGCTAGGCTCTTCTGTTTAGTGTTTGCTCCCAAGTCCTAAACCCGGCAAACCAATCAGGCCATCACCACCCCACTCTACAAACCAATCAGACCATAACCTCAGAGCTGCTAATGAGATTAATGAAATTGTTACCGTAGGAAGAACTCGACAGAAAAGAAATTGCAGAGAAGTCGATGGAGACAACTTTGTCGGAGAGAAGTTGTAGAGAAGTCAACAAAGACAGCTTCAACGGATAATACAGAGTTGGTAAGAAGATGAGATCTTGGGAGACGACGACGGGGGCAAAATGGTTCGGTTGCTCGTAAGAAGACAAGATCTTGGGATTTGGATGAAATGAGATCGTGTTTTTGAGACAAAGATGACTTTTATTATGGTGGTTTTTTTGGAGAGTTCGATTATGGTGGGAATAAAACAAAAAATATAATGGAATCATAATCTTTAATACAATCATATTTAAATTATAATTAGAATTAAAATAATAAAAATTTTAAAATTAATATTTTAATAGAATAGTGAAAGATTTATTGAACCTATTATTTGATCTTGTAAAAAATGACTGTCTAAAATTTATAAAAATAAATTTTCTAATCAAATTTTAACTAAAATTTATTAAAACTACTACTAGTGCTCTTAGGCTGACTAGATTTGGCTAGTGAAAATGATCAAAGTTAAAAATACTGTAGATTTATTGAGTCTATTATTGTGAGTTTTATGCAACCTAATTAAACTTTAGTTAAAATATAACTATGTTGAGTCCACAACTAGTACTCTTTAGTCTTTGATATACTTTAAAGAAAGAAAAATACCATATAATACACTCCTCCCAGTTCTTATTATTATTATTTTTATTTGTATTGAAATGATAGTATTACCATAATAATTAAAGTGAGATAAAAACATAGTATAATTTAAGATATCAGTTTACCGCAACCAAGCTACTAGAAATTTAGTATATTTGAAGACGTTCCCCAATATTATAACTTAAACCAAACACTAAAATTCAAAAACAAAAACCAAACACTTCAGAGAATTAAACAGACAAATAATACACTGCCCTCAGATTGACCATCTTCAAAACAAAGCCAAAACATCCAGCTAGCACTACATCCACCCAGATCCAAGCCAACTGATAGCAAAAGACACAATGAGAACCCCGAATCCTTTCTGCTGCAGAACCACAGGGACAGCAGAATCCGATGAGGAATTCGAATGTGTGATGGAGGAAGATGGGGGCGGCGGCAGAGGATGGACAAGAACAGATACCTTCATTCCACTATAGCACTGACCATTGCCACAAATGAAGTAATACCTCTTGGCATCGTTGAGGGGTATGAAATCTTTGCCACTGCTCCAGTTTCCAACTGCACCTTCAGTGGTGCAGTTGTCATAGCCAGTCTGGTTTACCTCAAACACATTGTACTGGTTCTTTTGGTACCTAAATGCTGTTAAAAAAAGTCAAGTTAAAGACTTCTAACAAAAAAATGGTAACCAAATGCGTAACAAAAATACACTTTGACAATGATAACTTACAAAGCTTAACCTATAAAAAGAAAAACATACAAACCTAGCCACATAATACACGGGAAAAAAATGCAAAGAGCTGACAAAAGAGAGCGAATCTTGCGTGTTTGAAATTCATTCCTTTGAAACCACCCCCCCCCCCGATAAGTAACAGAAACATATCACTTTGATATGTGTTATTCTTAGTTATAAAATCACTTTGAAGGTTTTGGGACAACTAGAACTAGTGTCATTTGTATCGCTCGGTCTTACACTCACTAAGAATAAATTTCTCAGTTTTCCTTTCTTGAAAGAACATGAATTTTGCTTTAGTAGTAAAACAGAGAGCGGGTTTACCCACAAATACAGAATATGTATCTAGAATCTGCATATTGGAACAGATCTAACATAGAGAGAGAGAGAGAGAGAGAGAGAGAGAGAGAGGGGTTACAGATAAGGTCGCCAACATAGAAGGTATGATTGTTGGCCCAAAGGGTATAGTTGATGTTGGGGTTCCAGCCGCGGTTGGCACCGACAATGTGATCGGTGGCATGTATAGGACAAAGTGTAGTAGCGGCGGAGATGAGCAAGAGGGAGAAAATTAGGTGGGTTGAGCTGGACATCATCGTGTTTTTCTCTGGTTGGTGGTAATGCTTTCTTTTTCTGTATCCGTTGAGATTTGACTGCCGCTTTTAACGAGGAGAGAGAGAGACACACACACACAGAGACGCTTCTTGAGGAAAGAGAGAGAGCGCTGGATAGTTGTCTTCGACTTGGTTCAAGAAAATTTGAAAATACCTGGACTTCTACAGATAAGGGTCACATGCGTTTCCATCAGTAGTTGCTTGCTACCCATTTACTTGATGAATTATTTTTATTTAATTAAAGCAGTCCACACACAAAAATATTAAAAAAGAAAACAACGAAAAAGGATTTGAATTAAAGCAATAAAGTGGAAGTTAATAATGTGCAAGACTGTCAATCGCACACGCTTTCATTCATGAAGAAGTAATTTTTTAATCTCAATCTGTTTAAAATCCTAAGTGGAACTTTTTAAAAAAAAAAAAAATGAGAGGGGGCAGATCTTAATTTTTATTAAGAAACTCTCATTTTAACAGAAAATTATCTTCTACAAATAAGAATTTGAGAGTTGTAAAAATTATTTGGAAAAAAAATAAATAGCTACAAGAAAAATATAGAAACATGCAGCCAACTAGCTTAACAAAGATTATGTACAATTAACAAAGTATGGAAGGATTGCCTTATCCCAACAGAAAATAACCGTTGATATTTTTCGTAAAAGATTATTACTTTACTCCTATGTGGACCTTACGGTATTGCTTTTTTCTTGCAAGCACGGACCAACTCATAAGCTTTTCCTTGCACCTCTGGTCCCCTGGTCTCGTTTGACCTTGATGTCAGGCCATTTGCCATTGGGATTGTCAGGCATCCCAGGTCTCAAAATGCATCATTAAAAACATACATCACCACCACTTTTTTGGGCACCTAACTCTATTGTCGATATTAATTGGGGAAAAAGAGAAGGAAAAATAAAAACAGAGGACCCTTGGATCCCTGATTTTCGTTTTCATAAGGGCAATGAAACTTCATAGTGGCCAAAAGTACACATACTCTCAACTCTGGGATGCAAATGGTGGTGGGAATTAGCAGTTGAAATTAGATCCTGTCAAAACAAAGCAATCGAGTGTTGGATAAGGGAGTCAATATAACTTAAATCAGTTAAAATGGACCAACCAACCTTTCAGGAACCTTTCAGGGTGGGAACTGGGGTATCCTTTTTCATTTCCTAGAGCATAAGGAAGTGGCACCATGATAAGAAAACTCCAATAAATTGTGATTTAGCAGAAACTCATTTTTGCTCCACATTCAACTTGTGTTTTCTTTCCATTATTTTGGGTAGGGGATAGGGAAGGGGGGAGGAAGAGGGGGGGGATCTAAACAATCCAGAAGACGTTAAAAGAAATGTAAAGACACAAAACAGTCCAAACATACCTTGAGGCAAAGCACCTAATTGAAGAAAAAGAAAAGAAAATGGTGACAATGAACCTAATCATCAGCTCCCGAAAACAGATCTCCAGCCCAATCAGAGAAAACAGGACGCTTTAAATGTTTCTTTACAAAAAAAAAAAAAAAAAAGAAAAAAGAAAAACCTCAGTGTTGTAAACCCTATGAATTGGAAAATCATGTTACTGAACCAATTGCCAGATGTTTTAGCCCCCCCAAGCCATGAAGGCCTCATGAACCACAATGATAAAAAGAAAAAAAAAATTAAAAAAAAAGAAAGAAAAAAGTAAAAAAAGAAGGAGCATACCTGAAGTATATGGCAACAATTTGAAAGAGTAAACTCTCAGATGTTTGAACACTGGGGAAGAAAATTTTCTTGTTAAGAGAAAAATGACAAAGCTGCTTCTCTCTGGGCATGCCAAATCAATTGGTAGGTTATTGAGAAGTGAGAACCAGATGGCCTAAGCCATAACTCCCCAATCAAACCTCTTGAAGCAGGAGGTTCTTCAGTCATTCTTTCAATATTTACAACCAGCAAAAGCACCTCATTTATCATATCAAATGGCACAGATAACTTGTCATGCTTTTTATGTCCAGTCAAAGTTATAAATTGGACTTTTAGATTGATTTCTTCTTCTTTCTCGATTGGTGGGTATGATTTGTACATCTCATACTTCTGTCTTTCCTATGATTCGCCCTCTCATCTCTATCAACCCGTTGGACCCGGCCCTTCCCTTCATGTACACTGCATCGGACTGGTTCCTTCAAGAGCTTCTTAAGCTTTGGGTCTTCTAAAAATCCATTTGATCTCATCTCGGTATAGAACTCCCTGGCCTTGATCAACCACCCACACACTGCCAGCCCTTGTACCAGCACCGAGTAATGCGAGGAATTGGGCACTATTTCATATTGTTTCATTTCCACAAATACCTTCAATGCATGGTCAGGTTGCTCCAGTTCGAAGAACTTGCCAAGAATTATTAGAAAGGTATCCCCAGTAGGACCTAAACCAGCTTTCTTCATTCGATTAAGAACTTCCAATGTTCCCTCAAAACCTGCACTCTTAAGAAATGCATGGTAAGTCTCCATGGTTGGAATGAGATTCTCCTGCATCATAGTGGTCAATATATTTCTTGCCTCCTCAAACCTTTTTGCTTCACACAGAGGGTGTATCATTGAGTTGTAAGTGGTAGAATCCGGTTGCAAACCTAAACCTTTCATTTTCTCCAGGATTTTGAGAGCTTCCTCAAAGCAATTCTCTTGAGTTAGTACGTATATTAATGAATTGTAAACCTCAAGGCCTATGATCCAACTTCGTTTCTTCATTTCATCATAGAGTCTAAGTGAATCAAAGAGATTCCCGACCTTTGAGAAACAGGAAATCATGAGGGTATATGAAGTTGCATCTGGTGTAATACAGCATCTAGACATTTCTCTCCAAACTCTCTTTGCTTCAAATACATCTAGAGATGCATTACACCATGCATTGAGAATAATGTTAAAGCCCTCAGTCTCCAGTGGGAATAATTTTTTGTTTACAAACATAAATTCTTCAGCCTCCTCAATGTTTCCATATTTACAGAGTGCCTTCAGAACGGTGTGGAATGCTTCCTGATCAGGGGTCAACCTGAATGTCTCCATTATGTGGAATGTTCGAATGGCCTTGCATGGATCATTTGCAGATGCATATCTGATTATTACCAAATGGAAACATAGATAGATCAATAACTTGAATTAACATTTGTGTATAATTAAAGATAAAGCATAATATTTATCCAGTATTCTCCTGCATCACATTTAATTATTGACAATTTTCACTCAAACATTAAAATGCAAACTTCAGCAAATCCATCTGCATGAAGTATGAGATGTTAACAAATTGAGAACGGCAAGAAAGAAGGAGAACATAAAACTTTGTGAGGAAAGTTTTACACTAATCGCTTTGGTTTTTTTTTTTTTTTTACACCACGTGATATTTTTTTCTTTTATTAATTATTATGTGTTTAATATTCTTTTACAAGCACCCAATACAAATAAGAAACTACAGCAAAATAACTAAGAGAAACAAAACAAATATTTATGTGGTTTGACCTACGTCCAAATGTAGTACCTGGCAACTGAACGGGAAACTCAGCAAAAGAAATACAATCAGAGATGATCCCGAGTTCTTCTAACTATATCACGAAACTTAGCATAATATATATGGATCTAAAACTCTTTGAATTATACAAGGAAAAAAGTCGTTATTCAGGAATGAAAAGAGAAACTAGTGTGAAAATCTTAGAACTTTAAGTTCCAATCAACTTATCAAAAAAAAAACTTTAGAAGCTCGAATCAACTTGCGTGGATGCACCAAAGCAAGAACTTAGACAACCCCATAGAATCACTTTTTAAGCTTTATATGGTAGAAAAACTACAGTTACTATCTCAAATATCAGTTTTACAACTACAAATAGTGTGAACTAGTAGAAAAGCAATATATGTATATTGACGCATACTTATATCAATCAATGACAACATACATGTAACATACCTTACTTTAAACAAAGTAGAGTGAGACAAGAGCACAACCTCACCTATCAATCATAATAAGCATTGCCCGACGAGTGTCCATTTTAAAACGGTGTGTGTGCATGTCCCGAATCAAACACCAAGCAATATTAAACTTTCTATGATCGCCCAAAATCCATATCATCAAATAGCAAGCTTTTTCATCAGTGCAGCCCCATTTCTCACCCAATTTGAAAGCCAAAAATGCCAGTCTCCACTCTTCCCTCGATTCCCAAATCGCAGAGCAAACAATTTCTCGATTCACTTCGATGCCTGACTCGTCAAGAGACACCATGGCCTTCGCTTCTGAGGAACACTGGGAGACTCCTCTGAGCATCTCAAGGAATCGGGGAAGACCCGGGTCGTGCGTGCCGTGGGTGGTTTTGAATTTGTAATTGTCAAAGTCAAATGGATATTGGTAATTTTGAGCTGAGAAGGGTTGGAAGGTTGAGAAACAGCGGGTCCGTGAAGGGGGTAAATTACATGTTTGATGAAATGCGCGAAAGAGGTAACGAAGGAATGGCTGAAGTATAGCTGTAGCCGGAGAAGGAGAGGGTGATCGAGTGATGGGGTGGAGTATGGAGAAGGGTAGGAAGAAGTGCGGATCCGTTCGTGGCAGTCTCCTCGCAAGGGAGGGAAGATGTGCCATCGGGTCTACCAAAAGCAGTGCGACATTTTGGAGTACTTAACCGTTAAGTTTATATGCGTGTATATAGATAGTATCTAATCTATTTTACCGACCAGTTTTAATACCTATTTAACCAGGAGTGTTGCATGTAAAAACAGGTTTAACTACTAATAATATGTACAAGTTTTAAATAGATAAATCTTATATAAATTATTTATAAAAGAGTGGAACTCATTAATAAATAATAATTTTATTATACTTTTTTTAAGTATGATCTTCTTAAGTTTGTCTATTTAAAACTTGTATGTTAAAATAAAATAAAAAAACAAGAAAATACACATAAGTAGATCAATGATTTGTAAGTAAAGTTACTCTATTCTTAAGTCTATATCTAGAACATACCATCTACATTACTTAGGGTAGGTTTGGATAGTGAGATAAAAAATTTTATAAAAAAAAGTTTAAAATATTATTTTTTAATATTATTATTATTTTAAAATTTTAAAAATTTAATTGAGATTTGAAAAAGTTAAATTATTTATTTTATTTTGTATGAAAATTTTAAAAAATTATAATAATAAAATAGATCTCATCCCATCTCACTTGCCAGATCTGTCCTAAATGGTAAGATGTAATTTATAAAATTCAAATTTTAAAATTATCTTTCAAATTAAATTAAAGTTCCGTGATGTAAACATTTTAGTAGTTGTATAGTAAACATAGAATTTTTCGTGTAAAAAACAAATAAATAAGTTTTGGAGATCTTAGTAACTTATCATAGCCCGAGTTTCATTTATCTGTCACATCCACCAAATCAAGAAGCAAAAACCTCTTCCCAATACTCGTTAGCATCGAGTCCAGGAAAACCTCTTCGCAGCACCCTTTACCGTCGCTGGATTATAATCAATATTAACCACCTTCAAGTCTTTTGTAACCAGACGGAGTTTGTACAATTTATTCCAAAATAAAATTAGATGTATTAAAATCACGAGTCATAAAGAAATGTTGACTTTACCCAGTTCTAAAAACCGACACAGCATACTGCCTCATGTATTTCCACACGAGTGTTACTAAGCACGCTGCACATCACATTACCAAAGAACATAAAACATGTCTATTAAGAAGGTATATAGCGGCAGACCCTTTCCACTACAAAAGTTAAAACAAGCAGGGGCAACTGAGAGCGCATACCGGATCTTCTAGTGCAGGCCAGCTTTTAAGGCTCTGATGCAAGCCAGCATTGAGATATCTTGGATTATAGGTTAAATTCTTCAATATTCGGAATGCGGAGGCCGCTGCCATCCACGGGTGACTCGGCTTGGAGAACAATCTTCTCAAACCTAGTATCCACTGCTACTTCTCCAACTATATACCCAACGGTTCACTTCTCCATACCAATTACAATCATAGTGCTCCGCCCTTCTAAGACACATTTGATAGATAGGACGTTCCCCGCCCTAATATGCAATTAATGGACATTCTAACAAAATTTCTTACAATTGAACCTATATTGACTCAAAAGAATTGCTCTAAAATAGAGCCAATATCTACCATAATATCTTTAGAGTACAAGGGTAAAACAATAATGATTTTCTCCTCTGTACTTTCCTAGTTGCAGTCTCGTGACAAATTTATAGTTGCATTAGCCTTCTGTGCTTGAAGAACCACATGAATGCGCTGAATATCGCAACCCCAATAATTCCTGTGATTACAAGTACCCACTTAAATGCACTAGTGTGATCGAATAAGGATATTTCAAAGTTCATGCCAAAGATCCCTGCCACCACCCCAAAGATCGCAACAACAAATGTAGCAGTTGTGAGTAGCAGCTCAAATTGGATCAGCTGATTCCGAACGTTATCCTGCATGCATAAACCTCATATCAACTTCCATTTTTAAATGCTTGTTTTAGTATAAATGATGTCATTGGGATTAAAGACTCAGACAATGACCTCATCATAAATCTTCAAAATAATTCTGTGTGGCCTGTTTGTTGCGACTTGTATGGTTTTTGGCTTTCACTAATCTCATTATCACCTTGAATTTTCTATTGGCTTCTAGATATATGTTTGTATCACATTTTTAGGGGTACTAAAAGCTATTGATAGAAATCGTTTACTGTAATGGAATTATTTGGTTGAATAGATATCAACATCCTTGATGGAGGTCAACCAAAACATTTTCAACAGATAATAAGATTGTTATGAAATTTTCTAAGAGGATGCCTCCTGGTATGCTTATGAGTGGTGAGCGTTGGCATTGGAACCTTTTGACATAAAGATGAATGCCACTAGGGTATCCTGTGATGTTCTTTCTGTTTGGATCAAGTGCTTGGATTTTAGTACATATACCAAGTAAGGGGAAATTAAAAGGGGAAAAAAAAAAAGTACCAGCTGGATATTGATGAAATCTTCCGTGTCATCGATGTACTCCTTCAACTGAAACAAGTTTAAGAAAATGATTTTTAGTCGCTTAATCCTACACAAGAAAATGAGAAGTAAAAATACTATTTTTTTTTATTGATGAGATAAATAGGCATAGCCCAAGAACAAGAAGTAAAAATAGTAACATAATGTATGCTGTAATACCGATGTCAACTTGTTTAGGGTGCTATCAATGACAACAAAATATGCTTCCAACAACATCTCGAGCTCTTCTATACTTTCTGTGGCACTCTCAGAACTCCTCATGCTCTCGTGTCTGCTCCTTACAATGCTCAAGCTTTTCTCAAGTTTCCGGGCTTCACGGGGTGAAGAAAAAGGAGAAACAGGAGCAGAAACAGATGTAACATCTGTTGATCTGTATCCCATCAATGACAGATCACCACAAAATGATGTTTCCATCCTTTTTTTCTTCTCCGTAAGATACATTTCAGCCATATCTCCATCATCATCCATGAGTTGCTCTATTTCATCTCTAACCTAGTAGATGCAACTCAAAAATGAGAGCAGTAGGAAAAGGAGAAGAGGAGGGGGGGAGAAGGGGTGCAGGGGGAAGGAAGAAAAAAGATACCTTTTGCAAAATTTTATTTGGATAAGTACAAAAAAATGAATAACATGAAAGATATAGGGCTGTCAATAGGTGTGGTAGGGATATGGTCACTAAACTGATCAAACATTTGTATACTTCCTGTGTACTTGGGTTATGCCTATTCGTGATAATAAAATTCTTATTAATTATCAAAAAAAAAAATTGATCAAAATTTGATCAGCATCAAATAAGATTTGACAGTCCAAGTTCAAATATGGTACTTCTTAAGATTTGGTCATTATCAGGTCGAAAATAAACTTGGATATTTGATTGGATTAAGATCTGATTCTTATTATAATACAAAGTAGTGAAACATATATATATATATACATCGATAAATTATTTTAAAGATAAATTCGTCTTCTTAACAAAGAATGAATACATGACAGATATATTACAGAAATACATACTCGAATTAGATGTGCTTTTCTGTACTTCTATTTGAATTTGAATTTGATTTCATCTTTTTATAAATCTGTGTTTTAGGTTCTTAGGTTTCAAATTTTTAGTGTGATCCTGCCAGACATGTACTAAACCCATCAATAGCCCTAGCAACTATACAGTACCTTCTGCACTCTTCGAGTCAACGCAACAAGCCTGCTTTTCAATCTACGCGCTCGTTCCAAATTGAGTGTACTGATCTTAGATGTAAGTTCATCTAGTAATGGATATGCTTCAATTTCTAATCCTGCTGCCTTTGGAAAATTCAAATATCAAATGAGTTATGAGATATTCATGTTAACAGTTGATACACATGCTCCAAACCAATAAATACATGATGAAACAGGCTAACGTGACCTTCACATTAACAAAGAGCACAAGCAGTCCCAGAGAGAGAGAGAGAGAGAGAGAGAGAGAGGAAAAGGGGGGGGGGGGGGGGGGGGGGGGGGGGGGGGGGGGGGGGGGGGGGGGGATAAAACGTTATCACAGAAAGACCCATAAGAGCTCTGATTTCCCCTACAGATTTGAAGATAGATGTAGAAGCATTGTGAAAGAGAAGACTAAAAACCTAAACAGGAGCTGAACAATGCTGCACAAATTAAATACTGTTTGAACACAAGTATCACCATCAAAAAATCCAAGGGACCTTCCAAAATGCATAAACACAAATGGACCTTCACCAAATCCATTAATCATTAGAATCTAGTGTACAACAATCTTCAAACTGCTGCTTATGAGTTAAGGATGAAATAGAGAAATTATTATCCATCTATCATTTTGGTCCTTTTTCAATTTTTTTCATGGCACAATTTGAACCCATGTTTCTTTTTCTTTTTTTCCCCTACCAACCAAAAGACCAGTGCATATAATGTTGCCTCTGGTGAACTTTTTTTCCTTCTAACAGTCAGAATAAGATGTCAAAAATATCTCCAATATAAGTAGGAGAAAACCATGGTTCAAAGTTCAACAGAAGGGCCAAAACTTTTATTTCCATGAGAAATGTTAGCTCTCAACTTCTTCAGGCTTCTAAAAATAAATCTATGTCCTGTATTTATACTCTCCAGCCCCTCTATCACCCCTCTCATATTGAGAGAACCAAATTCTTTTTGTTTCACATGAATGCTAAAGGCCCAGTCCATACCCATAATTTTTTGTGTCATCTCCCTATATGTGAGCAAAACTGAAGACAGGAACAAGAACCAAACTCAGCAGATTGAAGTCCAGGAAAGGGATGACTTGCACTTCTACAGTTTGTTTAATAGTCAATGAAGCCTGCCAAGCCCATAAACAGGTATAGAAAGGATATATGACTTGGGTGAATATTTCAGAAAAAAGGTCTTTTACTAACGGTAGAAAGCACTCATCTTGGCCAAAAGTTTAAACAACCCTCATATAGCTCTAACAAATGCACTGACAAACGAGGGAGAGAGCAAAGACTAACAGTGAGTGAATTGTACATTTAGAGTTGATCCTGTACGCACCTGAGAATCAAGAAATGTACAAGCAGCCTCCAAGGCAACTTCAAGGGCCCTAAACTCAAATGGCAAATAGTCTGGTGATGGGCTCCCAAACACAACATTTTCCAAATTTCTACTTCCCCTCCTTTGGTTCAAGTCGGTGGCATCTGACTGCCAGACCTCACTTGCAGCATTTGTTGTCAATCGACGTTGTAGCTCCACCACATAATGCAATACAGAACTATCTAGGGAATTTAATAAAAGAACCTCATCGGCAGTGATAATACAACGAATTTGCTCCAAGTTTACAACAATAGCCTTCTCCCTACCCAGGATCGTTGAGGGGTAAACAAATAAGGGATCAAGCAGCCGCAGATCGCGGGCGGGAAGATCACAACGCCGCATCATAGTGAATTTGTCAACCTCAATGACTTGGGAATTCCCAGATGCATCAACACGAATCCAAGATCGAAGGCCTTGGCCCCGCTTCTTCAGCCCCAAAACATCCATTCCCTGAAAAGGTTGCCGCCCACTGGCTGGAGATCGATAAGCTGCATCCCTCAGGTCTATAGCTGAATGAGTTTTCGGAGGGAGCAGGTGTTCTTTAAGATCCGCCATTAACAATGAGTTTTTAACCACCACAACTTCTTAAACAGCTGAAAAATCAAATGCACCCATTGTTTTAATGGTACAGTTACAATTACAATTACAAGTTGCAAAGATGAGATTTAAAATCATATCACTAAGGCACTTGCTTGCCTTGAAGAAAGCTTACCCGTGATAAGTAATGATGCAACTCATTCACTGTAAGCACTTTGTATTTAGGTTTTCAGTATATGTAATCGTCTAGTGGATGATCTAACTTAATAAGTTGAAAGATGTTTTTTTATAAGTTGAAAGATGTTGCATGGTACGCAAAAATCAAACCTTCAAAAAGACAATGCCTATAACTTGGACTGGCCAAACAAGATGCCTTAATACTCTTGAATATTGGCTGTGATACATAAGACAAAAAAAAAATGAGCATAGCAATCTTATGAATTTCATGGCTCGTTTAAACTCAAATCGTCCAAAAATTGAGACCCATAAGAACTAAAACTCCATTTGGCTAGGCACAACACAGAGTTCGACTTCTTCAACTAACTTAGAAGATAGCGCATTCTCATAAAGCTAAAACAACATGATACGTCATATTTAATCATTCTTTCACTCGATCTATCCGCTAACAAAAGGAGGAAGGACGAGTATCTTTCTTCATGATTTGAAGAAGAACTTTAAGGACTCAAGCAGCGTGTACACGCACGCGCGACCATGTATATTAGATGTACATGCTTTTACGTAAATTAAATCTATTATTAAAAAGATTAAAAACAAAGAAGAATCGTACTCAAGCTGTGCACCAGGAAATAACGGTAACTACCTGCAACAAAGAAATTAGGGCGATCTTCCCGGACAGATGATCTGGTATCTCGGTTGAACGACTGTCGTTGATCGTACAGATCGGTCACGCGAAAACATAAAGCTAAAATACGAAGAGAAAAGAAAAGATCATATGAAAATGTAAATGTAAACAAAAATTCGGGAAAACATAGGAGCCTTAGATTTACCAGAAAGTGAACCCTCGCTGAGGAAGAGCGACCATCATAAAAAGAAGTATAAATTGGCAGTGGTTGGGTGTGCTCGAAGCAATAGAATTCAGAGCTGGAATCCGGAGAATAAAATTAATAATTTAATACGGTGGCGTGATAAATTATAGGAGGTTAGGAGTAGCCCGCTCCATTTTATTGCTAGTCATTTTTTATTTTTATTTTTATTTTTTAATATTTTTAAAAAATTAAAACATATTAATATACTTAATAATTAAATTTTTAATTATTAATTAAAATAAATTTCATAAACAATATACTGTAATTAGGCGGCAGAGTAATTTTTTCCTAAATTATAATCGTTGTAAAGTGCCACAAGCAAGAACTCAGGTTTGCTGCTTTTTTATTTTTTAAAATAGAAATGATATTTATAAATGTGCATAATTAATTTTAAAAAAATGATAAATTAAAAAAAATATATATATATATAAATCACTTATTTAAATAATTTCAAGAAATAAATCGGGACTTATGAGTGACCGTTGGTACTTTGACCCGAGATTCAAATACCCAACAGGTCCTGACTTGTGAGTGATCGTTGGTGCCGGCCAGCTTTTATTGATGGGAGTGC
Organism: Carya illinoinensis; assembly: GCF_018687715.1. NCBI lineage: Eukaryota > Viridiplantae > Streptophyta > Magnoliopsida > Fagales > Juglandaceae > Carya > Carya illinoinensis. Next base: position 53,089,037 of record NC_056752.1, read on the forward strand.
CCAGTATAAATTTTTTTATATTTTTTTAATATATTTAAATATTTTTAAAAATAAAAAATATATATTAATATACTAAAATTTACTTTTTTAATCATTAATTAAATAAAAAAATTAAATATATAAACGATTAAAATGATAGAACAAACTCAGAAAATATACTAATATTTTCCTATGACTTAAGTGAGTTCTTAAGATATATGGGAAGAAAGAAAAATAATTAGGCAAATATAAATATTAATAATGACTGATATAATATATTATAAATAATTAGTATTAAAATGGCCTAAAATATATGACGTTAATAAAGTATGAAAATTTTATGTAAGAACTGTCTGCGCGTTTTCGTTAAATTATTCAGCTTCAACTATTTACAAGGCGAGGGAGAAATGAAATTATATACACAAATAAACAGCCATTTTTGGTTGAAAGGCGTCGCTCCAACTCTTATATGATTATTAATTACAATTTACAACTTTCAAATATAAGGATTAATGTGAGACGAGTAGTCACGAATTCCTGCTCCTTCCCATCCCATCCACTCCTCCCACAACTCCCAATCAGGATCGTTCATTCCTCTCATTGACTCGTCCATATCGTCATTGTACGACTCAGACAACGCCACCGATTCCCCTCTCAAATTACTCATCACAGTCTGCATATAAGTCATCACACACAAAAATTAATCAAATCACCACTCACAACGAATCAACAATTCCAGGCTCAGAAATAGAAAACATAAAAGATTCAGAAGAATCCGGAGGATAGGATTAGTACGTACATCGTAAGCTTCATTGATTTGGTGGAACTGCACACCACAATTGCTTCCTCTGCATACGTCTGGATGATACTGAAATATGAAGTTAAAATCAATCAGAGAAGAAGACCTTAAAGTGATAACCATAATCGGATGAACAAAGGTTCCTAAAAATAAAACCTGCAAAGCAAGCTGTCTGAAAGCCTTCTTGATCTCAGATTCAGAGGCACCGGGTTGGATTCTCAGAGTCTTATAGGGGTCCATCACAGAAGAAGATGAAGGTGAAGCAGAACAAAAAATAACCCTATTCACCATCTTCTTCTTCCTCCTCTGCCCATTCCTGAGCTGAAACCAAGAAGAAGAAGACGACCCATTACCACCAATAAATCCAGTCGCAGCAGCTGCAGCCATTGATCATGTAAAAACTCAATACCACCCTTTCAAAGCTCCGGTTTTAAATAAAGCGAGAAAACGATGCCTTCGAAATACAAAAGGAATTCAAAAGGTTCTTGCTTGAAGACGATCCAATGGACTAGGCAGATTGATTTGGAATAAACATATATAGAGGCCTGGCCTCGAGGGAAGAGGATTATTAAATAATGGATATAATAATAATAATGGATAGAAGTCGTTTTCAAACCGGGAATCTATCGACCTCACGTACAATTATTAAATTTATAGTGGGCAAAAGCCTCGAGGGTCCTTATCCAGTGGGGGGTCAGGTTTGTGGTGCTGACGTTTGTTGTCGCATTTTGCGGGGAGAGAGAGAGAGAGAGAATCCGTGCTTATCTATTATTTTCCTTTTCTTTAATATGTCCCAGTCAGCAGATATCAATGTTTTTGGGTTTACATAGTCAGCCGATATAATTGTTTCTGTTGTTTTTAGCCCAAGAAGTTATTTGGGGATATTGACTGAGTTTTTTGGACCTCTTGCATATCTTTATTTTTCAAATTTTTCTTTAGAGTTTTGTTAAGTACAAATATTATCGTGTATTTATTTATATATTAATATTAATTTTTTTATATTTAAAATTTAAATTAATATTATTTTTAATAAAATTTATTTTTTGACCAATCATATTAAATTGATACATAAATTAGTCCACAATTATTCTTATAACTAGATTTTTCTTTTTCTTTATAAGATTATATACAAAATTGATATGATTAAAAAAAAAGCCTTTGCTTGAACCAATTCACCATTCTCTAATGAAAGGTTAGTTTAAAGACTGTTAATAAACAATAGATGTGGGCATTTGACCCATTTTTTCTGAGGGTAGTGGTCTGTCCTTCAACCTGTTGGCAATTGAGCATTTCTGGTCATTGACAGGAAAAAAATATACATACATGTATATGTATTTGGGTATCTAACATGCACTAGTCCCCAAAGGAGGGGCATAGATGATGGGAATTCCGGAAAAGAGAGGGTAAGCCGTAAATTGGGGCTTTACAACAAAAGTTGTGGGATGGGAAAGCGCATTTTTCTGGGAATAAATCTAAGTTTTTCCATAATAAGAAACTGAATTACTGAGGATAAAAAACTAGTTGGACAACGTCGGGTTTCTCGAAGCGGCTGAAATGGTCATGTTCAAGACTCTCGTTTGTGACTCTAGCATTGGCAGCCAGCAATCGAGCTTTGAACCCTCAATTGTCTTTTAGGTTTGGTTAGATACCCAAAATCATCTTATCTCATTTTATCTGATTTTATCATTATAGTTTTTTTAAATTTTTACATAAAATATAATAAATAATTTAATTCTTAAAATAAAAATTATATTAAAAAATTATATTTTATGTAAAATACTAGTCTTTCAGCATAAAGAAACTTACGTATGTTTTAATACATAAATCAAAAGCTAAAACAAATAGCTTAATTCTAAGAAAATAAAACTTCTATTGAAGAGAAGCAACTGGATTATCTTTTTTCGGTGATTATTTTCTTGCACAGGCCCGAATTGGTTAACTACTAAAAATCTCATCTCATCTCATCATTACAATTTTTTAAATATCCATACAAAATATAATAAATAATTTAACCTTTTAAAATCTCAATACAAAATTAATATTAAAAAATTATTATATTATAATAATATTTTATTCATTACTATTCAAAACATCTTATCTTATCTCATCTATATAATCAAACGAGTCAAAGTTCTAAGATTCAAACTTGGATTTGGGTTGGAATTGGAACCATCATAATTCATAAACGTGCCTGTTTTATCCTGTTAAAAGCAATATCATCTAATTCCAACGGTTCCAACTCGATATTAGGCCCAAGGTTGCATGGCCATGGTTACATTACAGTTCTCGTCTCATCAGAGCTTCTTCTTTCGATTAAACATGAAAGGTTGAAAAAGTAATGTTAGGTAATCTGGTTATACATCCACCTGACTAGAAAATTAGGATTTCCCGTTATTTGTGTAAATAATGAAATTCGAGTTTCCCACTTACTTCAAAATTCCAAACTGGAAAGCCATATTTGGACCCCGGGCGTTTTCGGGATGCTTTCATTATTTGTGGGGTTAATAATTTCAAGTATGCTCTTACAATACATTAGCATACACTCCACAGAACGGCAGCACTTACCAAGTATCAAAGTCAGTCACCACACATGCAGCCTGAATTACTCATCCCGGTCGTAATAAGACCGGGGGAAGCCTAGTGAGTCAGAACAAGCAATGGAGTATAAAACTTTCTTGTCGAGATCTGGTTGAAGTAGATGGATTCCAGAATACTAGATCTATTGCATAATCCCAATTACAGTGGCAAGACTGCCACTTTCAAACCGAAACATTTACGCTGTTTCTTAGTAGTATAATAACTGCCCATTGGTGTGCTTGATCCGGGACAAGTGGTAAAAGGCAAGTCTCTTAAAAATCTAGAGACCCCAGCAACATATACAAGAACTCAAATAGCTGATCCGCTACCTGAAACATCCTAAACATTTACAGCCATGTCGTGAGAATTCACTTTCTCAATGAATTCAATCCAGAATTCTAGGCTCTGCAGAGCTTCAACTTGCACGAAAATTTGTAGCCAATTGTACAGAGTTACTGCTACTTTGATTAAGTCTCCATTGAACTTCTATCAGTCTCAGTCTCAGATGGTTGATCAGATGACGAAGGCTGCTCCCCTGCCATCTGCTTCCCAACAGAAGTATTATCAACAGGCTTTTTGAACTGAACTAAAATCATGGTCATATTGTCACAACCCTCGCCACCGGCCGATGGTGCCAAACACCTGTCAAACACTCTCTCGCAAATGACTGAAAGTGTACTTTCCTGTATGATTCAAAAGATATCTTTTTTTTATAAGTATGATTCAAAAGATATCTATGTTACTTCTAACATGAAGTACTTTAGTAATCTGAGAAGAGGGAAGAAAAATACTCACGGTTTTCAACTGTTCCCGCACATAATCCACTAGTTGCTGGCTTGACAGGCAATCCCTAGTGCAAGTGAGAGACAGACAGGTTTTCATCAAACAACAGTGAACTAACAGAAAACCCAAATGCTAAAGTTTGAAGGGTAAATTGTTTTTGGGGGGGCTGGGATCAAACCTAATTATGAAACAACTAAAACAAGACTATATTTTCCCTGGCAGACATTTGGAAAGATGCTTAGTTACCCTTGCCAAGGCAAAGCCACTCCAACTTGCAGTACCCTATAGTTATTAGAGGACATCGACACCTCATAGAAGCTTTAAATTTGCACAAGGGCATTTTAAATCCCAAAGTTATTAGTAATCATTGTAAACATCCCCCAAGATTTGTAAACCTCCTATTGACTTGAATTTAAGTATGGCTAGTGCTTGGGAAAAAAACAACAATAGATGAAACTGACGTGTATGGGGAACATTGAAAAATGTAGTGCCCAACCATAACTCACCTTCATCTTCCTCTATCTCCCCTTTGCCAGACGTCACAACCCGTAACCTAGGATTCTAACCAGTCCATCGAATTAATTTCCCCTGTTCCTTCCCCTCTCATACAAGAATTGGACGTATAAGTATAGCTTTAGAATTGGACGTACAAGATAATTCATATAGGTTAAAAAAAACCCAATTACAAAAATAATTGAAATTAACTCAGTAGGATTGGACTACTAGAAGTATGAAGAGATTTAGTTGGAATAACACTACAATATACTCCCGTAGAAGATTCAATGGCATATAAATCAAAATTGATTAAAGTACTGGGCTGATTCTTTGCTTGAGTGAGAGACAGGAAAGATAATTCCTAATCTTATCAGTTGGGGAAGTTGGGAGGGATCTCATAAAATTTCTTTTTCCCCCCTCTATCCCTCTGTCTTATACGCATGTAAATGACTCGAAGGAAAGTTGACTTGTCAAAACAAAAACTTACATATTCCAGGAAGTCCTTCCATCCATAGCAAAATTGGAAAAAAGAATAACAAAAAGCTAATTGAATTTAATAAGAACACACATCATAATTAACCGTATAATACAATGTCAAAAAATGGGGAATTAAAGTTATCAAAAACTAATCCTCAAAAATGCAATCCAAGAAACAGAGCTCAACCAAATTAATGAGTTTCAACCATAGTTTTGACTTCAGTTCCGCTTGGACTGGAAACTATACCTCCTTGTTCTATTTCGCTTCAAATCCCGTCATTTGTTTTTTATCAGGCTTCAAATTCTGGCCCGTTCTGGCCATTAAAGCCAGAATTTGCATTAAAGTTCAGAATGTGTTCGGGACAGTTTTGTAATTTTCTTGATCCTGGACAGCATTTATGTAATTTTCTGTAATTAATCTAATGAAATTTCTATAATCATGTTTGTAACTTTAAATATGCCCCCCCTCTTTTTTCTAGATTCCATTCTTTTTAAAATTCTTGTTTGCTGATAAAAAATAAAATACTTTCTTAGCTCTCATTTTTTTTCTTTGCTTCTTTAGTGTGCATCTGAACTCAAGGTTTGTGATTATTCTTATAATATCACTACCTTTCTTTTTTATGGGTTTCAACATATCTTCATTTTATAAGTTATCAATTATTATGTATGCGTGATATACATATATTTATTTATAAATTGTCAATCCCGAAACGGTACACCAGAACACACTAATACCAAAATATTCTGTTTTAGTACCTAAACTAGAATGGTGACCGGAACAGAATTTAAAACGTTGGTTTCAACGTCCAACGCTCCATTGCATTGGATGTGCCTCTTAAAACTTGTAAGAGCTACTAAGAAAAGTAGTAAGGCAGTGCCAGACACCTAAGGCCTAATCCTCCGCCACATAGACCATCTAAATCTTCACCAGATACACAAACTTTTGGATTCAAAAACCAGAGATCCCAAATCACACTTTTAGGTATCATTCTTACCGCATTAGTGTAAATTTCAGAGGGGAAAGCATACTTTGAAATAAGAATAAGAGCCCCATCAGTGTAACTGAATCCAAGTTCTCAAATGTAAAGTCAATTATATAAACTAATGTAGAGACGAACTTACCAAATCCCATCACAAGCTAGAACAAGAAACTCATCATCATCACAAAGCTCAACCTATTTCATGGAGAAACAAAGATATCAAATTAGAGCTTGGAAAGAAGAATCTCTTCAAGTGACAACACTTTCTTTCTTTTTTATGACGAGGTATCCGACAACTTCAAGTGACAATAACTTATCACCAGTAATGGTGTTGCAAAACTAGATAGCAAGCAATAAGCAGCCTGATGTTACTTTTTTAATGAGTAATGAGCAGCACGATAGTCTCAAAGTAACTTTATCTTATTCAAAAAATAAGTTCTTAAAGAGACAAGAATCCAACAATTTTTTCGAAGTAACGGAAGATACGAAGTAAACTAATATATGCACCCATGTGTTATGGGAAGATATATTCAGACAATTAGAGTTAGCCCGGGTTATGCCTACCACTGTGGTTGAGCTTCTAGCCAGTTGGGACAAATCTAGAACGTATTCCACAAATCACAGCTGTGTGGAAGATGGTTCCCATCTTTATTATGTGGTGCGTATGGCAGAAGCGTAATGACCGGACGTTTTAAGACAAGGAGCACTCATTGGAAGAGCTTGGACTACTTTTTGTTAGAACCTTATTTTTATGGGTCAAAGCTGTTGATTTCAACAGCCGTGATTTTCATGATTGTCTTGTTTTTATTTCTCCTTCCTAGATAGGTGTCACCCCTTGTATGCCATCTTGTGTACTTGGGCTATGCCTATTCTTTTTAATACAATCGTTTACTTATAAAAATATATAAGTAACTACATTCAATCATGAAAATTAAAAAGAATGAACATACTGCATGGTAGTATAAAAACAAGAAAGTGCACGGTAAAAATTTTTATACTTCAAAATATAATTAATAAATTATAACCCAATCCTTAAGGTAACTATAGTAGTCAATATGGTACTTACAGTGGTTATGTCTGGAAAGGCAGTGATAATCTGCTTTTCAGCTGGCATATGTTTGTTCTGCTTGAATTCCACATCTCCTGCAACCATCACAATTTTTTTTTTTTGATAGGTAAAAGTAAGTTTTATTAATAAAAGAGGCATAGCCTGAGTACACTAGGGGTATACAAAGAACCCATCACAATTGTGAACACGAGAAATGGTACAAGGGATTAAAATCTTACCATTTTATCCTTTAAAATTGGGATTAAGATTTAAGAAAGCTTAAGGTACCTATGGCTCTTGCCAAGTTCAAACTTCCATTGACCCGACCATATTGGATAAAACCACCAGCTTTCAAAATCCTATCCTTCTCGATCTCAAGGTCAGGTTTGTGATCTTTAGACAAATTATATGCCTGCACATGAAAGCTTTGATAGAGCATCGTACAAACACATTTTGATAAAGATTATACAATTCTAGGTACCATGGTTTCCCTGGCACACTGAAAAGAAGAAAACTCCTTTTGAATGATAATTAACCACACATTATATGGGCTTATACAAAATTTAAGCAGAGAGTTAACTAGGGCAAGGACATTGAGATGTCAGATTCACCTGAACCTTCAAAAGTTATGGACATGAGGGCACAGAAAAATCATGTGTCCTGTTTTCCTTCAATACCCTGGCCACGCATTGAGGTTCCATGTGCATGTGGCACCAATTGGAAAGGGTTCCAGAATCCCGTAGGACCTCAACCCACAATTGTCTTGTATGGATATGCAGGAAGGAATGCACCCAGCCCAAGCATTGAGGTTGTTTGTTCACAATAAGGGATTCCATGTGTGTGTAATTGTCCACAAAGATGCATGTAACAAAACTTCACAAAATAAAATGTTCCTCCCGCTGGCAGACATTCTCTGATGGGTGTCTGATCCATATCTCACATCACCTCTATGTCATACGTGCCATACTTCATTCACTTTGAAGTTTCCATTCAATTAAGCTTTACCATCCATTCAATAATATATCAAGTAAACATTTCAAAAGAATGCACATAGATAATGCCCATTAACATATAAGGACAGCCACTAGAATATCTTAGCATTTCCATAATGGAATCAAAAGACCAGTAAGAAGTAAGCACAGATTGGCCATGCACGTCATGTGACAATCCTCACCATTTCAGATAAAAACTTGAAGAAGAGCATAAAAGTGTTTTATTGCAAAATTCAGCAGAAAAGTGTTTTAAAACTTCTCAAAAGGGAGGGACCAATACCTGACCCTTCTTGGATATTACACAACGAGAATCACCAGCATTTGCAACAACAAGTAGATTCTTTCGGATGATTGCCACACAAGCTGTGCTTCCACAATTTGGTCCGTCAAAGTCAGAGTGAGGCCCCTAGTTTGCAACAAAAACACACTTCATAGATTAAATTTCAGTTCCATAAATTTTCTAAAGAATGAGTTTTGCCATATGTTGAAGCTTTATCTTTTACAATCCTACACTTATTTCAGATAATGAGCCTTTACGACATTGTTGTGTATGTTGTGAGCTGGAGGGTGGGGGGCGGACTTCATCAACACATCCATTCCTGCTAGATCTTCATGTCTGATAATGTCCCTTTTTTCTTTTTCTTTTTTAAAAAATAAAAATTCAAAGCAATAGTGGATAAAGGGATCATAGGAAGAGAAGATAACTCTACCAAGAATCTTCGGACTTAAGCCTAGAAGCGCATCACTCTCACACAAGCAACCATGCTTTTTCAACCAAAGGCTCTATCTAATCATTGCAAACATTGATATTCGATACTTCATCCCGATATCCCGTCAAATGAACGTTTCAAATGTCCTCCAACTACCATTCTAATACACTCACGAAGATTTTTATAAATACATTTCTTTATTTGGCCTCACTTATTCAAGGCTATACACCAGCAATTACGTGCTTGTTGCTTGTCATTCTGAGTGAACAGGGTCGGGCTGTGATAGCTTGTGCATGAAAAAACTATTAGACAGCACTCAACTTGAGATGATCACCATTGAGCTATCACCCAAGCCGATCAGTACTGGACTATCAAAACATGATTGAAAAACCTAATTTAGTAACCATTGAGTATCTTACAAACATGTCAAAACCATGATTTTTTTTTTTTTTTTTTTGACAAATGCAAGATTCTATGACAAAAATGAAACGCATTTACAACTTCTACCAGCAACTTCACAAACCTAATTTAGTAACCATTGAGTATCTTACAAACATGTCAAAACCATGATTTTTTTTTTTTTTTTGACCAATGCAAGATTCTATGACAAAAATGAAACGCATTTACAACTTCTACCAGCAACTTCACAACTCTGAAATGTTTTAGATGCTGCAGTAATAGTCTTCTGTATGTTTCTAATTGAGTTATGCTTTCCAGATAGACATTCTGTTATCTTCATTCAGATTCATATTCCTTGCAAGTGCCAAAATGCTACACCTAATCATATCAAGCTAAAAACCTCCATTTTCAGAAAAATAACCTCTTTTCAGGGTTAGAAATAGATTTACATAATGGTTCACAAACATAACAGTTCTTTGATACAACAAACTGTGTGACAAACTTTAAATGACTTGTGATGAAAGAAGACATGCTCACAATTCGAAATTTCACCCAGACTATATCATAAATAAATCGCAAGATGTTTCAAGAAAAATAAAAAAGGAATTTGGGAAAACATGTAAAGTTTAATTCATTAGCAGGTCTAATAACCCGTGTCAAGTTTAAACATAGTTATGGACATTAAAGCACAAAATGCCGTGTATATGTCCCATCAAAATATTTCTCATAAGCATATGCGATGACAGTGATCAGTATAGAAAAAAGGCACAATTACTGTGCCAGTGCTACGTTTTTAAAATTACTACATGAAATAAAAGAACAAAAAAGGCTAAAAACCATTCTGATGTTATTATTACCTCCTCTGACAGCCAATTATCATTACGGTTATTGACTTCACCACCCCTAGGAGACCATATCAACCCTTCTATCATACCAGAGAACTTTTCCATTTTATCTCCAAGTATCGCTAATTCTCTCCATCCTCTTTGTCCACACATCATCTCATCCATTCTGCACCAACCCACAGCATGGAAATAAAATAGTGAGCAAATATTCAATAGAGACACCCGTCTGTCTAAATCACCAATTAAACCATGAAATGGGACATTACCATGCCACCCGAGACCTATATACCGTCCCTTCCCTCATATTTAATTTGTCCAATTTCCTATTAAGGATGCCACTTAATATTTTATACTCTCAGAAGTATAAACAAAAAACATTCCACAACAACACTAAGCACAATGGGAAGAAATCATATAACAATGGCTTGTAACGATATATGTATAGGCAGTTAGGCCATTGAAATGATGAGGCAATAAAGGCAGCTGGTATAACAAACAGCTTTGTTACAAATTCCTGAGATGTTCATAACATCCTACTGACAGGTAAAAGACGCTTTCCAGCTAGCCTGTGCTTGATTTATGATTCTGTAAAGGCATCCACTGATTTATTTATAGCAGAGGCATCCACTGATAACGATGAAGTGATGATTAAGAATGAAAAAATGAAGTTACCTTAGAAATGCTTTCTGTAATGCAGTACCTAAATCTCCAGTTGCATATGCTTCATGCTTGGCCACCTGTTGGTGAAGATACTTGGCACAGAACTTAGCAACTACTTTACCTGAAAATGAATGGACTTCATTAAGCACAACCGATGCAGCCAATGAAAACAAAGCTCAGTTTCAGTAATTTCAAAGGTGAACTAACTAGAGCATGTGTGGATAATAAAAATCTTGAGAATACTTCAAAAAAAAAAAAAAAAAAATCAAGCTGTTTTCTTCAATGGGTTTGCTGAAAGTGTATAGGAAAATTGAGAAGTGGTTGGAATAAAAACAATTTTGAAATATATTTGGGTTTGCGAAAGTGGGCAGGCAGATTTGAAAACTTGTCTGGAGAAAATTCACGAGGATTTTTTTTGTTTGGGTTTTGTGAAAATTATTTTAGTTGTGTTTTTCCCAGAAACCCAAGGAAATTATCAGATGAGTTCTTTTTTGAGAAAAATAAAATTTTTTGGGATTTAAAATACGTTTGGAATAAAGGGTGTATGTACAGCAACATCTATGTAATTTCTGCAATTCTTATGAATTAAAAGTATCCTGCTAATTAATCCAAGTCAGGTTAACATGAAAAGGATCAACTGACCAATAAAATCTTGCAAACCAAGTCATAAAATTTAACTTTAGAAGATGCAAATGGCAACCAAGAGTGAAAAGTATTTTCAGTACAAAAAAAAGTTTCTGATGGAGAAGGAATAAAATATATTAGACAAATGAAACTAATTTAATTCAAATGCTGACCTCCATGGCCATCATAAACTCCAAAAAAAGATGTGGAACTGTCCAAATCTGGATAAGCTGCATGCTATAAAAAACAATTTAAATTTAGCAAATAATCGAGAAGATAGAACTATCCCTGGAAGATCGTTACGAGTCCATCAGATAGACCAAAGAAAAAGACAACCATATCATCTCTAATCCACATGGCAAAAACACCATCCGAAGAGAAGCCATAACCCTGTCAAATACTTGACCGTCCTCTGAACAATTGGGTATTCGTCAGATATAAAGAAAGCAGTTTTTTTTCAAACATTAGATAGTCAAAACCTCAAAAGTTTTTTTGCTACACTGCTACTTCAGACAATTATACAGCCTATTTTGGCAAGTACAGAACTGTTTATTTTATTTACTCCCGGGTCAATTAGACTTGAGCTTAAGACCTGCGCCAACTCCAACTCACCTTCTTGCAAACGAGGACAAAGAACATATTTGTAATTGTGGTTCACCAAATCATATCAATCAACATAGAATGACAAGCACATTTATGTACACAACTCCAAATAGAATACCTCTAGCCCATCTTAACTGGAAACCTCCCAAAGGATAGTGCCACTAATTGTCCAAAATTACAATTTTTATGGATCTTAAATGTTTGTTCCTCCGAAAAGATTAACATAAATACAAAAATGCCAATATATGCCAAACTAGTTACTATTCTATACAAGTTATCTTTCTTATTTATATGCAGTTGTCTTTTCTATTTATATGCAGTTTTATCCTGTACAGGCAATTATTTCTTTTTCAGCTTCGATTGCTGCCTTGTGCTAATTAAGAAATTTTTTTTATCAAAACACCAGTAATACACACACACACACACACACACATATATATGCAAATACTTATTTCAGATCATTTCTCAATCCAGGTAATAGAAAGTGCATGTCAAGAAAATATTAGATAGCTTGTCATACGAGTGGGGATGAGGGTGGATTGGTGGGATATCTCTTAGCTCAACTCTTGCCCAAAAACAAAAAACTCTAATGCTACTACCGTGTAAAGAAGCATTTTTTTTTTATAAGTAAACACAATCTTATTAATGTAAAGAAGCATTAGCCATGATGATTGGACAAGGACAGTGTTTTACGAGGATATACAATGCAAACAGGTGAAACCAAAACAAATTGAAACGACAAGATACAAAGACTACTCACAGCATCTTCCATGGTAGCACGCCACCCTTGCATTGATGAAAACCCATATCTAAGTCTGTCATTTTCACCATCTTCTGATACCTTTTCAGTCTTGGGAGCACTAAGATATATCCCCATTCCAACTGGAACAATACCATCAATCACCGAACCCATCCCACAACGATTAGGCTTAATGACCGCATTATCAAATAATACACACAAAAATAAATGTACATTTATATGTGCAGAAGCATATAGTTTTGTTTACCAATAAAAAGAATATATGCAGAAGCATATAGATGCATACACACACACATATACATAAATGCATGCACACTTGCGTTTACGCAAGCACTTTACCACGAAGGAGATTTTGGGTTGTCTCTTTCTATCATCAAACCCAGTATTTATCTTGGATGGAATCTTGGGACATGAAATGACAAAAATACGCCTGGATATGCGTGGAAAATTATAATCATCCTTTGATTAATTATGGATAAACAATTAATATCATACAATTAGTTTAATGCAAACCAACAAGATTTCCCCCTGATAATTTTGGGCAAAAGACTGAGTTACCCTAATAGTGATTGTGAATTTTCAATTCAACAATTGAGTGTTTATTTTGAGGAATGGGTGGGTGTTTCCACTGGATATGTTTGACTGTCAATGGGTTAGATTTATGGTGGGTTAGAGTTTCGATTCGGCAAAAGCGGCTGAGTTTTGAGTTTATGTGTGCAGATTTTTGCTTCAGTGGGTAGGTGCTTTTTTGAGTAATCTGTTTGACTTTTGGTGAGGTAAGTGTTTCACAGCTTAGTGTTCAGTAACTTAGGGTTTGATGACCTATAGTTTCGCTGGTTGGCACCATAGCACATGATTGTGTGGGAGCAAAAAAGAGTGATGAAGCCTTGATTTTTCCCAGGGAGACAACAAGGTTTCATAATAACAAATAATTTAGCTTCAACAATCAGTCATTTAGTCTACTTACCTTTCTTTGCACCAAAATTGATGTGGCATCAATGTTCACTCAGTTTGTCAAAAGTTACATGCATGCTTGCACATAAAGGTTGACACAGACAATTAACTCTTTACCTAGGCCACCATGTCTACATTAGGGCAAAAGCACGAGACCACATGATGGCTTTTGATAAGTAAGATTATAACATGACATTTTTTATAAGCTTTTGAATAAGCAATCGAGAATTTGATTAAGAAAATGCAAAAGGCATAGCCGAGTACGTAGGAAGTATACATTATAGCAGATTATTTTATTCAATTCCAGGCTTCCTTCATCTTTGTTCATTAAGCTAATTGATGTGTAGGCTACAAAACGGTTTCAGACAAGGGGGGACCATGGTCTCCCTTACTGCTCCACCATTGAGAAGAGGCGGGTTTCGAGCTGTAAGTAAGACAACTACATATAGGGGAAATAATAACAGTAGGGCGTTTCATTTTGGGCTTTAGTGCCAGAACAGTGCGTTTAGGGGGTGGATGTAAAGAAATGATACTTTGCGGCCCATATTAGGAGTATTAATGTCTCTAAAAATTAAAGTGAACTCAACTTGCAGTGTTTTCTATCCAAAATAATGGTTGGATTTGAAGGAAGGAACAACTCAGAGTAGAAACTTGGATTTTGTTCGATGGTGTGCTTGAAAGAAACACGGTAGTTTAGGCAGGTCATTTGTAATTTATCCAAAAAATAGAGCATTTACAAATCTGACGTTTCTTAGCACGGCGACTCTTCCATGCTGCGTCTCAGGCAAATCGAATTTTCCATAACCAATCACTACACCCTTATCAAGCCAAGATTCCAAACCCACATCAAGAAACCAAAATTAAAGGCTCAAACATGCCTCGGACACTAACCCTGACGAGCTTGTCGAGTGAATTGGGCTTAAGTCGGACAATAAATTGTCAAGAAAGTAAAAATTGGAAAGACTTCATTTCTGATCGATGTTTTCGTTCCTTTTATCGGCAATCAAACGTACAGTCTAACCAGAAATTAAAAAACAAAGAAAAAAAGAAACTAAAATTGAAAACAAAGAAAAAGTAGATACTCGCAAAAGCCTTCGGATAATCTCAAGAAGAACAAATCAAAAACACAAAGAATGAAAGGGTTCTAGGGTTTGCAATACAGACTCACTTGGAAGGCTAATCGTCTGTGCCCCTGCACTGATTTCAGCGAAGCGAGAGAGAGAGAGAGAGATAGGGAGGGAAGATCGATATACCAGCCTTTGATCATATATGCCGGGTGTGTCAAAAATATGTGTCCTAAATAGATTAATTTTTTAATAAAATAGTTGGTAAATAATATAAAAATAATTTAAGTTTATATATTTTATAGTATTTTTTAAAAAATTAAAAAAATAAGATAAAAGATAAAATATTGTTACGATATAATTTTTAATTTTTAATTTTATTTTAATATTTAAAAAAGTTAAATTATTTTTTATGTTTTGTTTAAAAATTATAAAAAATTATTATGATTAGATAAAAAATTGAAGATTTGAGATTAAAAAATATTTATATTGGTAGTATTTGAATATTGAGATGATATAAAATTAGATGAGATAAAATTTGAGGATATTGCCATCTAAACGATAAAGAGATTTTATTAAAGTAAATTTAAAAATCGACATTATTTTGTATAATACGTTAATCTACTTTGTAATAAAAATAATTTTATAATTTAACGTACCACATTAAACTATATCAATTTATGTTGATTTACTTTTATGAGATCGGCTAAAACATTTTCCGTTTTCACTAATAAGTAATAAATATCTAAACTCTTAAAACATACAAACTAAACCTTTTAATGTGACAGTACTTTTAATAGCTCCAAATATGAATCTAAAGTATCCTATAATTTAATACTAAGAAACTATAATGAGCTTGCACATTTGGATGAAGTTATTGGTACGATAATTTTTTATAATTTATAATTTTATATGAACCTTTCATTTTAAGTAGGTAAAATAATTATAAATTAATTATAGATTTGATCATTTATATTTGGATGATTGGCCAAACCGAAATCGAGTCTAGGCTCCGATAAGAACCTAATAATGATAAAAATAAGTGGTCAAGCCCCGTATAAGAGTGACTCGTAGGTGTGTATCTAATACGTGATATAGAAAGAAACCAATGATAAGGATATGCATGGAAGGATGAATGGTGGTGGACGATGGTGGCTCATTTTCATAGTCAAGACTCCAATGTCAGGATAATACACGTTGACAAACAAGTCTACCCAAAAATAAGGTGGATCCCAGTAGCTCTAGTTATCTCCTTTAAATCGATACAAGATTTTATCACTCGCGCAAAAATCCAACATATAATAAAGCAAACAAGTCTTGACATGTTAAAAGAATTTGGTATTTTTCGTTTTATTTTTTGAAAAATAAATTTACCTAAAATATTATTAAGGTACGTCTGGCAATGGGAAATATTCGTAATTATTGAGAAATCTTGGAAAACAATAGATGTAATTATATTGAAATTTTGAGTCGAAAAAGATGGAAATTTTAGTGCTTCCAAAGAATCAGCAGTGATTTGTTTGAAAAATGTCAATTACTTTCTGGATGTCTTGTTGGATGATCCCCGATATTAAACCTTTGTAAGTTCTTTACAGTCTTTTGCCAACTAGTGTCATCTTTTCTTGTAATCTCATATTTATCTTTTCTTTGTTCTTGTATCGGTCCTGGTTGTCCGAGAAGTGGTATTGCAATGATCTACTTCGTGGCAATATGTCATGAAAAAGTAATAGGCCTGATCATTGGCCCGCCCATGCCTTTTTTGGGGCCCGACCCACTACATGACATCCATAGGCCATTTATAACATAAACAATAAACATCCATGCCATAAGAAATTCATTCATTATTGTTAGAAATATTAGGACCCATCAAAGGAACCCCACATGGCCTTTTCAGTGTCAACAAACACTCCTCAAACAGAAATGTTTAAGAACAAAATATAGAATGTGCATACCATAAGCCTTGAGTCATTCCTTATTAACATAAATAAAGCTTGATTTGGGATCAAATTCTGAAAAAAAAAAAATTATTAAATGACATAAAAATAAACATTATAAAAAATAAGAATACCATTTTGAACAATAGAAATTCAATTTTTTCTAAATGCTAAAGAGCAACAGATGAAAAGACATAAAACAAACAAGAATGCAAAGTGGGTTGTAAATAATTGATTTACTTCTCTATTCACCATTATAGAGAGCAAGCTAAACATCAAAACCCCAAAAATTTGGAATAATAAAACTCGATAAGACCCAAGAACTGAAGTATATTACATAGGAACTAGCTGGATTAGCACAACACTCACACCTTGAAGCTAAGAGCATTTGTAATTTATGTATATTAACATCAAAGGGTAACCCATTATAAAAACATCCCACATAAAAAGCATTCCCCTCAAATATCTCCCAATCTTTTGTAATCTCCTACCTTTGTCCAAGAAAAACAAAAGAATGCAACAAGTAATTTTATCTTCCATTCTCATTTCTCACTATCCAATGGACAAAAGAAAACTTAATGAGCCAAACTTCCACTCTCTAACCAACTATATCACGTGTGTGAAAAAAAAAAGCCCAGAAATTTTCGTAGTAATTTCATCGATGACATGCCAGGATTTCTAGAGAACAAATAGAACACGTACATATACTATTTGAACACCTGAATAGATTTTAAAAAACAAGACATTTCACCACCTTGGACTTGTTAGATACAGCAAAAGTACTTCGGAAGACTTCTACTTTTATTTTGTGGCCCTTATCTCTATGCTAGAAGAATGCTCTGTTTTGGTGGACGAAATGCATAATGCAAACCTCTTCTGGGTTGGTGGTCTGAAGGGATGAAATGGGTCAAATTACAAAGAAATTAACAGCAACATCCTCAAGAACAAGAACTCTCACTCCATAAATTACACCATCTCAAAGTTCTAAACCAAATCATCCGATTCCAAAAAATAAATAGAGAGAGAGAGAGAGAGAGAATCTCACATCAGGGGGTTTAACCGTATGGGTTGCTAAACTTGGTCGTCGACTCGACCACGCCATCCCTGCCAAGTGCTCTGTGTGTGTGTGTGTGTGTGAGAGAGAGAGAGAGAGAGAGAGAGAGAGAGAGGGTAGGGTTTTTTTTTTTTTTTTTTTTTTTGCCTAAAGAAGGGAGCGGGTTATCGGGTGATGGAGGATTTCGCCCACTCAATATCATGTATTGACCCGCTTTTATTTTAACCCGACTCAGGTTATGGAGGATTTCGCCCACTAAATATCATGTATTGACCCGCTTTCTATTTTAACCCGACTCAAGTGATGGAGGATCTCGCCCACTAAATACCATGTACTGACTGCTTTTAATTTTAACCCGACTCTATCGAGTCGGGCCAGTAGTGGCTTGGATTATGGGGCTTCCTGCAGCCTATCAAAAACAACAAGCAGTGACAAAAGTGGAATATAGCGCACAAAAAAAAAAAAGAAGGATCGGTAGACAGAAGAGGACAATGAAGTGGAAAGGAACGAGACTGTGACGCCCTCAAATTCCGTTTGGGATCGGACGGACATTTGAAGCGTCGAGACATGCAACACAAGGTTACCTGCCCCCGTTCATGACATATAAGATGCAATAATCCTAACATGCATCTAACATTATGCAATATTCGCAGCGGATAATTTTTTTCTTTAGCAATACTATGCACCAAACTGAAAATATCCCAATACTTAAAACATACTTCATACATAAAGATCCATTGAATAACTAAGATCACAGCACTATTCCAAAATAGTTATGATCCAAAAGTACTGGAGATGCAACTCCATCGTACAAGTAGTAATTTAACTACTATATTAACATTAACGACGCACCGTCGTTCAGTCGACTGTGTCTAGTTGGTCAGCTCCTGATCCTCCTTCAGGTCCTGTAACAAGATCTACCATTCGAGGGGAATGGTAGTTGGGACTACCACAGTGAGATTTGATTACAAATCTCAGCAAGTTAACAAAAAACTTCCATACAGACTAATGATGCATGTATGACAGTAAAAGCATAAATGAATAATCAAATTTATAAGTAATTAAAGCATAAATTAGCGTACAACATAACATAATTGACATAGCTTAAATTGAATCATGAACTGAACTTGACTTGACATGAACTTGATCTGAAACTTGACTTAGCATGAACTTGCTCTGAAACTTGAATTAACATGAAAAATACATATTCCACAGTTGTTGTGGCCCCATGTATTCTACGTGTAAATACATACTCCACAGTTGTTGTGGCCCCATGTATTCTACACAAACTTGACTTAACATTAAAAATACATACTCCACAGTTGTTGTGGCCCCATGTATTCTATGTGTAAATACATACTCCACAGTTGTTGTGGCCCCATATATTCTATACATCACTATGCAGTTAAATACATACTCCACAGTTGTTGTGGCCCCATGTATTCTACATAAACTGAATATACTCAAGATGAAACGTGACTGGAATATGAAAGGACTGAAGCCCTGACGTAACATAACGTGACTTGAACATAATTTCAAATACATAACCAACTTGAGATAGTAACATTTCGTAACATGGCATAACATATAATAGACAACATATTTAGGATGACATATTTGTAATGTATAGTAATACATGACAGAATATATTGTGTAACAGATAAAAATTGATGACAGAATAAATTCTGTATAATAGACAATTACATGATAACTTGGCATGGCATGACATATATGATAACATACATACATACACTGTAATTCTTTTACTTAGCACACATACACAGTAGACTGCTAGTAAGTTAAAAGCTAACTTACCTCAATCTCCGCGTTTCTTATAAAACTTCAAGTGCGATCACGAGAAACTGTAATTAGTGATTCTAAAAGTTAGAACTAAATCACTAAAAATTTAAAATATGGAAAATACTAACTTAAAGAGTAAAATTTTCATTTTACTCTCTACATGTGGGAAAATGACCGTTTTACCCATAACTTAAGGATTTTGCATACTAACTCCAAAAGTTTCCAAAATTTACATTCCTCATGTAAATCTTGTCCTAAACTTAAATATCAACTCAGAAAAATTTAAAACAAAACACAACTATGAAGAACACACTATGGTCGAAACATCCATAGGCCATTTCCCTTTATTTTTGTTGCAATTCCTTCCAACTTCAAAACTCATGCTTAAACCAAAATTTTGCAACAAACATCTTCCAATCCTAAGTTCAAAACCATACTTAGAACATTCATTTAGAAAAATCTAATAATCAACACCAAACTTTTTTTGTAAAAAAATCCAAGCACTTGAATCACAAATTTTGACCTTAAATGAAAACATCTCCAAGAATTTCAAAAAAGTCAAATCTTACTTCTAACATATTCATAATATCATCCTAGCATCAACCATGCTTTAAATCATCAAACTAAAATCACCAAAATCACAAAATAACATTTGGAGTTTTTGGTTTTACACTTAGTCCAAAAACATAAACTTTTCCCTCAACTAGTTTTGATAAATCTCTTGATCTATGACTTATAAATATATGATCTTCAAAGCAAACCATCACATGGTTTAAAAAGATGTCTTAAAACATATATAAGCTTCTAATTCAAGATCATATGGTTAGAAATTAACCAAAACATAAATTTAGCCAAGAATATCCACACTTTGACTTATTTGAATATCTCTTTGCATAAAATTTCATATCTTTGAAACTAATATCAAATATCTTCAAAATAATAATATAACATGTATATAAGATGTTTAGGATCCTCCAATAAAATTATCAAAGTCATTAGAATAGGTTTAGACCACCAAAGAGTTAAACTTTCTCAAAACAGAAACTGTTTTTCCTCTTCCAGTTTCTAAGTTTCTAAATCTAAGAACATCTTTCATCAAAACCTTTAATCATGCAAAAATCCTCAACCAATAGTCATATATACATGTTAACAATACTCCATAAAAATTTCTGACCAATATCTATCCATTAGCTTGGTCAAAAACTCCAAACTATAACATATTCTCCAGTTTATCTCCCAGAATGACCTTTCTATAGTTTATACAATATTTGACTGACCAAATGATCTTCAAATGGGACAAATAAGATATCCATGTAAACTAGACTAAAAAAGGAACAACTTATATGAAGGAGACTTTATGACAAAACACTTACAACAGCTTCGAAATGGGCATGCAAAAGATCTCTTAAAATCTGTCCGAGAGAGAGTGTTTGATAATCTTTTATTAGAAGGAGTAATTGAAGATAAGTTCATGGGTGCTGGCTGGACACATTTATGGACGAGATAAGGGAGGTGATAAGGCTGGAGTTGAGAGTTAAGTGTGGTTTTCTCCTACCCAAAATATCTATAAAAGATTATCTCATAATATTCTATCCAATAATATCTACAAAAATCAACTTAAGATATTTTTATCTAATAATATTCACGAAAATTACCTCAAGATATTTCTTTTTATCCAATAATATCTACAGTTTTGAACAGACGTTTTGTCCGAAAATATGAAAAAATGTTATTGCGCCATAAGACTTTAAATAACCCTCCGAGTCTAATGGCACAAACCATAATACATTTTGACACTTCTAACTATCTCCAATAATCAAAAATACACTTCTGATACCATAGTAAATAATAACACTAACTATGTAGTTAGACAAAAACCTATACGATTAATGGATTCGTGAAAACTTATGGGTTTTTCACGAGATTCCTAAAGTTAATAGAAATTTCACAATTGAATTTCTAGCGGGTTGTTACAGAGACAGTTACTTGTAGGAAAAAAACTAGCATGGCACACCATTTGTGAGATTAAGAAATTAATACAGAGGTATTTTTAGAAGTCGAAATGACATTAAAAGTTATTTGAAAGTTGAAGTCACACGCATGTGAAAATATCAAATGATAATTTTATAATTATTTAAAAATTGTATGAATAATTTTGTTATTAACAGCATTTTTTTAAATTGAAACTATATTTTATATTATTCAAAAAAACACTTTTGATATTTTTCTTAATCTAGTAATTTTTAATTTATTTTAAATTAAAATTATTTAAATATTTTTTAAAATTCATAATGGAACTCCAATCAGATTTAATCAATAACTTGAGATATGCATGGTGCTCTTAGATATTAGGACTTTCTCTTAAGTTCTTAGCTCATATATGTGTTGTCAAAACTCGGCCGGACTTCCTTCAAAAGGATTTCCAATTTGTTGCGGTGTATCCGTACACAAGCAAATATTGGACATCTAGTTGTTAAATTTTTAAAATATTAATATAAAAATTTAAATTTAAATAAAATATTATTAAAATATTATTTTTAATATTATTATTGTTTTTAAACTTTTCATTTTATAATATTTTTATTTAAAATTTTCTCTCATTTTTTAAAAACCTATCAAATATTATAATTCAAACATTTTTATTATAATTTCTAAATTATTTTTTTATTATTTATGAAAGAAAAATAATATTTATATTCTTAAAAGATGTCAATATGATAAAATATCAATCAATTTCTTAAAAATGTGGGTAAATAAGAAAAAAAAATCAATAATAAAATTTTTTTGTTTTAAATAATTGTGCGACATTTCGAATTACAGTACATTTGCGCGACATAGATCTTATTATATAAACAATAGCGCTATAGACAGTCGGCAAATACAGTCGCCCCATAGTCGCCAAGTCAACAATCACGTGTTTAGAGCTGCACATGTCATGAAAAGCCTATTTTACCCCCAAAATAGAAAGAACCCGAAATAGAAACACCCGAAATAGAAATAATAGCTTGAAATGTGCATTCCCGCTTCTAATTTCATTCTGCAACTGAGCTCATCACGCCCAAAGAAATTCTGCTAGCTTGTGTGCGTTGGTGAGAAAGATTTCGTGTGATTTGGTTTGAAAGTTGGAACTGGTCTAAGATAGAAGAAATTTGGCGTCATGGTCTGAAGCTTGGGTCTTCGTGGTGCTTTGGGTCTTCGTCTTGTCTAGGTCATCTTTTGAAAAGGTAAGTTTTCCTCTGTTTGCTGGTATTTAAACATCAAAATGCATCCATCTTCAAGACCCCATAAGTTTGAGTCTATTTTGAAGTATTTAAACATCAAAATGTATCTTCAAGACCCCATCAAAATGCATCTTCAAGACCCCGTAAGTTTGGGTCTGTTTGCTGGTATTTAAACATGCTATAATACATCTTGAAGACCCATAAGTTTGTGATTGTTATGCTTGTTCACTAAATATAAACGTGCATTTTTATTCAGCATTTTTTTCCGTGTTTGTGATTTTTGGTTAGTCTGCTTGTTCTCCATTTGCACAAGTATTTAGCTGCACGAATTTAATTTGTGTTAATATCCTATAAACGTATGTTTATTAATCTGTTAGCAAGCTTTATATAGGTGAGGTCAAAATGAATCTAATGTAGTAATAGTGCCAATAGAACAAGCAATTGGACCGTAGTAAACATGATAAAAAAACGCTGATTTTTTTCTAACCATATACAATGGAATAAATAATGATGATATACTTACGAGGTTCCTAGTGCCTTCGTACATGTTGATAGACAATGCATTTTCTTTTTTAAAACTTAATGTGAGAAATAAACTGGCTATGAATGTTTCATAGAGCTCCAGTCGTTCATCTAACAATAATAACGAGTGACTTATATTTGAACATTTGGTTCTTTCGTTTAGTTAATATTGCTTAGGGCACATACCTCTTAGGCCAATCCAGTTCCATTTAATATTTCACTAGACTTGGTAATTGTTTCCAGAAAAAATGAAGAAAAAGAAGTGCTAACTATGTATTGGTTAGAGCTAAAAGAAAATGTTAAGACTGACCTTCACTATTACAGGGCATAGAAAAAAGGGAACAACTTCCATCTCCGCTAACACCCTCTACCTCAAATCTCCCAATCTCAGTATGTTAATTGGAAATTTTTAATAGTCTATGGAATGGGTGTGCTCGATGTTTATCATCAACTTCTTGCTAATTATCATTATGATTTTAATGTCAGGACATCCATCAAACTGGTTTAGTAAACTTTCCAAATTACATGCATGGCTACTATAGACCAATGCCTGCATGGTCACCACCGTTTCTACCATATCCAGATGGCAACCAATATTCAACCAACATTCAGGTATTTTTCAACTCTGTACTTGTCTTTTATTTATAAGTTTGCATTTGTTGGAAGTTTAATTGTTTTAATTTTGTTGTTTTCAGGAAAATGCTTATTACCCATTTCAATATGGTATGAGACCTTCGACTCCATACATCGCTACAAGTTCCACAACGAGCGCAATCCTTGGTAGAGATGATACACCCGACCGTAGAGAGACCGATGCATGTACCTTCACTAGATTTTATGAGGAAAATAAAGAGGATGCATTAGATCCACGGTGTAACAACCCGCTAGAAAATTTAATTTAAGGAATTTCTATTGGAAACCCCGTGAAAACTCTATAAGTTAGCTTATTGTAATATCCGCTCCTTTCTTCTTCTTCTTTATGAGCTTCGATTTACGTATTGAAACTTATTCTACGTATTGTATCTCGATGGCATGTTCTAAAAACTATCTTGCGGATTTCAAAATAAAATAGATATTTTAATGCTTACGAATATTTTAAATATTATGAAAATATCTATAGAATATATTTTCAGTATTATTAGATAAGTATGTTTTAATGTAGCACAATTATAATATTTTAATGAGCTCTGAAAATATTATAATTGTGGATAATATCTTATATTAAATATTTTAGTTATTTTAAAATATTAAGAGGTTTAACCTTACGTTAAAAACTCTTATTTAAATTAAATGGTTTTATCCTCTTTGAGTGATTAATGATATATTATCAATTTAGATAATGATGAAGAAATATTATTTTATAAACTTTAGTTTATAAAATAATATTCTATCTTAATTTCTCTTAGTGTTTTATTAAAGTGTTTATTTTAAATAAAATACTTACGCGTTTTCAAATCAGTGTTTAAACTCATCGTTAGATCCTTTTGAGGATCCCGAAGTGTAGGACTGAGATTAAATACCCAGGCTCCTATTCTTTTCCCTTCACTTTTTCCTTTTTCCTTTTTTCTTTTTTTTCTTTTCTTCTTCTTCTTTCTCTTTTCTCTCTCCTCTCTTTCCTCTTCATGGCCGACGTACATGTTGGTTCCTCCATGTCCATTCGGTCCAAGCTTCCAACCGGCGCCACCTCCGGCCGCCGTGCCTCACCTCCCACACCGGCGTGATCCTCCCTCACCGGCGACCTCCACTGCACCGGTGGTGTACTTTACCGACCACCGAGTCTCTCTCTATCTCCCTTCAAAGAAATGGGTCTTCAACCTTTTTTCACCTCTTTGGACCACCATACACGGCCGAAACGGCCACCAAGCACCACCAATGGAACCACCATGTCAAGAGCTTCCTCCCCATGTCCTTCTTTTCCCCTAACTCTCACTTTTTCTCCGATGGGTCTTCACACACACACGTTCGGTTGCACCGCCGTGCACCACCGTACACGGCCACCCATGGTGTTTCACCACCACCACCTTGTTCCTCTCATCACCATGAACTTCCCCAAGAAATTTCATGGCCAACGGAGCTATGTGGAGCTCTCACTCTCCCTCACTCTCCAAGGCCGAAAATGGCTTCAAACGGCCGATCCGCCGCCGTCAGCCACCGTATGGCCACCACCTCGCCACCACAGCTTCACCACATGTTCCTCTACCTTTCCCTACCTTCCCATGAAGTTCTATGGCTTTCATCCACCTCAAGCGAACACCTAGCATTTCGTATTTACTGTTCACAGCATGATGCCGACGTGCTCCGCCACCTTTGACCACCACGAGGCCACCATGAGCCTTCCAAGGCCACGCCTAGCTTTTCTCAAGCTCAAACTACCACTTTACGTGGTGGACAGCCACCGTACGCGGTGTTACCGCCACGTACGCTCCTCCGACGCATAACCGTGACGAGCAGCGAGCGACACACGGGTTAGCCCGTCGATGGTATAACCCTCTATCTCTAATTATTTACGTTTAAAATAGTTGATTGATTGGATCGTAGAATGCGTAATTAATAATTGTGGAGTTCGCTGCGTAGTTGTGAAGCGAAATGTAGTTGTGAAGTATTGGGCTTGAATTATAGTATTGTGGATTGTACCATGAAGTGTGGATATGAGATGGATGCCGTAGTTGTGATATGGCATGATGTGTGAAGAGAGTACGCGTGGAGCGTATTCTGTGTAGTGCAGAGACGCGTCGTGTGACGTGTGCTGTAGTGATGTGTGGCGTAGAAGGAAGGGAGTGTACGTGGAGTGTACTCCGTGTTGTATGGCGATGCACCGTGTGATGTGCATCGTGATGGTATAAACCTCTATCTATAATTATTAACGTTTAAAGTAATTGATTGGTTGGAAACTTTTAGAGTTAGTATGCAAAATCCTTAAGTTATGGGTAAAACGGTCATTTTCCCACATGTAGAGAGTAAAATAAAAATTTTACTCTTTAAGTTAGTATTTTCCGTATTTCAAATTATTAGTGATTTAGTTCTAACTTTTAGAATTACTAATTACAGTTCCTCGTGATCGCACTTGAAGTTTTATAAGAAACGCGGAGATCGAGGTAAGTTAGCTTTTAACTTACTAGCAGTCTACTGTGTATGTGTGCTAAGTAAAAGAACTACAGTGTATGTATGTACGTTATCATATGTGTCATGCCATGTCAAGTTATCATGTAATTGTCTATTATACAGAATTTATTCTGTCATCAATTTTTATCTGTTACATAATATATTCTGTCATGTATTACTATACATTACAAATATGTCATGTTAAATATGTTGTCTGTTATATGTTATGTCATGTTACGAAATGTTACTATCTCAAGTTGGTCATGTATTTCAAGTTATGTTCAAGTCAACTTTATGTAGAATACATGGGGCCACAACAACTGTGGAGTATGTATTTAACTGCATTGAGTTTGTGTAGAATACATGGGGCCACAACAACTGTGGAGTATGTATTTTTCATGTTAAGTCAAGTTTATGTAGAATACATGGGGCCACAACAACTGTGGAGTATGTATTTACACGTCGAATACATGGGGCCACAACAACTGTGGAGTATGTATTTTTCATGTTAAGTCAAGTTTATGTAGAATACATGGGGCCACAACAACTGTGGAGTATGTATTTAACTGCATAGTGATGTGTAGAATACATGGGGCCACAACAACTGTGGAGTATGTATTTTTAATGTTAAGTCAAGTTTGTGTAGAATACATGGGACCACAACAACTGTGGAGTATGTATTTACACGTAGAATACATGGGGCTACAACAACTGTGGAGTATGTATTTTTCATGTTAATTCAAGTTTCAGAGCAAGTTCATGCTAAGTCAAGTTCAGTTCATGATTCAATTTAAGTTATGTCAATTATACTATGTTGTACGCTAAGTTATGCTTTAATTACTTATGAATTTGATTATGCATTTATGCTTTTACTGTCATACATGCATCATTAGTCTGTATGGAAGTTTTTTGTTAACTTGCTGAGATTTGTAATCAAATCTCACTGTGTAGTCCCAACTACCATTCCCCCCGAATGGTAGATCTTGTTACAGGACCTGAAGGAAGATCAGGAGCTGACCAACTAGACACAGTCGACTGAAAGACGGTGCGTCGTTAATGTTAATATAGTAGTTAAATTACTACTTGTACGATGGAGTTGCATCTCCAGTACTTTGGGATATTTTCAGTTTGGTGCATAGTATTGCTAAAGAAAAAAA
The DNA here is from genome assembly GCF_018687715.1 of Carya illinoinensis. Taxonomy (NCBI): domain Eukaryota; kingdom Viridiplantae; phylum Streptophyta; class Magnoliopsida; order Fagales; family Juglandaceae; genus Carya; species Carya illinoinensis. The sequence continues at coordinate 53,116,576 of NC_056752.1, forward strand.
TTATCCGCTGCGAATATTGCATAATGTTAGATGCATGTTAGGATTATTGCATCTTATATGTCATGAACGGGGGCAGGTAACCTTGTGTTGCATGTCTCGACGCTTCAAATGTCTGTCCAATCCCAAACGGAATTTGGGGGCGTCACAGGGTGGTATCAGAGAAATACGTCTCTGGGCAGTAAATCCACATGTCCTTAGCTAGTCCTTAATTTGTTATTTGGTCTTTGATTCAATCAGGTTCAAATACTGGTGCAATTTCACTGGACACAAGTGTTCATGTTGATAGTTCACAACAAGTCAAGAGTCCACTTCTTGTCAAAGGGAAAGGAAGACCTCCATCTTTGAGGAAAGCATCCAGGATGAAAAGTGATATGCGGAAAGTTAAAGCCAAACAAAAAACGCACCAGTCAAGGAGAAACGTAAACAGGTGCATTTATTTGTTTTAAACATGTTTATTTGTATTAGAAGTTGGTAGTTAATTTCTCGAATTAGTAGATAAGTAATGGTTGTCTTATTTTTAGCGAGATGGAGATACATCAATCATGAACACCTGCATGATTTATTTGAGCCATCAGAAGTACATATCACTGGTCCTACAGAAGTGCAGTAAATTAGACATTATATTATTCATAACAGTCATGGAGAAGTCAAGATAGTATAATATATCATTACATATTAAATAATTATTACTAATATTTACATTACATTAATATTCGCAAGTTATTACTAATTTTTATATTACATTAATCCTTACAGATGCAATTTGAGTTGGATGGATCACAGCCGGTCCAGGTTGCATTCGATGGACCACAATCGACGCAATGAGAACCAACACAATTAGACCAAATGAATGTTGGAGACTTGAGAATGTTAATGGTCTTGTAATTTTTAATGTTCATCTTGGAACAATTGTAAAGCACTTGAGAATGTTAATGGTCTTGTTATTTTTAATGTTCATCTTGGAACAATTGTAAAGCACTTGAGAATATTAATAGTCTCCTTATTTTGTATGAAAATCTTGGAACAATTTGATGAGACTATCATTATTTGTGTTAATCCTTGATTTAATGGAGACTATTATGTTGGAGACTTGATTTAATTTCAGCATGTGTAGGGATAGTTGAGTAATTTGACATACTTATTCAGCATGTGTTTATTGGACATGTGAATATTAATTGCAATGGAAATGAAAGTTCTGTTGTTTTGGAAATGAAACAAAACAGGTTTCAATTTTGTTGTTTTGGAAATGAAACAAAACAGGTTTCAGTTTTTGTTGTTTTGGAAAGGTTCAAAAACAGGTTTCAGTTTTGTTGTACATGGAAATTATTCCAAAACAGGTTTTAGTTTTGTTGTTTTGGAAATTATTCAGCACAGGTTTCAGTTTTGTTTTTTTAGAAATTATTCCAAACAGATTTCAGTTTTTGGAGTTTTGGAAATGAAACAAAACAAGTTTCAGACCCCATATTTGTTGTTTTCGAAATGAAACAAAACTGCTTCACAATTACAGGTTTCTAAATTCTGTCCATCCTATGTCAGTAATTGAACACATAATCCATTACTTGCATTAGCAAATCAGACCCTGTCAAGAGAGCAATAACAACAGACCCAACACAACATAATCTAAAAAAAGTTGCAGCACCTGCTGCAATCTCTTGTATTAAACCCAGTTTGTGATTACAAGTACAACATCTTGCATGAAACAAGATCATCAATTAATTCTGGAGCTTCCCCATAATTCAAAACAAAAAATACAAGGCATATGTTTCCCTAGAAAATCTGAAAAAGAAATACAAGAAAGGGGCAGTTTCCCCACAACTTAAACATCCGGTCCATTCATCCAATATTTACATTGCCATTACATTATAACAGTTCATAAACTTCTAATACTTAAACTACTTACACCAACTACACCACTACTAAGTCACTAAGTAAAAAAAAAACACTAATTACAAAAGCCCAATACACTCGGAGCAGCATGCGTGAGCATCTTATTCCAGCTTCTTACTTTTGAAGCACCAACTCCCTCTTCAAAAATGCCTCATCTCTAGTGGATTGCACCATCTCTTTCTTCTCAATCTCCGCCGCTCTCTTACGAAGCTCAATCTCCATCTTCTCGATATTGCTAAGTCTCTTCAAGACCTCTTTCTCCTTCCTTTCCACTTCATTTAGTCTTGCTTGTAGATCCAACTCCCTGCATTGATCACCATCTGCCCACTTGAAATACTTACAGTAAGGTAATCCCTGATTAATTGAAACATACGAGTAAAGAATGTTAGATGTACACATATTAATAAATTTAATAAATAGATTACATAATCAGATGTATTTACCTTTGTATTGTACTTTGGACAGCAAAAAAATGGACGGTTTGGATTCCTCTTCGTATTTGAGTATCTCAATGTAGAACCCAGCTCACAGAAGCACAATGGTTGACTCAAAATTACGTATATCAAATGATGAAGAACACAGTGATGACGACAACGACGACATTCTAACATATGATATAGTCATAATGGAAAGGCAGGCATATCAAAACACACCCGTTTTACAATTTCATATGATAGGGAATTCAAGAGTTCCATCTTTAGTTTTTGTTATGTTTCTTCAATTCATTGGTTTTTTTTTTCTTTTTTTTAGCCCACGCTGTTATCACTATTAATCTCTCTTTGTTAAGTTGAAACTGTCAAACTAAGAGCTACAAGAGATAGAACATGCTAAACTTCCAACACTAAAAGCTACAAGAGACAAAACATGCTAAACTTCCAACACAGTGGCATATCATTAGATTTACATAAAAGAACAAAACTTAAGTTACACTATAATTCTCATGAAACTAAGGGAAGGACAAAAAAAAATTTTGTTCTAACAAACATATCAGATTAGGGCATTCGATATACAGGGCATATGTAGCACTAGCAGCAAAGATGCACCACACTAAATTAGGGCATATGTATATCACTATTTTAAATATACAGATTTTACAAGCTCAAAGATGAGATACTGGAAATCAATATGGCTAAATCATCGACGAAAAAAAGTCAAGATTAGGGCATTCGGTATACAGGAGTTTGGAAAATGATAGATTAGTACAAGTATGAACCACGCCAGATTAGGACATTTGGTATTGATTTCATAAGGTCAAATTAGGGCACAAATATACACCACACCAAATTAGAGATCATCAAAACAAAATGGGTTTGGATATACAGATTTCACAATGTCAAATACCAGATCTCAAACTAATATCTCTGAAATCAAATAGTTGCAGTGAAACAAAATAACATAGAAAAAAATATAATATACAATACCGGTGTAAAACTCCTAAAAATAAATTTTACCTTTTTTTACATACCGTCTGGGGAGGTCTGAGAGACAACCACGAGAGGGCTTCCGACAACGACGTCTGAAAGAGGGCTGAAATAAACCTTTCCAGTTTCGGGCTGCTGAGGAGATTCAGTCTCCAATGGAGATTCAAGAAGGAAAGAGAGACTCGAAGGGATATGGAGTGGGAAGCTCGGGCTGTAACCTAATAACGAAGGAGAAACGACCTCCTTATTAATAAAGTGACGCCGTTTAGTTGAAATGATGTCATGTCAGCTGCTCGACTTAGCCGATTGTACGTCGGTTGAGGTTCCGACTGCATTCACCATTTTTTTTATACAAATTCCAATGAACTTAACATAGCACCATCTTTCCATATATTTGTCTTTGATCACATTTCTCAACCATTGCAACAATAATACTTGGTTCATAACGTCCGGTACAGTAAGAGACAAGTTGGTGCAGATTAGGGAGCACGACAAGACTCATGCATGATTCGTGATCGATTGGTCTTATATGGTCTGGAAGCTGCAAGTCTTGAAAACAGTCTCAATGTAACAATAAATTGAATTGAATTATATTAAGATGGTAATTAAATAAAATATTATTAAAATATTAATTTTATTATTTTTATTATTTAAAAAAAAATTAAAAAAAATATATTTTATATTAATTAATAAGCAGTCAAATGGTACGGTAAGAGCGAAAAAGTACAATAAAATTATTTTTAGAATTATCCCTTATATTTTTTTATAATAATAAAATATTATTATTTATTTAATATTTATATTTTTTAATTACTTTTTTATTTTACTTTATAAACTTCTTTAATCTCTAATAATTATATTCATTTTTATTTTTATAATCCAACAATTTATAATATAATAATCTTATATATACACATATGATAAAATAACACGTGTAAATAAAAATGCTTACTGCATGTGGAACAGAAGACCTTGTAGTATATTAAATTTCACGCCGACTATCTCTTGGTAGGGGTCCGCAACTATAAACTACAAACTATTCACATGTTATATTATGAGTACAAAGACCAAGCATGCCTAATAAGTGGAACAGAGTTGTATTTAAACTGAAAGTTTCAACCATTAATCCAATTATTGAATGAATAATTCTTTCAGCAGTCCCAATTCGGGACTGCATATATAGGCCTCACTTAAATGAAACGATTCGTTCCATTTAAGTGAGTTAAACGACTGCGTATTGAAATTAGATCTCCTGCATTTTCTTCCTCTTTAAGCCCCTTCACTCTTTAAGCCCCAAGTCCTTTCGTGCCTCAAACTTCACTCTAGCCCCAAGTCCCTTTGTGCATTCGTCGTCGCCCCCTTCCCCTTTTGCCGTCACCTTCACCGTTCCTCATCCTCTCAGAACAACTAAATCTGCCCAAAACCTCTTCACCGTTCCTCCTCTTGTGGGCTATTTTGCATCATAAATGTTAATAGAAGAAAGAAATAATCTTGTAATTTTCGTGCATGTCTTGCTTATTTTTCATGTTAAGATTTGTTAAGCTTGGGTTGAGCTTGAGTTTGGGATGGGCTTAAAGTTGGATTTTCTTCCCATTAATCGATGCCAAAGAAGAGCACTGTAATGAAGAGAGCATCAAACAGAAAATTAAAAAAATAAATGAATTCTTAGTAGCAGTTCAGAAAGTATCAAACACATTTCCTTGCATTTAGACTCTATTCTATGTTCTGTTGAAAATGAAAATTAAATTCTCAAACCTGTAGTAGTCTGGATTTGGTTCAAAGGTAGTAGTGTGTAAACCATAGTTTCCACCAATAAAACTCTATCCGCATAATCTGTACAGTTTTTAGAATTTTTACTTTACATAGTGGTTGCTGCAGTAAGGACTAGGATTTTCGAATGTGATTCTGTGGAGGCGTGTGTTGGCACTCAAGAATTTCAGTCTTTGGCAATTAGTTCAGATGGCAAGTTTCTCATCAAGGTAAAATTGTTGCATAAAGGGTCTCTTGTTTAAATAGTTACTAACTACAAAGGTGCAAGCATTTATGTATTTAATGTGATGCTAACCCAATACTTGGCCAATGTAAACATAAGTTGCAGTATTATGAGAAAATTGGAAAGCCCACTTCAAATTCTGGAAATGTGCTCATGACTCAGAGAAAATTGCAGTAATGCTTGTAGAAGTTGTTTTTTAATTTTTATATAAGTAGAAGTTGTTTTTTGTTTTTTATATAAGTAATGCTTGTAGACATTGTTAGAGCAAGTATCCCTTTGAAATGGATGGAAGGCAGATTATTGTGATTACTGTCAAATGCATGCACCCAGAATGATTAAAAAACAAAAATTACTTTTTGGTTGTTTGTTTTGCATAGAAACATGAAAAAATAGAAATTTTCTTGGTTGTTTGTTTATGTAGTTATTGCTTGGATGTATGGCCCGTAACTTCTGCCTGAACATGTTTCTTGGTTTTGTGAGGATTGTGAATCAAAGTAGTCAAATGCACACACCTAGAATGATTAAAAAAAAAAAACACCCAGAACAACTTCGTAATACAAGCACTGAGAACAACATGTGGACCAGAACCAAACTGTAGAGGAGAAGAATTTGGTGGAGGAGGAGGCTGCCGATTGTTCTTACTTCTTTCTTGAGGAGAAAATGCAGGAGATCTGGTTTCTACCAAAGCAATACCCTTGAGGAAAAAATGCAGAAGTCTGATTTCTACCGAAGAAATACGCAGTCGTTTACCTCACTTAAATGAAACGTTTCATTTAAGTGAGGTCTGCATATGCAGTCCCAATTCCTGGGACTGTACGTAGCAGCTCCCTTATTGAATAGAACACATCATGGATAGCACTATGCGCAGAATATGACAAATGTGGTAGAGCTCATCCAAACAGACAAAAAGGTGAATCTCCTGAGAAAGATGAATGATGGTTGTAGAAATACCAACACAGAAAGAAGACAGTAAATATATGCAGATGTTTTCTAGAAATACCAATATAGATAAAGACATTTAGATAGTGCTGATGTTTGTCTTCTACATGAGGTTACAAGCACGATACAAGAACAGGATAATCAAAACATGACCCATCGACGGCATATGTAGAGAGGTAGCAATGCATTTCAATATATCTAATTCGCAAATGTCGCCCAAACAAAAGAGATCTCCAACAACATAACTCACTAGTGTTGGTGAGAAGCCTAGAAGGCGGTGAGAAGACAGCAGCGTTGGCAATGATTAGATTCTCCATGTAAAACCAAAGAGAAAGAGAGGCGTGAGGGGTAAAATTAGGAGATTTGACAATAGATAACTTATTACGGTGACTTACACGTTGCCATAATAAGTGAAATAAAGAAAAAGTTTGCCGCAAAAACAAAATGTAATGGCAAATACATTATTATGAAGATAACAGAATTACAATACAGTATTATTTGCGGCCATAATATTTTTGACACACAAAAATTATTGAAAATAGTGAATTTTTTCGACAATTTTTCAGATTGACACAGAGATTTTTTTAAAATAGTAAAACAACTTTGTTGCGACAATAATTACATCGCTGGAAATAAAAATAATAGCAAATGCTTTTTTTCTTATAGTGACACCTAGATTTTCGTGTTCATATAAAATTAAGATTTAAGTTTTTAATTTTTACAAAATTAATGTTTGAAATTTAAATAATTTGCAACTAATGTTGTCAATCTTCTATTAGAAAAATAATAATAAATTGTCGCATGACATTAATATGCCACAGGCCAACTTTTATCGGTTGATGCGGATAATTATTTTTTATCCCAATAGTAATCATAATTAGTAGCTCTATTCCTAATAGATTGATCCCAAAATGGCATATCCAAATTCTAAGATATTGTGTTTATATATTTTTGAAAGAGTGTGCAAGCTCTGTTCATTTTTTATTTTTTTAAATACAAATTATTATTAAAAAATTAATTTTTTATATAGATTCATGTTTACTCACTTTTAAAAAAATTTATATAGAACTTACACATCTTCAAACAATAAATACCATTTTTCTATATATTTTGTACTATAGAGATGACAAGAAATTCCAAAATTCAAAAAATGAGTTACATTTGATTACATAGCGGGTACTATTTATCCTATAAATATTTTTTTATTATTTATATCTCATTTAATATTTTTTTTTTTACTTTAATTTTCATCATGTAAGTAATTTTTTTTTTTAATTATTGGCAATGCGGAGGAATTATTGTTAATTATTGTCAGACCGAGGGTTCTATTCTGTTGGTGGGAATACAGTTTTGGTCGTTTTCGCGATGAGCTCACATGGAAATAAAAAAGGCAATAGAGAACGAATTCACATGGAAAAATGTTTGGTTTAACGTTGTAATAATGATCACCTTCTTGACTGCATTATTGGATTGGATCAGAACAAGCCGATGATCAGTTTTTTAAAAATTAAAAAAATAAACGGCATCGTTGCAAGGACAGGCACAAAAGTTGACCTGTTGGTACCATGATGGGCAAGTAGCTGCATGAAATGAGAAGAGGTTGTTCACTTTCTGAATTCAACGCGTAGACATGCAACCGATCTGTAAAGCAACATGGTCACGTTGATCTTAATTTTGCACCAATATTGTTGATCATTTAAAACACATCTATTTTATTTGATTTTTATAAAAATAAAATATTTAAAATAATAAAAAAGTTTATTTAAATGATATGAAAAAAATAGATAAATTCATTTATGATATATTGTAAAAGTCAGTATATAAAAAAAAAATTGATGATATATTTTAAATGATATGATAAAAGAATCATTATAAATGCTCTTTAGATCGTGCTTGTAGCATGAGATACTACTGGCAAAGCCAAATGGCAATTTTTTCATTTTTTTTATGAAAACTGCTACAAACACAAAAACTTATGTAAAATAAATCTATAAAAAAATGTGACTTTATGAAATCATTTAGATCTACTTTATAATAAGAGTAACTTTACAATCTAATATATCACATTAAACCATAACAATTTGTGGGTTTATTTTTATATAATTTCTTTGTGACTAATTTTGTATACCCTTAAATATTTTATATAAAAAAATTACAACGTCATTAAAGGACGCTTTCTTAATCAATGGAGCGTTCATACTCGTCATCCTTACGCCACACATCATACTTATCATTCCTAGAACACATACCACACTTTATTTGTTTTTTTATTTTTATTATTTTTATTCTATCTAATTCTTTTTTAACAAAAATATTTTACTTATCATTCATACGTCACATATTTAGTAAGGGAATATATATATGTGTGTGTGTGTGATGTGTGATATAAAATAATGAACATAATTTTTCTTTTCTAATTTCCATTGTTTTTTTTTTCTAATTTTTACTAAGGAAAATGCTTGGACTACTGAGAGGCGGTCTCGAGAGATTTTCACTATTATTAACAATTTATAAATGATTTGATATACTCATAACATCCGAACGGAAAGTAAAACAATCTTATGTTTCAATTATATATTGATGTATATATTTTAATTCTTTTGTAAATAAATTTGTAATAATCTATAAAAAAAAAATAGACCGTAGCACCGAAGTTGTCATTAGGTCATGGATATTATTTTATTTAAGGTCTATTTGGAAGAATTGTATGAATAATAGTGAAATAAATTGAGTTAAAATATTTTGTTGAATTTTGGGAAATGAGATAGAGAAATTTGAGTAAAAATACTATAGAGTTAAAAACATTATTCGAGTATTATTTGTTAATATTAATTTTATTTAAATTTTTAAAAAATTGTATTATTTTTTGTGTTTTATTTGAAAAAAAATTAATAATTAGGTAATGATTAGATGAAAAGGTTGAATATTTGAAATTAAATATTTTTTTTTTTATTTGAATGATATTTTGAAAGAAAATTTGAAATGAGAAAATTTTTCTTATCTCTTCTTATTTTCCAAACAACCCTCAAGTCCTGTGTTCATTTTTACCATGGAGTGATAATTCAATTACAGCCAATCCACTGTGTAATAATGGAATATGATAAACTTACAATTAGTTTATAACTATTTTATTACTCATCTGTATAAAATGAAGGAAGATTATGTAAAATTAAATTAAATTTTTAATGAAATGTTACTATTACACTGATTAATTTAAAGCGAAAATAAACTTTTAAAATTTGTTATTTTTTAAATAGTTGTATGTTTGGTGTATCTACGTACCACCCATTTACAATTTTTCTACAATTTGTTAATAAAATAATATATTTTTAAATTTTAAACCCATCAAATCAAAATAAAAATAAATATTTAAAATTTTTATTTTATTAAAAGTTGAAAAATTGTAGAATAATAGTAATGCTATAATTTCAGAAATGTTTTAGGATCCGAATTTGGATCATGAATTTGTGTCCCAAATCACTTTTTTTTGTTATTTAATAATTAAGAAAATGTATTTTTAGTAATGTTATGAATTTGTTATTTTTAAAAAAATATTTAAGAATATGAAAAAATGAATGAAAAAAATAAAAATAAAAAAAACTTCTTTTGCCTCTTTCGGTAGGTTCTTGGGCTAAATCCCACGAGGACGTAGGACTACTCATATTTTTCTTTATCTTTTACAAATGTTTTTACGCTGCGTTTTGATATTGAACTAAGTTGAGTTGAGTTCTTTATGAATAGTAGTAAATTGAATTGGTAGAATGAGTTATATAAAACCCATCTAAAATGAGTTTAAATATATTTGAATGATAAAATAAATTTAGTACTATTTATAAAAAATTAAAAAATATTGTAGGTCCCACTTATAAAGATTTGATAAGTTGAAAAAGGTCGTAGGTCCCTTGTGTAAGAAAATTTTGAATTAAGGTGAGTTTAATAATTTAAAACTTAGGTATTTACACATTAGACTCGGTTTAAAATTAAACTAATTTCAACAACCAATACGTCCGAACATTAGGATGTGACAGTGGGCTTTGCACCCAATACATTCGAATATCAGGATTGTTATCCTTGCTTGACATATGTATAAGTGTTGTACTTGATTGAGCTGAATTATTACATATTTTATATTTAGAACTAATATATTTTAATTAGTTCATGATATTATTATTGATTTTAGATAAAAAAAAAAATATTTAAATAAGCATAAATCTAAATTTGTGATTTTAATTAGTTAATATCATGATTTGTACTTAATTTTTTAACCTATGATTTAATTGAGTAATATTTGCACATTATATTTTTAATATTTTATTTTTTCCTTTTTTATTTTTTTTTAACTTTTGTGTGTAGTTTTTTTTTTTTTTATTATTACTATTTTGTATTATTTGTTTTACTCATTTTTACTGCTCACTCCAACTCCTAACTAATTGTTAGGATAAGGGCTTTGCTACACGCAGTCGGGAAACGCAGTCGGCGTGCAGTCGGCTGTACGGAATGAATAAAAAAAAATTATAAAAAAATTATTTTATATTCAGGGGTACCTGCATGAATTATAAAAAGCTATAAAAATAATTTTTTTTTTCATGTAGGTCCTGTATTAATTTTTTTTTTACAGCCGACTGCACGCCGACTGCATTTCTCGACTGCATAAATCATTTCTGCTAGGATAAAACTCTATATCACTCTATATACAGTCTTTGTGGGGAGTCGGGATGCAATCGTTTGAAAAAGCTAACCCCACCTTATCCCTTTCTTCCTCCCACTTCTCCCCTTTATTTGACCTTTTCTTTTTTTTTTTTCTCTCACCCATAGCAGCCCTATGGGTGACAATATATTATACGACTCGTTCACCCAACACGAATACGATACGATAATAGCAGGTTAGGATTTAGTCTTAACAGATTCGGGTCAAAATAGGTTGACCCGCTAAAACACAATTGCTTAACGAGTTGATAACAGGTCAACCTGCGGGTTATGATTTAGTCTTAATGGATTCGGGTCAAAATAGGTTGACCCACTAAGACACGATTGCTTAACAAGTTGATAACAAGTCAACCTGTTATGACACATTATAACCCGTTATGACACGTGAAGAAAGTTAAAATTAAAATTATACATTTATATCTAAAAGTAAAATTGTTAGAATTTCAATTTCGATATTTTTATTATTTGGATTGTAATTTTAGATTTGTAGTTAGTTTTATAATTTTTATAAATATTGTAATTTTAAAATTTATATAAAATTATGCTAAATTTAATCAGGTCACACTGGTTAATTTCGGGTCTATTCAACCTATTTACATAAACAATTTGAAACGGGTCGTATTGTATCATGTTAGCCTATTTCATAATATTAACTAATGGGTCAAAACGGATTGACAAAACACCACCCGTTATGTTAACGGGTCGTGTTAGGATTTGATATTTTGACACGATAAGCTTAACGGGTCGGGTTAGGATTGAGTTATTCAGTATAATATCTATACTTTAACACAACACAAACACGACCCGTTAATACGATTTGACGCTCCTAACTCCAGCACCCTATTTTCCTTCTCTGGTGCAGTTGCTTTTCCTCTCAGGTTTTTGAAGTAATTTTCTCCAATCTTTTTTTTTTTTTCCGTTCAAGAATATACCTTCCTTTTCCGTTCAAAAATCTATTTTTCCTCTTACTCACACTGTCGCTTTACTCCATTGCCGATGGTCGAGAATTTGGCGTTGCTGTTGTCGCACAAACAAGCGAAAGAAGAAGATAAAATGCCTCGGTCTGAGCGGTGAAGAGCTGATGACGACAGTGGCTAAACTGCATCTCCAAGAGCTTCCACGATGACTTAGTTGCTTCTTGTGTCGGTAGAGACCAAAGGAATACATGATGGTTTCTGCGTTCGTGATGCTACTACGGTAGGTGGTTTTCTTGGTGAAGAGATGGTGCGAAACAGAACTGAAGTTAAGGAGAATACGTGTAAAGGAGCTAGACAGTGATCGAGAGTGCTCTATTTTGAATACCAGAAATAAAGGTGGTGTTGCGACGTCTTTCAGCAGGGGTTACGATGGCGTCTTGCTGGCTGAGCGACTGAGAACGGTGTTGGAAGGTAGACAGTGGTTCACAGGAAAACTATGATGCTTGGTAGTTTGTTTTGAATAAGCACGAGCTGCAATGATGGTGGTTCACGATTGCTAAGGATCGGTAAAAAGGCAGCAATAGATGGCATGGCTGAGTTGCCATGTGGTGTTTTGATGTCTTTTTTGTTATTTTCTTTTTATGGAAAATGTAATGATGCCCTCCTCTTTTAAAGTGATTTCTGGTCACAAATTTTTATTTTTTATTTTATTTAATGATTAAATAATTGATTTTAAATATATTGATATTTTTTTATATTTTTTAAAAATATTTAAATATATTAAAAAAATTAAAAAAGACCGTGTAATAAAAAGACCGGTGCAATCTGGACGGCATAGTACACTGTCCTTTTTTTGTTTGTATCTTGGGATTTTTTTTATTCAGTCTTTTCCTTTTTCTTTTTTTTTTTTTTAAATTCACGTGTTGTCAACTTCTCCCCACCGTCGGCATCTCTCGATCGCACGTGGAATAATTGTTTTTTAATTGATCAAAGAAGATGAAATGGTGGGAAAATGTGGAATCCACCGGATTATTTCTTTTAGACGGTAAAATATAAAGAAAAAATCTTCACAACGTACCAAAGGGCGTTGTGAAGGATTGCTAGAATGCAGAAAATTAGAGCTACATATGTGAGCTCAAGAAGAAACAACGTACCAAAGGGCTGAAGTGCTTGCGCCTTGCAGTGGTAGTTCCCCTATGCTAGCAACCTTCTTAGAGAAAGAGCTGGCCGACCGTAGCCACCCCCCCGTTATGAGAATCGTACAGGGTAGGATTATTATGACTACTCTTGTCTTTACCTAACGCTGCAGTTACGAGAAACTTTAAAGCAGACTGCAACTTTTCTTCGGCTAAAAAAAAAAAGCAGACTGCAACTGAACAAACTCGATATGCAAGAAGCATTTGTGGGCCCAAACTCCACATTTGTGGGCCCAGACTCCACAACGTGTAACGGTGTCAACATGTGAACCTAGCATTTGTTACATGCATGCCCCCGTCAATTAAATAGGAGTGGCTCTACAGCCGGGGATCCCGACAATTAGGGGTGGCAATTTGTGACACGACCCGTTAACCCAATACGAACACGACACGATAAAAGCAGGTTTGGGTTTGGTCTTATCGAGTTCGGGTCAAAACGGGTTGACCCGTTAAGACACGAATGCTTAACGGGTCACTAACGGGTCAACCAGTTTGGACTTGTTTTGACCCGTTAAAAAAAAGGAATTTACATTTCTACCCTTTAGTTCCTGCTATCTAAAAAAGGAAAAAAAAAAAAAATAGAAACCCTAAGTCGAATCAGTGAATCACTCATTCACTCGGATTCTCATTCACATTTCAAAAATCTGCCGTCTTGGACTCCTACGCTTTCAGTGTTTCACTCCTGCGCCGCACTGCCCGGACACACACACCTGCTAGGCTCTCGGCTCTCAGCCTCTCACGGCACGGTCTCTACAGTCTACTCTCACCCCTCGGCAGCTCGGCTCTCGGCTCTCATCCTCTCACGGCCTCACGGCAGACGGCACGGTCTGAGGTCTCAACTCTCAACTCTCACCCCTCGGCTCTCTGCTCTCAGCCTCTCACGATCTCACGGTCTCAAGGTCCGCACGGCTCACTCGCTCAGATTCACTCGGAATCTCCCTCAAGGTAAACGGTTTTATGATTTTCCTCTTCCCTCTTCCCTTTTCGGCTCTGTTTTACATTTCGGTTTATTATTGTAGTTCGGCCATGTATAATAGTTAGTTAGGGATTGTGGGGAGGGAGATCCATTCTGGAACCTTGTGAAGAATTGATCTGTGTATGGAGGTTGGAAACCCTCGACGTTGATCTGTGTATGGAGGTTGATCTGTGTCTATGACAGTTTTTATCAAACACCTACCGTGCGTTTTTGTATTCTTCCGCAAGCAGTCTATTACATTCTGCAGCAATCCTTATTACATCACAGTAGTTACTCGTAAGTTTACATTGAATTACAAGGTCCATTACAAATTTACATGATCTGTATAAGAAATGGGAAAATACATCACATGAAACACAGTAGTACCGTAGTGCAGTCCTGCAAACATGACCTTGATTCCTTGGTTTTCCGATTGCATATATAGGCTAGAAAGAGACTATTTAATTAAGGATGTCAATCACGGGTTTGTTTCATGAATTAGATTGTTTAAGTTAAAAATAAATAAATTGAAAAATCATCCACTTTTTAATACAATGTATTTAGTGAATTTTTAATTGGATGTAAGCTAAATTCATTAATAAATTGTAATCAAGATTTCACTTTCATACATTTTAGTAAGGTATTACACACAAGATTTTTTTTTTTTTTTTCAAACCCTGGATTGGCTCAAGTGGTAAAGGTTTTGGACTTAAGGGTGTAAATTTTAGGAATTAGTCAAGACATTTCTAGACAACTAGTGCCAATAAAACCTCCTTTTGTCATTATTTAATTGAATTATATAATTTGGTGCATGAACAGTTGGCGAATGAGAAACACGAAACGCTTTTTTCTTAATAGATAGGCAATAAATAAAAAGTAAAGACTTTTAGACTTTTATAGAATCACCATACAAGCTGCTCAAAAATCTACAAAGAAGTCGCATTAATACACAACTCATGGGTTCAAATATGCAACATATCCTTTAAGAACTTTGGGATACTTATCTCAATAACTCAAATAATGTCACACGTGTCTTTCCCAAACTCCAAATAGTAAATACTAACAGCTTTAAGTTTATTTTTTTAAATTTTTTTTATTTAATGATTTAAATAGTATTTTTTAATAGTGTTAAGAGTTTTTTATTTTTTATTTTTTATTTTTTAAAAATATATTAAAAAAAAAAACCAATTTTGTATTGTCGGGATCCCCGGCTGTAGAGAGCCACTCCTATTTAATTGACGGGGGCATGCATGTAACAAATGCTAGGTTCATATGTTGACACCGTTACATGTTGTGGAGTCTGGGCCCACAAATGTGGAGTTTGGGCCCACAAATGCTTCTTGTATATTGAGTTTGTTCAGTTGCAGTCTGCTTTAAAGTTTCTCGTAACTGCAGCGTTAGATAAAAGACTTAGAGTAGTCATAATAATCCTACCCTGTACGATTCTCATAACGGTGGGGTGGCTACGGTCGGCCAGCTCTTTCTCTAAGAAGGTTGCTAGCATAGGGGAACTACTACTGCAAGGCGCAATCACTTCAGCCCTTTGGTACGTTGTTTCTTCTTGAGCTCACATATGTAGCTCTAATTTTCTGCATTCTAGCAATCCTTTCCAGTTTCCTTATGTTTGATCCTTCTAATTTATGCATTGCGCGGCACTTTTATTTTCTTTGATTATTTTCTTGTTGAAAACGAGACCCCATCTTCTTCTTCTAAGATGAGCATGATTTGTCACGCGATCAGGACAAATTAATGAATAAAGTGTAGTTACGTGCGTGTGGCTATGGAGTTTCGAACTCATGCCCCAAGCTACTTTCGTAAACTCACGTATTTAATATCAGAATCCTCCATATTATCCACTTCCACAGATTTGCAGTATGATTGTCAAGGTGAGGTCGTCGACGACGGTGTGTCCAGATGGGGAGACCACTCGGTCGGCGCTGTGGAACTCGAACGTGGACCTGGTGGTGATGCGCTTCCAAACCCCAAGCATCTACTTCTACAGGCCAGCCACGAGCGGTGCTTCCAACTTCTTCGACGCAAGAGTGCTCAAGAATGCCCTTAGCAAGGCCCTTGTCCCCTTCTACCCCATGGCCGGCCGCCTCAAACGGGATGGCAATGGTAGGATCGAGATTGATTGTAACGCAGAGGGTGTGCTCTTTGTGGAGGCCGAGATCAGCACCGTCCTCGATGATTTGGGCGATTTTGCACCCACACAGGAGCTCGGGCGGCTCATTCCAGCTGTGGACTATACCAAAGGGATAGATTCTTATCCTCTCTTGTGCGCGCAGGTATTGGCTACTTATCCATATCCAAACATGAATGAAATAAAGAGGTTTTTATTCTTACGGCGATGCTACAGTATTCGCGGAGGATTCTCAGAATTTTTTTTTCTTTTTCTAATACTTTTTAAACACTTTAAACTTTTTAAAAAATATAAAAAGATCATAAACTCGTTAAAAAGTTATTAAGTAAAAAAAGGAAAACAATCCAATCAATAAGTTCTGTCAATTAATTTATAGGTGGGAGTATAGTTTTCTTTATTCTTACGGCCGTTTGCTTGTTAAATTTAAACGTGATCTCAAATTTTAAATTGAGTTTAGAGTGGATTATCTATATCTAAAAGTAAGTGAATTTTTTTAACTATAGGATATAAAATTCACGATTAGCCATTAGCAAATTTTATAACTTTAAGCTACAGTAATAATAAAGAAAATATTAAATTTGATATTTACTATACATATATCAAATATTTGTTTTATTATTTTTGTATAACACTCTCTTCTTTCCATCTACATCTACAAAATTTTATAAGTTTTTTTAAATTAAATAGTAAAACGCCATAAAATAAAATAATAATTAATAATTAAAATATAATAAAATAAAATAAATTAATAATTAAAAAATAAATATTTTGTAAATTGTTAATTATTTATTACTATATAATAAATAAATAGATATCCAATGTAAAGATTGGATGTGAATAATTAAAGTTAAATTCATCTTATATTATTTTATTATTATATAATAATAATAAAATAGCTATTATAATGTGGAGACTTTTGTAAATGAAATAGCTAAAATCTAAATTTATCTTAAATTCATCCAAATTATCATTTACATATACATAATCCATTAACAATGTTCTTAGCATTTAAACATCTAACTTTCAAATTATTAAACTCATTTCAACTCAAAATCTAGGACCACAACTTTTTTTAATTCAACACCTTTTTATACATGAGATTTATAACTTTTTTTAACTTTTTATAAATAATACTAAACTCATTTTAACATTCAAATATATTTTAGATGGACTCTATATACTTTACTCCACGTTTCAAATCATTACTATTTATAAAAAATTCACTTCACCCAACATCCACTATTATTCACTATTTTATAAGCATAATTACAAACATATTTTAAAATACACGGCGTGTGTCTGGTGTATTTTTAATTTTTTAAATATATTTAAATATATTTTTAAAAAAGGCCACTTTTTAATTATGTAGAAAATAAAACACGCGGAAGGTCAAACGGATAAAAACAAAACAAGATCAGGCTACACGGCATTTGCCATTTTCCTTTAAGCAATTGAGCAAACAAGCTTATCTATGCTTTTTGAAAAACCTATTATTTTATTATTGGCTAAAACTTAGTTAATTTGGATTTAAAATCTTTTTGCATTGAATTAGGTATAGTCATTTCATTTTGATTATGAGCGAAAGCCATTCAACAAAAGAAAAATATAATTGCAAGCATAATTATATATTAATCTGTATATCAATATAATGTGATTGGTCAAAAAGTAGATTTTATTAAAAATAATGTTAATTTAAATTTTAAATATGAATTAATCAGTATTGATACACAGATTAGTACACGATTGTGCTTGTATATAGCAAAACTCTTCAACAAATAAAAGAGTAATGTTACATACAGTCGTGAACTGTGTAAATATCGCGCAATCACTTTGAAAAAAAGTGAGATTCACGATTAATAAGTTAATTTTTTTTCATGTAGATTTTATATTAATTTATTTTTTTCAAAAAAAACTGAATGATACTTGTACAATCACAATTATAAATATCATTTCTTTTAAAAATTTATTATTATTTTTTTTTACATTGTGGTAAATGTGGTGGGCATAATTTTTTGTTTGAAGTTTTGAATCAGAAGTTAAAAAGTTAAAAAATGACGTATTAACTAATTTTGCGGAAACCAATGCTCCCGTTTCTCAAAATATTTTCCTCCATGCAGGTGACGTATTTCAAATGTGGTGGTGTCTCACTTGGCATTGGTATCCACCACGTTGTAGCAGATGGATTTTCTGGCCTCCACTTTGTTAACAC
This sequence comes from Carya illinoinensis, assembly GCF_018687715.1. Taxonomy (NCBI): domain Eukaryota; kingdom Viridiplantae; phylum Streptophyta; class Magnoliopsida; order Fagales; family Juglandaceae; genus Carya; species Carya illinoinensis. The sequence goes on from NC_056752.1 coordinate 53,134,943, forward strand.
ATGGTCAGAGATGGCTCGGGGTCTTGATCTTTCCCTTCCTCCATTTATCGACCGGACCCTTCTCCGTCCCCGCGACCCGCCTAAACCTGCATTCGAGCACTTTGAATTCCAGCCCCCTCCTCCTATGAAAACCCCTCTCCAATCTACAACTTCAGGTCCCGAGAGTACAACAGTCTTAATATTCCAAATAACCCGGGACCAGCTGAACAAGCTCAAAGCCAAAGCCAAAGAAGATGGCAACACAATCAACTACAGCTCGTATGAGATGTTGTCGGGCCACCTGTGGAGATGCGTGTCCAGAGCGCGCGCACTTCCCGATGATCAAGAGACCAAGTTGTACATTGCCACCGACGGTCGGTCCAGACTATGTCCCCCACTCCCGCCCGGTTACTTTGGCAACGCGATCTTCGTTGCCACCCCAATTGCTTTAGCCGGCGATCTTCGATCTAAACCAACCTGGTGCGCTGCTAGCAGGATTCACGATGCATTGGCACGGATGGACAATGACTATTTAAGGTCAGCCATTGACTTTCAGGAGCTGCAGCCTGATCTATCAGCCCTTGTTCGTGGGGCTCATACTTTTAGATGTCCAAATCTTGCTATAACTAGTTGGATGAGGCTGCCAATCCATGATGCTGATTTTGGGTGGGGCAGGCCCGATTTCATGGGACCCGGTCGGATTCTGTTCGAGGGGTTGTCGTATTTAATACCAAACCCAACTAATGATGGTAGCTTATCGGTAGCCGTTTCTCTGCCAACTGAACAAATGGAAGTGTTCGAGAAGCTGTTTTATGAAATTTGAGGGGAGGATATCATGTCATCTTCGGGTATGCAAAGATTTTTTTGTTTCTTTTTGATACGTGGATGGTGCTTGTGTGTTTTTTACCCGGAGAAGACAGAAACTCATGTTTTATTGTTCATGATATATACGAAGGGCCTGCAAAACGCCCGTATTTGTATCATGGCTCATGTCTTATGTATAGGTAGGTTTATAATTAAGTACTGATCAAACTAGGTTATAAACATGTCTTAACTAGGGGCCAGGGCTGTGATATTTTTCGTCTTACTGCGTTTTTTTAATTGGTAATTACTGCTCCGTGCATTTTGATGATCACTTGCATTCACGCCCAGTTTAAAACTAGCTTGTTTCTAAATTCTAATACAAGTATCTTTTGGATTAGGAAATTGTGCTTTTCATGCAGAAGATCAAGAGGCAATTATCATGCATGCAGATCAAGAAGAGATCATACGGGTCAACTTGCCTGCTTAATTTGCTTTGGTTGCCTCGTACACTTTTGTTTCAGTTAAGACTACTCTTGGGTCATTCTGTACGTCTTGATTTCGAGACGTTGTTGCTTTGATTGTTTTCATCTTCGGCTTTGTTTGTGATCTTTATGGTCCTGCCATCCGTGAGTCATCAATAAAGATTTTCCGTTTTTCAGCTCAGTTCTATTTTTATATATTTCCCAAACAATATTATTCGTTGGAGCTAGCTAGCTAGGCTACGTACCCAAAATCAGCTCTACCGATTATTTTTTGATAATTGGTGCGTTATTATTATTACTATTATATATAATAAAAAAGTTAATCCTTTATAATTGGTTTGTCATCAGCTTTGATCTTTCACGTTTTTAACTTTATTTTATGTGCGGTGGAATGCCAGCTCACCTCATAATTAATGGCTCCTATAAATGATCTTGAAATGATTAAAGAGTGATGCTATAAATTAATGGCTCCTATAATTAGAATTATAGAGTGATGCTACCCTTATCTATCGGTCGACAGATGTGGTGTCCCTTCATTCTAGTCTACGCTGTGCTAGATGTCATTATGATAAATAAACATTTAGGGGTAGACTCGGTGCATAAATTTTATATATAAAAAAGGTACATACATATAAATGTTATAAATTCTAGATTGGAGTATATGGATGAAGTGTTGATCTCGAGCGGTAAATCCTGAATTTGATGCTGTTTTTCTGCGTACCTTTTTACGGTTGTTGTTTGTTCGAGTTGATCATTATCGATAGTGGCCGGATTGTGTAACGTAATAAAAATTAGGACAACACTCATCTTTTTGGTAGTCTAATTGTCTATAGTAGAGAGAACAATACTTGAAGAATGTTATATATATATTGAAAGCACGTCACCCTAAGGGGGAAGGGGCTATATATATAGATAAATGATACTTACAATTGTGGGTATGTAAATAATATACAATTATTTTGAAAAAAATGAATAAATATATGATCTATATGAAAAAAATTATTTTTTTAATAATAAATTTCGCTCTTTTTCAAAACGACTACAAGGTATTTACATTCTTCATGACTATACGTAATGTTACTCATATATAATATATAACCTCTTCAACTGTAACTTCCGAAAGGTCAACCATTAAAGCCCTTAAAATAAGCCACTTCATAACCCTTGGACATATGAGGGGAAGGAGTGCCCACAATGGGAGCCCCTCTATACGATGAGGCAATTTTTTTTTTTTAATTTTTTACATCTTTATAAATAGTTTTGTGCATATATAGAAATTTAATGTAGAAAATGCTCATATTTTATTTTTTTGGTTGACTATGCTAAATAAAGGAGATGGATCAAATTAGCAAGAAAAATTTCAGCTTCTCAAGATTCACACCCACCATTCTATGTCTCAATGACACATTTTAGTATATCATCTCACCACTCAAGAAATAATATTACCGAGTTAATAAGTGACCATCCAACTTCCAAACCCCTAGGAATTCTTATTAACACCATTGTATTCAACGAGTCTTTAATCAATTTAAATATAGATTTCGCCAATGTCGTATTAAAACTTGCAAAAATATCGCTTTGTGCAATAAATAAACTATGTGATATCTTATCAACCAATTAGCGATATATCTCATTTGTCGCTTACTCAATCTTTTCTTATTCTTCAATTCACTATAAGAGATAAAAGAAGTTTGTGAGAAATTATTTTTGTCTAGAAACTATATTGCTTGTGGTCTAAAACCTATCTTACATCATTGCGACCACAAGCAAGATTTTTGTTAGGCTTAATTAAGTCTTACATATTCATCCAGACTTTCTCACAGTTACAATGCATACATTCAAGCTGCTTGATATGAAATTACTCTCAATGAGTGCTCAAAAGTTCATATATTTGCAATGGCTTACTTTTCCTCGCGAGAGAAAAAGAAAACTTGAGCAAGATCAGAAAGTGGTGCATTCAAATTTTTATTTATTTTTAAATCATTGTCCCATTTAAGAATGTTCACAATACTCTTGCACATTTAGATTTTAATGCCCCACTAACTAGACATGTTGGCAAGTTTTAGAGAATATCTATTTATTTGTGAATTAATTTAAGTTGTTTTAAGATTACAATACTCAATTTCAAATAAGGGAGCAATTAATCTTTGCATTATAAAAAATGCACTACTAACATTATTACCCACAAGATTCTCAAAAACAAATTAGTGGTTTAGCTTTATGGGTTAGTTAATTCCTTCAATTTTTATGATAATTATAGTGTATGCATCATATACAAATCTACAATTTAACTTAAGGATTTTCAGTTTTTATAATAATGATGGTCTAAAGTTATCTGAAACTTATAAGAATTTTCGTTTGTTTTCAACTCTTGCTCGTGGAGGAGATTATTGTGCCAATTAAGTCACATATCCAATTGCTAGGCTTTATTTAATTACACACAAATCTAAAAGAATTGTGGCGTTAATCTAAATTAAAACAAAAATAATTAACATACATCTCAAAAATTGAAAACTCGCTAAGTTATGGGTTCGAGCTAAAATTTGTTTTAAAAACAGACCGAAGACAATTCGAGTCCAAAACCCTTTTTGCAGCCCACAAATCGAATGCCTTTAACACAAACACTGACCTACAGTTGTTCACCTCCCGTTATAATTACTATTCATGCAACGAAAGAAAAATATTTCAGGCCGCCGTCGGTTGCAATGAGGCAGCCATTGATGGAAGTTCTGCAGTTAGTGGCAGCAGAGTAGTGCTATGGTGGTGCTGCCCCCAAGTGGTGCAACGTGCAGCCCTCCACCATGGCAGCATCATGCAGGCGCCGCCTATGTGCAGCAACGCAACACCATGGGCCGAGCAGTGCCATGGGAGACGATTTAGCTGGTGCATGCAATGCCACGCGTAGCATAGCACCTAGTTGGTGCGCCAACGTTGCAGTGCTCGCTGCACTCTCTTGGGTGTGCACGGCAGCTGCAGTGCACTCAACTCCTTGTGCAGCACTACATGTGGTAGTGCTAGTTGCTTCAGCACGACGCACCACCCTGGTTTGAGAGAGGCAGCCATGTCTGGTCTTAGCACTGATTTCTGTAGTACGAAAAAAAAAAAAAAAAAAAAAAAAACAAGGGTAGCGGTGCATCGCCGAGAATGGAAGCAGAATACCAAATGGGGTGCGTATAATGCATCTTTAGCGCAAGACCAGTGTGCACAGTGTCATGGGCGGAGCAACACTTAGTAATTGTCGCACTTTAACAACGCAACAGCAAAGCACCTAGATGGTGCTCGCTGTGCCACCTATATCGCGCAACACAGGTCAGACGGGAGCAACAATTGGGTGTGTTCAGCAGCCTCAGGCGTGACCAACACCATGGTGCCGGTTGTACCATCTCGAGTTGATCCGCGCTACTTCACGGTAAGAAAATAAAAACGCCCTGGGCCTCACCACCGAGGTGCTCCCAGCATTCAGAGTCTCGGAGCACTAAGGTGAATGTAGTGCATCCGTGTGAAGTTGTTGTCCACCATGGCCCCACACTGAGGTGCACTAATGCTTCTTGGATGGCTGTGGTTACGGAGAGAGAAGATTCATGGCTTAAATTGAGAACAACCGACTCTCTCGTACCACGTAAGGATGTAAGACTCGTCTCAGCTCATCTAAATTTACGGGACTCTACGAATCTCAAAATCATATCATCTAATTATTATAATTTTTTAAAATTTTAATATAAAATATAATAAATAATTTAATTTTTTTAAATTTAAAAATAATATTAAAAAATAATATTTTATTCAACTTTTAACTTTTATTTCAACTTAACTCAATTTAGTATCCCAATGCAGCACATCAGTCTAGATTGTTAAAATCGACCTGATGGTCAAGATCGATAGTCTTATTAGTCAATTTTGGGGTTTAACTTTTAGATTGAATTCGATCGAGACCGACCGAATATATATATTTAAATATTATATATATAATTTATTATTTGATACTGTAAGTATATAAATTAATTATGTAATTTTCATCTAATAGATCATCATTGATTATATATACAATGAAATTATTTAATATTCATTAATAATATATAAAATGTTAAATAGATCACTCAATTTTCATTTTACTAATTTTATTTGTTTTTTTCATGAATTTTTCTTTCAGAAAAAGAAAAACGAGGTAAAAAATATTCATGAATAAAATTAGACCAATAGCTAACTGTACGGTTCAACAAAAATGATAGACTGAAATTTTTGGTCTGTGACCCCTCCAAATAGGACTGATCATTACTTGTTTGAGTTCATACTCGTCAGTAGTGGAATATGTTACTTCTGATCCGAACTGGATTAGAAAAAAAAAAAACATTATTGGCCATCAACTAACACACTCAATGGTCAGCAGTATGACATCCAATGCTCCAAGCAATCAAATTCCACAACCAAAGCTCTGCTCAACCTCCGGTTCATAGAAACGCACACCACACACTTGAGTTGGACAACTGGACCGGTCGACCACATCATGGTCTAAAGAAGCCCTCCCTCAACCTGATGCTTTCCTTTTCTCCTCTCACTCACATCCCTTTCTCCCATTCTAGAAACCCTCAAGAAAATCCTCCGAATGAACACCCTCTTATGCCATTACACCGCCACCCCTCAGCAGAGCCACCATCACCCTCATTTTTGCCCCTTTCTTGCCCCCCTAAGTTCCCTTTCCCCCCTCTCAAAACCGTCAGGAAGATCCTCCCAGCGAACACCCTCATTTTTCATCACTCCTCCCGTCCTCACCTTTCAGTTGGGCAGTGAGATAGATGAAGAACATGGCGAAAATGAGGGCTTTAATGAGGAGTAAGTAGATGGTCGTGGATTGGTGGAACTGCGAGGGTTTGTCCATCATTTTTCCACGCATTTGCCATGAAAGATAAATTCAAGGCCTTTCCAAAGAAATTTGAAGCTTTAACGGAAAAGTAAGACAATTTTTTTCCTCATGTTTTCGTTTTGTCGAAGAGGTGTGGGCTGAGAGTAGTGGAGATAATGAGGGAATGTGAATCAGAAACATGATTTTCTCTAGAAATCGTGGGATTTACAAGAAAGAGAGAGAGTATTCACATAAAAGAAGTTATCTTATTAACAATAAATTATATTTTGGTTTTTTTTTTTTTAAATGGTAGTGCGAACTTACCCACCGTAACATTCTCCTCAGGGAAAATGCGGGATTAGATGATTTGCGATGAAGTAGGGGAGGAGCATTTTATTGATTTTGTTAGTCGTGTTGGAGAAGCACATGGCATGTTGGAAGTAGGCAACCACCTGTAAAAGGGCTGGAGGTGATGACTGCAGGGGGAGGAAATCCAATTTGTATCCACAAATCAAAACGCATGTTTCATATTAAAAAATCATTGCCACGTAAGTTGGTGTGTGAGGGTTGAGAAATATGGGGAGGTTGTATAGAAGAACTTAAAGATATATTCAAGGCTTTTCCAAAAAATTTTGAAGCTTTAAAGGAAAAGTAAGACAATTTTTTTTCCTCTTGTGTTTGTTTTCTCGAAGAGGTGTGAGATGAGAGTAGTAGAGGTAATGAGGGAATGTGAAGCAGAAAACATGATTTTCTCCATAAATTGTGGGATTTACATGAGAGAGAGAGAGAGAGAGAGAGAGAGAGAGAGAGAGAGAGAGAGAGAGAGAGAGAGAGAGAGAGAGAGTATTCACATCAAAGAAGTTATCTTTTTAACAATAAATCATATTTTGTGCTTTTAAATAGAAGTGCAAACTCACCCATCATCGCATTACCCATCGAGGAAAATGTGGGATTAGATGATCTGCGATGAGGTGGGGGAGAAGTGTTTTATTGCTTTTGTTAGCCATGTTGGCGAAGCACACGGTGTGCCGAAAGTAGGCAACCACTTATAAATACCACAGTTTTTGGAGAAATCATGTTTTTTACTTCACATTCCCTCGTTACATCCACTACTCTCAGCCCATAGCTCTCAGGGATAACGAAAACAAAAGAAAAAAAATTGTCTTACTTTTCCATTGAAACTTCAAAATTTATTGGAAAAGCCTTAAATTTATCTTTCATGGCAAATGCGTGGAAAAAGGACGGACAAACCCTCACAGTACCACCCATCCAGGACCATCTACTTACTCCTTGTTGGAGCTCTCATTTTCGCCGTATTCTTCATCTATCTTACCGCCCAATTGAACGGTGAGGACGGGAGGAGTGACGAAAAATGAGGGTGTTCGCTAGGAGGATTTTCTTGAGGGTTTTGAGAGGGGGAAAGGGAACTGAGGGAGGGGAGAAATCGGTGAAAATGAGGGTGATGGTGGCTTGTTGAGGGGTGATGGCGTAACGGCATAAAGGGGTGTTCGTTGGGAGGATTTTTTCGAGGGTTTTGGGAGGGGGAAAAAGGGATATGAGGGAGGAGAGAAAGGGAAAATGTCGGGTTGAGGCAGAGGCTTTGTTAGACCGTGATATGGTCGATCGGTCTAATCAAAAGGTTGAGTAGAGTTTTTGTTAAAAAAATAGCCGCGTTCGATCAGTCTAATCAGGAAGTTGAGCAGAGTTTTTGTTAAAAAAATTGCCGCGTAGATTGGTTGCGTGGAGGTTAAGGAATATGAGAAATTGTATAAAGAAAAATTATATATACTATACTATCATCCTACTTGTATTTTACTAAGTAAAATATAATATATTTATTATTATTGAATGATATATATTATGTGTTTCTTTATTATTAAATAATAATAAATATATCACATCATATATAATATGATGTAATTGAGATTGCGTTAAGATGTATAACATTACTCTTTACGAAAGAACTCATCCCACAAACACATCATTACAACGTGATGGATCCCGGAAAAAAAGCGGATCAGAGTGTACAGAACAAGGGTTGGTGGGGGACGAGTGATGGCTTCACGCTAGCCTTTAGGTCAATATCTTACCAACTCCCAGTCGCTTTCTCTACACGACAGTAGAGTTTACTGCATTCTTTCTTTCTTTCTTTACTGGGGGCTGAATCATTATCCTTAAGGATCTGGATGAGTGGCTGGGTGGTCATGGTCAACAGAGTTGGCGTGGTAGGTAAGCGACGCAACCCCGCACTTAAACCCTTTTGGGTGTTTCTTCTTAAGCCGTGACAACCAAATCCGAATCCCTTGAAAACAAAACAAAGGGTCTTCCACTCCGGCGGCCACCTCATAATATCGTATTCCTCTTCCTTTTTACAGGTATTTCTTCTCCTCCTTTTCTTTAATTTTATTCTTCAATGCACGACCCGTTTTATTTTTTGTTTTGATTCTTTCTCTTCTTCTTGAAAATGAGAATCCCTGAACTTCTTAGCGGGGAAATATGCAAGGGAGAATTTGAAGTTAATCTGTTTCTTGTTCTGAGCCTTGGATGGGTCCTGCCTGTCGGAGAGGATGAGTGCGCAAGAAACCATTAATGGCGTGAAAATAAAACCATCCTTAATTTGCTTTCTCTAGATATGCTAATCAAGCCGTCTAGAAGTTTACAATCTATAAGATGACCGTAGGCAACTCTTGTAGGTCAAGGACAATATTGAATTGAAAGACAGATTTTTGCAAACATAACTACCAACAAATTTTTATTTTTGCTATAGTAAATATCATTTGATTATACGGATAAGAGATATTTTTTTTAAAATTAAATAAAATATTATTATAATATAATTTTTTAAATTTAATTTTTAATATAATTTTATAATAAAATAGACGGGGCGAGGTGAGATATAACTGGGTTTCCGCTATTATTTTTCAATAACTTTAAAAAATGTGTCTTGTTACGATTCCATTGTGAAATGTTGGGTCTTACCCTTTTCCACCAACAAATCCATCCATCTTACATTAGTGTTTTTCCCAATACTCGTGTAGCTGGGGGTTGGTCACTCACCTCCTGGGTCCCACGAGAACCGTCGTAGGTTAGCCAAAGCCAAAAAATGATCATCAATGTTAAGGAGTCCACGATGGTGCGGCCAAGCGGTGAGACCCCCCGGCACGCGCTGTGGAACGCGAACGTCGACCTGGTAGTGCCGCGCTTCCACACCCCGAGCGTCTACTTCTACATTCCAACTGCGGGCGCATCCAACTTCTTCGACGCAGGGGTGCTCAAGGAGGGGCTCAGCAAGGCCCTTGTCCCCTTCTACCCCATGGCCGGCCGACTCAGACGAGACGAAGATGGTAGGATCGAGATTGATTGTAATGCCGAGGGCGTGCTCTTCGTCGAGGCCGAAACTACCTCCGTCGTCGCTGATTTCGGCGATTTTGCGCCCACGTTGGAGCTTCGGCAGCTCATTCCAACGGTGGATTATTCCAAAGGGATTGAGTCTTATTCCCTCTTGGTCTTGCAGGTATGCAAGATTTTGTCTCTGTTGTGTGTTTTTTGTTACTTTTACTGCTGTCGGATACAATTTTGGCGCTCTATTATTCTGTTAATGGCGTGTGACGTGTACAACTGTTGATAATTTTGGGGATGCCTTTGATGCGAAAGTGCAGCAGTACAAACATTTCTGTTTCTTGCAATGCTACTCGTAAGTATATCAGGGGGGTATTAAGTGATTGTCATACCGACCATATTGCAAGTGATATTAGTCTTTACATAGGCTATGCGGGTAGTTTATTCTTTTCTTGTTTATTCAGAAAGAAAGATCGAGTTAATGTGGGGTTTAAGTCCATTGACAAGTACCGATGGGCTGTAAAAAGTGGGGGTGAGATGCTTGGAATTCTGGAAATAGAGGCTTGTGATTTGTGAAGAAGGCATGCCTTAGGAAGTCCAGAAAGTATCCATGGAAACACCTATATTTTCGCACAAGTTTCGACCATCTTGGTTTCCACATTCATGATGTAATTTTGTTGGGTAAAAAATAAAGCTGAAATCAGAGTTGTGGGGACATAATATAACCATGAGACGTCTTCCTGGCCAGCCAGCCTAAAAGGTGCAAACGCAAATATAATCCACCGCAAGTAGCTTGTCTTTACACTCTAAAAGGTGCAAATGCAAATAAAACACAATCTAAAGCTAGCTTTAGAAATAACCAGAAAAAAGAATTGTCTTGACCAGGAAAAAAAGTTAGATTGTGTCTGTATGTTTGGTAGTAATCATCGTGGAATATTCGGTTAACTTGAAACACATCATCCTTGCTTGCATGGATTCTTGAGTAGATTTGTTCTTGTTGATGTCTTTATTTCCAATCATTTGATGCTCAACTAGTTTTATGAAAACTATTTGATATCAAGAACAGGAATTGAAAATCGTTGAACCCACCACAAAAGATGCGTTTGTGAGAGGTATTGTTGTAACAGAAGGTTGGGAATTGTGTATAGTTGGACCCATTATGTTGACAACAGGGAAAGATTGTGGCGTTCTGGGTCTTCCTCTCTGTTGGGGAGAAGATGGATCTTGCTGGTGGTTTTGTTTTTGAGAAGAGGGGTGGGCGGATACTGTATAATATCACTTCAGAAACTGCCTTGCCTTGTCCTGCTTCATTCATTTCTGGGCAGAATGAATCTATAAGTAAGGATCTCTTAAGAAGAAACAGAGGGAAGTAAAAGCAGTCTTTTCACAATTTTGACAACTAAAATTCACTTGCATTGCAAATAACTCCTCTAGTCTGGTAGAAAGCTTTCAACTTAAATTTGTTTAGTTTATACCAGTTGTGAGCTGGATCTTACTGTGAAGTAGGGCATTGGTCACAATTTTTCGAATTATGTGTTTATGTCTCATTGGTTGAACATAGAAAAAAGTTAAGTTTTATGAAATATTTTAGATAAACCATTCTCTAATGACATTTAGGCCACTTGAAAAGCTTAAACCAAGTTTCACAAAAAGTATAGAACAGTCATGTCTTAACTCAACTGGCATGATCTGTTTTAGGAGTAATTGTTGAGAAGTTGAGCTTACCAACTCTATGCTTTGAATTTCTCTGTGTGCAGGTAACATATTTTAAGTGTGGTGGGGTCTCGCTTGGTGTTGGTATGCAGCACCATGCTGCGGATGGATTTTCTGGTCTCCACTTTGTGAACACATGGTCAGATATGGCTCGGGGTCTTGATCTTACTGTTCCACCATTCATTGACCGGACCCTACTCCGTGCCCGGGACCCTCCTCAACCTGTATTCCAGCACATCGAATACCAGCCTCCTCCTCCAATGAAATTGCCTGTTCAACCCACAAAACCAGGTTCCGATAGTGCATTGGTATCAATTTTCAAAATAACTCGGGACCAACTGAACAAGCTCAAAGCCAAGTCCAAGGAAGACGGCAACACAATCAACTACAGCTCATATGAGATGTTGTCAGGTCATGTGTGGAGATGCACGTGCAAGGCACGCGCACTTCCTGATGATCAAGAGACCAAATTGTACATTGCAACTGATGGTCGGTCCAGATTGAATCCCCCACTCCCTACTGGTTACTTTGGCAATGTGATATTCACTGCCACTCCAATGGCTTTAGCAGGCGATCTCCAATCTAAACCAACATGGTATGCTGCTAGCAGGATTCATGATGCATTGGCACGGATGGACAATGATTATTTGAGATCGGCCCTTGACTTTCTGGAGCTTCAGCCTGATCTATCTCGCCTTGTTCGTGGGGCTCATACTTTTAGATGCCCAAATCTTGGTATAACTAGCTGGAGCAGGCTGCCAATCCATGATGCTGATTTTGGGTGGGGTAGGCCGATATTCATGGGACCTGGTGGGATACCATACGAGGGGTTATCATTTATGTTACCAAGCCCAACTAATGATGGTAGCTTATCAGTAGCCATTGCACTGCAACCTGAACATATGAAAGCGTTTCAGGAGTTATTCTATCAAATTTGAGGGAATGGAACACATGAGGAACTCTTCCAAGCTGATTTCTGGCGTTCTTCGGGTATACCAAAATTTTTTCCTCAGGTGTTAAAAAAAAAAAAAAAAAAAAAAAACTTTTTCCATTCATAATTTGTGTCAGTGAGACTTATTAAGCTGAAATCTGATGTTTTTAAGCTGAAATGGTCTTTGACACAAATGCATTCTTATCACATATTGAATTTACAGGAAACGTAGTGTTCATATAATAAATTTAGACCACACAATGTTATTTGCGGCCTTGTGGAGATGTTGATGACAAAATAATATGGTTTTAGCACGCACAAGTAGGTGTTTCTGGCGAACCTTGTGAAGTTGGTTCAGTGACTGAAATTGTGTTGACTCCGATACACTGTCTTCGCTTATGTAAACGGAAAAAAAAAGTATGAGAGAGAGAGAGAGAGAGAGAGAGAGAGAGAGAGAGAGAGAGAGAGAGAGAGAGAGAGAGAGCTATTATTCATCTTACTAGTTTACAAGAAAACATTTGAAAATCACATGCCTAGTATAATCAACCAGCATCAATAGCTACAAGTGCAATAATGCTCACAGGGAGGCCAAAATCTGACTCGCCAAACACAACAGGAAAATCCTGTTTCAGATTATATTTTTTAAAGGGGGTTGTAATGAAAGAAGGGAAGAATTCATGGATATTTAGAGCAATCGGAAGGGAGAAACAAAAATAAACACGAAGCCTACTGTGGCTACAAAGATTGAGATGAAAAATGGGGGTGTTGGTGTTGCTAACAGTGATGCTGCATTTTTATTCTCGGGGTGAGGCCGATGAACAATATTAGCACCACCGTAGGCTCCCTTCCCTCTCTGCGACTTCCCCGAATCATATATTTCTTGCTTTCCGTTGTAAAGACCTACGGTTCCATTAACCGCATCAAGTATTGCCGTGGAAGAAAATAAGGTGGAATAAGTGTTAATGTCAACATTGACAACATGAAATGTACATTTGAATTGTTTGTACATCAAATAAGACAACGATTCTTACCATGAAGCACTACTTCTTGTTCTTTCCTGAGGCGTTTTGAGAGCTTTTGAGAGCCTTCATTTTCTAAGTCGAGAGAGTTTCTGAGAGCCGAGCTTGACAGAATTTGATGAGTGCACATGATCAACACCAGGCATGCAAAAGCTCTTGACTTCATTTTGCTTGAAGAATTTTTCTTTTCGTTGGTACTTTTTTTCTTTTTGGTGGGGGGCGGGTGGGTGGTTGCAGGATAGGGACAAAACTTACTCTGATGGTTTAGAGGAAGAGGGTACTATATAGTTAAGAGGACAAAGCAAGCTGCTCCCCTTAGCTTCCTCTTTAGAAATTTGTTTCTTCACTCTCTGTTTCAGTTTTCTCTTTCAAATTCTCTCGAATTACGTTACATCAAATTATGCTGGAATTTATATTGAGTTTTGACAAATTACTATAGAAACGAAAAAAGATGTGGCCAGCAACTTTGTGATGCAAAATCATCCTCCGATGACATGATTTCCTAATGCTGACTCCACATTAAAATAAAATGAAGTGAACTCACTGCTGCTTAAGTGGATTATGACATCCATGCATGAGTGACTCCACCCCCAAAATTATCAAAGGATGTTTTTAACATTTGAGGATAAGGTACATGAAACTAGTTGATGCATGATTCACATGAAACTCCGAAGACCATTCTCTCTCTTTTGTGTTTTGGTGTTGGTCCGTCGGAGGTGTGTGATATAAGGTTTTCATGAAGAATTTCTCTTAGATCAATTATTATAAAAAGAAATTTATTTGTGTTTTAATTCCTTTTTACAAGTGGTATAACTTTTTTATCGTTTACGTTAAAGACTTTTTCTCACACGCGCTTTGCTTTGACAACCGGCAAAGTATCTTAAAATCCTATACTTGATGGGTTTAAACATGAGTCCTTGTCAATCTAAAATTTTGCGCATTCTTGATTTGCAAGCAAAAAGAATACCATTACCGTCCATAGGAAAAATCAATGTGCTTTTGGTTGGTAATAGGAGCAGCAGAAGCTAGCGCTTGAATTTGCACGCTTTTGTGTTGATCACTACTGAAGGCCCAGTTACCCAAGAGTCCGTGGCCCAACTCAAGCATGAAATATGAAACAGGCCCCAATACACGTTGCAGGCTTGACTTTGAGATTTCACCCGTAGGCTTGTTGTGGAACCTGGCAGAATTTGGCAGAAACATCTATAATTTGCAGCCGACCTTTAACAAAATCCACGTGCACTTTCCCTCGGGAGTCGGAACAATCCACAACCCTCTGGTTTGTCCTTTTTTCTTCTTCTACCTTCTCTTTCCGTTCCACTCTGGAATTTTCTCCACGTCTCTCTCGACCCTTATATAAACCACTACCATCTGCCATACATCGTCAAATTCGAAACTTGCAAAAATACGTCTCAGTGAGCAAAGCATTCAAATACAAGCAAGCTCAAGAACCATAGTCTTGTTAAGCACTCTGCTTCTCGATCCCGTTTTCTTCAGGAACCAACCTGTTCAACTCATTCTCTTACTGAAAACTTCCCAATGGCATCCAAGAATGCAGGAAAGGCCATTGGCATTGACCTTGGCACGACTTACAGCTGTGTCGCCGTTTGGCAAAATGACCGCGTGGAGATCATAGCAAATGACCAAGGCAATAGAACAACTCCTTCCTACGTTGCTTTTACAGATACCGAGCGGCTCATTGGGGATGCAGCCAAGAACCAGGTCGCCATGAACCCGCAGAACACGGTCTTCGACGCCAAGCGCCTCATTGGTCGACGATTCTCCGACCCTACCGTCCAGAACGACATGAAGCACTGGCCTTTCAAGGTTGTCGCAGGACCCGGAGACAAGCCGATGATAGTGGTACAGCATAAAGGCGAAGAGAAGCAATTCGCCCCCGAAGAGATTTCTTCTATGGTGTTGATCAAGATGAGGGAGATTGCAGAGGCTTATCTGGGTCACGCAGTAAATAACGCCGTGATCACGGTCCCTGCCTACTTCAACGATTCGCAGAGGCAGGCCACCAAGGACGCTGGAGCCATTGCGGGACTCAATGTGATGAGGATTATCAATGAGCCAACTGCCGCGGCCATTGCTTATGGGCTTGACAAGAAGGGGTCGAGGTCCGGGGAAAAGAATGTGCTTATTTTCGATCTCGGTGGTGGGACATTCGATGTTTCACTTCTGTCAATCGAGGAAGGGATATTTGAGGTTAAGGCCACTGCTGGTGATACCCATCTTGGTGGTGAGGACTTTGATAACAGGCTAGTGAATCACTTTGCGGCAGAGTTCAAGAGGAAGCACAAGAAAGATATTAGTGGCAGTGCGAGAGCTTTGAGGCGGTTGAGGACGGCATGTGAGAGGGCGAAGAGGACTCTTTCTTCGACCTCTCAGACGACTATTGAGATTGATTCGCTCTATGAAGGCATTGATTTCTATGCTACAATTACAAGGGCGAGATTTGAAGAACTAAACATGGATCTATTTAGGAAGTGTATGGAACCAGTGGAGAAGTGTCTTCGAGACGCGAAGATCGACAAGAGTCAGGTTAACGAGATTGTTCTCGTTGGTGGGTCCACGAGGATTCCCAAAGTCCAGCTGCTGCTGCAGGACTTCTTCAATGGCAAGGAACTCTGCAAGAGCATAAACCCGGATGAGGCTGTAGCTTATGGGGCTGCTGTGCAAGCCGCAATTTTGAGCGGGGAAGGGAATGAGAAGGTCCAAGACTTACTCTTGCTTGACGTCACCCCTCTCAGCCTTGGTATCGAGACTGCTGGTGGTGTTATGACGGTCTTGATTCCTAGGAACACAACCATTCCCACCAAGAAGGAGCAAATTTTCTCGACTTATTCAGACAATCAGCCAGGAGTGCTGATCCAAGTGTATGAAGGTGAGAGGGCTAAAACCAAGGACAACAACCTTCTCGGGAAATTCGAGCTAACGGGCATTCCTCCCGCTCCAAGAGGAGTTCCTCAAATCAATGTGTGCTTCGACATTGATGCCAATGGTATACTAAATGTGTCCGCCGAGGACAAGACTGCCGGAGTAAAGAACAAGATTACCATCACCAACGACAAGGGAAGGTTGAGCAAGGAAGAGATTGAGAGACTGGTGCAAGAGGCAGAGAAGTACAAGGCAGAGGACGAGGAGGTGAAGAAGAAGGTGGAGGCTAGGAACTCGCTCGAGAATTACGCATACAACATGAGAAATACTGTGAAGGACGAGAAGTTTGCTGGGAAACTGAATCCAGAGGACAAGAAGAAGATCGAGAAGGCCATTGATGAGACGATTGAGTGGCTGGACGGGAACCAATTGGCTGAAGCCGACGAGTTTGAGGACAAGTTGAAAGAGTTGGAGGGTTTGTGCAATCCAATTGTCGCGAAGTTGTATCAGGGTGCTGGTGGGGACGGATCCATGGGTGGTGGCGCCGAGCATTCATCTGGTAGTTCTGGAGCCGGGCCTAAGATCGAAGAGGTTGACTAAGGCTTCGAAAGCGTCCCATCTATCGATTCCATTGTCTGTAATCTGGTTTCGTTACTTTGTTTTGGCTCTTCTCGAGTGGTTGGAGGAAATACAATTATGAAAAATAAAAGTAAAAACTGTACTTGTAGATGTAAAGTTGTAATATTTTCAGTAATACTCAATATATTATGATTTTCTTCTTTGAATTATTACTGCTTCAGTTTCTATTCTCTGGCTGTATTTTTACCATGAATATTTTCGCCGCTTTCACAAGTCCTTGAAACTATATTTAAGAAATATGATTTAAGATTTACTTGTTCAAAATTCTTGGAAGTTGTTCCAAAAACAGAGGCTGGGAAATTGGGAATGGGAAGGGGAGCAAGTTAAGTGCGCTGTTAATGTGATAATCTCCTTTCGATTTCTTTCTAGGGTTGCTGCCGCATCGCCATTGCCGTAGTTCCTCGTTCTTCTCTAGATCTGCAGTCACTGTGTAACACACCTCAAGTTGTTTGAAGAGAAATACATAGAAATTGCTCACGTCGAGGGGAGCACTTCTATTGAAGAATGGAAGAAGAAGACGAGAAAAATAAAATTTGCATTAACATGGATTCCAGAGCCCTTGGATCGTTCATAAAGAAGATGACCCTTATATGAGTCCAGGCTAACACAATTAATTCTATTAACCTTACGGATTCCAGAGCCCTTGGCTCGTTTATAAAGACGATGACCCTTATATGAGTCCAGGCTAACACAATCAAAGGCATATAAGAAAATAAAACTAAGGGCCTAAGTCCACTAGTTACATTATAGTCTAAATAACCTGCTAAATCACAGTAAAAGCAATTGTAAATAGAATTAAACTGGTCCAAAGTCCATGGCCCAAGCACTTCATACTGTGAGACACTGAAGGACCCGGCTGCCGCATAGTGGGCGACCTTTCGGTCATCTCTTTAGCCCCAGATTGGCAACATTAAACGACCTTTCGTCTCTTCGTACGGAGTAGCTCCACTTAGAACCGTCGTTCGACGCCAACCTGATCGGCGAGAGTAAAAATCACATCCCTACTATATTTTTTTTATGGCAAGATGCTTCTCAGTTTGATATCTAGTTTTAAGCTTATTATTTTTCTTGATGTACTAGTTGGTATTGGTTTTTGTTTCTTCTTTTCTCAAACGCTAACCCATTCCTCGTCTCTTACCCTTGTTCCTCTACTCCCGTCTTGCTGTCAGAAAGCATTCCACTTCTCGCTTCTCTGTTTGATACAATCATTTCGCACTCTACTAGTTGAGTGTGATGAGAATACAATCAAGTCTAGTTGTTCTGTTCTGGACCTGTTTGAAACAATGTTTACCAGAAGGCGGTTGTGTTATTGCTTGACTTGGTTGTTTACGATCTGTTTGATGCAGATCTGTTTTGAAGAAGCGTGGTATTCTGAATGAAGCATGCTCGATTGTTCTGAATACAATCAATACATAGTTTTTATCATCCTCGGTGGTTCATAAAATAGGGGAAAAAAATTTAAAAAATATTCAGTGAAAAAATTAGGTTGTAAAAGCAACTTTGCGATATATGTTGGACTACCATAGAAGCTTCAGGCATAGTAAGAGATTATATAGAGGGTGCAAATCTGAGCTAACATATCACCTTTCTTTATTTTGACACATTGATGACAATTCATTAGAGTTCATATATCGTGTTTTTAAAGGTTGTACACTATTATAATTTGTAATCCAAAGAGGTAAAAAAAAGAAGACAAAAGTTCCTTGATAGAGTGGCGTACAATCCATGTGGATCTTTCTCCTTATTTGGTGCTGTGTTTACGTTTCTACTCATTTTGTTTATATGCATATATTGCAATTTAATTTGTGCTAGTGGATACTCTCTGGGGGCTTTGAAGGTCAAGATATACTTCCTGAGTAGCAGGTGAATAGGTAAATAGCTGTTTGTTTGTTTTTACAAAGGTGGCGATCAACTCAAAGGCTTAGCCAGAATGGGTAAATTGCTTGTCTTGAGTTATTCTGATAAAACTATCCAGTGGCAAGTGGTGCTTACATTTTATCTCAGATGATTGGGGCAAAAATTTACTGGTTTTATGCCTGTTTCTTTTCCGTTGTACTTTATGTTCATGACATGGTGAAACCTAACTTTTGTAGTAAAGGATGTCCGAAACATACGACCCAGCCAATCCATATGTTCTTCACCATGCTTCTACTCAAAATCCACCCAGCCTTCATGATGATGAGAATGTGAATTGTGGACGATCCACCTCAAGACGCTCCTGGCACTGATGATGATGAGAATGAACTGAATGGTGTATCTCAATACCCACCCAGCACGGATGAGGATGACAATAAATTGGATTATGTGCTGCTCGTTGGTGGTTTGCATCTTGCTGTACACCCTGACAACGATGATCCAGTAGTTCTAGAGATTTTGAGCGCTCAGTGTGGAATGTCCACTAGCTCGGGCAAGTGCAGGAGCGCTGATGGTTGGGATGTCCAGGATAGAAATAACAGGGTGGCTAGGGCATCTGAAATGACTGATGGCAAAGGTAGCTAGGACCCGGACCAAGTTATATTTGGTGAAGGCTGAGAGTTATAGAGGCAAGGATTGCCACATGGCTAGATGCGTGAACATCCTCAATGAATTAGACGCATATATTTCTCATGAAAGATACGTTAAAGCCGTGCAAAGCTTCAAGGATGACTGGTGAGTCGTGGCTTTTCTTCACATACCAGATCATAGGAGGAAAAGCTGGCTTGACATCCTTTGGGAGGATTGCCCCATAGCTAAATGTGTCACCATCCTTAAGGTACTTTTCAGGAGGAAGATATGGGTTAAACTCATTAAGGCCATTCAAAGCTTCAAGGACAAGAGGCGGACTGAGGTGTTTTTCTCAACATGCCAGATAAGAGGGGATCCTGGTTGGACACGCTGTAGAGCGGTGTTTTTCTAATGGAACCATAATATTTGTTTGGGTGCAGTGTCGTTTATTTAACTCTATCTGTGTTGTAGTTGTGTCTAGAACAAAGCGCTCATGTTTTGAAACTGCTAACGTTGTTTTTGGCGAAAATAATATGGAATCAAATAATTTATTTTTAGTAAAAAGACAGCTGAATTTTAGGCTTAAAAACTAAAATATTCTTTGTAGTTTGGAATATTTTGCTCTTTATGTTTTCAGCTTTGATAATTTTAATAATTCCATTATCACACTTTTAAACATTTGTTATATTATCGAAAGTGTATGAATGAAAAAACAAGAATATTATATAGATAAAAGATAAGAGTAGCATGCTTGGAAATCAATGGAGTTTCTGAGCACTTACAGGGGAGAAGAAAGACAATAGCTTCCCACATCCAAAGGTGATATCGGAGTTTTTAGTTTTAACCGGTGTAGCCATTATAATGTCGCAATAGCAACAATCACATTCTTAACTGCTTAATCTTGGCTGATGCCTCCAGAATATTTTCTTTTCGGGTGCCTACTGACAGAGTTTCTTATGAACTGCTGCATATTGTTGTTAATTGTACCTTTTCTTCTATTCTTCAAAATTTGCTCTCCCAATTAATGGGATTCTGTGTTTGTAACTTAGAACCGAACATACCGATGATGATTTCTCCCCATTATCATTGACAATTGAGATAGTGGTGTCCATTCTGGTCTGGAAACCACTTTAGGTTCTGGCATGGAAAAAAGTAGTGCACTTGGAATATCTTCGATGACACGACGTGTTCATCACATTGTTTCGAGAAGATACTTGTTTTCTAATCGAATGTGTTTGACAATGTGATGGAGCTTTTTGCAAGTGTGATATTAATGATTACAAGTCAACAACCAATTTGAAAATATGCAGTGGTAAAGAATTGTGCTCTTTATAGTTACTTGATGAATTGTTTTTTCATTTTTCTTTCTAGATTTCATTCATTTTCATCGAATATCCTTTTATTTCCCATTTTATTTTAATTGACCATTCTACTTTCTCTTTTCCCCGTTCCGTTGGCGACTCTCAGGCCATGTACATCATCCCCCCCAACCCACAACTATAATTCCTCGATCATAGTATTGACTGATTAGGGTCTTGTCTCGAGGGAAATGGTGATGCTGCTGCCGCACTAGTCTTTCAGTTCTATGAAAATGCATGAAACTAGTCTGAAGGGGAAGATTAACAGTGGCCGTTGTTATTTGAAGGTGCTGAGCGCACTCAACCTGTAGAGCTATACTCTGGAAATGCCACTGCATCAATAACTTTGCTGGAGTTGGGGATATGAGTGTAGGGTTTTGTTAATGTTTGCCCTTTTATTAACCCAGCATTCAAACTAATTACTCCAAGTTTGAATACGCACTCCGTACCGTCATTTCCACGTGACGTGAAGTTAATAGCATCAACTAGTGGATTTCGTTAATGTCAAGCCTTCCATCAACCAAGCGTCCAAATTAAGTAGGGGGGAGTTATCATGTTCCCTCAATTTGTCCACTTGCTGTGTCTCTAGTGTAAATTATATATTTTTTAAAAATAAAAAATATTAATATATTAATAGTCATTTTTTTAATTAATAAGAAAAAAATTAAAAAAATAAAAATAAAAAATAAAATAAATACATAAACAGTCAAAATGAGAAGACATAATATCATTATTCAATTAAATAATTACTCCATGACCCAAGTTTGAGCCAATTAAAAAGATGAAAAAAAATACTGGAAGTTTGAATATGACTCCGTACTATCATTTCATTTCCCACACGAGATCAACATCAACTAGGCGCCATTTGTTTTTTTAATAGGAAAAAAAGTACACCGTTAAAACCTTTTTGCTGACATTTTGATAAACTACAAAGGACCTTTGAGAGCAAAGTAAATTCACTTTCACAACATGCTTAAAAAGTTCGATATTTTTTATATTTACTTTGGTAATTGCATCCATAAAGATGTTATAGACAGTGGATACCGTAATCATTTCGTGCCCGATTAATCATCCGATCTATGCCTAACCATTTTCATCATCATCATCATCATCTTAACTGTAATGTTTATCATGTCTACTGTTATGGGGGCTTTGCTGCTCCAATATCGAGAGTGAATTGGTGGTTGCATCATACACCACTTCCAGAATTGGAGGTTGCATCAAATACCACTACCAGAATTGGAGGATGAATCATATACCACTACGAATACAACTCAACTATCTACTTTATCCATGCCTTACAATGTTATTGTATTTACTAACCATAGAAAGTCTCTGAATTTGTAGTTGTTATAATCCATAAGTAGCATGATTTATTAGGGAAATTGTTAATAGTATTATCACTCAAGTAGAAGACTGCCATAACAGTTTCAGTTATAATTACAAAATCCTTATTTTCCTTTTTCTTTTGTTAATAGATAATTCCTAATTAGATAATTATCAAGAACATAATATGTTTCAGACTGCACTGACTAAAGGTGGTCATTGTGATGGATTGCATGATTGCCAAATTCTTATAGCATTTGTAGAAACATGTCTCTTGTGGGTTTGTGGCATCCACAGCATTGACATATCAACCACATTAAAGCCTAATGTGGGAGGTACTTTGCTGCAATTGCATGAGGAGGTTCCTTTGTTTTGTCATCTCTATTTCTTTTGATCTTGAAGACAAATAAAATAGATTGGATTTGATAAATATGTTTTGCAGTTTTCATGGACAAATTATTGACTTTTTCTAATTGCCTAGAAGAATGTGCTCGGTCCTAAATGTGGAAGTCAAACTTTTTGAAAGATTATTGTAGAAACTGAAGATTAGATCAGAAAAGTAAATTACACTTTGATGCATGTACAATTGTGAGAGTAACTGTTAGTCATCGCCTAGAGTGGAAGATGAAATTCCAAGGGAAGAGGTGAAGGTTGCTGTAGTGTCTCCCGTAAGGTATCTCTTGAGCCGATCCAAATCATCGGCTGCATCGAGCATTGTAGGCCTAGTAGAAGGAGACTCCTGTGTGCAAAGGATACCCAACTCAAGTAACTCTCCAATTGCAACTTCCCACATTTTCTTCACTTCGTGGGATTGATCTTTTGATGCTCTCAACAAAGAAGTATCTATCACTCTTTCCCCCCTTCCATGGAAGTGACTCTTCACCCATTGGTGCAAACTTAGCCCACCAACAAATATGTCATCCGTCGGTCTTCTTCTGGTCACCATCTCAAGCACCAAAATGCCAAAACTGTAAACATCTCCTTTTGTGGATGTAGTTGACCCAAACCCGTACTCTGCATCAGAATATTTTGAGTTGTGATGAAGGTTTTTGTTCTCAACTTATTAAAAAATGCACAAAATGTAGAAAAGTGTACCACAAACTTTTGTGCAGATTAATTCCCATCAAATTCCAAAAGAAATGTGAAAGGGAGCTGCATTTTGCAAGGCCTCCAAAAAAAGCACCCATTTATCAATTCCCATCAAATTCCAATTCAAAGAAATTCCTCATCTTTCATTTAGTTTTTCATTTTTCTAGATGAAATGGCAAAGAGAAATCTGTACCTGGTGCAATGTATCCAATAGATCCACACAACAAGTTTGCAGTAGAATTTCCCATTTCAACAGCTCCACCATTTCCCCCTCCAGCCGTCATGACTAACTTTGCGATCCCAAAATCAGAGACTAGAGCTGTCATGTCATCATTGAGAAGAACATTACTTGGTTTCAGATCACAGTGTATGACTCTGATAGGAGAGTGATGATGCAGATAGGCCATCCCTTCAGCTATATCACTACAAATGTTCACTCTCTGAAGAAGGCTCAAATCTGAAGAACCTGAACCCAAACCTGTGTTCGAGTGCGGGTAAAGACGACTATCCAAGCTGCCATTTGCCATGTAAGGAAGAACAAGAGCCTTAAAATCAGGTAGACTGCATGCTGTTATAATCCTAATCAGGTTCCTATGGCGGATCCTCTTTAAGACTTGGCACTCTCTATTAAAGCTCTTCGTTGAGTTTCCAGATTGCAAGTGTAACACCTTGACTGCAATCTCAGTTCCGTCTGGAAGAACTCCCCTATAGACACGTCCAAAGCTACCTGACCCGACTAGTCTCTGATCCTCGAATCCTTCGGTTGCATCTGATAGTTCTTTATAGGTAACTCTTGGAAAATTGTGGATCAATTCTGGTGTACTTGGTTTTCTAACATTTTGAGTCTTCCGAGAGTGAATAATGGCTCTAATGCGTCGGACTCCAATCACACAACATATTGTGGATAAGAATACTGATATAAATATCACGATGACAAAAATAACCAAGAACACAGTTGAATGAAACAAAGGTCCGCTTACATTGCAAATTGAAATTCCAGCAAGTCTACTCGTAACATTTCTGCAGAGTCGGTGATTCTCCAAGAGCGACATCATTGTTATTGAATCGAAGATGCCGCCAGTTGGGATTGTTCCTTTAAAGTTGTTGAAGGAAAGATTTAGATAGACGAGTGAGGAAATTTTACTGAGGCTTATTGGAATCTTCCCAGATAAGTGATTTCCAGAAACGTCAAAGGATTCGAGGTATCTAAGCTCCCCTAAGGATTCTGGAAGCTGCCCTTCAAGAAAATTGTTTGAGAAATTTATCTTTGTCAATGCAATGCAACTTGAAATCTGAGGGAAGATATTTCCGGTAAATTTATTGGAAGAAAGATCCATCTCTTGCACATTTTGTTGCTTGCTAAGTTCGATTGGCAAAGGCCCTTTGAGATTATTATGTGAAAGGTTCATAAAAATTCTGATATCACGTAGACCTGCCAGCTTAGGAGGGATGCTCCCTGTCAATCTGTTATGCGATAAATCAAGCTTGTACAAGCCTGTGCACTGTCCCAAAGTTGGAGGTATAGTACCTGAGAGAAGGTTGTTGTTCAAAAATAGATAAGATAATAGAATTAAATCTCCCAAACTTGTAGGGATTTCACCAGAGAATTTGTTGTGCGACAAGTCTAGCAAACCAAGGTGAGCAACCCTGCCTAGTGCTGAAGGAATTACACCAGTGAACATGTTTTGCGATAACCCAAGCTGCTCCAAGCTTGACAACTGATCGATCTCTTTTGCTATAGTTCCATTTAGAAGATTGGATGTCATGTCCAGGAATATAAGACTCGAAAGATTTCCTATATCTGGAGGAATTGATCCAAATATTTGGTTTTCTTGTATTGAAAGAGATTCTAGTTTTACACCAAGACTGCCAATGGAGCTTGGCAATTGCCCCCCAAGGTCCATACCATCAAGTTCAACCTCCTCTATAAGAGTGCAGTTTCCAAGTGCATTGAAAAATGGAGCAAGATTGGTGTTTCCATCATGACTTATCATATCATTATATGATAAATGAAGATACTTGAGGGCAGGCAGTTTACTCACAATCTCTGAAGGTAGATCACCAGAAATGTTATTATACTCCACATCTATGTTGAACACATCTTTGCAATTGATTAAAGAGGGAGGAAGTTGTCCAGTAAATTGGTTATTGTACAAATTGAGGCTCCACAATTGTGAACAATTTCCAATATTTTCTGGAATTATGCCTGACAATGAGTTTCCGGACAAATCTATGTGATGCAAAAGAGAGCAGTTGGAGAAGAGGAAAGGCGGGAGCGTACCACTTACATTGTTTGACATGATATGAAGCAGCGTGAGTCTAGAAAGATGGCCTAAGGAGTCTGGGATTGAACCATGCAGATTGTTCCCCACAAGTCGAAGATAGCGGAGACGTCTAAGAGAGGAAAATTCAGGTGGAATGTTGCCGAAAAGACGATTGCCATTGATAATTAATTTACAAAGGCCAGTAAGATTGGAAATAACGGGTGAAAGCAGCCCCACAAGGTGAGTGTCTATCAGGATGAGCTCTGATACACGATGATTGTGTTTGTCACATGTTACGCATGTGAAATTGCACACCTCATTAGTCTCGTTCCAGTTTGTAAGAGTGGAATTTGGATCGAGTGTTATGGTCTTTTTGAATGCCAACAATGCTGCCTTGTCAGAACTCAGAGAGAGGTGAGGAGGGTTGTGATGTCCTCCTACATCTGTAATACCAAAAGTTAGAGCCAACTGTTGTAGTAGGAGGAGAGACAAGGCTTTTATGAAGATGGACATGTTGGAAGCTGCTGATAATCTTACTTTGAAGAATGTCTCCTCTCTTATTCTTGGCTTCACATTGCTTCATATCAAAACATACTAAAATGACAAATACCAAGAGAGTTGGGAATTAGAGTGAGCAGAAGTGTGGTTCTGGGAATGAGAAGGAGGTTCTAGCGAAGGTGGAAATAGACCCTTTGGCAAGAAACATTCAATGGAGGCAATGATTTGTAAAGAGCACTAGTAAGAATATTCCTATCCATTTCACGATGGTTGCAACTATGATGAGTGGACTTTTAGCTCAACCAAAATGGAACACCCACTGAGATGACACTACAAGAATTTATGCAAAAGATTGAGTGGATGGCATTCTTCTATCAATGGGAGGGTGGCCGCATTCCAAAGCTTAGATACGAGATCTTGTCCTTACAAATGAAAGATTTTTTTTTTTTTCCGTATTTTAGAACATAGAGAAATGGATCCAAGAAATAAGGTTTAAAATATGAATAATTGATACTTTTCAAATAACATTAAATGCTTAATAAATGTTGTAGTGTTTATTTCTCCCCATGAATTTTAGATCCGACATCACTTATACAATGGTGCACCAACATTGACACGGATGCCGTAGACATAAGAGAGCGTTCACCCTCACACAGACAGTGCTCTATTTGAAACTGCGACATGTGTGATGTGTCTTAAGGTCACCTAGTTTGGTTGGTCTTCTACTTCTAGACTGGGGAATACTATTACTACTTCGAGGACAAAAAGAGATCAGGTGGAGTAGATGGAGTTGACATTCAAGGTATAATTTGGATGGCCCTTTTGCTTTTTGGGTATTCATTAGATTGGAA
Organism: Carya illinoinensis; assembly: GCF_018687715.1. Taxonomy (NCBI): domain Eukaryota; kingdom Viridiplantae; phylum Streptophyta; class Magnoliopsida; order Fagales; family Juglandaceae; genus Carya; species Carya illinoinensis. The sequence continues at coordinate 53,161,442 of NC_056752.1, forward strand.
AAAATAAACAATATCTGTAAAATTCAGTTGGATTCTTCTGGATCACCAAAAATTTTCTCAAACTACTAAAAAAGACAAAGCAACTAGCTTGATGGCTTTTCGTAACTCGTATCTTTATATGACCATCATTTTGTGCAATTTAGATAATATTTTTATTACTTTTATTGAGAATCTTCTTCATATGAAACGAATCTGAATAGTACTGTATAATTGAAAGGATAGAAAAATTTTAAAAAAATAAAATAAAAGGAATGTCGCAAGAGTTTATATATATATTTTCTTATTACAAACAATTCATTTGAAATGAAATTAAACTCATTTATCCAAACTTATCAAATCAATTGCTTTTCTTTGGTAACTAAGTTTGTGGGCCTATTGGCCTCCAAAATGAAAATTAGCTTAATAAGCATTTTCTGATGATTCAATGGAGGTTAATTTTGACCATGTTAAAACTTAAATCGATGGTTTGAGGAAAGAATTTTCCATTCCATAAAAATTCAAGATGTCGAACCAAGATGATCAGGTTAAGGAGTTAAGAAATTGAACTCAGCCTTGCACTCAAAATTTAAGAAAACATGCTCGATCGATTTCACGAATGAAAAGTCTTGTTACAAGCAGATTGCATACACACCCGCGCACCAATGCTGACATGTCAAATGAAACAGCGCGTTTCATTTCATTTTTCTAGTTGTAGCTCATCATCTGGAGGGAAGCGAATATCACCTTGCGTCTAGAGCAGAAAATGAAAACTCACTTGTGCCTTCACCGAAATCTTTTGTTTTCACCGAAATCTCCTACCACTCAAAATCATCGCCATCGACGGCTCCTCCCCCATGTGAAATCTCTAACCCCTCCCCCCATCTAAGGACGGAAGTGCAGTAGATAAAGATGACATCTTTCTTTTAGGTGCGATTCTCTTGCTGAGACTACTACACAGTGTAAGAAGACTGTTTCAAACTCTAATGACAGAAAATGGAGCTCAATTGAGACTATTTTCCAGGAAGATATGAAAATGAGAATCGAAAATAGGGAGAGTGAGAGTGGAGTTGACAAGCAGAGATGAAAATAGTAGAGGAGATCTATCGCGGAGAAGTAGATGCCGCGGACGAGAAAGATGAAAATGGCAGAGCGAGGTGGTCTTCTTGGTTTGAATCTCGTTTCCCTCTTTTTCTGTCTTTTTTTATTTTTTATTTTAAATAAGCAGTAGCTTGCCATGTAAGCAATGGTAAGCAAATTTGTCCGCCATCTGCTTGCCTGTAGAAGAACTCTCTGACGAAAACCAACCAAGAAGGAAACAGGTTGAAGTGCTCAAAAAGCCAAGAGAACAAAGAACATATTACAGCCTTTTGAAAACATCACGACTCGGTCATGGGCTTGGGCCCAACTGACTCAAACTTTCAACAACAGCGAACATCTTACATTCTTAAACCCATCCCCCGGCCCAAGTAGTAGTTGTTATTACTCGATTTCACAATACTAAATCCAAAATTATAATTGATTGCTATTGTTACTACAGTCCTTGTATTATTAAATTAACACGCGTGGAAGAAAACTCTAGAGAATTAGACAAAGAAATACTATCAAAGTGGTACATGTGAAACACAAATATAGAGACTTAAAAGAAATAAATATTTAATCTAGCATGTCTTTAATTGTCTCCTCTCACAAATCAGGATCTTCTCTATCTCTACTTGTTCTTTGACCAACCCCAATGGGCACGTGTAATCGCATTATCTATCTCACAATGCCTATGTTCATACTAGTCATGTAAACTTATACAGAAGACCAGATAAGTCCTGTATGGTTTAAGACCCACATGTTAGATTGAATATTTAGGAATAGTCTGACCGTGAGGATATGTGTAATGCAAAGGATTCAATTGTATTGCGTTTTTAAAAATTAAAGTTGCGTTTATATATTGAGATGAATTGAATTAAATTTTGGATAATAATATTTTTAAAATGAATTTAAGTTTTTAAAATTGTGATGAGTTTAAATTTTTTATAAAAAATTAAAAAATAATAAATTTCATTAATAATTAATTTAAAATAAATTGAGATGAATTTAAAACTAAACAACAAGACTCCGTACCTTCTATAAGGAATACGGCCCGAACAGCCGGGCCTAAAGCCCAACCAGCAACACCCAAAACGCCCGATTGATAACTATATATTTTGAATTTGAAATTCATTGCAGCCACCCACCATAGGCCCAACATTTCATAAACTACCAGGTTTTTGTCGCTTACATCTCTGTATTTGTACCTGTTGCCGATGGTTGACTCAAAACTTCAGCAGCAGCGAACATCTTCCTGCTCCTTATAAAATTTATATTCCCTAATTACATCACCGTAATTTTTTTGTGAGTGCAGAAAGGTATAGACAATATCAATAAATAATTGTAATAATTGCAAGTGATGTGTAAAATATAATTGTAGCATCATTTATTACTAGGTAAGAACAACGTGCAATGCACATTTATCTAGTTTAATGAAATAATTATTTTAAAAAAGTTGAAGCTACTTTTTAGATATAGTTTTCAATGATAAACCAGTTCTTTCAAATCCAGTTGCATTAAAAAAATTTAACAAAAAATGCTAAGATAGTAAAAATAAACTTTTTTATTGATGAGATTAAAAAAAGATTTAGTTTGTTCGACGCATGTTCATACCATGAATATACAACTCTTAATTACCATGTATAAAAAACACTTAGATCTATCTGAAAATTATTTTCCATTATTCAAATTATAGCGCCCAACAACACTAATTCAAAACGTTATGCTTTATTATAATCGTACTTGTCTGTATTGACCAACAGAGATCTCAAACCAAAGCTACGACCTCTAGTATCAGCTTGAGTGTATGCAGTCACTCGTGGAGAGACAGACACTGATGCCCCAAGAACATATAGAGCAAATGTCATTCCTGGTATATTTCTAAGACTACTATATTGTTAAGCTTAGTTAAGATTGATTGGATATGCATGATTAACTGCATATTTATATGGATCAATATTTATGTTCATAATAAGGATATGAAACTAACTGGTACCATCTTTCTTTCTAGGAATGGTAATCTTCTCTGAGGTGGAGGCAAACGATTTTGGAGTTTTGAATTCAACACATATCATCATTGCTAGACAATCAATGCATCCATGTTGTGCTTTGGAAACTGAGGGGAGAAAATACTTACAGCCATTACATGCATAGAGATAAGAGTAACCAGTAGAAAAATATGGAAAAAAAAAAAAAGTAATCAGGCATGTAGTTTCATCCCCATTCAATGAAGGCCATAGGAGCATGGTTTCTAGCGTCTTCCTAATTTTGAACACGAAATGATGGGTAACTGAATCTCTACCTCTGATCTACAATGCAGAAGAAACCTTTACATTAGCTGTGGCATAGTTATTATTGATGACAATTTGGATCAAAGTAATCAAGAAAAGCAGTACTTCATGATCACATTAAAATATATTGATATCATAAAATTATTACCATAAGGGAAGTGCAAATTGAAAACAAACAAGCTTTTATCTTCAGTATATCCTAAGAAGCTATTGCATACTCTAACTCGGTGCAAAGAATTGGAAATAGAACCTAATAAATCAAAAGGTAGAGTTAAAAAGTATTTGAACATGAAAATGAGAAGATACGCAATTAAAACCACAAGCAGAAATGAGAAACCAATAATTGCTTCCAGAAAGTAAAACCAACACCAATTACATCAATTCAGAAAGTTTTTTAAAAAAGAAAAAAGAAAAAAAAACATAATCAAATAATCAAACAGTTTCAAGCATAAGCCAAATAAGATGCACTAATAACAAGGTTGGGCACAGTTGTTGATACTTGGGGGTGAATGTGACCACAAAGCTCAGCAGCAGGTTTTCATACATTGTCAAATTCAAACTTATGAAATGCCCTAAAATAAAGAATAGAAGAAATAAGTACATCTCATTCAGTATACTGAAATAACTGAGGTTATTCATGTGAATCAACTTGTTTAGAAGGAGAGCAGCAGCATTGTCATGATTGTTGATATCTTGATCCCCTGAAATTTTTCCAAATAACAAGCAAAGATTTTACAAGTGAACTGTAACTAAAAAATTTGTAAAATGAGAAATTTCAGTTGGGATTTAGAGAACATTCATGGGGGAGATGAATGAAATTATTAGATCTAAAATACTATATCTTAAATATAATTAGTATTTCAGATTCATATTACGATTTTGTAAGAAAGTGTGCATTATTAAAGGAGAAATAAAATGGAACACATAGAAGATCTAACAGAAGATAGAATATTTGTAAAGTATTATTTTATTATCTCGAAACAAAATTACAGAAATTTGAGGCTCTTCGCCTCATTGCTTAAACGCTCTTACTCTTCAAAAATTTGCATGCCTCTCCTATCTAAAGGAGTAGGCAATCGAAAAGAATATTTAAGCAAGAATTTTAAATTTCTGTTCTCTTGCTTTAGTGCTTCTATTTTCATGTGGACTTTAGAAAAAGCCGCTGAAAGATAGAAATATTCTCGTTGAGTTTGTTAACCCCACCAGTCTTGGATTGTAGTCGCTGAGAAAATGCGATAATGGTTGATGAGTATCGGGTACCGAGACTCCTAAGTTCGTAGATAATTTCATCATCTGACTTATTAGTCAGATCATTATTGTATTGCATTATAGCACCTACGGTAGAAGCAGAAACAACTGGTGAACGAAGTGCAGAATACGTCATATATTGGTTATGAGAATATTGCTAAGCCATTGTAGAGTGAGAATGCAGAAAGAGATTGCAGAGTAAGAATGCAGACTAAATTTAGAAAAGTGAATAAGATGAGATGCGAAAGAAGATGAGCTGAATAATTCTTTTATATAGAAAATTATGACAAAGTATCTCTTTATTGCTTCATAACATCTTTCGTGAAGCATTTCTCTACAAGAGACAAGAGATGTAGCATCATAGTTCTGCGGCGCCTGACAACTACAGAAGAGCGATGTAGTATCATAGCTGCGGTGCCTGACAGCTACAGAAAAGCAATGTAGTATCATAGCTACGGCGCTTGACAGCTACAGAAGAGCGATATAGTATCATAGCTGCGACACCTGACAGCTACAGAAGACCTGTAAAAATCTTACGGATTAGAGTTATCTGGTCTAAAACAGAGGGTCACCATTTTTGTTGAGAGAGAGAGAGAGAGAGAGAGAGAGAGAGAGAGAGAGAGAGAAGTTAACGGCTTAATTTTGATGAATTCTTTACTAAGTATGTTATTTAGAAGAACACTTAAAATATATCATTTATGTTTTTCTAAGGCAATTGAGAGTTTACCACTGAAACAGAAGATGTTAGACATGGGTACAGCTGAAAAAATCCTGGGAGGTTGAATCCGTACCGTTTTCCATCAGAAAACCCTCCAAACAGAGCAAAAAAGAGAAAACCAAAGAAGACAACGACCAAAATCTCTTCGTACATAGCTTTAGGGCTGGAGTTCATGAGAGAAACAGAACTACCAGAACATGAAAATTCTATGAGATAGGGCAAAAAAAAGTAGAGAAAATAAGTGAGAGGAAAGAGAAGGTGAGGAGCGAAATGATAGGAGTTGGGGTGGGTCAATGGAGAACACTTTTCGTGAGAGGAATGTGGGAGGTTTGTGTACGTGACAATACACACAAGGAAAACTCACATGCCATGTATTTGTGCTGAGAAGTACATTCTCTCCCACCAAATGAAAACCAGGCGTCCTTAAAGCGGTTTTTAGTTTTGCTTTTTGGTGAATTACGACTTGTTTGGATGCTCGACTAAGTCTGTCTTCGACCCGTTAGATCTCTAGATTAACTACTCTACTCGCAACACCATTAACATGATATAATATCATATTTAATACATTACGCTAACTGTTCATTATATTTTCTTAAATTGTCTATCTTTATTTTTTAAAACCAACAAATAGAATAATACTTAGCTGTATTATTTTTAGAACAGGTAGACCAGTTAATTAAACTCACTGTAGGAATTTAGAAACTCATACATATATACATCACAGCTGGATGTTGCTAGGTAGCTAGCATGTTGAAAACTTGAAAATTAATTAATTAATTAATGGTGGCAGAGGATGATTAGGAGTGATGTAATAGTAGTAGTGGATTAAGATCAATGATTATCTTCGCTTAGGTGAATTAGCTTTTGACCTTTATAGACCATATCTATCAGTTCCCTTTTTAAAAAACTATTAATTAATAATAATAATGGATGATCAGGTAGCCCAATTTGTAGACTTTTTCCTTTTCTGCTTAATTTTGTTTTTCCTAGAAACTTTTTACCCTACTGCATGTACTATTATATTGAATAATTGTCTAATTAGAGTGAGTGGTATGATCTCATATTATAAGAAAAATGATCATTTATAACATATTATATATGATGAAAATGATTATTTATAATCAAAACTCATTTTAGTAAAAAAAATTATTTTCGTAAAAAATAACTAACTATAACTAAATAATATTTTTTTTAGTGTAATATAATTGTGTTAATAATAAATTGAAAAAGCTGACGAGAGTTGGGAGGGTTTTAATGATTAAGACAAACATATATTTTTAAATAAAATCAAAGCTTATGATCTCTAATGGAAAATAAGTCATGAAATTACGTACTCCGGCCATAACAAAAGCAAGCAAAAGATCTTTTAGCGTTCAAGTTTTGAATTCATGTGATATTGGAGACAATATTTCACCAATGTTGAGTTATCATGTTATAATCTAAAACCAGATACTAAATAAAATGTTACACTACGAAAACAAATGCTAAGAAATTATTTTTGTGCAAAAAAACATTTTAAGAATACCTCCTTTGCACTAAACGTATGAAGTGTTTGGCGTGCCGGGTGGTACAAAAGGTCGCTCCATATCCACGAGCGCAACAACCATTTTCTTTGCTTCATTCTTAAACCCATCAAAAATAAAAGGCTATAAAAAAACCACAAAAGTAACAAATCTTAAATGGATCAAACAAAATAATAACTCTTAGAATAAAACAAATGTATTAAAACAAATCAATATAATGAGAAAAGTAATTATTTACATGACAATGATATAATATCATTAATTTATCTGAATTGTAAATGCACTTATATGAACATATAAAAATTGAATAATATTTTTTCAAATGTAATAAAAAAGATGTCACATAATTTTCAATCTGACCTTTTCCACGAATGTTTTAATCTTTGTTATGAAGATAAAAAGTTAATAAAAATATTAATAAAAGTCAAAATCTTTTTGACACGAATCTCAAAATGCTAGATAGATAGTGTATAATTAATTAAAAATACTTAATTACATTAATATAATTTGTACGTGTTGATCAATTAATAATTCGTGCAAGCAAAAATGGTACTCGCACACATATATGGCCTTTCGAATATATCCCATCTTCAATTACCAAACAAGCAAGTAGACGAAGTTAAGCATTATCATATCTATGTTATTTATCAAAATGACAAGGCAGATACCTCTGGCGAAACAAACAGTTCACAACTCTTGTCTAAAATAAATACAAACAAAAGAATTTAGATGTCATTGCAGTTAATTTTGACAAGAGGAAGAGCAAGGGGTAGAGAGAGACAGAGAGAGGGCAAGGACAGGACAAAGAGATTTTCAAGCAGTGCACATGGGGGATTCAAAGTTCCAAATGAATGCCGCAGCAACCTATGGGTGCAAATTCTACGAAATCAGACCTACAGAAACAAACAAGCAGAGAAACAAACAGACAAAAATACATTTAAATGAAAAAATATGAGAAATGAAAAAAAAAATAGTTCGATTTTGATTTCAGAGGAACTACTGCCTGGTCTTATCTAACACTATAAAAAAATATTTTAATCTATATATAATAACATCTAGAAATAATTAATGTATATGTGATCTCTTATTTGTTAAAATATTTGTATTTTTTAGAAAGTTATCACCAACTCTTGCACTCATGTCTAAAATAAATACAAACAAAAGAATCTATTTTAAGAAAAGTGTCCATCACGGGTCTTAAAATAGTTAATATGCTAATGATTTCATTTGATTTTAATAACATTTTCCTAAGATAAGATAGAATGAAATATAAGTATCTTTTTATTCAAACCAGCCTTAGTTAGTTAGTTTCTCAAACTAGCACTTTTTTTAATAAGGAAAAACATTTGACCATCAAACAATGAAACGTGTTACTTTAACCCCTCATTAAAACTTGACCTTAAATGGATGAAAAAACATTTAACATGACAATATCTTAATGATTTAATTAAAAATATCAAATCCCTACAATTCATGCCTAAAACTATAAAGAGAACATTAAGATATTAATTAAGAAATTTGGTGAAAAATATGCTAAGCAGTGTTTTCCTATACTAAATCCACTTTGTTTTTGCTTTTTGTTTTGTTTTGCTTTTTTTTTTGTTTATTTTAAACAATTCTGGTTTATTGCGCAGAAATAAAAATCCTGATTCTTCAAACATAAGGCGACAAAAAAAACAAAAAAAAAGGAGGGGCAAGAAAATAAAAGAGAAGATTCTTTACTTTTAAGATATAACTGTTCACTCCACCGTCCACAGTTGGATGGTCCTCTACCTTCCGGGTATGTATATCCGTATCAAATTTTCAAGCTGGTCGTTCACAATTCCAATCATTCACTGCCCCACAGTCACTGAGAGCCTTCTCAACGCAGCCGTCAAGCTCCTTCCCCCTTCCACGGAGAGAGAGAGAGAGAGAGAGAGAGAGAAAGAGGGGGGGGGGGGGGGGGGAGGGAGAGAGAGAGAAACTGATAGACCATGGAAGCCAGAACCGTCCTCCGCTTCTCGTTTCTCAGTATCTCCCTTGTCCTACTTTTCACCTTTGTTCACCTCCCCTACGCGCCGCCAAGCATGACTGACCTCCTTGATTGTGCCACCAACTCACCGTGGTGCACCTCCAAGAACCGCATCCAAACTAAACAAACCAACCTGCTCAAAGAGCCTCCGAACCGCAAGCGCCACCACAACCATGCGTCAGACACACCCCACCACCCTCTAGACCCCCTGACTATCCAAGAACTCAAGAAGGTCCGCTCCATCCTCTCCTCCCACGAGCTCTTCGCGTCTTCCAGCTACTCTCTCCACTCGATCGACCTCGAGGAGCCCGAGAAACCGCTCGTCCTGAAATGGAAAAAGGGCGACCCCTTGTTACCGAGAAAGGCCTCAGTTGTGGCACGTGTCCGCGGCAAGTCACACGGTTGACCGTCGATCTCGGTACCGGCCAGGTGGTCGTGCGAGAAACCGGCTTGCACTCCGGCTACCCCACGATGACGATGGAGGACATGACCCTGTCTACGTTTGCCCCGCTCGCCAACGCGGACTTCAACCGCACGATTGTCCAGCGAGGAATTGATCTTGCGGACCTCGCGTGCCTGCCGATTTCGACGGGGTGGTACGGGACGTCTGAGGAGAACAGGAGGTTGATTAAGGTACAGTGCTACTCCATGGAGGGCACTGCGAACTTCTACATGAGACCAATCGAAGGTTTGACCGTGCTGGTTGACCTGGACACCAAACAAGTGGTGGAGATATCGGATAAGGGCAGGGAGATACCAATTCCAAAGGCCGCCAACACAGACTATCGTTATTCAGTTCAGGAGCTCCATCAGGCAATGAACCCACCGAACCCGATATCCATTTAGCAACCGAAGGGTCCGAGTTTTAACATCGAAGACGAACACCTAGTCAAATGGGCAAACTGGGAATTTCACCTGAAACCCGACGCGAGAGCCGGCGTGATAGTTTTTTGGGCCAGGGTCCTGGACCCAGATACCGGGAAGCTAAGGGACGTCATGTGCAAAGGCTTTAGTTTTGAATTGTTTGTGCCTTACATGGACAAGACTTATATGGATGCGGGCGAATACGGGTTCGGGTTGCAAGCCATGCCGCTCGAACCGCTTAACGATTGTCCACGGAACGCGCATTACATGGACGGTGAGTTTGCGGCCGGTGATGGGACACCGTACGTTCGATCGAACATGATCTGCGTGTTCGAGAGCTATGCCGGCGACATCGGTTGGCGCCACTCGGAGAGCCCGATCACGGGTACGGATGTAAGCAATCATGTGGCTTCGATTAGTTTGTCTGTTGGCATGCGAATCCACGTGTTATGATGCCTAACTTCTTATGTTTGGTTTTAATTTCTTTTGGCGGATTAGGGAAGTGAGGCCAAAGGTGACGTTGGTGGTTAGAATGGTGGCATCGGTCGCAAACTATGATTACATTGTTGATTGGGAGTTCCAAACAGATGGGCTAATCAGAGTTAAGGTATGTCACAAGTCATTTTAATTTCGTGCATATTTTTTTAAAGTGCAATTTTAGTAGATATGAAAAAATAAAAAAAGAAGATCAAAGCTTGTTTTAGTTGTTTAAGGTTTAAGCTGATATATGAACCAGAGATCGATGACCATTTTTCCCTTAACAAATTTGTTAATTTTCGTAAATCAATTGGAAGGTGATTAAATCATTTTCTTATACTATGTTAAATATCATTTCAAATAGCTTAAATTTCTGGGAAGACACAAATCTAATTATTTCATTAATGTTAGAATAGAATGCCCCTACCTAAGAAAGGAACGAACGACCTCGAATGATGTCTATGATTTATCTATCCTCTCAAGATCCTATTTTTGGCTCGCATGGCGATGTAACAAGTGGATATATCGTGCTGAGCTAAATGATGTTACCTTCTTTTTGGCGGTACACTTGCAACTCTGATGTCTTTATCATTCGTAATCTAATCAATCTCTTATTTCTATTAATTTTTAACCTCAGGTTGGACTTGGCATTTTGATTTGGTGGGAGATAATCAACTTCTCAGCACAAATACATTATATGTGGGTTTTCCAATATTGTCAATGTTAGGTTGATGGGGTCAATTCTATGATACCATACGTCCCTATCACATTACTAAAGCAAATTCATCGTGTAAATCATACTTTTCATATTATGAAATGACAAAACTTGATTTGTAAAACTACGGCAACTCACCACTAACCCACCCACTCCACTGGACCCTACACAACCTACAACATTTTCTCACTAAATCATCTTCTTAATATATATCTTTTTATATTAACTCACCCACCCACCCACTAACCCATCCATCCCACTGGGCCCTACTCTCACTACAACATGTACTAAGTTGTAGTGAGAGTAGGGCCCAGTGGGATGGATGGGTTAGTGGGTGGGTGGGTGAGTTAATATAAAAAGATATATATTAAGAAGATGATTTAGTGAGAAAATGTTGTAGGTCCAGTGGGGTGGGTGGGTTAGTGGGTGAGTTGCCGGAGTTTTACAAATCAAGTTTTGTCATTTCATAATATGAAAAGTATGATTTACCCATTAACTTAAATAGATATTTTTTGAAAAACAAAGATGTTAAATATATTATTCTGAGAATCGACAAAGGCAGCTCAACCACTCCCTCTTCTTACGAGACTTTCTTTTGATGAAATTAAGAGGAGCTTTCGTGTTTACATTGTATTCGGTATTAATTAAAAAGTAAGTAATAGTAGAAAGAATAACTTTTATTTTACTTTTATTACATTATATAAGATGTGATACTTTAAATGAGATGATAATATAATATATGTATAGAATTTTCTTAATGGATATGTTTAGAGTTTGGTATACAATAATTTCAACTGGTAAACTCTTGATCAAACCTCTTAAATAATGCTCTTAAATAATGAAAATCTCCAAAATCATCTCATCTTCTTAAGTAAACATTACCTTTCTGGTCAACTTATTGCAAAGTCCTTTGTCTTTTTTTTTTTTAGGAAATTAATGTTGTATATTCAAAGCTGCCTTGCTTAATGAGAAAAGAAACTTGAGATTTTTTTAGCAGAAATTTGAGATCTTTTGAGATGAAAATTTGAGAAGAAATTTTAAATTTTTTGAAATGAAAATTTGAGAAAAACTTGAGATATTTTAAAATAAAAATTAATAAATTAAAATATGTATTTATTTTTATAAAATTTTTGACAATAAAAAATTTTTAATTTTTAAAATTTTTATTTTAGTTGTAAAAGTTAACGAGACCTAAACAGTAGCGTGTAGAGACGTGCAGGGCCTTGATTTCAACTGATGGTGGTGCGGGGATCGATGAATTTGCTTTAGTAACGTGACAGGGACGTATGACATCATAGAATTGACCCAATCAACCTAACATTGACGTTTCATCCTCAATCATAAAATATATATTTGCATTTTAAGTAAACAATATCTTCTATTGATTAACTTATATTTTTTAAAAATTTTATAAATATATCTAAATTCTCATTAATTTATAAATATATTTAATTTTATAAAATTTTTGACAATAAAAATTTTTTAATTTTTAAAATTTTTATTTTAGTCGTAAAAGTTAACGAGACCTAAACAGTAGCGTGTAGAGACGTGCAAGACCTTGATTTCAACTAACGGTGGTGTGGGGATCGATGAATTTGCTTTAGTAATGTGCCAGGGACGTATGGCATCATAGAATTGACCCCATCAACCTAACATTGACGTTTCATCCTCAATCATAAAATATATATTTGTATTTTAAGTAAACAGTATCTTCTATTGATTAAATTATATTTTTTAAAATTTTTATAAATATATCTAAATTCTTATTAATTTATAAATATATTTAAATCCATATTAAATAGATAAGATATAACTCATTCAATCATTTAAATTCATTACTATTCTTGATAATACATATATAAATCTAGATTGTTGTTTACGATTTTTTTTTTATTTGAACAGATTTGTTTTTGTTTTATTTTCTTTCTCAGATCTATAAAACAAAAAATTTCTCTAAGGAAGAAAATCAACAATCCCATCAACGGATCTTCACTAAGGTTAGTTCTTTTTTTAAAAAAATTTCTACTTTGAGAAATCTGTTAAAACGTGTTCCATATTTTTAACATAGAAAGATGGCTTTTTATCTTTCAGTTGATCTCTATTAATTAATTTAATTTCACCTCTATTTGGATTCAGTATTATCTAAAAGCTGTAGAGAGGTAGAAAATTCGGTTCACATCATTAATTAATTAGTAAGATATGCACTCCACCATAAACTATTTTATATGTTAACAATTTATATTAAAGGGAATATAAATCAAAAGGTGCGACGTGTTAGGTGCATCATTGATGATCATCTATATCGAGTGTTAGGTGCGACGTGTATGCTTTTTCTTTCTCAGATCTATAAAACAAAAAATTTCTCTAAGGAAGAAAATCAACAATCCCATCAACGGATCTTCACTAAGGTTAGTTCTTTTTTAAAAAAAATTTCTACTTTGAGAAATCTGTTAAAGCGTGTTCCATATTTTAAACATAGAAAGATGGCTTTTTATCTTTCAATTGATCTCTATTAATTAATTTAATTTCACCTCTATTTGGATTCAGTATTATCTAAAAGCTGTAGAGAGGCAGAAACTTCAGTTCACATCATTAATTAATTAGTAAGATATGCACTCCACCATAAACTATTTTATATGTTAACAATTTATATTAAAGGGAATATAAATCAAAAGGTGCGACGTGTTAGGTGCATCATTGATGATCATTTATATCGAGTGTTAGGTGCGACGTGTATGCTTTTTCCTCATTCTTTAATTTTTAAGTGAAGTAGAAAAAGAAATTGACTTTGAAGAGGGTCCATTTCTAAGTACCTAAAAATGAATTGGCTTAACCTTACCTGCCAAAAAATATAAAAATCAATTTAAATAATTTAATTAATATTATATTAATTTTCTTATGTACAAATTAGATTTCTGATACTCAATGGCCACGGCTGACGGCAGACAAAAACACATACATAAAAAGACGAGAGATGAGAGCGAGAGAGGTGGGTGCCATGTAATTCCGAATTTGAACTAATAGGCCCCACCATATTTAACAAAAGATGATCATAAGTCTCTCATCCAATAAGACAAAACGGTCCCACCATGAGACGATAATTGAATGTGTACAACCTGAAATTGATCATGACTCGGACATGTAAGGTAAATAAGTCGTGTCTTGGACCAGTTACCAAAATTTGAAGAATTGTATTTATTATCTTTACATCATATTTATAAATAATTTTTTTTATTTATCTTTACATCATTTATTATCTTACGAAAATATTTTTTTTTAACTAAAATGAGTTTTGATTATAAATAATCATTTTCAGCATATATAATATGTTATAAATGATCATTTTTCTTATAATATGAGATCATACCACTCACTCTAGTTAGACAATTATTCATTATAGTAGTACATGCAGTAGGGTAAAAAGTTTCTAGGAAAAACAAAATTAAGCAGAAAAGAAAAAAGTCTTCAAATTGAGCTACCTCATCATCCATTATTATTATTAATTAATATTTTTTAAAATAGGGAACCGATAGATATGGTCTATAAAAGGTCAAAAGCTAATTCACCTAAGCGAAGATAATCATTGACCTTAATCCATTATTATTACTACATCACTCCTAATCATCCCCCATCACTATTAATTAATTAATTAATTTTCAAGTTCTCAAGGGTAATAGTCTACTGAACATGCATGCTAGCTAGCTATCTAGCAACATCCAGCTGTGATGCATATATGTATGAGTTTCTTAATTATTACAATGAGTTTAATTAATTGGTCTACCTCTTGCCAATGCCAAGCAAGCAGCTCGCTCAGTACTTAGTGTGAAAAAGAGAATTAAAAAAATAAAAAAATAAAATTGCATGCGTGCCTGCACATATATATATAATTTTAAATATAAATCCATCATTCCATATACTATATATCATCTATTTTTTCAATTTTTTAATTTTTTATTAAATATTTAGTATATGAATAATAAATAAAAAAATTAAATTAATTTAAAAGAATAAATTTAAAAAAATTTAAAAAAGAATTTAAAAAATAAAAATATTAAATATGTGGTGTATGAGATTCATCGTATGATCACCGATAAAAAAGAATATTGAAATCAAATGTTGAAGGGATCAAGAGTGGATTCAGACGTTGAGACAGAGGAGGGATACAAAAATAGTTGGAGGGACCTACATCTTGAAATTTGCGATCGACGATTATTTTGAAAATAATATATGTGTATATATATATATATATATGCATGGATAGGAAGGCAACAACGCACCAACTGGACATAGTCAAAGAAATTTTTAGGTATGCATGATTTGGGAAATTGTCTTGAGGTAGGTGATACAGGTTGATGATAACTGCCTCTTATTATTATCAAATAGTTTATCTCGATGAACTGCCCTCATGCCTGTAGCATGTCGATTATAAGGGAAAAACCCAATTCGATGATAACGGAGGAATCCAATGATAAATATATGAGGAACTGATGCTTTTATGGTATGTGCAAGACGCAAAAGGTGGAGTCGCTGAACGTGTCGATGTTGTCGGCGTCGCAGACGATAGACTTGTAAACGCTGTACAATGTGCAGGGGTAGGACCCGTACGCCTACGCGTTCAAGGAAGATGTGAGTTTGGTTTTTAGGAATCAAGGCATGGAGGACGACCCCACTTGTATATATATATATATATATATCAATTTTCTCATGGATGTTGCTGTCTTTGCATACGGTATTTTTTTATACTTGGAGGGCGTTGTCATCTTGTCATTTTGTATGATTGCTGAAAGATTGGACACCGCAAATATGTAAATAATATATATATGTATGTATATATATATATATATTTATATATAGGCCAATGCCTTATCTTCTTAGACTGCAGTTCACTGTTGATAGGATGCGAAGGATAAGATGCCTCTCTTCTTCTTCCAAACGGAATTTTGGCAGATTCGACACATGCAACTACAAAGCTTGGCTGGCTCAAGACTCAGACGACCAAAAATTTGATGGAACTGCATGCTTGTTGGTCGAAAAAGTAGGAAAAAAAAAACAAAATTTAACTCTAAAGCGAAGTGACGATGAAATGGTCAAGTGTTTACCAGTTGAAATTATTGTATACCAAACTCTAAACATATCCATTAAGAAAATTCTATATATATATATATATATATATTATCATCTCATTTAAAGTACCACATCTTATATAATCTAATAAAAGTAAAATAAAAGTTATTCTTTCTACTATTACTTACTTTTTAATTAATACCGAGTACAATGTAAACACGAGAGCTCCTCTTAATTTCGTCAAAAGAAAGTCTAGTAAGAAGAGGGGTGGTTGAGCTGCCTTTGTTGATTCTCAGAATAATATATTTAATATCTTTGTTTTTCAAAAAATATCTATTTAAGTTAATGTGTAAATCATACTTTTCATATAATGAAATGACAAAACTTGATTTGTAAAACTCCGGCGACTCACCTACTAACCCACCCACCCCACTGGACCCTACACAACCTACAACATTTCTCACTAAATCATCTTCTTAATATATATCTTTTTATATTAACTCACCCACCCACCCACTAACCCACCCACCCCACTGGGCCCTACTCTTACTACAACATTTTTTCACTAAATCATTTCTATGTTTCAAAAGTTCCAAACAAAGATCTTTGTACAAGGTCTTCATTGGAGCATTAATTTTCTCTCTCCTCGCCTGTGAATTTTTAATACAAATTAATAAAATTGAAAACTTGAGTAAATCCTATTGTGATTAAATTTTTAGAAAACAGAATAATAATTAAGTCGGAAACAACATAATAATTAAGTCGTAATTAGTCTTTAATTAAGAGAATACTCGCTCTGCCAAGCTATGGCTATTGGTAGCTTGACCGCGACGAGCTCTGACGTGAACGTAAGGAAGCTTCTCAGCGTCTTGGGAGATTTCCATCTTGGTCTTCTTCGTACACCGTTTGCCCCCCAAAAGCTGAAAGTTGTTCCAAGTTCAAATACGGAAGTGATGGAAATTACCGAAAACGAATTCCCAAAAAAAAAAAGAAGACAAAAACAAAACCTTGGATTTTACCTTTTTCTCCCTCTCCTTCCTTTTCTCCGACATCTGGTTCTTGATATTCACCGTCGGATCGAAAACCAAGAGCTGTGATGGGGCTCGAGTCGTGCTGGCTCGCTCTTCACCTTCTCCAAGTTCGTGCTTGAATTCGACGGCATCGAGCTCATCTCCAGAGAGTGCTCACCGGAGGCAAAGCCCGAGACCCAAATTTCTGATCCTAAAAATCAAACTTGCCCATCGTATCAAAATTACACAATCTTTATCATTCTTGGGTTCGAGTCATGCTGGCTCGCTCTTCACCTTCTCTAAGTTCGTGCTTGAATCCGACAGCATCGAGCTCGTCTCCAAAGAGTGCTCGCCGGAGGCAAAGCCCGAGACCCAAATTTCTGATCCTAAAAATCAAACTTGCCCATTGTATCAAAATTACACAATCTTTATCATTCTTCAAGTAACAAAAATGAAAGAAAATAGAAGAAGACTAAGAAGAAAACAGGCATGGAGGAGGTAAAAGTTGATGGAGATTCTGATGAACTTGGCTCTGGGTGTGGTTTCTCTGCGTAATGAAAGGATGCGTCAACAACTGCGAGGCGGTCCAGCGACGACTCGGCTCCCTCTGCAAACAACAGGCAATGAAGTGCAGAAACTCTCTGGAAGCTGTGGGCAGGACCTCGAGTGGTTGGGCCATACAAATAGTGCACATTAAGGTGGCCCAATCACCCTGCCTCCCAATTTTGAAGGGGAATTTCCCCATGTAAAATTCCAGGATGCTCGCCCCGAAGCTCCAAATATCACCCGCGTACCCGTTGTATTGGCCGTGGTTTTGATTCGTGTTAATCCTCTCGAGGCTCATGTACACAATGGTCCCCAAGCGGAGTTGCTGGGGTCCATAGTCTGCGAGAGAACCTACCGACTCTGAAATCGACGATCTTAACATGGTTTTGGGCGTCGGTAAGAAGATTGGAGGGCTTGATGTCGCGATGGACGATGTGGCGGCGGTGCAGATAGGTGAGGCTGGAGATAGTCATGAATCTTGAAGCAAAAAAATTGCATATTGGTCCAAGTTCAGATACGGAAGTGACAGAAATTACAGAAAATGAATTCCCAAGAAAAAAACAAAAACAAAACCTTGGATTTTACCTTCTTCTCCGGCTCCTTCCTCTTATCCGACATCTGGTTCTTGATATCCACCGTCGGATAAAAAACCAAGAGCTGGGATGGGGTTCGAGTCATGCTGGCTCACTCTTCACCTTTTCCAAGTTCGTGCTTGAATTCGACAGCACTGAGACGATATGAGGTTGTATCAAATAATTAAAGGCCTCAAATGAATTAGCAAATAAAAAAAAAAAGGATAAAAATCTATAGAAAATTTTGTTTCCCCAGAAAAAATTAAAGAAAAAACCTCTTCTTTCTTCTCTTCAAGTTTGGGAGTCTCTTTCTCCTGAGGCTTCTTCTCTTCCCCAGCCTTTGGTTTGGGAATCAGAGAGATAAGATTGACCTGCCTATGGCTTTTCCTCTTAAATCTCTCTAGAAGCCTATCTCTATCCCTCCCATTAGCAGCCGACCAAACAAATCTCAAAAATTCTAAAATTTCACAGTTTTGGTGCTTTGGGTTTCAGCAAGATTTGTGTAGTCTGAAATTCTTCTGAAAAAATATCATTGACACAACTTCACTAAAGATCAAAACATCCTTATATAAACGGACACAAAGGAAGAAAACAAAATATTAAAAAAGTAACTATACAATAAATACCAAAGAAAAAAACGGAACATGAATTTTTACTGCTCATTCCTGTAGCAGCGGGATATGCACTTATTATTATAGAAATATATATATATATAGATGGTAGTTAGTAAACTAGTTAAAAATGGTAGTTAGTAAAGTAGCATCATCTATATAATTATTAAATTTTAATATATATATATTAAAATGGGAGTTAGTTAACTAGTTAAAAATCATCTTGATCAAGTCAAACTCTACCTAACCAACGTGGCCATGTATATTCTCTTGTTACAATATGGTAGATGAATGAATGTAAACACAACTAAAATATCTTATTAAAATTATAAATATTTTAATCCCGTTCTTTACTCGCAATTGGTATGAGACACGTACATTTTTTTTAAAATTTAAATTCGCTTTAAAATAAAACAATTAGTTAATTTTTCTTGTTATTACAGACTATTCAACTTATATAGCCAACTTGGAACAATGCCAACTGAGCTTAAATTAAAGCAAGCTGTGCCATAAGAAAATCTAAAATCAAGAATGGCAGTGGGAGTGGGGAAACTGAAGAAAAAGGTTTTCCAAATGCCCACTGCATGGGCCTCGAAGGTTTACCTTTACCAGGTAAAAATTATTAAATTCTATTATACATATGGTCGGTCTACTGAAGTGGGCTGCATCTAGGCAGGAACAACGAACAAGACAGGCTGATGGTTGAAACTCGAAAGAGATGTGAATGATTTTATTTCACACATCTCATTACTCAACTGCCCTGTGTATAAATAACGGCCAAACCTTATGCTTGATCAACCCAACAGGCCAGTTTCGAACAAGATGAAGAGTCTGATCATTACGAGCGCCACATCCTTTCTCATTTGTCTCGTCATTTTTCATGGAATTTCAACTCCTCCTGCGTTGGTCGAAGCAAGAAGCTTGCAAGGTATAACACTCACTCGTGTCCCTCTATAATTGGTTGCTTTTTCTATAAACCTTTCCTTGCAAGTAAAAGCTTTTTCTAACCCAACTTTCTGTGGGAAAAAGTTATGAAATTGTTACCGTACAAGCATAATAAAACTTTTAGGTTAAGTCTTACCTAAAAGGAAAGGAAAAATGGTAAGAGGACTTCTCTGCCTTTCCAAAACATTTAAGAGATGGTCTTTTTAATTCAATCGATCAAACTGCATGAAAATTAGCCTATAATTGCTTTTATATTCTCCTATCAATGTACCATGTCAATATGATTAAACAATGTCATATTTCCTTCCAGTATATGTTTTGATCATCTCTCTTTGTATGTTTTTTCCAAGTGAAACTATAGATGAAGATTTGAAACCCAGTTATCTTATCTTATGGTTTGTTGAAAAGCAAATACAAAAGAAAACAATTCTACTAATACCAATGTACTGTATGTTATGTTCATTTACTTTTTCAAATTTAATTTTAGAATATATTTTCCTCTTTACAACTATAGTTTTCATATATAAAAATGAATATATGATCTAGAGACGATACTATATTCACTATGTACTGTATCATGTTTCTTGGCTCTTGTAGAGAGCTCAAGGATCTCATTTGGAAACGTAGATTGCATGGAAAGACGCAATCCATCGCCGCCGCCTCCCCCAAAATAGCACCACCATGTACACCGGTTTCAAAAGATGAACTTTTCTTGAGATATACAAATCTATCGACATCTTCAATTTAAGTTTATGTATGGGTCTAAATTTACAAGATAGTAATGCATTTTGTTTTCTTCATTGTTGTCTATGTGTAATTTTTTCTTCCTTTCAGGTCTCCAAAACATCCAGATTCTGAATAATTGAGGGTGACTATTGTCTGTGCAAGAATTTATAGGTTCCTCAAGTCCTGCCCTCTGTAGCCAATATGATTAAGGGTGTTGTAGTCTCTCTATAATTTTCTGAATAATGAATAAGACAACCCAAAGATATGGAGGATTATTAATTTTAGTGAAAAAACTACCGTTTATTCTTTTTCATTTTATATTTCAAATTAAGAATTGTTACCGACAGAAAAAGATTACATAAAAATAAACTCACAAACTGACGTAACTTCGTAGGATCCGTTAGATTTACTTTACAATAAAAATAATTTTAGAATTTGGCGTATCACAACAAGTCACGTTAATTTGTGGTTTATTTTTATGTAATCATTTTATGACTAAAGTATTTTCCTTTTAAATTATCAAGAGCTACAATTTGTGTCAAAGTATCTATATTTTTCAATTTGCATATTATATGAAAGAAAAATTCTACTTATCATCTTCATACCACACATATTTTATATATTTTTTCTCTTACCAAATATATAGTATATGGACGTAAATCAATTAATGTAATAATGAAATGAGATGAATTAAAACTATTTTTGTATCCAAGCCTAGCTTAAATATGTTGTGTGTAAATGATGATTAGCAAAACTCTAATTGAAAATCTAACTGTTATGAAATTCTTTTTTTTTTTTTCATTTTGCTAGTGTTGGTCAATGCCGGTAGAACGGTTGACATTTTGTGCTAGAAATATTCAAAAATTGATGGATATCAAGGAAGTTGTATTAGGTTTGAAAACAAATTGAAAATTTTAAATCTTCAAATGCAGTGGGCTTTCTGCTGGTCCGGTTTAGTTACAAATAGGCCGATGGCTCAATATTCATTCTTTTAGTAGTTTACTGCGATTTCAATTAAACCATCAAAAAGCCTACAGACTACAGTTATGGGATGGACTCAGCCCAACACTACTGCCTCGTTTGGTTAATAGATGAAATAAATGAGATAAAAATTAAAAATTAAATAAAATATTGTTAAATATTATTTTTATTTTAAAAATTAAAAAAATTAAATTATTTATTATATTTTTCATAGGAGTTTAAAAAAATTGTAATAAATATATGAGATGAGTTGAGATAATTTGATCTGTGTAACTAAACTAG
The DNA here is from genome assembly GCF_018687715.1 of Carya illinoinensis. Lineage (NCBI taxonomy): Eukaryota > Viridiplantae > Streptophyta > Magnoliopsida > Fagales > Juglandaceae > Carya > Carya illinoinensis. The sequence goes on from NC_056752.1 coordinate 53,183,082, forward strand.
GCCAGACAAGCATCAAGCATATGCTTAATCCCATGAATTTCTTCATTAAATCTAAGACCAGTGGTTGAACCAGGAATTTTTTTGAGGGGGGGCCAAAATTCCTAATGTGCGACACATTTAAATTTAAAAATTATAAAAACATAAATATATATAAAATTATATCTCAATAATTTGCAATATACATGTAAATATAAAATTCTAAAAATAAAACATCTTAATATGTGTTTCAGGTTTTTTACGATAATGTATAAAACTAATATGCATCTATCATTATGTTTATAATGAAATATTTAGAATTTATTTACTTCGTATAAACTATCAAGTGAATTTTTAGAATGTCATCTTTCATTATAAGTTTTATATAAACTCTATATATTTTCATATTACATTAAGCAAATAATATTATAATAAATACCTTAAATAAGATTTTTCTTATGCAATGAAGTCTGGAGAATAAAACCTCTTAACTATCTTCCATATAGATTACCAATCTTCAATGATTTTTTTTTCTATTTTTACTTTAAATTTCAAATTAAGAAGCCTAATATTGTATAACAAAAAACTTTGAGATCCATATTAATAAGTTTATTATTTATCCTAAACTTAGTTTAATTTAATTTTGGTGAGACTACATTCTTGAAAATAAATAACATATAGGAATTATACTAAATTTTGAGACTACAGGAAAAAAATTGAAAAGACATTTCTAAATATATTAAAATTTTATAGAATATATGAAGATTATAAATTTTTTTGGATGGGCCATTTTTTATATTTATAAAATTATGAATAAAAACTAAGATGTATCTTGATTTTTCAAAAAAGTTTGGAAGGCCCCCTCTTAGATGCATGTGGTTCCGCCCATTGCCTAAGACAAGCTTTAAGCTATAAACTTCATATTCAAATATTTAAATTTGGAGTACTGATATTCATCTGCATTCACTTCTCCAACACTACATATTGGGTGAAGTGGCATTTTATTTATTTATTTTTTCCTTATAGTAAAACGAACGTTTTACTGAATTTCTTCTTACGCACGCACATTCCAAATTTTTTGCTCCCCCTGCATTGCCCCTCTCCAGCGTTGCTCCTCTGTGCTCCTTTGACCAATTGTGCTTTGTTCAAGTAACACAATAACTTGAAAGGATAAAACAATGAGCACAGACAAATCGATGTGGCAATCTTAATGAGCACAATAAAAACAATGCATGAGCATAGGTATCCATCCATTCTGCTACATGTTCCAACAAAAGGAATGCTCTATGTACTACACAAAACGTTAAAAACCCTTCATTGTCCATAGAGTAGTCATGCATTTAAGAGATGGCTTGCAAAGGAGAAAAAACCTTAAAATGACAACAAAAGCAGTCCATTATATGCAATATCTTTGTTGAGATAATTATAAGAGAATAGAGGAAATGGAGGTGGAGTAACCTACAAAATGTTGAGCAACCGTGAGCGTAAAATTCAAAAAGTGAAAGAAATAGAGGTGGAATTTGCAAAATGTCGAGAAATCGAGAGCAAGAGGGCTAGGAGGTGGAACCTACAAAATTTTGAGAAATTGAGCATGAGATAGCTAGAGAGTGAAGGAAATAGAGGTGGAGAACTTGCCGGTGTCGGTCTAGCAAAGGTGCAAAAGAGAGAGAGAAATCACCTAGGGAAAACAGAGGCTTGGTGGGTGCGGAGCAACTTCTCGCACGGTGATGCAGCAGATCGTCCTTTTCTCGCACAACAATGAAACAAACTCTGAGATTTTGGAAATGAGATTTTGGTGGGCTACGCACAGAGGGAAGTGAGGGAGACGAAGAGGAAACTGACGAGGAGGAAACTATTTAAAGGGACGAACCCCATGGTGGAAAGTGAAAAATCATGACGTGGCGACTAGGCTGGATTCGCACATCACGGTGTGTGGTGTTGGTAACTTCAACCGGCTTAGAAATATAATTCTTCGTAAATTTTAAGATTTAGAATGAAAGAGAGGTTCGACATATAAACTGATTCACAACCATTAAAATAGCTCTAATAAAATTTTAAAAAATAATAAAGACTCAATAAATATAATAAAACTTATTTTAGGAATCTCTCTGCTCTCTCATAACCGAGTATTTTTGCTTTGGCTGTTTTTGGAGCGGACTAAGTTCAACCTAAGCTTACCTAGTCTAAAAGTCGCTCTGGGCCTGTTATTGTTGGAGTCCAGCCCAATACAAGCTCAGCCCAACCACTTAAGGCACACATTTATAATCTATCTAATTCAACCCTCAAAACTATAAGAACTCAGCCCACAGACCACTGTCATCTTTTTTTTTTTTTTGGTTTTTTTTAACAGACCACCGTCATCTTAGATGAACACAAAATGAGTTTTTCCAGCCGACACCAATTTTTTTGTTTAAAAAAATAACGAAAATAGTAATTAAAAATTAATGGAAGTGAATGGATCCAATTTTATTGAAGACGTCTCTTGTTGGCAAATAGAAGGCAATGCAAGATGAAAAAAATATATTAAAAAAAAAAAACGGAAATTTCGAAAAGTCTTATTTTTAAAGAGACCTTACCATTAATTTAAAATTTCTTAATCAATGGTAAAAATTGATTGAAGTCTTATTATCCAGGTCTATAGAACTTTCGCGGAAAATAAGTTAAATGAAAATATTGAAGAATGGAAAGCGAAGAAAGAGACCTTTACGAAAGAGGTGGGCCCCGTTGAGGTCCCTTTTTCCGTGGAATAATGTCTTTACAATTATCCATCTCTCTCTTCTCTTGCAGGTAACGCCAACCAAATTCACAACAAACAAGATCGCCTTCTTAAACTCCAACAAACAACGGCAACAAGAGCATCAAACCTCTCTCTCTCTCTCTCTCTCTCTCTCTCTCTAATAACTAATAAACGAAGTTTGTTCTTTATTTCTTCTTCTTCCTGTTCTTCTTCAATGGAAAACCAAAACGCGATTAGGGAAAGAAAGAAGGTGGTGGATGTGGCTTTGCCAGGGTTCTCTCCTGTCTCTTCTCCTCGAATTTTTTGGAAATCTCGAAAGAGATCAGGTAGTGTCAGTTCTCTCTCTCTCTCTGACATTTGCATGATTAATTCCAAAGAGAACCTTACAAACCCTTATCCCTGCTTGAAAATTTGTCTGTGTAATCTGGAGTTCAAGAGTCATATACTGATTGTAGTATTTGCTTAGTTTTAGAGGAGATCTCTGCGTAGCTTGTTTTTCCTACAGATTTATGTAGAGATTCTCGTACAGCCTGCACTTTCTGATTACTTTACTCAACCCACCCCAAAAAAAAAGTAGTAAAAATAAATTCCATCCAAACAGTCTAAACCCAATAGATTGTATTGGATTAATATCATCAAAGAATTCATCTACCGCAATCCTCACTCAAAGATAGAGGCAGAGAGAGAGAGAGAAGACATAACAGTATCAAAAGTTTCAGACTTTCCTCGTACATACGCTACTCATTAATATGTCTCTCTCTCAATCATCGGTGTATTTATTTATTTAACAATTTTATGTTAAATTCCACGTCTAGACTAGTAATAGTATGAGGGAGGATGGGCTTTAAACAAAGCTCACTTCTTTATACCCGGTCAGATTTCTGTTTTATGCTTATTGGGCTTATGTAATCTTCTTCTATCTATAATTTCTTTATTTTATTAGCCATGTCTCATTTGTTTCAGCTTAAGCCCAAATTGCCTATTTTAATTACTTTGAAGTCTGAATATTTTATTTATTTATTTTTCTTTACCTATGTATAATTCCTTAATAAAATATTTTAATTACAAAATAGGCAATATGACAACCTCTCGAAAATGTTTTTCCATTTAAATTAGGGAAGGTGTTTGACAGAGGAACACATGCAGGTCTGGAATTGATTACATGGGGCTTGAGTTAGGTCAGATTGTCTTGTTTTCTGTCTGTGCGGTGAGTTACAATATGTCGCATGATTCATGTGGTTAGGTAGCCCTTTTCTACCAACTTTAGTTTCGTAGTTTATATTGCCCTAGCTTCATCTTTTGATCTACACTATATTCATTAATTGATTGATCACGTTTTTATTGCACATTTTAATATGTCGGAAATAGTGTCCACTTCCACCAATTGACGGGGCTGTTTGGTTTTTGCAAATAAAAAATGTTACGCGCACGGATACTCGCAGCATCAATGAAATTAGCGTGCACAGGCAGCCTGTGCGTATAGTAGAACTTTCTTTTGCTTGAAACTGCTTTAATTACCAAATGTGTTTCCTGGAGACCTTAATTTGGTTACCATTATGTCACATGCAAAGTGGGATTTATTGTACGTCCAAGCACTGATCATAATTGGATGGCAATATAATATGTGGTATGTTCTATATATATATATATATATAATGCTTACATTTTGATCGAAATGGCGAGTAAGACTATCCTTTATTACCGGTTTTCTTCTTTTGATGTATGCATAGGCTGTATTTTTCCAATGTTATAGGATTCCAGCGGATGTTTTACACTTCTTGGAGTCCCTACTGAAAGGTCGATTCTATACCTAACTTTGCACCAACCATGCTTGGATGTTTCACCCTCTTTCCTGTGCACCTTTTGTATTTTAAGCTACTGAAAAATAAAAATCTATTCGAGTATATATCGAAATGCATTATTGGGTCGGGAGTAAGAATGAAGTGAAAACGTGAAATGATGGATCTATCCTCAAATCTTATTGGGTTGTGATGGAATAATTTGCGTGTAGTTGCATATTTCTATTAATGCAATTTCCTATTAGCTTTCTGTCAGCTTCCTCCTTATTGATACATAAAGTCATGCACTCAAAATGCGAAGCATACAAATTAAAAGTGATCTAGAGATGCTAATAAAAAATGATTTTTACCCAATCCATTTAGAGATCGATGTTGAGAGCATCTGCAGTTGTGGTTGTGACAAAACGTTGCAATACAAACCAAATTTCACACATGGCAAGTAAAATCATTTTTAGAATGTTGATCAGGATCAAATTTTGCCTCGAGATTTCCAACCGCTCGAGTTGGTTTTTATAGATTCTAGCAATATTATTTGTACGTACACATATGCATGCTTAGTGCTGGCAGTGGTATCTCTTATATTTTGCATGTTGGCATTTGTAACAAACCAAATTTTTGTTTGATGCGATCTGCACTCAAGCATTGAAGATTGTTTCTTGTATTCACCACGTGGGATACAAGAAATGGCATAACGACATTGCTTCCTTATCAATTATCATGTTTGATAGTGTATAGATATGCCAGCGTCTCTAAGTTTGTTGGAACTAGAATAGTAACTTATTTCCAACAGCTAGCGGGAGGAATTTAGACAAGCTAACGGAAGACAATGCTAATGAAACACCCAACAAACAGGAAGAAACTCTGAGTACTGAAGAGAAGGTGCAGGAATCCGCTGCAATTTCTGAGCTCTCTGAGCGTCGAAAGGCTCTGTTTGAACCATTAGATCCTATAACGGATATAAATGGCCGGCGACCATCGGCTGAATCTCTACTCCCACCACCCGACTTCGACTCCACGAGCTATCCCCGAGGCTGGCTAATTGGTAAGAAGAGAAAACTAGTCAATGTGGATGTTGTTGAGAGCATGCGGAAGATAGCTATCCAAGAAATGAACAGGAAGGTCCTATTCCGAAACCCCCACCTTGTTTTCAACCGCAGACTGCACGCATGGATGTTATGACCGTTGCAACACAAAATGATCCATCCCTTTTTTACACTTTGCAGGACCGGGAGATCGATGGCCTAAATGAGCAATTGGAGGAGGATGCTCAATGCCTAGAACACCTGCAGCTCCAGCTTCTGCAAGAAAGAAGCAAACGTACTGAGATCGAGAGAGAAAACACAATGCTGCAAGAGCAGATATCCATGTTGATGAACATGATACAGGACGAGTCGATGGGGGATGAAGGCCCAGATGAACCATAGCGGTCGTTTGCTTGTTTCATTGTTTGTTTGTTTGTTTATTATTTGGTAGGGTTGTCCGGAAAGAGTTCAATGCATTCATTAAAAACAAAAGCTTATAAATAAAAACATAGGTTGTTGGAAGTTCTAGTACATTGGATGGTTAATTATATATTGTTGGTAGTGCTAGTACGTACATTGGATATGATTTGTTTTTGTTTCTACAAAGTTCCAATCTCATTTATATTACAACTATACATTCGAGTGGTTACTTTGTTTTTCTAACAATGTTTAGCAAAATGAAAACGGCCATGTACGTGGACTGTGGTTCACAATGTAACATCCATGATCTCTCCCTCAATGTGAACCGCAGACTGCATCCACATGGCAGAGTAGTAAATCGTAGAATGAAAAGGTATCTGCGTCGGATGCACCACAAACTCAGATGCAGAAGGATTCACCAACACATGCATACGAGATAATACAGATCTGTGGTATTACTAACCACTAGCTTTCGCAATATGAACATGTCAGGATCTTCCATCAACGTAAATTCCTTGCCTAACCTTTAAAAGTTTCAGCGAACTATAGGTACAATATTCACAGCGGCCAGAATAAACTAAAGTGTCATGCTTCTTATAAGAAGATTAGACGAGGATCGCTATCTAGCTTGATTATCAGAATCTTCTGGCAAGCTAAACAAAAACTGTGGGAGAGATGCTATCCTTGGAAGATTAAGAAGAAGATCCGCAAATGAGTCCTTCCTTGACATGGCCTGCGGCTGTTTGCAGCCAGAAACACCAATGGATTCAACCCAAGGTGCAGGAGATTCATCTGCAGGCTTACTTTTATTTGCTGCCGCAGCAACAGCCACACCTATTTTCTGATCAGCATTTCCATCACCATCATCATCACGTTCAGCCTGCAGTTTTTGTGCAGGTGAAGGATCTTTCTGCAGAAGGCAGCAGAGAGAATTGACCCTTGACATGAGTGACTGCTCATCAGAAGCCGATGTTAATTGAGAGTCGCTAAACAAGTACTGTGTAATCTCCTCCAGAATGTCTATTCCATGTTGTTTCATGCCAGAAAAGACGGGATTTTCAGATGTCATCTGTTCTGCAATACAGTTTTCAATGTGGCTCACTAGATCACTCATAGACATTGATGGATGAAATCCAGGCACTTTGATTTGATCCAAATGGCCGAGCAACTTCGAACTCTTGCCTTCAATGCTCCTTATTTCTTCAATTGCATTAGTGTCCATCACTAAATAAAAGATACTAGTTAGACTAGAACAATTACAAGGCAGTGTCTGTATGAAAAAAAAATTGAAAAACCAGAACACGGCTCTCATACGGTATAAATTGTTTTCTAGAGATGCAAACTAAATTTCATCAAGGAGACTCATTAAGTGAAGGGAATGCATTTATCATCACATCAGATTCTAGTACTATAGAGTATAGCCACATGAATACGTGGCCTTTTAGCTGAAATTATATCCAAAACTTTCCTTTCCAAGCTCAAAATTTTACCTGAGCTCGGAGAAGAAGTTTCCTGGGAAAAATTTTCGAGATTTCTACCAATGTAATCTTGTTCATTTTTTGTTGATGATGATTGAGCCTGAGAAGGTGATGCTACATCCCCCAAACCGAGAAAAGCAGGTCTCGCTTCACCATTTAAATCAAACACGTGGCTGGATTCATTTAGATCCTCAAACACAGCTACTCCCGGTTCGAAAAATGGGCAGTCTAACACAATTTCATGTTGTTGACTTAGAAAGTATAATCGAGGATCACATTGAATTAGCTTTTCAAAGTGCTTGCCCAGTGTGCCTGGTGGGCACTTCAGAAAATGTCGCCTGTGACAATATCAAAAGCTACATCAGCATCATCGCATATTTGGAGTCCTAATTATACAACAAACAGTAGTGATTCATGCTATTTTTGCATTATGCTAAAGAAATCCCTTCTTACATTAATATTTTACCAACATTAAAAAGAAGCAGAAGCCAATAGAACTGCTTGCGTGTAAAACAACTGTAAACTGAAGTATGGAGGAATGGATAAATCTTTATGTATTTCATAAGAAGCGTTCTAATAAATACATTGTAAAAACAGTACCAAATATTTGGCTACAAGAACATATTAGAGAAGCAACTGTCGCAAGGAAAATGTGTGACTTCAATATAGCAATAAATCAATTTGTATGAATCCAAGTTAACAGAGAATATAATTTACAAGGACCCAAGGTGTTAGTTGATAGACAAAACCTAATAAATGAGGCAGACAAGAGGGAGACACTTGAAGCTTCCCCTGATTTTTCAAAGAGGCCCTTTGGACATCCTAATTTAATGGAGCCAGATCAAAATATTTTGATTAAGCAGGAAACTACCTTCCTACTTTCACATGATGCCAGACCAATCTAGCCATCAATTTCCAACAGTATGTCTGCGAAAGTTACTAACCTATTACCCAATTTCTGGAAACTAGCAATACTTCACAGCAAATAAGAACAATGCTTGCTTTTGGAAACTAGCAATACTTCACAGCAAAATAAGAACAATGCTTACTTTCAAGCACATTCCATGCTCTAATGGTCCACAAGTGAGCATTTGGGTTCTTGTAATTGTTTGCTACAATTAGCAATTTTTCCCATGAACGTACCAAATGCACCCTTTTATTACTTAAAGAACAAAGAATTTAAATAATAAAATGGTTACATAAATAGGGATTAGATCAAAGTATTGAAGAAAAATGATGCTTATGCAAACTCAAAAATGGTGGATCTATGAAACAACACTCTTCTAACAAGTTGAAGTATCAATGGATATTAGTGTTACTCAGGAGATTAACTACATATATGCAGTAAGCTAGCTTACTTATTGAACTTAATATTCCAATTGTTTCAGTACTTTGATCATGTTACAAAGATTACAAAATATGATCATTTAATTGTTCCAAACAGGCTAACACCTATAGCATATTTGCTCATTCAGTCACTTGCTGACTTAGAGATCTAATGAGACAGATTAATACCATGGCAAGACTGGTATTTGTGCAGTACCTATGTATGCTAGCTTGTCCACCGGTAAAATCTGATGTTGCCTGCCATAAGGTATGCTTCCTAGGCTGTGGGTTTGTCTCCCTAAAGAAAAGGGGCCGCCTGGCCAGCTGTATCAGACAACACCACCAAACTACAATCAAAATCTAAATTACATATAGACGATAGTGATAATAAAAAAAATGCAAATGATACAAACAAATATGAATTACCACAACATCCAAAGTTCCTGGTTCATCATCCGGGTAGTTTGCTTTGATAGCCACAATATCTGACCACTGAATTTCAATTTTATTCTTAAGACCACCATCAAGAACTTCCCACACAAGCTTATGCTTCGCAAAGTAACATTTTGCCACCAAGTCTCCCTCATACCTCGACTTATACTGCAACATCATAGAACTTAAAAATCAACACTAAGCACAACGTTTGCCAAAAGAATGTATTCTACGTAAGAGTTTCAATCTCAATTGAGTCCAGAAACGAATGTAAATATACCTCCCACGTTCCAATTTTCAGAATGGAGCCTGGAAAGTTTGAAGCCTTGAGCTTATCATTAGTACCCTTGTGATCCTTTTTGTCCACGTTGGCCAACTTTGAAGAGTTCTGTTGAGAGAGCTTCATTTGAATCAAATCCAAAAGGGACGGGCTCTTTCGGAGACGCAAGCCAAGTGGGCTTGGCTCATCCAGGGGATTGTACATTGAGGGAGGGATAGCCAAGGCGCCAGGTCCTGAATTCCACTGTTGGGAAAAAAACAATGCAAGAAAGTAAACAATTCCGACATTTAAAGTGTTAGGACATTGTGGTACGGGGCACACAATTACAACTAAAGTAGAAATGAGAAAAAAATAAAAAATAATGAACACCAAAAATTTTACGTGTAAAAATCTCCAAACTAATTGGAGCAAAAATTTTCCACGGGCAAATTTTAGAAGGATTTCACTATTGCAAAAAGATTACAATAATTTCTCTCTCAAATAAGGAGAGCACAATTGACAATACTCTCTCTTATAAAAAAAAAACAATATTTAGGAAAAACCTCACTATTTTTCTCTCTAAAAACTCTCATCTCTCTCTCTCTCTCTCTATGTATATACATTTTGCTTCCAAAAACGGAATAATATTTTGAAGAACAAAAGCATGTATATATAGGAAATGAAGGCGGTGGGAATATGGCAATTTGACAATGTGAATTCAAGTCGGAACAGCTTGATATGTGCCGTCTTTTACACCACAAATAACCCACCGCTTTTGACCAGTTCTAATGCTTAATGGAGAACAAAAATGCTTCTTATCATCTTTATTCATTTGTTGACAGCTTTGCCCCATAAAAGTGGCTTTACCGCCACATATTGGTATCAGAGCCAGGTTTATAGCCAGTTTTTCGTGTTACAGTTAAATCTAGTTAGTGGAAAGGAGACATATTCAATAATGGCGACAAAGTACGAAATAAAGAAGTTCAATGGGAGTAATTTCTCATTGTGGAAAATGAGAATAAAAGCAGTTTTGATGAAAGATAACTGCTTGGCGTCAATTGGAGATAGGCCCGATGAGATCACTGACGACGGCAAGTGGAACAAGATGGATGACAATGCTATTGCTAATCTGCACCTAGCACTAGCCGATGGAGTATTGTCAAGTCTGGCGGAGAAAAATGTAGCAAAAAAGATTTGGGATACTTTGACAAAATTGTATAAGGTCAAATCACTACATAACAAAATTTTCTTGAGGAGAAAACTTTATACCCTTCTGATGATGAAGTCAACTATGGTGACAAACCACACCAACACCCTCAACACTTTATTTTCACAGCTCATAGCAATGGGGCATAATATAGAGACGGGTGAACATGCTGAAATTCTACTTCAAAGTCTACCTGATTCGTATGATCAACTCATCATCAACTTAACCAACAACATTGAAGTTCTAGTCTCTAATGATATTATAGCTACGGTTCTTGAAGAAGAAAGTCGGCGCAAAAGCATACAAGATAGACCGAGAGGTTCACAGCAAGCCGAAGCTTTGGCAATGAGGAGAGGGAGATCAACGGAATGTGGCCCCAATGGGAGTCAAAATTAGAGTAGATCAAAATCTAAAAGTAAGAAGAATGTCAAGTGTCATCATTGTGGCAAGAAATGACAATACAAAAGGGAGAGTTGTCATCTCAAGAAGAACGAAGAAGCCAAAGGAAAAGGTCCTGAGTCGTCAAAAGCTCATGGTTGTGTAGCAAACACATCAAATGATGGTGAAATTTTATATAGTTAGGCAACAACAGTTACTGTAGGCAGAAGAAGATTTGCTGATGTCTGGCTTATGGACTTGAGAGCAACACGGCATATGATTCCTCAGAGAGAATGGTTCCATCAGTATGAACCTATCTCAGGAGGATCTGTGTTCATGGGAGATGATCATGCCTTGAAGATTGCTGGTATTGGTACCATCAAATTGAAGATATGTGATGATACGGCTCGCACCATCCAGGAGGTATGATGTGAAAGGCTTGAAGAAAAATCTGTTGTCTTTGGGACAATTAGGTAATAGTGGGTTGTAAAACCCATATTCAAAATGGGATCTTGAAAATAGTTAAAGGCGCACTTGTAATGATGAAAGCAGAAAAGATAATTGCAAATTTGTACATGCTTAAAGGAGAAACACAACAAGAAAGAGAAGCATCCACTGTGTTGGCAAGTTCGGCAAGAGAATTAATAATGATGTGGCACCGTAACTTTGGCCACATGTTGGAACGAGGTTTGAAGATTCTTGCTGAACAAAAGCTTCTTCCAGCTCAAAAAGGTTTCATTACCCTTTTGAGAGCACAGTGTTACTAGTAAGCAGCACAGATTGAAATTCAGCAGCTCCTCTGCTAGAAGCAAAGCTATCTTAGAACTAATCCATTCTGATATTTGGCAAGTGCCAGTTTTGTCCCTAGGAGGAGCAAAATACTACTTTATCTTTTATTGACGATTACTCCAGGAGATATTCGGTGTATCCAATAAAAAATAGGGAAGATGTATTTCCAATTTTCAAAATATTCAAAGCACGGGTTGAGCTTGAATCTGAAAAGAAGATCAAGTGTTTAAGGACAGACAATAGAGGAGAATATATTGGTGTTGGATTTGATAGCTTTTGTCAACAAGAAGATATCAAAAGGCAACTCACAGTGGCATACACTCCACAAAAAAATGGAGTAGCAGAGCGGATGAACAGAACCTTGTTAGAACGGACAAGAGCGATGTTGAGAACTGCGGGAATGGCCAAGTCATTTTGGGCAGAAGCAGTCAAGACTGCTAGTTATGTGATCAATCAGTCACCATCAACTGCAATTGATCTGAAAATGCCGATGGAGATGTGGACTAATAAGCCAACTGATTATTCTTACTCACATACATTCGGAAGTCCTATTTATATTATATACAACGCCCAATAAACATCAAAGCTAGATCCAAAATGTAGGAAATGTATTTTCTTAGGGTATGCTGATGGAGTCAAGGGGTATCGCCTGTGGAATCCCGCTGCCCACAAGGTGCTAATCAGCAAGGATGTTATATTTGTAGAAGATAAAATACAAGAAAAAGAAAATTATAACACTTCAAAAGAGAAACCAGGGACTACTACATTTCAAGTTTCTTCTAAAGCAGAATTAGAGCACGAAGAACAAGAACAAGTTGAGCGTGCAACTCCACAAGTTCGACGTCCAACTTAGGAGAGAATAAAACCAGCTTGGCACTTAGAGTACATCATGGAAGGAAATGTCGCATACTGTCTACTAACAGAAGATGGAGAGCCGTCAACTTCCCATGAGGCTACAAAAAGCCAAGAAGCTTCTCTGTGGATAGTAGCAATGCAAGAAGAAATTGAAACTCTCCATAAAAAAAAAAAAAAACATGGGATCTTGTTCCATTACGGCAAGGAATGAAGGTCATTGGAAACAAATGGATTTACAAGATCATACAAGACGGCAATGACCAAGTGGAGCTGTATCGTGCTGGATTGGTGGTGAAAGGATTCGCTTAGAAAAAAGGCATATACTTCAACGAAATATTCTCTCCTGTTGTTTGACTCACTACAGTTTGAGCAGTTCCGGCGATGCGTGCTACATTTGACTTGTACTTAGAGCAATTGGACGTGAAAACTGCATTTCTTCATGAAGAACTTGAAGAAGAGATTTGCATGCTCTAACCAGAAATTTTTTAAAAAAAAGGAAAAGAGAACTTCATTTACAGGTTGAACAAACCTCTATATGGTCTCAAACAGGCGCCGAAATATTAGTATAAGAGATTTGATTCCTTTATCATGAGTTTTGGATACAACAAACATAGTTCAAATCCTTGTGATTACTACAAGAGATTTGGTGATTGTAATTTCATTATTCTGTTGTTGTATGTTGACGACATGTTAATAGCAAGCCCCAACAAAGATTGTATTACAGACTTAAAGGCACAGTTAGCTAGGGAGTTTGAAATGAAGGACTTGGGACCAGCAAACAAGACTCTAGAGATGCAAATTTATCAAGACATAAATAATAGGAAGATATGACTTTCTCATAAAATTATTTGAAAAAAATCTTGCGGTGCTTCAACATGCAAGATTGTAAGCCAATTTCTACACCTCTTCCTATTAATTTCAAGTTATCCTCAAGTATGAGTCCTAACAATAAAGCAGAGAGGATGGAAATGTCTCGAGTACCGTATGTATCAGCAGTGGGTAGCTTAATGTTCGCTATAGTTTGTACAAGACTAGACATTGCACAAGCAGTGGGAGTGGTTAGTCGATACATGACGAATCCTGGTAAAGAGCATTGGAGTGCTATAAAGAGGATCTTGAGATATGTCAAGGATACCTCAAATGTTGCATTATGTTATGGAGGGTCAGACTTTACTGTCAGAGGCTATGTTGATTCAAATTATGCAGGTGATCTTGACAAGAGCAAGTCCACCTCAAGTTGTGTGTTTACTCTTGCTAGAGGAGCTGTAAGCTGGGTTTCAAAATTGCAGTCTATTGTGGCTACTTCTACGACGGAGGCAGAATATGTCGCAGCTACACAAGCTAGCAAAGAGACAATATGGTTGCAAATGCTATTGAAGGAGCTCAGACACATACAAGAGAAGATTGCTCTATTTTGTGATAGTCAAAGTGCTTTGCATCTGGCAAAGAATCTAACATTTCATTCAAAGACAATGCACATATGAATTCAGTATCACTTCGTTTGTGAGAAGATAGAAGAAAGAAGTGTGGATATACAAAAAATCCATACAAAAGACAACCTAGCAGATATATTAACAAATCAAATTAGTAATGACAAGTTTATCTGGTGTCAATCCTCCTTGGGCCTACCAGATACGTAAGCGGCATGGAGATGTAAAATGTAGAAAAGATAAAAGGATTACAAAAGTGACTTTGAGTGGGAGATATGTGGTGGTTAAGCCATTTTTGTGGGTTTAAACTGTCAAAAAATGGATAAGAGGATAAGAAGCATTTTTCTTCTCTATTAAGCATTAGAATTGGTCAAAAATAGTAGGTTATTTGTAATTTAAAAGACAGCACATATCAAGCTATTCCAACTTGAATTCACATTACCAAACCGCCATATTCCCACAACCTTTATTTCCTATATATACATGCTTTTATTCTTCAAAATATTATCCCATTTTTGGAAGCAAAATATAGAGAGAGAGAATTTTTAGAGAAAAAAATAGTAAAATTTCTCTTAAATATTATCTTTCCTTTTATAAGAGAGTATTTTTCTCCTCTTATAAGAGAGAGTATTGTCAATTGTGCTCTCCTTATTTAAGAAAGATTCTTGTAATCATTTTTGCTATAGTAAAATCCTTCTACAATTTACCCGTAAAAGATTTTTGCTCCAATTAGTTTAAAGATTTTTCCACAAAAAATTTTTCTTGTTCATTATTTTTCATTTTTTTCTCATTTCTACTTCAATTATAATTGTGTGTCCCGTACCACAGCCTCCTAACATAAAGAACAACATTTATGCCACTATTTGGTTGCTGAGGAAGCACAGAAAGTATCTAACGCATGGCGCATAGAAATGATAAATCTAGCATGATAACTAACCAGCAAAGTGAATCTATGTTCGTTTGCAAGAGGGGTGTGTCACTGTGTGTCTGTGTTAACTCTGTTTGGCAAATTCAAAAGTGGAAAAAAGAAGGAAATTAGACTTATGCCACTGGTGACACGAACAATCGATGAGCTCTAAGAAGAAGCTAATACAAGCAGCTCTATCCGTAAAAGGAAGTTGGGATATGTTACCGTCTGGCGTCTGGTTAGTTGGGAGGGAGGGAAACTAAAAATGAACTCAATTAGCTCTGTTAGGTTGATAATAAAGCATAGGAGGGTCTCAGAAATCATCAGAATGAAATCATAACTAACCAACACAATTAACTATTTATCATCAAAGAAAACATAATAAGCTGTGAGGAAAACAGGGTTCTGTTCAATAGCTGAAAAGGTGTAATAAAGAGAAACGGAAATGAGGTATTAAGCCATTGGTAGTAGAAAACCAGAAAAGATTAAGGTGCAATAAAAAGATATCGTTAGCCACTGTATCTTGCAGAAAACAAACGGAACCAGAAAAGTTTGCTCCTTTTGGTTGCTGAGGAAGCGTGGGAAAATAAAAGGAATTTAATGTGAGCGGAGAAAACTCAAAACCTGTGGACACGATTCGGTTTTGGATCGCTTGTTAAGCGGGCCGATTTGATCTTCTAACGAGTCATCAGCCTCCAGCTTCACCCCGAGCTTTTTCCGGCAGTTGGTGTCCGATTCCATCCCGGAATTCATTAACTGAACCATCTAGCAAGCTGCGAGTCAGTCAATAACGGAGCGAGACGCAACGATATCTTCCAATCACGAACGGCAGGGAATTTAATTCGGTGAGTTGACACGGCGAACAGGGGATTGTTTTAGGCGCTGGAGAGGGGGTCTAAACAACACAATGACAGAGACGAAGAGGGAAGCTTTCATTTGATAGAGCCTCAGCCGACTCACGGGCGCTACGCGTGCACGAAAGAATCGCCACGTGGTCAAAGATGAACAGCGATGCACTTCTCGATTTTACTGAAATGTCCTTGAAACGGGCGGCACAAGTCCCTCTTGTGGGCGGTAATTTTGTCTATTGGTGTGGTGGTTGAGGGATGGTGAGGTGTGGGCTATGAGTTGTTTGGTAGGGTCTAGGTGACACGTGCGCCCACGCATGGAATTCGGATAAATGCGGGGCCCTGTTCGTGAACCTTCGTTCGGGGTGTGTTTCCTCTTGTCTTATAGTTGCAGTTAAGGTGATTGGCTGGCAACGCTACGTGGCATCATCTGGTGGAGGTGTTTGACACGTAGGACAGATCTTTATCCTTGTGGATAAGGTTAACACTAGATAGTAGACAAGATGCACTTGGCCACTTGCCAAAGGAAAGACAGGATCCACTTTGTCGTGTTTCGTTGACCATCCAGCACAATTAAAAAATATTTTTTATTATAATAATTGAATATTAGTCATTGGGTCTTAGTAGCCCAACGGCATAAAGAGAGATATAATAGCATCACTAGAGGTCCAGCTTGACGGAACTCTTAGCATGACTTTAATGGGCTTAAAATTTATTTCTGGACTGTTCATAAGTTGGGCTGAGGAACCTATCTGCTGGGCTTCGATAGATCTGAATCTCGATCAATTTCTCAGCCCAAAAGAATTATAAATAAATAAAAAACAGCAGCAGCGGCCTAATGTTAGGAAAGGAATCTTGAAACATCAATTCCTCCAAAGATTCGAGAGTCTCGTATATACTTCATCTTAGGGATAAGGTTCTATAATAGATAAATGATTTGTATAGTAGGATGCTACTCATTATTTCATGTCATATCCTTTATATATTTTAAAATTATTTTTATTTTTATTTTATTTTATTATTTATACAAACCCTACTACTTATCGCTCAAGCTTTTGTAAAAAAGTGAACTTCATCTTAAAAAATATAAAAAAATAATTTTTTATTAATGGATCTATTTTTTTACAAAAGACTTGTACGGAATTTATTTATTTGGAGCTTGTAGCTAAGATTACTCACGTGAAGCAAATACATATATATTGTTGAGGAATAAATCCTATATTGCATGTGAATAAGGTCTTGGATATATTTATGAGCAATGCTACATACAGTCATTTTTGCGTACTTCCTGCGCACTCCACTGATATGATTAACTGGATTAATTTTTTTTTAATATCCAACCAATCATATCACTGGAGTGCACAAAAGAGTGCACAAAAATGACTGCATATAGAATTTTTGTATATTTATAAGGTTAGAGCAAACCTCTCTTTTTGAACCGGTTTAATGAGATAAATCAAACTTAATAATTTTTTCATGATATTAGAGTCTACCACAGGACGAATGGGACCCACACTATTTACTCGTAACAAGGATCAGAAACAATACTGGCCTGCAAATGAAAGAGGGTGTTGAATAATAAATCTCACATTATCTGTAAACAGGTCTTGAACATATTTATAAGGTTGGAATAAATCTCTTTTTTTTTTTAACCAATTTATGTAATAAGTTAGGCTAATAAATTTCTTCGTATACTTCATCTAAAAACTATTTTCTTACAGCTTGAGATAAATGACACTGCTGTCACAAACATAGAAAACCAGAAAGCAGCTTGATACTCGTTTATACATTGAAGTAATGCATGCACAGGATCATGAAAACCTGATATGATCAGTGCTTTTATTTTCCGTATAATCTTTCTATCCCTTGCAATAAGCAAAGCATGAAAACTATATGCAAACGTACAAGTGACATCTGCAACTCCCAAGTCCCATGCATGCATGCATCCATCATAGCAGACAATGTTTCATATACATAAGACGCAAAACACCTCTCTCTCTCTCTCTCTCTCTCTCTCTCTCTCTATATATATATATATATATATATATGTTATGACAGTTCGATTCCGTGAATGGGCGAGTCCTTATCAATGAAAGCTCACTAAACCACTAAAATTGTTGGTAATCACAAGTTGTCAATCCCACTCACATATAAACAGAGCAGCCCATTTTGTTCCTCCCTCCCCCAATATGTGCACGTGAAACCCCAATAATTTCTCATGCACTGGTGGGTCCTAAGGCCAGCCATTTCTCTTTTGTTCTCAACCCAAACTCCAACTCCCAAGACTCTGTCCACACAACTCCCCCTCTCCCCTTCTTTCTCTATACCTCTCACTGTTCTTGCTCTCTCCTAATTCCGTTCTGATCTCGGCAAACGCATTTGTTATCTTTCTTCAGTACTTTCCCTCAACAATGGTGGATGCATTGCCTCTTTTCCCCTTGATGCTTTCTCTTCTTTTTCTTTACCTCAGCATTGCAAATGGGGTCCACTGTTATGAAGAGAAGAAGGTCCTCAGCCTGCAAAGTTTTCAATGGAAACAGCAAAATGGTACACCGAGTTGCATCTCCCGGAAATCAAGTGAGTTTTGGCAAAGGGAAAAAGTAAAGCTCATAAACTACTTACATATATATATATATATATATATATAGCTGGATATAGCTTTTAGAACTTTGTTTTATTCTCCACTTTGAGATTTGTTATCAACGATTGCTTTCTTCTCTAGTCTGACTGCTTTTATGCTTTAGGACAGATGTTTAAATACATGGGCTGGCATTATCTTCGAAAAATATCCTAAATGATTAGTCCTTAATTTATAGAACTACTGATTTTTTTTTTTTTTTTTTTTTGGGGGGTAAGTAAAGGGAAGTAAGAATTAAAACTTCGAGTATCACTAAATCAATCAATGCTTAAACCACTGTAATATCTAATCAATAAATACATTATTTATAAGATCATAGGTATTAAATTAGGCCTAAAAGAATCAAGTCCAACTCTTATAATACACTGTCAAGAACAAATAAATCAAATACACCAGAGAAATAAAAACCATGTACGTACTCCTTCAATGTAAGTTATAATTAATTTAACAGATATAATGTCATATCTGTTAAATAATGTCAATTTAATTAGAAATTTAAAGGGCTTGAATAATTTTACACTAATTACGTCCACAAGTGTAGAAATAAAAAAAAATAAAAAAAATTTCCTAGATCATTTTTTCTCTTATCCTTCTTGTTTTTCCTCTTTTTCATGATTTATTTTCTTTCTTATTTAATTTCCCCTGCCCGCTCTAAACTTAATTCCTCTTTAGCTCTCTCCCTGATCTGTTTCTGCAAACTAAAGTCATATTTAGAATCACGGGGGTTTGTTGTTTTGTCTTTTAACTACATAAACGAAGACCAACTTTGAAAAATATGATTTTCTTTAATTTCCTTCTTAATTAATTTGTTTCTTAACATTTCAATGGGGGTAACTGTTTCTCCTCACCATAAAGTGACTCTGCCATTGCTTTAGGGGAAAAAGTAAAAACTATCATTGCGCTCTCTCTCTCTCTCTCTCTCTCTCTTCAAGGTATTAGGTTGGTATTGATTAATTGCTTGAACTAGTGAAAGGTTAGTTAAGTAATTTCAATTATGATTAGATGATAATTCAACGTGTTCATGAGTTTCTGATGATTACAAATAATTACTACTCATGGAGCCTCGTAACAATCGGTAAAATAATATCATCTATTACAATTAATTAGTCAAATCCGACTTTGAGTGTTGCATCTATTTTACATAGACATTAATCGGCTTAAAAGCTTCAGTTTTTTTCTCCGATTTATGCCCTGCGGCAGTACTCCACGTACAGCGACGAATATGAACCGACACTGAGAGTCCTGCATGTATATATATTTTGTTATTTTGGCTTTGCAAGTTGACAGAGATCGTCCTGGCTTGAAAATATATGGCCGACTTTGTGCGCTAGCCTTTTACGTATCCGCCACAGCTGGGCTTGGAAGTAGCTGGAACGGATGTCTTGATAATTAATATATAGGATATATATCTTGGCGTTGCTTTACTTTCCTTTGAATTGTGGAATCTACTAATTTTGGATTAAGTGCTTTGATATTTAGTATTCATGATTCAGCTGGCTCATCCTTAATAATTTCTAGCTAGGACTGCTATCTTCTTCTTTAGGACTTGTTGTCATCGCGAAAAATCAATGCAAAATCTATCGGTTTTTAATCCAGTTCTTTTAAGAAGTAGGGAGGGAGAATGGTGCAACTATATTGGAAATGAAACACCGAGACTACTGCTCAGGAAAGATCATCGACTGGAGTGAGAAGCAACAAAAACGTTTGATATTGGATAATTCTCATGTCAAGTTACTACAATCCCGGATACGAAACAAAGCCGCGTCCGGTGGTGTCGAAGATGTGTCCAAAGCTCAAATCCCATTAACTTCTGGAATAGAACTTGAGACACTAAACTATATCGTAACCATCGGGTTGGGAGGCCGAAATATGACAGTTATTGTGGACACGGGAAGCGATTTGACGTGGGTTCAATGCCAGCCTTGCAATTCATGTTACAATCAAAAAGAACCTCTCTTCAACCCTTCGGCATCCTCCTCATACCAATCAATTTTGTGCAATTCACCAGCATGTCGGTCGATTCAATCTGCTTCTTGGAATTCACCCCTGTGTGGAAGCAACCAACCTTCTTCATGTAACTATGTCGTTAACTATGGAGATGGGTCCTACACTAAGGGCGAGCTAGCTCGTGACCACCTTAACCTCGGAGCAACTCCTGTGAATGATTTTCTATTCGGCTGTGGTCGGAACAATAAAGGTCTTTTTGGAGGAGCTTCAGGTCTCATGGGGCTGGGAAGGAGCGATGTCTCAGTGATCTCTCAAAGTTCTGCCTTATTTGGAGGGGTTTTCTCCTACTGCTTACCTTCCACTGAAGCTGGGGCTTCTGGATCGTTGGTTATGGGTGGAGATTCTTCGGTATTCAAGAATTCCACTCCCATTTCTTACACCAGAATGGTTCAGAATCCGCAGTTGTCCAACTTCTATTTTCTCAACCTTACTGGCATAAGCATCGGTGGGGTGGCTGTACAAGCTCCAAGTCTAGCTCATGGCAGAATTCTGATCGATTCTGGGACTGTTATTTCAAGGCTTGCTCCATCAGTTTACCAGGCTGTGAAAGCGGAGTTTCTGAAACAAATGTCTGGGCTTCCTCCAGCACCAGGATTTTCTATCTTGGACACTTGCTTCAACCTCAGTGGATATTCGGAAGTGAATATTCCTACACTAAAATTGCACTTCGAGGGTAATGCTGAGCTGAATGTGGATGTAACAGGCATCCTTTATGTCGTAAAAAGTGATGCATCTCAGGTTTGTTTCGCAGTTGCAAGTCTCTCCTATGAAGATGAGGTTGGTATTGTTGGGAACTATCAACAGAAGAACCAAAGGGTTGTATATGATATTAAACAGTCAGAGCTGGGATTTGCAGGAGAAACTTGCAGTTTCATATAATGAACAGGAGATCATAATGATAAAAACAGGTGAATTGATGTGAATACAATTCTTCCAAGCGGCGCCAAGCTATTATATTTATCATTAATGGCAATAAAATTTAGGAGTAATATATATATATAGTTTCCCCCAGTTCAAACCATGCACAAACTAGAACATATATATGGAGGAAGATCATCATGATTCATGTACAACATATTACATGTTACTTTCTAATGTGGAGACCAAAAAGAGTCTGAAATATTGTATAATTTTGCCCACCAAATTAAGGTTATATATATATATAAAAAATTTACTCCTCTTTTTAAGATATAACAGTTGAGATCTTACTACATCACCTATTACTCAACTAACTAACGGTTAAATATTAATTGGGTGAGTAAATTGCAACATGTTTCAAATCATGAACGAAAGTGAAAAGTAAAATGATAATTAAAGGAGTTTCCTTCGATTTTATTTATTTATAGGGAAAAGGATTGGGAGCCAGGAATAGTTTTTCAGATGTTCATTGTTTTTTTTGGGTTAATGGATCTCCTTAGTATCTGCCGAAAAATGGGCTTCACACCAAAACCCATATAACCCAGATCCATTTTGCTCGTAAGAAAATGCAGGCAGGCTCTTCCCAAGTCCAACTCAAAAATTGGGTGTTTATCGACAACTTCGTTTTCTTTCTCCCTTCTTAACTTATAAAATATTTTCCCTAATGGGGCTTAATTGAAAGTTGCTTTATTTAACTCAAGTTATGGTTTTTAAAAAAATAAAACCGAAGGACGGTACTCGCTAAAAGAGTTCATGATCTCCATCTAGCCTAGCCTACAAAGAGTTTCCGCCAAAAAGGCTAGAAATTGGTTTTTGATTGCTAAACAATTGCTTTAGCATCTGATAATCAATTTTATAAATTAACAAAATTTAACAGCCCTCGTGCATCTGGGACAAACCCAAAATTGTATGTATTTTTAAGAAAACTGAGAAGCATATATATATATATATATATATATCCATATGCCAATATTACAGACAATGCAACAAAGGATGAAAATTACAACAACAACCAAAAAAAGGGTATTGTATAATTTGATTTGGAATATAAATTTTAAAATTTGAAACTTATAAATCAAATATTAACATTTAAATAATGTAGATTGTGTGCTTTACTTATTGCAATTTGGGTTCTCTTGCTACTGAAAACAAATGAGAAGTAACCACAAAACAGCAAACAGTATTGTAGCTGTTGGGAAAGATATATCCGAAGTCTGGGGGTCCAGGTTAATTTAAAGCTGCTAGCTTCAAAGATTTTCAGAAATTGACGAGTCTGACATTGTTACTATCAGTACCATGCATGTAAAAGCGAGTTCTACTGCTGGCCTACGGTGATGATCGTGACATATATCGGATTTTAACGTTAACTATGAAGTTTGGGGAAGTTTCATGAGGAACTAATTTATGGTGTCATCTTCATGAAGATCCTACAATCTACCATGTAAACAATGTGTCACATGCCAAATTTAGAACCGTGTAATATATAATACGGCATTCCAATCATGTGCTAATGGTCCCCCCCCTCGGGGGGCGTCTTCTCCCCAAAAAAGAAAAATCTACGAATTTCTACGAAGATTGCAAAACATAAGACTAGTTCAGAAAATTATAAGAACAAGTAAAATATAAGTACTTGGGAAAAGACAGTTATAAATTGAAGCACTTACATGCCAATCATCCAACGTCTTATTGAAAGAAATATCTGATAATTAATGAATGTCTAATCCCGTCTATATCTACATGTAAATTAACTGATCATAGCGATTACCAGACTCTTTCTCTCCATATTTTAAAGAAAGGAGAGAAACATTTGCAAAAATAAAAAAGAATATCAAGTGTTTTCTCTCTTTTCAATGACTAAGAAAATTTCGCATTTTCTCTTTACTCTTACCTTTTTTCTGGGGCCATATTCACATAATCATTGTCTTCAGTGGCCAAGTTCAACGTCAAAAATTGGAGAAGCAATCGAGTTCAAGTCCCCAAATATAATATGATCATCACCATCAGCATAGCTGCCGGAGTCTTGGCAATCAAAGTATGTCTGAATATCGTCTGGAAAACTTCGACGCGGTTGGTCAGACTCTTGAGGCGTTGGTGGACTGTCTGCTACCGATGTCCTTTCCAGCATTTCCTTAAACTTGGAGGATTGCAACAGAAGCCCTAGAGCTGACGATGTCGATGAGGCACCACTGCCAAGCATTGGAGGAGCTAGGGTTGTATCACTGGCACTTGAATTAGTATGGTTGGATAAGAAGCTTAAGCCAAGCTCAGGAGGATTAGGGTTTTCCAATAGATTAAAAGAACAATTAAGGTTGGATTGAAGGTCGTTCGGGTTGGTGAGGCTATCAAATTGGTTATTGGGATTAGGGCGTAGCCACTTGATATAACGACTGAGGTCAAAGTTAGTAACAGCGTTAAGTCCACGATACTCTATGGCTGCCATGTCATATGCTGTGGCTGCTTCCTCTTGAGTGGCTGAGTGCATCAATAAAATAAAATAATGTTAAAAAAAAATGATAGTATGGTAGGGGTAATATTTTGGAAATAAATATTGTATAATTAGACTGCATATGGAATTTAATTGTTTCCTGCAAAATCCGGTGAGGCCGGGTAAGAGAAGTTGTATTAAAGTCGGATGGGGATTGAATATATAAAGCAGTTGAAGTTTGGTGATCTATTTCCCAACCAACTGGATAGTGGATTTGATTACACGTACAGCTAGATTTATCCCATTATCTTGACCCATATCACATGCTTGTTGTCTATATTTATTTATAGGATCTAGGAAATACTAGTTATTTTAGCGGGAAACATCTCACTTTCATATATTTTCAATTAATTTATTATTATTATTATTATTTAATTTCTATGTTGTAATGAGGGCTGCTGGCTAGCTAGAATCTGAATGCTAATTGATATGCGCGTCAATTCAACGTAATTGATTAAAAAATCAAATTTTAATAAAAATTATACTAATTTAAATTTTAAATAAAAAAATAACAGGTATACAAATTCATTTATATAAAACAAAACTCCTCGGAAAAAAAGGTACCTAGCTAACTGCATTCGTTTGCTGTTTATGATTGTACGACACTTATTCTAGTGACGTGGCAGTAAAGAAAATGACTCCCTGGGTGCATCCATCATTCATCCGCGCAGAAGGTGATGGGCCAGTAAGTACTTGGTAAATGGGTGTAAATTGTACACTATTATAATTTTTAATTCATTAATTTAAAATCCGAGGACCTAGTTAATTTTATTTTTTAATTTTACCGAGAAAACAATTGTAAAAATGGAGAGAGCCCGATCATAGATAATCATAAGAAAAATGTGGAATTAAATACGGACCATAGGTTCCAAGATAGAGATATTTGTTGCCGAAAACTCTGCCAATGCGAGCTTCCCACCGTCCATTGTGATGATGTCTGAACATTTGAAAATCACAGAAAGTCGGTGACCAGATAAAACACATGATGAGAGCATGCAATAGGAGTAACATCTGTGAGACCAATATAATTAGATTGCGATGGTTACCAAATTATTTCGACAATTAGAGATCGCCGTAAAGGTTCGTGAGCTACTGACTAAAGGGTATTCTTGTTTTTCAGCAACAACTCGTGGCGATATTAATTGCAGTGTATATACATACATACGGGACAGGCATGCAGGAAGATGCATATATGAATGCACGTTTTAGCTAGCGCCGTCCATTGGAGATAGATGGAAAATATTTTTTAAAAAAATATCCAATATTTATTTTTAAATCGAGATTCTCATGTTCATGAGTTAGTAAAATAAATCGACAGGCCGGATCGAGGATGGAGTACTGATGAAATTGGCTAAATTGAGGAATCTTTAAATACCTTGCTACGCCTCTGTACTTTGAGACCCCACGAGAAAACCCACTACTTTTTCTGTACATTGAATCACAGTGAAAAGAAATAAAAAACCAATTGGTATTTTCATCATGTAACGATTATATATTCATGGTAAGATCAATTCGGCAGAAATTTCAGATCAATTACCTCCTCAAAGCACCGATGTACTCTTCTTTTGACTGACCTTCCATTTCTTTGAGTTCTTCTTGGTAGGTTGCGAGCTAATAATACATGATCAATTATTAATTACGTTATAATGTATTAATTATCATACATTATTATCAAACGAGATTGATAATTACTTACGTTAACAAATCAACGTCACAAAACTTATAAGAGATCATGAGAACTATGTACCGGGAAATTGAGGATGGTTTCTTGTCCCCAATACTTCAATGCTGCCAAATCATAAGCATGTGCGGCGGCTTCTTCATTATCATATGCCCCTAAAAATTCCGACGTCTCTAATTACATTGAATTTTTTACAAAATATATAACAAGATAACTACAATTGTTTCTCTCCAACTCTTCATTTCCTTCAAATGTTATTTATAAAGAGCGAATGGATTAAGATCAGAACAAGCAAAACAATTAATCTTCCCCCCACCTCTCAAAAAAAAAAAAAAATTACCTAAATATACTGCATTAAGGTTGGAAATCGCCACCGCCATCATCGTACCGGAAACAGAGAGAGAATTACAGAACAAACAGATTGTTACTGATGATGAGTAATATATTTAAATCATAAAGAGTGCATATTAACGGATCAAAATTATGTTTCTTATTTATTATTTATTTTTAAAAGGATCGGAAGAGAAGAAGAAGAAGAACCTTGTCTTCCTTTCTTGTTCTGCGACTCATTCCAGCAATTCTTGTCCCACAAATGAGCTTCATAGCGGCCCGTCCACCGATGCCTAAATCATCAGTCGGCGAACATCGATAAAACCAGAACGTATAAAAATGTAATGAATTGCAAGCAAATATATACATATGTCAACAAAAGAAAGCATTGCATCCATCCAAGTTCCAACCTCGTGACGCCCCGGTAGATCGAACTACGCTGAGGAGGAGAGTCTCGAGGGACGCTTTTGCGCGTCCGCTTCACCTTGGTTGCGGGGCTCTCGGTATTGTTACTGGTGTTTGCAGTGGTAGTACTGTTCTTGACTGAGCTTTTCGCCATTAATTACCTTCGATCACTAGAGAGAGAGAGAGAGAGAGAGAGAGAGATGACTAAAGTCATCCAATGAGAAGGACTTTAAAGGGAGGTGATAGCCGGCCGGCTGAGGACGTTTTTTATGGCCGGCTCTAAGCGGGTTGGAGTCTCTTCCCCTTTGTCGTTACTATTTCTTTATGACTCCTTTTTTTTTTCTTTTTCTTGTTTTGTGTTATGAGGAAATTGATCTAACGATATAATTAGCTTCTACTTTGCCCTAATCCTGATTTACCTAATAGGGTTTTCCAAATAAGCTTATACTTTTTCATTCTTAATTTTTAACCTAACCCCATTTTCTCCTCTCTCTCTCTCTCTTGTTTGGTGTGTCATTGTCTTGATGTTTTTACTTTTATAATACCATGTGGAATTTAGGATTTATGCTTCTCCAATCAATCATGTTTCATTAATTTTTGGTGAATTTCAGGAATCAACTAATATTTTGTTGTCTTGTTAATTTGCCCCTATCATGGAGTTTACAAACTTTTGTTGCCCAATTATTTGTTATTTACCTCAAAAATTAGTTGTAGATAAATAGAAAATAATTTTAAAGAGTGACTTACCTATTTAAAATTTGCACCTCTTCTCAAAATGACTTAAAAAAGTAAACATAATTTTTACTGCGATAACAAAGATTTAATTTGAAGTTGGCTCATTTAATGCTACGGATCATAAGATCAGAAGCGAATATTCAGATCAATTTTATTATTATCTTTTAAGGGATCAAGTACTGTAGGTGAACAGTTGCTTAAATTGCTAATTTGGAAATGATTGAGCTTTGAAAAATATACGTAAAATGCTACTATTTCCACTGAGGCTCCAGCTGAAGTAAGTATTTTTTTACTGTTTCATCATTATTTCTAAAAATTAATATATAATATTTTAAATTTTATTATAAAATAAATCATAAACGTGTTATATGAAAGAAAAAATCTTCACAACCTCCCAATACATCACATTTTATATTTTTTTTAAATTTTTATTATTTTATCTTTTATTAAATATTTAATATATAAATAATGAATAAAAGAATTAAATTAATTTAAAAAGAATAAATTCAAAAAAAATATTAAAAAATTAAAAAAAAGTGGAGTTTGAAATGTTCGGAGGTTGTATAGCATTGCCCATATGAAATGAGGTCAATTCATTAGAATAGGTGAGATACTAGATTGCATTGTTGCACCTAAATCTAGC
This sequence comes from Carya illinoinensis, assembly GCF_018687715.1. Taxonomy (NCBI): domain Eukaryota; kingdom Viridiplantae; phylum Streptophyta; class Magnoliopsida; order Fagales; family Juglandaceae; genus Carya; species Carya illinoinensis. The sequence goes on from NC_056752.1 coordinate 53,210,787, forward strand.
TAGGCTAGCTATTATTGTATGGCCAATTGCCTAATCGATCCCTTTCATACGTTCGTTCCTCTTTTCGGCGGTGGCGGCCGGCGGGTAAAGTCGCTTGGCACAATTAGAGCTATGGTGTAGGTTATAGTCAAGGGCCATGTCTATAGCAAAATATTAACTTTTTTTCAAATGATGTATCAACTACTCTACGAGGCTTGAGGACTCCTTAATTACGTACAGGTAAACCTTATTAATTAATTAATTAGGCTAGAGGGGAAGGCAGTGCCCTTAGGTTGAAAGTTTGGTGCCATTAAGATGAAAAGGCCGGAAGATGGATGGCTGGCGCATGGATTAAGATCTAGCTGCTAATTAGGTATGTAGCGATGTAAACACGTATGGCAGTAACGCAATATTCTCCTCTCATGTATATTTGGTTCCATTCTCGTCTAAATATTTTGCATGTCTTATGATTTTTATTTTTTTTAAGAAATGATATTTGCTGCTTTAGAATCGTATTTAAAAAAAATAATAACAAATATGAGAGTTATAAGAAAAAATATATATATTTTAATAATAAACTCTTATTTTTCTCAAAAAATAATGTGCAGAATATTCATATTTTATAATTATATATACCATGATTCTATTATTATTTTGTCGATTAATATTTGACGATAATTTAGAAGATAATAAAAAAATGAGAATTAAAAAGATGATGAGTAATTTTAAAAAAGATATATAAATAGCCAGCTTTACTATAATAAATATTTGCTTGTACTACAACTTCTAGATAATAAAATCCATGGGCTCTGCACGTATCATTTTCACCGCAACAACACCACCAAAATTTAGAGTGAATGCGGCGGTAACAAACTCAACCACAAAATCTCCTATTGTTTTGGTCCTTGAAGACGAGAAATCAAAGCTAACCAACCGGATTTGACAGTTTCGGTCTAGTGCGCGCGCACCCTAATAAAGAAGAAGAGAAATTATGAAATGATGTCACTTAGATCGGGATGGATTAATCAAAATTAAAAATTTCATCTTATTTTAGTTTATTATTATAATTTTTAAAATTTTTTTATATAAAATATAATAAATAATATAATTTTTTCAAATTTCAATACAAAATTAATATTAAAAACTTATATTATAACAATATTTTATTTATTACTATTCAAAACATCTCATATAATCTTATCTCATCTGTGTAACCAAACGGAATATTAGAGAATTTCTACAAACAGATCCGTTCAAGGATCTCATTTAACACCCTGCGAATAATATATTGCCAAATAGACTTTCCACCACAGTTAATATGAACCAGCACATACATAGAAAATTAGCCCCTGCAAAGTGACATAGCCCCCTCCAGAGACAGTCCTTTGTAACCCACCCCTTCACAGCTCAGCCCCTTCCCCATCTCGACACAACCTTATTGCACCCTCCTCAAACAATGCTTCACCATGTATCTTAAAATTGAGGATGAAGGACTGGTACCAGCCATTTTTTCAGAATTCATATTCAAAAGTGAATGTTGGTTCTTGCCCAGAATGCCAATTGAGTAGACCATTCACTGTCAAAATTGAACAGGTGAAATTTCTAGAGCTCTAGGCAACATTTATGAAATCTATCTTTCAAACATTTTGTCAAACACCTTTGGGCAACAAATCATGCAATTATCTTTTACAAATCAATAATACGTAAATTGTAATGCTCTATGGGTTTCTTCCAAGCATATATTAAAATTTTAATACATCCGTTAAAATTCAATTTCAAAAAAAGAAAGTTGAAAATAATTGAAATTTTATTGTTGAAACTTGTTACGGTTCCTAACTCATGCAATTGCTTTTTCATCTACCGGTTGTTTTATAATCAAGTTCGTCCAAGAGAAATCAAGTAAAGTTCACATAACACGATGGTAGCTTGAATTTAATGTGATTGCTGGGGTGGTAGCTTTTAAGTGGAGGGCTATCATTACTGAAAAATCAGACCGATCAGTTAGTACCAGAACTGTATTACTAAATAAGAATTTATTTATAATTATGTAATAAAATAATATTATTTTAAATTTTATTTTGATTTGATAGATTTAAATAAGATTACTATTTGTCCATGGCGGGGTCGACCCTTCCCGAACCTCACCCTCACATGAGGGGGTGAGGTTTTCATCCCACACCCCACCTTGAAATATAGGGGTAGGGGCAAACCCTTTATCCGCCTTACTCCCGCCTGTTGCAATAGTGCTCATGATTAATTGGGCTTATAAACTATTTTTGGTTCTAAAATTAAAACATATTTTTAGATTTAAATTATAAATTTAAATTTATAAATATGATTATAATTTAAAAAACTAGTAACATAATTTTTTAATTTGTTAATATATATTATGTATAAATTAATATAACTTAATGTAAATTTTATATAATAGATCAAAACAATACAAGAATCTCACTTAAATAATGTGAAACTCTTGTATCACCTGACAATAATTTATATAAGTAGCGGGGCCTCATCCCTGCTTGGGATTTCTCTCTGCATAGCGGGGGTGGGGGCAGGGCAGAATAGTGGAGTTTGTTGCCCACCTCCCGATTTAAATATAATAAAAAGTATAATTATATTTAAAATTATATAAATTATGAAAAGGTTGTAAGGCAGAAAAAAATCCCACAAATCTAGGCCAAAGGAGTGATCGGCAAGGCAAAAAAGAAAGACTAGAGGCCGACTCATCATGAGTTTCATGAGCAAGTACCTATTATTTGATTAATTACAAAATGGCCTCTTTGGCGTGTTCTCCGGTCATAATTAATTCGAAAAGCAAGAACTAGAATCCATCTTTTAAGTTCTTAAAAACAAAAACCCAAAAACAAAAAATAAATAAATAAATAAATAAATTTAATCAAAACATTTTAATAGGCATGGGGACATTAACGCCAAACAATGCATAGATGGATGCATGGAGGCACCGAGTATGTGGGAGGGCCGGGGATATTGATCATCAGGCCGACTTGGAAAGCTAGCTATATTTTTAATTACTGAAAAAAACAGGTGGCTAGCTCCCCACTTCTAACGTTCATTGGTATGATGCCACAAATTCCCATAGCATGAGGGGCCCCTTATTATAATTGACGTACTACATAAAATTCTTTTTTTTTTAAAAAAAAAAAGCGAATTAAATCTCCGACCATGCAGGAAATTAATATGAGGTTGTTTCAAACCCAACAACTCCCCTTAATTACTGCCGACTGCTTACAATGAAGATGACCAGTTTATATTCTCCAAAAGCTCGCTTTTTTTCTTTTTAAATATTTATATATTTATCTCTATATTTAATATTTCTGCATTTTTGGAAATTTAAAGCTTTCTTAAGTTTTATTATTACCAAAATATAGATAAGGAGACTAAATTAAAAATTTATTAAAATTAAAAAAAAAATGTTATACAGCATTCCGCATGTGGCATCGAGAGAATCGCCTCCTAAACTAAAGAGCATAAAGATTCTCTCATATATATCCGAGTTTTTAAAGGATCGAGAAAATAACAAAAAGAGGCAATCAGTAATTGAGGAACTGTTGTATAGAGAGTGAGGCATGCTACCAGTAATGGGTACACTTTTCATGTCCGATATCTCGCTATTTTACAGAAGAAAAATTTTATATGTAGTTATTTTTATATATTTTTTAATATATATTTTTAATATGATTAGTTATGTGTTAAAAAAATTTGATACAATCAATTACATCAGTAAAATATATAAAGAATATATAAAAATAATTATACATAAAATTACTCTATCACGTAACGGCGTCATTATTAAAAATATATATCTTAGTATTATTCTTTATTTTTATTTTTTAATAATAACTTACGTAGCCGCTACATGGCAAGGCAGCAACAGAGGAGGCAAATGCAGTGAACACATAACATTTTCATAAATATATATATATATATTTTTTTTAATTTTCTGGGCAGGAGAAAGTGGTGTCATTTTTATTTTTTATTTTTTAAAGTAAGTTGTCAAATTTGGGAGTTTTTCTTCCGCCAGAAAGCATCCTCCGCTGGTTAACGGCCGTGTGTGGATAAAGTGATAGGGCAGAGGAAAGAACGAGTGGCTTTACCTTCTCCACTCTGTCAATTCTCTCTCTCTCTCTCTGAATAAACAAGACCCTAAACCTATACTGAAACCATGTGCCCAGCCGCGCTTAGCCATGGCCAACACACTCTCCATCTCACTCTCTAGCTCTCTCAGACTCCACCTCTTGGTACCCAGTACAGGCAGACTCAGAACCATGGCCATGGCCACCCCCGCTACCGCCACCAAGGTTGTCCCGGCCGTGATTGTTGGTGGCGGACGCGTAGGTAGGGCCTTCCAGGACATGGGCAACGGTCAGGATTTTCTAGTCAAGAGGGGCGAGTCCGTGCCGCTCGATTTCGAAGGCCCCATCTTGGTCTGCACCAGGAACGATGATCTTGATGCCGTTCTTCAGGCCACTCCTCCCTCCAGATGGAACGGTACCTCCACCTTTATCATTAGCAATCACTTTTCATCGTTATTTCATTAATGTTATTCTTGTTTTGGAGTGAGACTGTTGAAACTCTGAGGTTGCATTTTGATTTATATTGGTTCTATTGGTAAAAATCTCATTCACGATAATTGATTGCACAAACTCGATATTCAGAAATAGTGAGATAATGCCGATTCCGAGTCCCACATTTCAGAATCAAACCGTATTGATGCTTGCCGTAGTTTCGCATGAGCTTGTGTTAGATGGAAAGTGCCATTTACGATACTAGTGCGGCTACTCATTTTATATTGGGACATCTTTTCTATCCCCACGATATATACATCCTATATATATTTTCTATGAGTGAAAATTTAACAGATCTTACAAACTAGCCAAGAAAAGTTACAAATTCTCAATCGAACAAAGAATTTTAACAAATGCCTAAAATCTGAAATTGCTCAAAGGCTTTAGCAGGACTACCCCAGCTAATACTTTTCTTGATATTCATTTTATCATATATTCAATAGTTCAGAGCTGGGTCTCCTAACATTTGCAGTACTCATTTATCCCAATTTTACTGGTTAATATCAAACTTTCCAATCTTCTTTTTGGTACATTAACAAGAATGCTTGGTTTTCTTGGTTGATTTTATCTGGAATTTTGGGCTTAATGTCCTTTTGGGCTATGACTTTGAATTATGTATTTCTATTATTTAATGGATCTTGACAATCTAGCAGATTTGATATTTGTCCAGAATGGAATGCTGGAGCCATGGCTTCAAAGTAAAGGTCTGAGTGATGCGGACCAAGTATTAGCATATTTTGCCGTATCAAAGCTTGGAGAAGCCCCTGTTGATGGGAAGACTGATACCAATCCTGAAGGGCTGACAGCAGCATATGGGAAGTGGGCATCGGCCGTAGCTGCAAGATTACATGCTGGAGGCCTCTCTTGCAAGGTGAAGGAAGGATTTCGCAATAACTTTTGAGATTGTGTTGAATGTTTTGTAATTATGTTCAGGGTTTTCTCCAGGCGATTCATAGTTAGAAGATTTTGACAATGACTTGAATATTTCAATGTTGAGAAATTTATTGAATACAAGGTTGAATGTGAGCTAGGTTCTCAACAGGGAAGCATTTCAAAAGCAGATGTTAGAAAAGCTGATATGGATATCGGCATTCATGCTTGTGGGAGCTCGTCATCCTGGGGCAACTGTAGGTGCTGTGGAGAAGGAATACCGCTCAGAAGTAAGTTGCTTTTGTCAATATTTTTTCTTTTTTTGCAGTACATTATTATTGCCATCTCTAGCTGACAATATGAGAGGCTAAGGCCTCCTTTGGTTATATAGTTCATATGAGATGAGATGTTGTGTTGAAAGTTGAATAAAATATTATTATAATATAATTTTTTAATGTTAATTTCTTTTTGGAATTTGAAAATGTTGAATTGTTTATTATATTTTGTATAAGAATTTGAAAAAATTGTAATGATTATATGAGATGATATGAGATTTTGGGAGTTATGGAGGCAACTTGAAGCTCATATTGGTTTTAATTTGAGAACCAGAATTGAGTTTAGACCTTGACCATGATTTATGCATGCTTTCAGGTGTCTAGTCTTATTGCAGAACTTGCTACTGCAGCAGCGGCCGAAAAAGACTTGGTATTTGAAGAAGCCATGGAAGATAGACTATGTGCGTACTCCCGAGCAGTTTCCCACTTTCCTACAGCAGTTAAAGAGGTAAAAGATCCAATCCTCATATTGACTTTTTATTCATATATACACGATTTCATGAACTTAAACTTGTTTAACTGTCAAGTTTCCTCATTCTTGCAGTTTAAATGGAGGAATGGTTGGTTCTACTCACTCTCGGAGAAGGCAATATCAGAAGGAAAACCTGATCCATGTCCACTGCATACATCATGGCTCAAAGAATTGAAAATTGTCTAGAAAACGCAACTCTCACGATGTGGCTTAAGAATCTGTTGTAGTGCCAACTTCATAAAGCACAATTTACTTAAATGAGCCTCCAACAGTAGTGGAAGGATTGCTATATCATGCTTACAGACACAGTGATGTGTTCCCTTGTAATGGTTGGTACGTTTTGTGGTACTTCTAATAAACGGGGTGTTACTGCTACCACGGGAAGTACTCAATTTATGAAAAGCCTAAAACAATTAAGAAAAAAATCAGACTTTTCCCGGACAAACTGTCATATATTTTTCATTTTGCTCTAAACCATAAAGAACATCAAATCATACCCTAAATTATTTATACTTCAAAAATTGCATCCTCTGTTAATGTATGAGCATTATGGATGGAACAACAAAGAAACTGGTTGTGGTACAATCTTAATGTTTATATATAAACGGGGCAAATTCAAAATTGAAACTTACTGGTAAGAAATAAATTAAAAATTTTGGAATTTAGATGATTTTTTTTTTAAATGATAGTTTGTGACTGCAAAATATAATATCCTTAAATTTATTTATTTTTGATAGGGTATAATATCCTTAAATTTAACTGTCGAAATTACTGCTTCTAACCAGGACTTTTACTTTCCCTAGCGTAACAGCTTTAGTCATGGCATGACAGAAAACATAGTGAAGGGAGTTGTTCTATTCGGCTTGTATCCATAGATCTAACCCCTCCCTCTATTTTACATGCAGACCAGGTTTTTGCACTAGAGCTGAGGGCTGTGCTCAAAGGTCCCGCAACACTTAGAAGATCAATTATATTTGCAAACAAGAATACCAATATGTTATGAATTTGCTGCGGGTCGCACATAAGTTACAAGTTAAAACATTAAATCAAGAAACTAAAACTTGCACAAGAAGCCACTGCAAATCTCCATTCCTCTATGGTGAAATGGAAATAATGAAAAAGTTTACTAGTTCTTTGATAAAAAATCATTTGTTTACACAAATAAATACACCAAACAAAATCAGAGTATTCTTAAGTCTGAAATATACAAGGCTACAGCTGAAAAAAATTATGACCAACCAAGTTGACCGCACACTGCACCACTAAAGTAAGCTGTGACACCCTTTACATTGCGTTGCACATAATTTTCTTCAATCTGCACATGAAATTGATTCCACCATGTAAAGAATCTCATTACCATTGGACTGGAAAATTTAAGAGGTGGACATGCCAATCTTGATACCATCAGAAGACACGGGAATACATTTTTTTTAACTGACATTCTACGATCTTATTAAAGTCTGGTAGGTTAACAAGCCCATACCTCAACTTCTAGGGGAGGAGAAGACAGCCAAGAAAGCTCTTCCACTTGCTGCAAATCCACATTCCGTGGTAAGAACATAATGATGTTAGGTGTTATTGCCTGAGCAACCTGAAATATGGTGAACCTGTACATAGCATTAGCTTGCTAATCAATCTAATAGAATTCATATCACATATCGTACAAGGTAACAAGAGAACACGAAGAAAACAACAAAGAAATCATGTTTTATGAGTTTGTGAGCTAAAAAGTTGCAGCAATTATAATTATATTTGATGACGTGGATTGCAAGATTATTATACATGCAAGAATGTAGTTCCCCCCCCCCCCCCTCTTCTCTCTTTCTGGTCATGTAATGTAGTCAGCAGCCAAAAGGTGAAACCAGACTTTTGCTTCACCGTCTAAAACACATTGCTGCTGTAGAATTGTACATTGATCAAATAAAATGTAATGTTACCATTCCTACGCAAATCAAGTCTTTATTGTGTGCAAACACCATTATTTACAAGTTTTCATAAATCCATGCCCGAGTACTTGAAACACAAACCTCAGGCTCAACATTGATCAGAGGCAGCTCTGCGAATATGATAAAAAACTTGTCTACATTTGCATTTTTTTTTTATCAGTTCTACATTTTTATTCGTATTCTTATAATTACTATATTTCAGACAAGTAACATGTACGCACTTATATATCAGCATCCTACTCTGCGCATAAATTCATGAAATGTTCCTTCTTGCCCTTGTGCAGAAGATTAAAAGCATCCATTACATACCCATCTCTTGGCTCGAGAGAATCAAGCGTAAATTTTTCAATACTTTTGTACGATGGACCTCCCCATGGCGGAGCAAGAAACACCATGTCCCCCTAACAAAATTAAAACATCAAAAAAAATTTTAAGACAAACAATAACAAAGGAAGTACAACTTCCATTCCAAGATAAAATGCTACACATGCATCAACTAAAAAAACATGCAGTTTCAACATTAAACATTAATCAAAGTAAAATTATGACATCATGCTATACAGATATTGGTCAATTCTTTAATATATACTTCTCTTTCTGACTATGAAGAGTGATAACTTATACAACTTATTTTTCCCAATCTTCCCTTTTGCTTTCCGTATTAACTCTCTTCCTCACTGTTTCTCTAATTATCCTATCAAATCCTAATTTTTGCAGTCAAAATCTTCATTTCTCTTTTCGGTATGCATTCCCAATTGTGACTCTCATTATATATTCTAACCCAAGTTTTTAATATGGTATATTTTGGGAAAAAAAAATAATAGTGACTCCTGTTTCAATTTTCATCCTCTCTTCCCCATTCCTATAAATTCACTTCATAATCATGCAAGCAATTAAATTTGGAAAGAAACTATACAGCAGCCAAAATCCAAAAATAAAAAATAAAAATACAGAACAGAAGAAATCCATAGTTGCCATATGTAAGTTTGCATTGTAATTTGTAAAAATGATTAAATGATTAAATCCATCAGGAAATTCTTGCCTTTGTGTGCAGTTGTAACCAACTAAAACATCAAAGAGTAATGCTAGAAACACCACAAGTTTTTCTATATAGGTTTTACAAGCTGGTGAGTCATCAATCAGGGGTTAAAATTAAAATGCAAGTCAGAGCCATATTTATTATACTGTTGATCGGCAACCAATCACATGATCTGCCAACTCAGTTTGTATGACCATTGTACTAAAATTGTAGTGGGTTTTAGCATTTTCCAATATGGAAAATGTCAGCAGGCAATAGGTCACAACAATTTTTTTTAAGTAAGAAACATTTTAGTAAAACAAGATAGGGCAAAACATTTCGGGTAGTATGTCAAAAACCCATAGAATTTTCAATGTATAAAAACAATCTGTGACTCCAGTCAGCAGTTGTGGGCATGGTTGCATTCTCAATTTGCTTATTACTTCAGAATTTCCACCATTTGGAATGGTATGAAAACTTTACCTTCAGTGATGGAGCAAGTTGGAAGAAGTCTCCAACAATGAAATCGATATAATCTTCCACACCGTATATTTTTGCATTATTAATGGCAAATTCAATTTTTTGAGGATCGATGTCAATAGCAACAACTGAATAACACCTAACCGGGGGGGGGGGGGGGGGGGGGGGGGGAAGAAGAAGAAGAAGAATTATTAGGCTCTCTACTTCAAGATATAGCAATTTCTTTGTTGTATTTATTTGAGGAAAATAAGAACAATATATAATGAGTTCGCAATTCAAATTCAAAGAGAATTTGGGCAAAGGCTCTTGTATTGAATGGAGATAATCTTCATGATTTGCTTTTAGCCTATTATAGTTCCTAGCTTGTATTTAGGTGTTTTCTCCTACTTCCTGTATACATGGGCTATGTCTATTTACTTGTAAATAAAATTTTCTTATTACTTATAAAAAATTTGACAGTCACTCAAAGTGTTAAAAATATATATTAATATTTGCAAAGTATGTTCAAGCCTTGCAAAATGAAACCTTTGAAAGGAAATGTAATTCTTTTTAAAAGATGTCTAATTCTCCGAGTGTTTGGTGGGAACTAGGTACTCATAAATCTATCTAAAATTCAGAATGACTCATAAACTGATGTTTAGGCTTTATGTTTTGAACAGTACCCAAGTTGTGGAAATTACATTCTAGCAAACTGGATAGCGTTGCCACCAACGCCTGCAAAGCAATCGATCACAATTCCATTCCCACTCCTCTGAGCGTGTCGAATCGCAATCTCTTCGGGTGTAACAGAATACCATCCCTCCTCGTCCATTTTGATACCCTCATCGTATCTCGAGAATAGATGGTACCTTTGAAACCAATATTTTTCAATAAGTGGACTGACCCGTTCTTCCCTGGATTTCCTTTTCTTATAAGTTTTAACTGAAAGAAAATTTAAAGAGAAAAATTAAAGAGTACAGTTGGTACATGTAACGAAGGTTCTGTTTGTTTCTTCGGAAAAAAGTTTCAAAGGAAATATATGCGTAAAAAAAGAGAATTGAAAAGGAACTGGGGAATAGAGAGGTAAAACGAGTCAAAAAGTGCTATATTAAGCTGCCGAAAAGGGAAAAAAAAAATGTAATCCCTGTAATCTAATCTAAATGATATTAGTTTGGTTTCGAATTATTTAGCATTAGTTTTGAAGTCAGATCCCGATTATGTTTCTTAACCGAGTCAAAACAAATCGAATTGCTTCTAATTTCCGTTCAATATTTTCTCGGCAACCAAATAAGGATAGAGGAATGCATGGAAAACACCGAAAGAGTAAAATGGTGGAGATTCTGTACCACAAACGTTTGCGAGCTTGCGCTTTTTAATGCGTCGACTGGTCCTCGGTGACTCAGAAATCATCATCTTCTTCTCCATCTACCGGTCTGAAATGGTGGCGCTGGATGATGCAAGCGGGAGCGCGGACTCCGGAGGAGTCTAGGACTTAGGGTTTGGGTTTGGGAATTCGCATATTGGGTTGCGTGGGGTTGGGCTGATCTAATGGCTAATATTTTGAGTCGAATTAATCTTCGCATCAGTCACTATTTGGCTTCAGCCTCAGCACACCTTACGTGGCCTTAAGGTGAATTTCCATTTTTCTCCCTCTGCGCATTCCCTTTCCCTCTCTTTGGTTTCACTTCATTCGAAATTCCAGTTCCCTCTCTTTGGTTTCACTTCATTTGAAATTCACCTATCCTCTCACCCACCCCCACCCCCGCGTTGCTCATCCTCTCCCCCAACCTCCCGTGTTGCCCATCCTCTCCCCCACTCCCACCCCCTGCATCGCCTATGGATGATGACCCGGTGACCTCCATGTCTTTTTCTCTGATCTCAGTTCAAATTAGTTAAAAGTGCAGCCAAAGTGTACAGACTCTAAAAAATGACTACATAGTATGAACTGTACAGTCAAGACTCAGCGCTATCGCTCTGTTTCTGGCCGTCTTTCTTGAGTCCATGTGTCCCCCGGTTTCCAAGCTGCAGTGTCTCTTTCGTCCTTTCGAAACCCAACTGGCTCCACCGTGTCTTGGCCATGGCCATTAAGCGCAACCCTAAGCGTCTCAAAGACTTTGCTCCTCGCTTCACCAAGGTCCCATTCTCGCCCTATTGTCATCTCTCCCCTTACGTAGACCGCACATGCTTGATTTGATTTTTGGTAATTAGTGTTTCCATACAAAAGACTTGTTTGGTTGTTTAGAAAATGGCATTAGAGAGAGGATAAGACATTATATACGATTGTTGTAGTTTTGATAAAAATGATAAGTAGGAGGCCAGGCTTGATGAAATTTGGAAAGAAAAAAGACCAGGTCCTTTATTCATTTTGACATTTTCTTCAATCAGTAATAAATACCAGACACTGTGTATGTTGCTCTTCTTCTTTAGTTGCCTGAGTTATTTTGAGGCAATATTTGACATGGTAACCTCAGCGCTTGTGCCGTTCTGGGCCCTATGTAATGTGTTTCTTGCTATAATATTAGTCCTAGTTGTATGGTCAAGTTAATTTTGAAGGGCATATGTTTCATTAAATATTCATTTTGACTTTTTCTTAAGTTTCATTTATTAATTATTAATTTATTAAAGCTAATTTAGATTCTACTTTCATTTCTATTATTTTCTGGTTTTCTTTCTGCAAGAAAGTTTTCACATTCCTCTTTTTGATTTTCTCAACTTTGTTAGTGCGATCTGATCATGTATTGCCCCTCTTGTTTTCCTTTATTTTTTATTTTGGTACCTTGTAATTTTATTGTTCCCCTTTCTTAGTTGATTATTGTAACAGGTTTCTTTGTTCATAGGTATGCAATTGTTTGTGATTTGAAAAGCAATTCAACGATTGAAATATATGCTAGATGAGTAAGTTATTGCTTTCAGCCAAAGTTGTGGATTCAACTGCAGCATAGTTAATCATTTATGGTTACTTATTCTTGAGAGTCAATATTGAATATCAAATCACAATGCCTATAGCGTTGTGTGTAAGTATTGTTGTGATTTTATTTTGTGGAAGAATTGGAATATGATCCAAGATAGGAAGAGAGCTTGGACCAATATTATTTTGCACATTATGCTTTATCATTTGAATTAAATGTTGGTACTGTGTGCAGGGAGAAGTGAGGAGATGTGAATTTTTCGTTTGGGCGGAATACTTCACTTGCTAGAGGAAAACATTCGTATAAGAGAGAATAAATTATGGAAGATGTGGGATGACATATTGCTACGTGAGAATGAAGTTAGTAAAAAGGAAGATAAAGTACAAGAGAGAGAGAACTCTTAAGAAGAAAAAGAAAAAATTAGTGTTTATACTGGATTGCCATATTTGTAATAATTTTGGCTTGATTCGGATAATTTTTTTTTTTTATATATAAGTAATGATTCGGATAAATTGTATATAAATAGCACGTTGTATGAAATACATCTTTTTCTTATGGATCAACTGTAATGGTATGTTTTGTATTGCACTGAGAAAACAATCATCTTGTATATATAACAAAATCAAAGTTATGCATTCTCTTGTTAAGATTCAATATATCCACAAGTCAATCATATGGTATAACATAATCTGGACTTGCCTTTTGACAAAACACATCAACTGTTTATTTTTAAAAAGTAATTGAAAATGTATAACAAAATGAAATTATGGAAATATGTAACAACTTATTGAGGCTTAAAGTCAACTCAATATGATTTTAGCACTTTGGAAAGCTTGTAACAACAACTCTAGAGGCATTTTCCTGTGATGCAACTCTGGAGCCGTTGTCTGTAACACAGATTGCTAGCATAGTAACTTTTCCTAAAAACTCTTAGATTTCACTTATAATTAGTACACTGTTCACATGATAATGACTATCTCATTAGCCATCAATTTCATTTACAAAAAAATCTTCACTCCAATTTAAAGAACGTCCTACGATGGCCTAGTGAAAGTAATATTGACAAACTATAGTAATACAAGATATACAATCAGCTTCACTGCAACACCCTTAGAAACTGTCCACTTGTCTTTGCTTTCAATCTTGCCAAAATCCGATCCTGGGTTGAAACCAAATCTGAAAAATGGCAAGAGTAAATATACTAATAGCCATAAATGAGGAAAATTTGGCTGAAGATAAACAAGCAAAAAGAGCTTGGACTTAGAAGAATACCATCATAACCTCATCAGAAAAGGAACACAAACACTGTAATGATGAAATTTTAATAGTAAAAAAACTTCAACAAGCTTCAAAGTTCAAAAAGAGCACAACTCCAAGTGGGAACCAAAAGTGCAAACTTTAGCAAGTATACAAAACTGGGAATGTCCTCCTCAAGGTAAATATTCACTGTAATATGATGTTGCAGTCAGAGATGATGGGAGTGCATGCGCAACACATGTAAGCAAAGGTAAGAACTTACATATATTTACATGTAAGCAAAGCCTGAGATAGCAGATCACACCCAGCAAATGACAACATATATATTGCAGAAACTAGGAATTAATTACCCATGATGATCATTGTTTCATCCCAACCAAAATATATTTGCATGCACCCAAAAACAACATAATGCATTTTACCAAGGGTGATGCTACACCCCTAGAGGATTGAGTATAAAAACCAAAAATAAGCTTTTACCAGACATAAACAGTTTCGAAGGGAATAGAACAACCAACTGCCTTCATCCATTCTCGAACAATCTGTTTTATTTAATATTTGGGCTAGCAAAAGTAAAGTAACCATAGATGCTTCACAAGTATCCATTATATGTCATCATCATGTATTGCAAATAAGAATTGACCTGAAAGAACCTGACAGTTTTGAATCCCAGTTCGAACAAATATCCATTCATCAAAAGTATCAACTATTTTTACAAGATCATCATTTGAAACCTTTAGGGCAGGTGCTGCTGAACCGCAACCAACTAATTTGCAGCCTTTACTGACCAACCAGTTAATATTTATTTCCAAAGTATGGGATCAGGATAACAACTAGTATAGCTAATATTGCCATTTCTAATTGAAAATTCTCTTTCCATTGAAGCATTCAGATATCAAACTGAGGATGACTCTAACTTGGCTAGACCTTTTTTAATAATGTAGAACCTCATCGAGGCAGAGCCTTCAAATTTACCCCTAAAGAGTAAACCCCAGATGCACAAAGTATAATAAAACTATCTATAGCAGTCAAGGACAGGCACAAGTAAGCCACTAATCCCACATAAAACAAGATACATGATATAGGAAAGAAGGAGTTAATAATATTAAAAATCTTCACAGCATTAAAAGTTAATGGCACAAGACTCTTTGCCACAAAAAGAGAGTTCCATTCAAAAAATAAGGCATTTTCAGTTTTCACTTAACCAATACCATTTCTGAAAGATATATATGGTGTCATCACCTTCAAAAGGTTACTAGTACTGCTTCTTTATCAATATTATAAGAGTAAAGCAAGTTCAGCACAAATAACAGACAATAGGCACACACTCAGATATAGTAAATGACAAGGTGGCATATTGACAATAGGGAGATTATTGTATCATTAAAGCCAATACTTCAGTAATTCTTTAATAAATCAATAAAGGAGATCACTCATTTGCTGGATTCAACTTTAGAGCATCCATATGCCTACAAATCTTTTACGCAAATGTAAAAGTTTCAGCTTAGATATGCATTTCTACGACAGAAACACATGACATATGTATGTTTTCATATACACACATAATGGATTAAAGTCAACCAGAGCAAACAGATGCATTAGTCTTTGCTGAGCAAAGATTCCCGTTCTTCTGAATTCGTAGATTGATGAAAACATGAAAAGAATATAACCTTGAGATTATATTCCAAATAAAAACAAGGTCCAAGGAGATAATAATCGAATCATAAATCTAATATTTGATTTTTTTTTACTTGATTTAATATCCTACATTTTCACAACAGCCAAACCAAGCTTTAAATAAATAAACAACGTTTTCGAATCGAATCACTGTGAAGAAATAGAAATGCAAGGAAGGGCAAAACCAGAGAGAGGTGGAGGTCAAAGAACGAAGAATAACAAGCAACAAAACAACACCGCACAGATCGAGGCATTGAATGTTTGAATTTAAAACTGCATTTTCAGGCATGCACGAGAGATTAGCAGATCCGAGAGGAGCAGAGAGTGAATCAAAGAAAATGGCAAATCTCGTAAATAACTCACAGTTATATTCCAGTCTGTGAAAAGTACGGAGGCTTGCTCTCTCCGGTGCTAGGCCCCTTTGGCCTTATCAAGCTGCGAGTGTCTCTTTTTCTTTCTGTCTGTTACTCTGTGTCTTCGAGTACCTTTGTAGAAAAACTCTGGAGCTACGAAGACCAAATTCGGAGCAATTTCTCACTCCAAAGAAAACCCAGAAAATAATGAGAGGAGACTTTCATTTTGCTTTAACTCTTCCAAAATAGGGGGAAGGATTTGAACTGTGCAGTGGAAGGCTTGCGGGTGCTGGGCAACGAGAGGGACGACGACGCGGGTGCTAGGTGACGAGTGGTCCCCGTGAACTCCCCCTTGTTTGAAATGGACTGTGGGGAAAAAAGGCTAAGCGGCGATAGTCAGAGGCAGGCCGATGAGTCGCCGTTGTTGGGCAACGACAGGGACGGTGACGCTTGAGTGTGCTATGCGACGAAAGGGAGGGAGGGGGACGCGGGAGTACGATGGGTTCAATACATCGATGGTTTAAAATTCAAATGCTAATTTTAGCATAAAAGAGAGAAAAAAAAAAAAAAAAAAAAAGAGAAGACGCCACGTATGGTGTGTAAAGTGTGCACCTCTACAGTTGTGGATGCGTAGAATAACTCGTTTGGCCCTCTCGTGATTGAATTCCTTTCCCTTTTTCGGGTTGGAGTTTGCCCGAATAAATAAAAAGAAGAAGAAGCTGATTCAGGTAAAACCTCGTGGCCCTTTTCTTTATAGCTCCAACTCCACAAAACACAACTATCCTACCCAATCCAGTTTTATAGATTACTGTTATTCTAAAATCTCATTTCTATATCATATAATATTCATCGGGTACAATTTGAAAATTAAAAAATAAGATTTAATTTATAAAATTTAAATTTTAAAATTTATTTTACAAATCAAACTGTATCGATCAAATAAACCTTAATTATGTAAACTCCAAAACTGCCCACCATCTTCTCCCCCAACTTTCTATTTCGTATTTATTTTCAGTACTCAGTCTAGCTATCTCCTGGCCTGATCATGGCTTCCAACCAATCCAAGAGGCCTATAATCATATCAGAATCTATTGAAGAAGCAGCCTCCTGGTACTGTGCCTTTTTTCTGGTCGCCCTTATATTGCTATGCTATTTTAGGGAAACCAGTACCCTTATATACGATCAGGACATGAAGAGCACCCAGCTCTCGGAAAAGCCGTGTGACGAAATTTACGTGGTCGGAGAAGGTGAAACACTCCACACGATCAGTGATAAGTGCGGCGACCCCTTTATAGTTGAGCAGAACCCTCATATTCACGACCCGGATGATGTTTTCCCTGGGCTTGTTATTAGAATTACTCCTCCTCCTTCAGAACCTAGCTAGGAAGTATTAATTTCCAATAAGTTTTTCTGATCTTTTTCCTTCTTTTTCTCTTTGTTTTTGTTTTTGATTCCCATCGGTGTTTCCAATCAAAAGTGTCATCTTCAAACTTAATAAATAAATTAATATGAAGCTTTTCAGTTCCTCATGTTTTCAAACACACATACACGCATCATGTATATGATCAGTACGCATCCAGTTTACTACTTTCTTGTATTGTAATTAATAGAGTCGATAGATGATAATCATATTAATTAGATCATTCTTAGATATTTATTTTCTTTTTTATAAAATATAATAAATAATTTAATTTTTAAAATTTTTAAAAAAATAATATTTTATTTAATTTTTAAATTCCATCTCAAGTTACCTAAACCTCACCTGAGGATATGTCATTCGGTACGATTCCAAGTGATCTATAATTAAGCATGCTTTTTCCCCCTTAGCGGGATTGGTAGAAAGTCTGTCCACTTCCAATTCTCAATCCCAGTATATATAATTATTAAGTCAAAGGTTATATCATGACGATCACCCTTATTCTTTTCCAGCCATTTTATAAGGCCCTAATAATCTATCAGCCTCCCTTGAATATCTCTTTTTGTAATTCTAATTTTTTCGTAGGGTATATATATGGAGAATAATGGAGATTACTCTAGCTAGGTTTTGGAATTCTGACCTGTTACTAGTGGAGCTAGCTAGGTGAATGTGACGCACTGACGCATATTCCATATGCACTAAATTATATTCTTAATTCGACGTAGATGCACACTTTCCACCTTATTTATTTAGCCAGCATGATTTAACTTAAAAGATAAATTATTTTTTTAATAAATTAAATTATGTCACGTAACAATGCCAACTTACAAGATTTGATGAAAATACTCTTTCATCAATCTGTTTATATTTCAAGCTACATTATATGTATGTCAATATTCTTCTTTGATATTATTTTTACCAAAAATTAAGCATAGTTTATATTGTACCAACTCATGATCAATAATGTGGAAGAAAAATGTTACTCATCTTTGTTTTATGATGTTCTATTAAATGATTAGAGACTATTTATTTTGTTTACTTGTAGGCCTATCATTTAATACTATATCAATAGATCAAAGAATGATGATAAAAAGATTTATCTAATAAAAAATATACATAGAAAGTTATTCTATTCTCAAGTTAGTGTATACAACACACATAGTAAAGTCTCTATATGACATAATTTAATTTGAAAGATAAATTTTAAAATTTGAATCTTATAAATTAAAATTTTCTATTTAAGTGACGTGGATAATAGGTTCTACACATTAATTTGAGAATAAAATAACTTATACATTTATAAGTATTAGCTAATTAATAATTAGCTTATCTTTATACTAATTCTGCAAAATAATTGAATTAACTAAAGGCACACCTTGGAACTTCTAAGAAGTCTCTTCAAATAAAATAATTACTTGGATTTATCTACTATCGTGTGAATCATGCCATGGGAAAAACCAAGATATAATTATACAAGAAGTGCCCTTGTGAGTGTGTTCGTATGTTCATTACAATTCTTCTACCTAATAATTAAGCCGACTGCTGGATCGACTAATTTATCATTTGACTTATCTAAAGATAAAGATAAACATCCATTAATTACACCTCTCGTTATCTTTTCATAGGGTATTCACCTCACCAGTCAGCTATCCTACCAATTGTTTTGTTGTCTATAATTTGGCTTCCATGTCCATTGACATCATTTCATCTTGTTATTGAGTTATCTAAGAATAATTTCTTGCAGACGTACGAAGGACATGTGCAGTCTATGAAGATTCCATAGTTGGCGCTACTATTGACTTCATGTTTTGCACACATTTGAAATGGGCTATCAGGATTTTCAATCTTGAGGCTGTGAACACAAAGAAAACACCGCCAAACGAGGGTCATAATGGTGGTCAGGGAGTCTTCGATACTAAAGTCAATATCATATTAGAGTTTTTGTGCGAGTAAATAGAGAGTTTTTAGTACTAGGAGATTACCTTTTATACTTGATTTATGGGGTCAGCTGTCCATACCCTATGTTAGGGGGATGTGTCCCTTCGATAGTTTTTTTTAATCAGGTTCCTTTAATGCGAAGTGGCTTTGGGGGTAGCGTAATTAATGTGAGGTGGCTCCTTGTCCTGTTCATCATATGGGTGCATTCTGTCAATTTCTCCATTCCCAATCTGTTAGAGGTTTAAGGGCCTTCTGCAAATTGTGCCCACCTGTCTGCTCAGGGTTACATGAGACTAGGCTCCATCGGGGGATGCCGAGATGGCGTGTTCCTTCCTTCTTCGTGTTATGGGGGGTTTCTCGCATGTTTGAATTCGCAGGCCAACCTCTGCTCTAAGGCTGGGGTCCTCCGATGAATTGATGCGTTGCTTGGCTGACTTGGGCCTCCCTCGTACTTGGGCCTGTACTTTGGGCCTCTGGCCTGAGGGGAAAATCCCTTTACACTGTCATCATTCTATGAAGTGATATTAAATAATTTGAAATTATTGATTATATTTTACTTGTAAGCTTATAATTTAACGACGCATCAAGAGATATTCAGAGGATGTTTATAAAAAGGATTATAAATAAATTTATCCAATATAGAATATATATACATAATTATTCTATTTTAAAGTTAGTGTGTAGAGCACACCTAATATATGATAAAATTTGATTAATAAGAAAAATTTTAAAACTTAAATCTTATAAATCAAATTTTACTATTTAAGTAATTAGTCTATTTTTATACTAATTTTGTAAGGAATTGAAGTAACTAAAGTCGCACCTTGAAACTTCTAAGAAGTCTCTTCAAATAAAATAATTACTTGGATTTATCTACTCTCAAGTGAATCGTGCCATGGGAAAAACCAAGATATAATTATACAAGAAGTGCCCTTCTGAATGTGTTCGTCTGTTCATTACAATTCTTCTACCTAATAATTAAGCCGATCACTTGATCGATTAATTTGTCATTTGACTCATCTAAAGATAAAAGAGATATATTATATATATATATATACACACACACGCATGACACAACCCCTCCACCGGCAGGAGTGACCCTAGCTAATTCATGCAATGCTGGGCTAGCCCGGTCTTAGTGCTGAGAACATAAAATCAACATCCAGACCTATCACAACATGATTCTTTGTCGCGAATTGTCTGTAGCTAACTCATGCAACTCGATCGATCTCAATTAGTTTCAAATTGATGCAATGATTACAACAGAACCAAATTTGTAGGCACGTTCATGAATAGATACAGTCACTAGGCCGCATAATTATATTATTAGAAAATAACAATGAGTAAAAAAAATAAAGAAGAAGAAGAAGACAACGATAGAAGACGTGGCGAAAACCCCGCACACCGCCCCTCCCCCCCCCCCCCCCCCGGGCGGCGCCGGCCCCAAAAGATATGATGAATGAGGCACTCTTAGCCACAAAGTAAATGATTGGAAACCCTTGATCCGATGGCCATGATTGCAGATGTGATCTTCGGAATTATATTTTCGTACTTTTCGTTTTTCAACGTTTGTCGGCGTATCAATTAAGTAACGATACCATGCAGATGAGCATAACAAAATTAAATCGCACAAGACAAAGGAGGAAAAAACAAGATGATCGAACATGATGGTCATCCAAAGGTAACAGTTTGCGATCACTCATTGGTCCACTTTTATCCACAATTTATTATGTATATGCGAACAAAAAGGCACATTTTCTCTTTCCCCCTTTTTTTTATTTTTTTATTTTTATGGTCTAGAGTTCTTTGCAAAGTAAATGCATTGATGTTTCACATTAATCTTACGGGGTTTGTTTCTCATAATGCGCAATGACTAACGTAAGGATGGTATTTTCTAAAATTAAAAAAAAAAAAAAAATTTAATATTCTTTTAATATATATATATAATGATAGACTTATTATTTCCTATCACTCATTTATTATTTTATAATGTATTTGAAATATTTATTATTACTTTTTAAGTCTCAATCATTAAAAAAATATAATTTTATTAGTAATTACTTTTTTAATTAATAAATAAAAAAATAATATAAAAAATAATAAATGAGTAATAAGAAATAATAAGTTTATTATTATTTTATATATACTGTACACTTCCTTGTTTAATGAGATGGATTTTGAGCAATGGGCCCTCCCTTAGGAATGGACAAGGACCCGTCTAAATCATGCTTAAAGCTTTCATGTTAGGCATAGACAAAGTCCACATCGAGCGACAAGCCTTGCTAATTAGATATAGATATGAAAGATCACGAATCTCAAACTTGATTAGATGCATTTAACTCCTACCAGTTACCACTATAACTATATATATATATATGTTTCTTTATGCTATTTTCATTTTTCAACCTCACCGGTCAGAAAGCTGTCTAGAAATATCGAAATCACTTACCTTATAGCTGATAAGCTGCTGCGTTTTTTCCCATTCATACTTGATTCGTTTTTATTTCTCCACTTTTATTACAACGATGTGCTTTCGCTTCTAATTAGTCAAGATTTGGTCGTTTTAGCACCAATAATCTGCGATATATATATGGACCTAAAAATCACAAATATGAGTATTTTTAATTTTTAGACTGCACACAGTACTTCGGATCATATCATATCTTGATGATTTTACTTGGCCAATAATAATAGTAGCTTTAAGACCACACTTCAACATTTTGGAGATATCATGATGTCGACATCATGACTAATGACCCCCACACCACACGTGCCCTTAAATCTGTCGACCTTAAATTATGACCCCTGTATCAATGGTAAATTAATTTAAAGGTCCAGAAAAAAGAGAGACCGGGCGAGCATATTCATTTTGATTTGAGAATATTCCCAGTGTGACCATTTAAAGCGAATGTATACAGCAGGCAATACAAAATTTTTGTGCCGCTAAATTGACGGATCGGACGTGTCTCGCGTGTCGTCCCTAGTAAATTAAGGAAGCATGTTGTACGTGGGACCCTAACGTACGTACGAAATATGTTGTAGTATAATATACCACATATATATAAATAATATTGACAAGTAGGCAAGTATCAAGTATTCCTTTTATAAAATTTTCATAAAAAAGTAAAAAAAATATGAAACTTATTTAAAAAAAATTAATTTCTTATTGATAAAATTTTTTTTTTTTTTAAAAAACAATGTTATATATAATTATAAAATATATAAATATCGTATAATTATTTTAAAAAAAATAAAATTTACTTCCTGAGTGTACCTAATTGCTCTTGTGGCATTGTAGGTTCACACGTGGGCCTTGTAGCTTCGTTTAATATTGATCCGACTCTCTGAGTGAGGCAAACGAAGCTCAGCTAGATGCTCGAGTTGTACGGTTTTCTGAGGGTGGCAAGTAAAGTACAGTCTCATATGTGAAGTGTGAACCAAAACTACTCATGCTGTGAAGCTTGTCGTTTCAGCTCTTTGGCAGCTTCTCTGTGTATCTCACTGATATTTTTTTTTTTTTTTTTCTTTTACAGTAGAGTTAGCAGACCCATAGATATTATATATTCTAGGCTAATCTCGGTATCCATTGTAGGGTGAAGTTGGAGTTTCTCATCACCAGGAACTCAGACCGTGAGTCCGGGGGTATCGATCTCTGCATCATGCTCATGTAGCTTTGCTAGCTTCTTGCGCGCGCACACTACGTACGGTACATATAATTCTTGCATACTGAAATTGAATTAATTAGCATGATATGTAAATATATGCTATATATCTCACAAGATTAACTTACTAATTAAATATATATGTAGCTAGCTAGCTAGCTCTCGTAAACAAGGTCAAGTAAGTAGTTTAATAAACATATAATTCATGAAAGATATGTTTATTATTTTTATGGTTTTAATTTCTAGCTGCATTTGGGTTTCTGATCCTTTTTTTCTTTTTCTTTTTTTACGTGGGCGATTTTTCAGTTTGTTTCCTGGCCTGCTAATTAGCAGCAGCATTGTTAGTGTTTTGAATTTGGATTGTCGTTTTGATAGTTGCTTTCCATATCAGTTATCCTATATTTCTTATCTCCTTGAATCATAGCGCGCAGGAGGAAAAAAAAACACTTAAAACGGTGGATGTTTTAAATACGCAGGTTTTAACTTGAGGGAACTAATATCGAGAATTTACTTCAGATGATGACAGACTATGAATGAAAGGAAGTTGAAGGAGGAAAAGATGGACAATACTAAAAAAAAAAAAAAAAGTCATTTAATTTGATTACCATTTTCATTGGAATTAATTTTATATATTTTCTTTCTTTTCGGTTTTCGATTGTGCTTAATTGCTATCAAGGGATTGATAGTACTAAAGCTAGCTAGCTGCATGCATGACTTTTCTATTTCTTCTTCTGGAAAGAAAGCGCGCAAGTCCATCAATACTGCCTATCCTCTAGTGATAGAGGGCAGGCTGCAAATATAAGCTTATTGTGGCAACCCCAATTTATGTGTATCAATGTGTAGGCGTGGAGGTTTTGTGTGTGTGTGTGTGTTTTTTTTAAAAAAAAAAAATTAAGTCCTGTATTTTCATTGCAGTTATAAATCATGAAAATATAAATGGCAAGCTCTTCGTTTTCTTTGCTTTATAACCAGACGAACGAATTATTAGGATTGAAGTGGAAAGGAAGTTGTCTGCATGGTTTCCATTTCTTAGCTTGATTTGATCTGTCGGGCTTCTAGCCTTCAGAAACTTGTCGAGAAAATGGGGTGCTCGCACTACTTATAATAAACGCTTATAATTAGTCTCTTACTTGCCATTTGATGATGATTTATTACAGTACATCAGTCCTTTTTCCTAGCTAAGATATGGTGGCCTTTGGAAAGAAGCTGAGAGAATCACAAATTGAAGAATGGCAAGGGTATGCTCCTACTTCTCCCGACTTTCAGCCAAGGTTTAAGGTCCAAATACTATTTGCTAAGAAATGGGTTTTATTGCCCCTGCCATGTATTGAGCAATGAGATCATTTCAGTAAGCAACGTATACATTCCTGCGCGGTAGTCCATAGCCTAGCTGAATACATTTGAAAAAAAGAAGTGGTGTTTTACAAGTAGGTTTTTTTATTTTTTTATTTTTAAAGTCATATCTCTGTGTTATGTTGACATATTTCACGCGGATTTTGAGATATAATGCCAAAGGAAACTTGGAGAGGAAATGTTTATTTAGGAAACCCCAGTGCTTCAGAAATGGTTAAAGCCAATACAGTAAAGGAAGTGTGAACCTATTTTTACGTCCACAGCGAGATTTTCCCGTTTCTTTTTAAAATTATGTTAATGAGTAATCGTTATGCAAAATATGAAATTTCTTGTTTGTTTGTTTTTTTTTTTCCCACTCCCTCTTTCCGGTGCTATTTTTTTTATTCTATCGTGTGCTTTGTTTTGATTCTTTTCAGATGCTACATCAATTACAAATTAATGAAGAAGAAAGTTAATCGATACAGACAACAGATTGAGGTCGGAACACAAAATGGTGATAATTTTCTGATGGACTTCTCAAGATTGCTCGACTGTGAGGTAATTTTTGCTATAATAAATGATTCTACCCTTTGCATGACTAGTCCAGAGGAAGCTCAAAAACCCATGATTAGTTGCAGGGTGGTCACACTTGGAAGTTACATAGGACATCATTTGAGACTATTTTTTCATTGCTTCCATGCCAGTCCATCTGCATTCCTGCATTTTGTCCATTTGTCTTGCTCCTACTCAGTTTTACTATCCTTAACGCCGAGATTTTCAGTGTCTCATTGTTCTTTAGGCGAGCATGCTGAACTCAATTTTTTATAACCATTCTCCCAATTATGAATATAGAGAAAAAGGGCGTATTTTTGCTTTATCATTTGCCTTTTAAGTGATCCTTCTGGCATGGATAATCCATGTAGATTCATTAATAATGCAAATGTTATGGTCATGCAGTCAAACTTGATTGCAAATATTTATTTCATCTTTGATTAATCTTGAATCACAGATCGAAAGGATTGTCCTTTTCCTGCTAGAACAACAAGGGCAACTTGCTACCAGGTTATCCGATCTTAGACAACAGCACCATGCTCTTTTACAGCAGCCAGATGGATCAAAAATATCTGAATTACAGGAAGCATATAGAGCAGTTGGATGTGATCTTTTAAGGCTTCTCTCTTTTGTTGAGATCAATGCCATTGGTTTGCGTAAGATATTGAAAAAGTTCGATAAGCGGTTTGGTTATAAGTTCACCGACTACTATGTCAAAACTCGTGCAAATCATCCTTACTCCCAGCTGCGACAAGTTTTCAAGCACGTGGTAATTGACCAATTTAGAACAAATATAAATCTTATGCATGAGGTCTCTTAATTTCTTATAATTCCCTTGATTTTCCCCCTATTTTCATATTTCACTCCTACTTTCAGCTTTGAGATCTGTTCATATATGATAATAACTTCACAAGGCATAGGTTAGCTCTATTGTCTCTAAACGTGAATGGAAGGCATTACCAGCTAGTAACTGAACTGCAGGGGTTTGGTGCCGTCGTTGGAGCCATATGTCGCAATCTCGCAGATCTTCAAGACCTTCAACACCATCAGGGGAACTACATATCGATATATGATCACCCTGCTTTATCCCACCCGGTTTTCTCTTATCTCCATTCAAGATTATATGCGATGTTACCATGATTTACTTTCTGAACGGTTTATGAAGTTTTCATCAAAGTTAGTACCTCTGAACTGGGTATTAACTACTGAAAAAATAACTCAAGTTGTTGGTGTCATGATGTCTACAAAACTATAAAATTAGATTATGCAACATATTTATTAATGAAACAATTAAATTTAAAAGTTCTTAACTGAATAAAATTAGATTATGCAACATATTTATTAATGATACAATTAAATTTAAAAGTTCTTAACTGAATTGAAAATATTGAAGTATTTGTATTGGAAACTTCAGTAGAATTGCTCTGTATCAAACTTCAGGTAGTTATTGCACATAACTGTTTCACAACGAAGCATTGTTTATGGGTTCACTTAAGTATTTTGACATATTCTAAAATCTTCCAGCTGCATATGATAATAGTTGTCTTTTTTACTGGTTTTGCAGGATCCTGTCATCGATTCTATTAGGTCAGCTGTAGAGAAATTATCAAACTCTACAAATTACCTTCACTTTTTGGGAAGACATGCCTTTATCATGGAGGACGACTTGCCAACTCCATCTCAAGATGATAGTGCTGACCAGAGATATCATTTTATGTCACTTCTCCTGAACTTGGTAAACACATTTCTATATATGGTCAACACATACATTATAGTTCCGACAGCAGACAGCTACTCCTTGAGCCTTGGAGCTGCAGCAACAGTCTGTGGAGTTGTGATAGGTTCTATGGCTGTTGCTCAGGTGTTTTCTTCAGTTTATTTTAGTGCATGGTCAAATAGATCGTACTTCAGGCCCCTTGTATTTAGTAGTGTTGTCCTTCTTGTGGGAAACACCTTATATGCTCTGGCTTTTGATCTGAATTCAATATCTGTTCTTCTGATTGGTCGGCTCTTCTGTGGGTAAGTGATCTTTTTAGTCCTCTTTACTTGAGAAAAAACATTCAACTAGTAAATTTTCTGATTATTGCGCATGCTATACTCAATGGTTAATTAATTTACATTTATAATTGGTTCAGAGGTATTCTTAACTGTTTTATGTGCATGATTGAAAAATGGAAACTTGAATTTTGACAGGATTGTATATCCAATTGGCCTTGCATTTGTACGTATAGCTAATCCTCTGTTCAAGTTGCCCGTGATATATAAGCAATCATTTTTGGAAAGAATACATTGTTTTGAAAACAAGATGAATAAGGGCACCTTTGGGCTCCACAGGAGTTTAAATTTCTGTATGTACATCTTGTTTATTATTATATCTTTCATTAAAAAAAATTTGTTTATTATTATGATGATTATGTTTGTGACTCTGCCTAGAGATACTACTTCATTCTCGTTTTTTTAAAAAACATTCACTTCGGTTTCACTTCATCAACTGATGAGGTCATGCTATCAAAATGTCAGGTTAGGTTCTGCAAGGGCTGTTAACAGGCGTTATATCAGTGATTGTGTACCCCTCAAATTGAGAATGCAGGCGTCTGCAGGTTTTGTAAGTGCGAGTGCGCTTGGAATGGCATGTGGTCCAGCTCTTGCTTGTTTACTCCAGAAGAATTTTAAGATTTCAAAGCTTACTTTCAATGAGAATACATTGCCCGGTTGGCTTATGACTCTTGCGTGGCTTGTCTACTTATTGTGGTTATGGATTTCTTTTAGAGAGCCTTCTCTTGAGACTAAAGAAACTGCTGTGCCGCAGGAAGCTAACGCTGGTATGTGAACAGGATTGCTCCTTTGGGTTAATTATATTACCATCCGTTTCCCTTTCTTCATTGTAATAACTAGTGAATCTTTTTGCTTTTATCATACCATGTCTCTTCACTTTAGAAAACAATCTGCAGCAGAAAACTGTAATTGTATATCAAATTGCTAAACCTTTCTGTTCCATCTACTCTACACTTCAAAATCAGACCTTCGGCATTACCTGGAGCATGAGCTATATCCATCAAGTGAATAGATGACACTTCCTCATGCTCAGTAAATGCTGATTCGGGAACCTATATCTATGTGCTGAGTATTCTTGAGGCAGTGCCCTATATCATCTCTCTCAGTTAATGTCAATATTATACGGTGTCTAGATACCCTCAAACTAGATCACCATGGCAGGCTTGGGCCAAGCAGCCTGACAATAAATAACGGCTATAAGAAGTAGCTTTCTATGCATCACCACTTGCTTGGATTTTTGTTGATAATAATATTTATGTAATTTTTTAAATTTGTGAACTTGCCTGATTTCTAATTATGCACTGTTTTTCTGGCCTAGGACCATTGGCAAAAGTTGCTGTAAATAGTGATTTCACTCAACCATTGCTAGTGAAATCAGAAGCTAAGCAACAAGATGATGGCGAAGACCAAGAATGTGATGATATTGAAGAAGATTCTGGGGAATTTCAAAAGCCTGTCACGTCAATTGTGATGGCATATAGACTACTTACACCATCAGTAAAGGTTTAGAGTCAATAGGAGCTACATTTACATTCGACATTATTTATATGCATTTTAGGCATTCAATTTATAATCCCTGTTGAAACCTATTTAGAGGAAATTACACCTTTTGTCCATAACTATCACATGTTGTCCACTTTGCACCCCAAAGTATTAATTTGCTCCTAAAACAACTTGTATTTCAAATTGCATACATGACTAAGATCTGGCTGTTTAGATGATCTAAAAATTGGTTCAATGGCACAATCTATGTTTAGATCTTAACTGGGCAAAAAGTGTAATTCCTCCATCTATTTATCATTTTTCATTCTGTAGTTTTGCAAATCTCTACATAGTAAATGTCATTGAATTTCTTACCATGATCTCTTACTTTCCAGGTTCAACTATTTGTGTATTTTATGCTCAAATATGCCATGGAGATTTTACTTGCTGAATCAAGTGTCATCACTGGATATTATTTTATTTGGCAAAGCAGCAGTGTGGCAGTCTTTCTTGCATGTCTCGGGCTAACAGTGCTTCCAGTAAACATTATTGTTGGAAACTATATCGGCAACATGTTTGAAGAAAGGTAGAAGAATTTAAGCACACAATTGCAACCCCTCTCCCCTCTCAATTAAAGGAAGAATTTAGGCTATTGCTCCTCCACAATATGTACAAAACTTCTAAGGTGATTTACCATCAAAATGGGTTCGATTTCACCTTTTCTTGGTAGTTATTATAAATACAAGTAGATAAGAGCAGAAGTTCAACATCCTGATGTTTCTGCACAAGTACGCCACTTGCCTTCAACAAGTTGTCTGAATGCTTCAAAATTTAGTAATATGGGTGCTGAATACATGAATATTACTTAAGGTTGCCATCGATCCTACATTTTTTTTGGGCCTCATGAGCAACATTGATGATGGTCTAAATTTTCAGCCAACCCCAAGTAGTGGCATCTTCTCATTCATGTGGTGATAAGTTCTAGTCATCTGATTATGAAGTTCTAGTCTTTTTTTTTTCCCTTCCCCCTTATTTGTTTTTCTTTTTCTGGTTTACCTGATTGCAGGCAAGTCCTACTGGCATCTGAAATTATGGTGTGTTTTGGTATACTTCTAAGCTTCCAAGTATTCATCCCTTACTCTGTCCCTCAATATGTTGGCTCAGCTCTAATCACATTTGTATCCGCTGAAGTCCTTGAAGGTAACTATGGCTCATTCTGTTCATAGGAAACACTGGATAGTTGTGCAAGAATTATTTGCTTGTATAATTTGTTTACTTCTTTCATTATTAGTTCAAATTACCCTCATTTGATTGTGATGGCCTGAACCCAGGCTAAGCTGGCAAAAATTACTTTTGGACTTAAAAAAATTGGCATGAAGCTCCCCAAAACTTTGCCTGAACTCGTTTACCAATTTATAATTGGAGTTCTCTGATCAGAAAGAAAATCTGTGGGTTGGATTAGGTCTTAGTTCTCTGTCACAAGGCTGAAATGAATATCTAAATCTAAGCAGACCTATTCCTTTTTTTTTCTTTTTCTTTTTTTACATTGCAATTGGCATATTGATTGAATTTTAAGGTGGATCTTTTCCTTGCTTTGCACAAAATTTTGGATCCCATTTGCTTGAGCCATCAAATCTTCATTGGAAAATAACTGTTTAGTGTTATATATACTGCATCTGTTGTTGGAGGACCCTTTGCTTCCAGAACATGATTTTGTATCTCATTTGCTTGGGCAATCCAGGTGTGAACTTATCACTCCTATCTCGCGTCATGTCATCAAGGCTTTCCCGTGGCACATACAATGGTGGACTGCTTTCCACGGAAGCCGGGACCCTGGCTCGAGTAATTGCAGATGGTACAATAACACTGTCTGGTTATTTGGGTGAGAGTAGACTCTTGAATATCACCTTAGCTCCTGCACTCCTCATCTGTATTTCATCCATCATTGCTACCTGCTTCACCTACAACTCTCTCTACTGATGCCCTTGTTCACTCTTAACTTGAACAACTGTTGTATAGCATGGTTGTATATGCACACCAATCAACGGTAGCCAATGCTCTACATTGCTAGTATTCAGCAGATATATAAATATATATATATATATATATCTAAATGCTGTTGAGGATGGGATCTTTCAATCTGTGCCCCTTTATTTGCTTTTCTACTCACAGACGAATGCAGAAACTGTTATGCTCCTTTCTATATATATACTGGATCAAACTAACTATAAATTGCATGATGCATTTTAACATTTAAGGAAAATTCCTCAGCTTGGTTATGCGAGTAAAGATAATCCAAACAACCCGACCTTGGCTTGCTTCATCCACCAACAAGTATATGGAAGAGATGCTTCATTTTCCAACTACACTGGTGGCGATGCAACGGCTATGCCATAATCTTCTGCTTCTAATTTTCGAGATGATACGACTTTGCTTTCACTAATACTAAAAGAGAAAGTAGTGAACCTTTGAACTTGATAGGGGATTTAAACATTAATGGATTATCACATACAGTCATAATCTGCAAAGTAATGATGTCTGTTGCAAACTTGCAATGTACTCGATTGGAGGGAAGGAATCACCGGGAGATTTCGGCACAAGCAAAGGGATAAAGCCAACGTATTTGAGGCGATATTCTTTGGTGAACATTGGGATTAATATGCTCAAGTTAAGAGTTAGTTCGGATTGAGAAAGACTCAAATCATCTCATTTTATTTCATCTCATTATTATAATTTTTTCAAATTCTTACACAAAATATAATAAATAATTCAACTTTTTTCAAATTTTAAAATAATAATAATATTAAAAATAATATTCTAATAATATTTTATTCAATTTTTAACTTTTATCTAAAATTATTTTATCCTATCTCACTATCTAAACAACTAGACTGAACCTATAACCTCTGGCTTCAAAAATCTTAAAAATAATTAAAAAATACATTTGGCTTAAAAAATCTTAAAAAGTTTTGATTATAATTAACTAAGAGAAATATTATATTTTTAATTTTTAATTTAAATATTCTGAATCATATCTGTTATATGGCATATTATAAGCAGATGTAAAATTATTTATAATAATTAAAAATAATAAAATATATGGTAAAAAAAAGTTTAGATTTAGAGATTCTATAAGATAATTTTAGATAAAAGATAAAAATTAAATCAAATAACGTTATAATATTATTTTCTAATTTAAAAAAATTAAATTTAAATTTTAAAAATTTAAATTATTTATTATATTTTATATAAAAATTTTAAAAAATTATAATAATAATATAAGAAAAACTACAAGTTTCGAATCCAAAACGGGGGCCTAATTACATCGCGTCATCTTTTGGAGCAGTTGGCTTGGGAGGATATTAGAGGCAGTCTCAGTCGCTTTTAGGACTACTCTCTTCGACTCGCACAATCCGACGGTACGCCCTATTAGCGCACATTAGATACTCTTCACAAACCCGTCTCCGGAACTTCAATTTGGTTGAGTTCGATTTGTAGTCTGTTTCGAATTAAATCGAGCCCTTTCCATCCGAAACCAAAACCCAATAATTTCTCGCCCTAAAATTTCTGGGCTCCAGTCGTGTGAGATAGAGATACAAAAACAAATACCGAAAGCTGCATAAATGGCTACAGAGTTACCAGAAGGAACCTTAAATAACATACTGGATCAAGAGTCGCTCAAGTGGGTCTTTGTGGGAGGAAAAGGTGGCGTGGGCAAGACCACCTGTAGCTCCATCATCTCAATCCTCCTCTCTAGGGTTCGATCCTCTGTTTTGATCATCTCCACCGACCCTGCTCACAATCTCAGCGATGCGTTTCAGCAACGGTTCACCAAGACACCCACCTTGGTTAACGGGTTTTCCAATCTCTATGCTATGGTACATTTTTTGGGTCATAAGTTGTACCCTTTATTGGTTTTTTATTTTCTTGGGGGTTCTGGTTTTTTCCTTATCTTTTTTTATTGTGTGAATTATGAAAGTTTTGGTGGTTTATCAGCTGGTTATCTGGTTCGATTTTGAAACTTTGAGGTTTTCGTTTAAATGAATCCGTGTAGACTCGGATTTTGAATTTTTGTTGGGTATATTTTGTTGTTGAGTTATTTGCGAGATTGCGGTTGTATTTGATGAATTTGGGAAATACCCAATTTATAGAGAAAGTTCTTCATTTTTTCTATCGATATTAGGGGAAATTATGGCAGTGCTTTTAAGCAACGATGATTATCCGCTGATCTGTTGACCGTGGACTAGACATTTGGGTTGTCTGGGCTTTCTTCTAAAATAAAGATATATTTGAACCATTATATCTTAGTTTTCGAACTGCATTTTACTTGCATTATTATCTATTTTCTTGTTCTGTTTGTTGCGAGTTGACGTTTCGTATGATCCTTTCTAGGAGGTGGATCCGAATGTGGAAAATGATGATGTGGGCAGTGCCGATGGAATGGACGGCTTGTTTTCTGAACTAGCAAATGCAATTCCTGGAATTGATGAGGCTATGAGCTTTGCAGAGATGCTGAAGTAAGAATCCCGTTCCTTCTATTTGATTATATTGAACCACCAAATTCATCGGATCTCTATTCCTCACTTGATTAAAGTGAATCGAGTGCTGTTACGATTTGTGTGTTTTAGTTGACTTATATGAAGCTGTTGGAGGATTCCATATTTTCATTGAGATTAGTATATGATTGATGATCATTCCTGGTGTTATTAAAATATTCTAGACATAGGAATAACGACAGTTAGCCAATAGACTTTTCATTAGTACCGATTACAGGAGTCGGCTGCAGGTACAAGTTTGGTAAGGTCTACTGGGCGGAAGACATCTGTTATGTTTATCAGTTGATATACCCTTTTTATTTTGAGTGGGGGAGGGTTGAATGCGTCAGTCAATGCCAGTAAAGCAGAGTATCATGATGTTGACCCTTTAATCTTTATTCACCTTATTAGTTAAAGATATATTCATGAGACCTATTACCTCCAATTTTCGTTGTAGACCATACTTCTTACTCGCCTATATCATGACGCTGAATCATAAAATGAGTCGAACTTTTTTTTTGTAGAATTTTTTTTTGGGTTTAGTGTTTGATTGGGCTTGTTTGCAGGGATTGACTTCTATTTACCATGTTTAATTTTCCTTAAAAAAATTTGCATGCAAAGCAAAATGGAAATGGATGCATTAAGCATTTTCATGTGTTGCATTTGCTATGCATGCATATGCACCTCTTCTCTGTAGACTGTGTCATCAATTGCAGCATATAAGTTTGGTTTTATTTGCCTGAACTGTCATACAGATTAGTGCAAACAATGGATTATTCGGTCATAGTTTTTGACACTGCTCCAACTGGCCATACACTGCGCTTGTTGCAATTTCCATCAACCTTAGAAAAGGGTCTCACGAAAATGATGTCCTTGAAAAGTAAATTTGGCGGTATAATCAGTCAGGTATGTTCCTTGCAAAAGACACCATTAAAGATGTGATTGCAACAGAAATGATCCGATATTGCAATCCATATTTCATGCATTCTTCTTGTTGCTTTAGATTTTGACATATTCTAAATCATCTCTAACTGTATCCTCTTTGATGGGTATCTTTAAGGATAGAAATATCTAAATGGTATGCTTTGAAACTATTATGGCAGATGACCCGACTCTTTGGTGTGGATGAAGAGTTTGGTGAGGATGCAATTCTGGGAAAGCTCGAAGGCATGAAAGATGTGATTGAACAAGTTAATAAACAATTCAAAGACCCAGTAAGATTGCCCCATTCATACGTCATTTACTCCTCTCTGTTTTAATAGATTTCCAATTATTTGTATTGAATCATATGCGAATAGTGGACATGTATAAAAGTTAGAGCCAACCTTAAATCCCTAATATCTTAATGCTAGTTTTTAAATTTATTGGGGGTGGTGTGAACTGTAGTTACTGGAGGTTTTGGAGGGCTGGAAGCTCATGGGGCATTGGAAGTGTAATGAGAAATTGTATAAAGAGTAATATGAAGTTTCTTTAATTATTTTTCCCAAACTATGTGCCTAGTCGTGATATAATTTTAAAAAAGTCTGTACTGATAATAAAAAAAATTAAAAAGGCTTTAAATTGTTACTTTGAACTTAAAAAGCACATTGCATATGAATAACCTGCATAGGTACCCATCAAGAGTGCAACTTAGTGGTTAAAGGACGGTCTTGGGATGAGCTATAGACAAGATATCTTGGGTTTGATTCCACAGTAGGAGTTCACAGGTCTGGTTGGTAAGGTGATGTATTTGAGGTTTACTCCTCTTGGTTGGATCCAAGAGGCCCTGCCTTGGTGAGGTTCCATGTCCCAAAAATCAGCTGCATAGGTAGATTAACCCCCTTCTCATCTGAGTTTTTTTTTTTTAAATAATAATCACAACCTTTTTCTAAATCGAAATTAACTTTTGATACTCTTTTTTTTTTTTTTTTTTAATAAGTAAGAAAATTTATTGATTGTCATAATTAGGCAAAGCCCAAGTACACAGGTAGTATACAAGAGAGAAATACCTACTTACAGCCTACGAGCAAGAAAAAGAAGCATAAAAGTCATTAAAACCTCTAAAACAATGGCCTTAGCCCAAAGTAACAAAGATTGGAAAAATAAGTCTCTAATCCCCCCCTAATGCACTATATAAGACATAGAGGCACCATCTTCCAAACAACCGCTACTTGATGATTTCCCCGTATTCCATTCCAGCAAAGCCAAAAGATCCACCACCCTCTTAGGCATCACCCAAGCAATGTCCAGCATTACAAAGATCTCATCCCATAAAGCCTTCGCCACTTCACAGTGGAGAAGAAGATGATATGACGTTTCACCATTCTTTTTACACATAAAGCACCTATCTATTATGAAAATACCATGCTTCCTTAACTTATCTATGGTCAGAATTTTCCCATGAGAGGCCAGCCAACCAAAAAAGTAACTTTTAGGGGCACTTTACTTTTCCAAATGCACTTCCAAGGGAAAACAGTAGATTAATGAGTAGCATAGCATTATTATTATTATTTTTTTATAGGTATGAGTAGCATAGCATTATATAAGGATCTAACTGAAAAATTCTTGTTCCTGGGATGAATCCACAGCAGTTTGTCCTCCCCCCACACACCAAATTCAATGCATACAAGGTGCTGAAAAAGTCATAAATAGCTCCCACTTCCCAATCTTGAACTGCTCTAATAAATGACACGTTCTACTGCACCAGGACATTCCAAATTAAAAATTCTTGTTCCTGGGATGAATCCACAGCAGTTTGTCCTCCCCACCACACTCCAAATTCAATGCATACAAGGTGCTGAAAAAGTCAGAAATATCTCCCACTTCCCAATCTTGAACTGCTCTAATAAAAGACATGTTCTACTGCACCAGGACATTTGAAATTAACTTCTTGTACTCTTTATAAGAGGTAAGTGAAAGTCTCGTAGATTATAACATTGGAGGCGGGAAGAATTTGTTTGAAGCCTGGTTCCTTACTTAGCCAAAAGAAACAAAAAAGTGTGGTCTCTTAGTAGATTGACCCTCTTGAAAGTGCAGTTTGGCTTAAGCATGATTTGCACCCCTCTGCGGCCTGCAATCACTTGCAGTAACTTTTGGGTGTGAATTAATTTGGTGGCATGTTTGTGGATATTTTGTCCTGCGGTCATGTTCTCATCTGGACTTTCTATGGTAGCTGTTTTGTTTAGGAAGTTAAGGTGTTGTGATAACATTAAAATTGACCATTTTCTCTGTCATATTGAGAGACGTAAGATTCAACTAGACATCTGAACCTGATGATTACTAGGCTGTGGTATTTTCTTGCTCAAAGCATCATGGTAAAGGCCTTATGTTATTACAAGCTAGTCAAACTAAAGGCTTTAAAGGAAGATCTAAAACTGTGGAATTCCCAATCTTTTGGGGATCTAGGGGAGCAAAAGAAAGTCATGATGGGAGAATTGCAGGTTCTTGATAGGATCAATGAAGGTCGAGCTCTCACCGTAGAGGAAAGATCAAGAAAGGCAGAATTGACTTCAGAGTTGGAAAGGGTATTATCTTGTGAAGAGATCTCTTGGCGACAAAAATCAAGAGCTTTGTGGTTGAAAGAAGGGGATAGAAGTACGAAATTTTTCCATAGAGTGGCAAACTCTCATAGGAGGAATAATACCATTGAGATGCTGAATATAAATGGTAGAGAGTGTACTGAGGCCCCTGTGATACGGGAACACGTGCTGAATTTCTATGAACAATTATTTACAGAAAGGGAGGGATGGAGGCCTAGAGTGGATGGTCTTGTTTTTGATTCCATTGAGCCGCAGACAGCAGCTAGGTTGGAAAGAGCGTTTGAGGAAGAGGAGATATATGAAGTGATCAGACGAATGGGGAAAGACAAAGCGCCAGGACCAGACGGTTTTTCGATGGGGTTCTTCTACACTTGTTGGGAGGTGATAAAAGAGGATTTGTTGAATGTCTTCCAGGAATTATTCTCGTCTGGGAAATTTCAGAAAAGTTTGAATACGACTTTTATTGCATTAATTCCGAAGAAGACCGAGGCTGTGGAAGTGAAGGATTATAGGCCCGTTAGCCTCATTAACGGGGTCTATAAAATTATTTCAAAGGTATTAGCAAACAGGTTGGGAGAGTCCCTTGGTAAGATAATCTCAAAGCCACAAAATGCCTTTGTTAGGGGTCGTCAAATTCTGGATTCGGTTTTAATAGCCAATGAATGCTTGGATAGTAGATTAAAATCCGGTATGGCAGGGATTATTTGTAAATTAGACATGGAAAAGGCATATGATCATGTAAATTGGGACTTTCTTATCTATCTTTTGAGGAGGTGTGGATTTGGGGAAAAATGGTGTAGGTGGATTAGATGGTGCATTTCAACAGCAAGATTCTCAATTTTGATTAATGGCAGTCCAGAAGGTTTTTTTAACAGCTCGAGAGGTCTAAGACAAGGGGATCCGCTATCCCCACTCCTCTTTGTTATAATCATGGAAGCCCTGAGTAGGATGTTAATGGCTCTAGTTAATAATGGTTTGTTGGCTGGTTTTTCTGTGGGTGATCTGAATAGGGGCATTATCTCAATCTCTCATTTACTTTTTGCTGATGATACTTTAATTTTCTGTGAGGCTGATCAAGAACAACTTAGAACTCTGAAAGCGTTGCTGTTATGCTTTGAAGCAGCATCAGGTTTGAGAGTAAATTTTGATAAATCAGAATTAGTACCAGTTGGGAATGTGAGTAGATCTCGACAGTTGGCTAACACGTTGGGGTGTAAGGTAGCCACTCTTCCTATGACATATTTGGGTTTACCGTTGGGGGCGGCTTCACGAGCCATAGCTATATGGGATACAGTGATTGAGAAAATAGAGAGAAGATTGGCTGGATGGAAGAGACTGTACTTGTCGAAAGGAGGCCGGGTGACCTTGATAAAGAGTACTCTTTCTAACTTACCCACTTATTTTCTGTCTTTGTTTACAATTCCAGCTTCGGTGGCGGCAAGGATTGAAAAACTGTATCGCGATTTCCTTTGGAGTGGTTTGGGGGATGAATTCAAGTTTCACCTAATCAAATGGGACACGGTTTGCAGACCAATTTCTTCAGGAGGATTGGGGATAAAGAACTTGAGAAAATTCAATCGGGCTCTTCTAGGGAAATGGTTTTGGAGATATAATATGGAGCCGGAAGCTTTATGGAAAGTAGTAGTTCACAGTAAATATGGCAGCCTATGGGGGGGATGGTGTACTAGAGAGGGGAATGGATCGTATGGAGTGGGGATTTGGAAGCAAATAAGAAGGGGATGGAATCTGTTTGCCAACCATACTAAACTTTTGGTGGGGGAAGGCACACGTGTAAGTTTTTGGAGGGACATTTGGTGTGGGGAGGAGGCATTGAAGGACGCTTTTCCTTGTGTATATCAAGTGGCTTGTGACCAAGAAGCTTCGGTCGCGGACCTTTTGGTTCGCTCAGGGGACCATGTTCACTGGAACGTCACTTTTTATAGAGCAGCACATGATTGGGAAGTAAACAGTTTTACAGATTTTTTCAACCTAGTGTACTCTATGAAGCCGAATGGTTTGCATGAAGATAAGCTGTGGTGGAAATATACGGGAAAGGGTATTTTCTCGGTTCGCTCTTATTATAAGGCCCTTACAGCTATACCGAATGCTCCGTTTCCATGGAGAAGATTGTGGAGGAATAGAGCACCGCCCAAATCACTGTTCTTCATTTGGACAGCAGCCCTGGGTAAGATTCTGACTACCGATAATCTGCGGAAGAGGCGGGTAATCATTACTGATTGGTGTTGTATGTGTAAGAGAGCTGGTGAATCAGTGAATCATCTCCTGCTACATTGTGAGACAGCTAGTGCCGTGTGGTGTGAAGTATTCCGTCGTGTAGGGTTAAACTGGGTGATGCCGAAGTCAGTAGTTGAATTACTAGCCAGTTGGGCGATGCCGGGGGGAGACCTACATATCAAAGCTGTGTGGAAGATGGTACCTATCTGCATTATGTGGTGCATTTGGCAAGAGCGAAATGAACGAACTTTTGAAGACAAGGAGAGGACAACGGAGGAGCTTTGTATCTTTTTTTTCAGCACTTTATTTCTGTGGTCGCTAGCTATAGACTTTAATGGCCTAAATGTACATGAGTTTCTAGTGACTACTGTAGCTACCTAGATAGGTCTTACCTCTTGTATACCATCTTGTGTACTTGGGCTATGCCTATTATTATTAATACTACTGTTTACTTATCAAAAAAAAAAAATATTTCAAAATACAAAGATCAGTCAAACTACTATAAAATCTGCTAGAATTAAAAGCACTATGAATTGTGAGGTTGGTTGTAATTTCGTGTGACTTGCCAGCATTTCATCAATCAAGTTTGCAATTAGTTTGGATGTTTTGTAGTTATTTTTTAAGCACTTGACCTTGTTGTCCGTGTTTACTGGTTCACTCAAAATCATATGGAATATCAAAATTTTTTGTAGTTATTCTTAATGCGCTTATATTTCCCTGTTGGCAGGACTTGACAACCTTTATCTGTGTTTGCATTCCAGAGTTCCTCTCTCTTTATGAAACAGAGAGACTGGTCCAGGAACTCACCAAGTTTGAGATAGATACACACAATATTATCATTAACCAATTACTTTATGATGAAGAAGGCAAGTTTACATGTTTTCATGTTTTTTTTTTTCATATGGAAATAACCTTTTTAATCGAAAACAAAATTCATGTATCTGTCGGCCGGTTTTCTACTTGTAGATGTAGAGTCCAAGTTACTCAAAGCTAGAATGCGGATGCAACAGAAGTACCTTGACCAGTTCTATATGTTGTATGATGACTTTCACATCACCAAGTTGCCTTTGCTGCCCCAAGAGGTAAACTACATCGTGGCAAAACTTTTGGAATATTTAAAAGTGATGACCTAATCTGAAGTTTGTCATTCTAGATGAGGGGTAAACAAATTAATTTTAGCTGTTAGTGTTGGCCCTTTTGACAAGTCAGATATTGATTTTGTAGGTTACAGGGGTTGAAGCTCTGAAGGCATTTTCAAATAATTTTGTGTCACCATATCAACCTTCCACGAGTAAAGGCACAGTGGAGGAGTTGGAACAAAAGGTATCCACACTGAGGCAGCAGTTGAAAGATGCTGAAGCAGAGCTAGAACGACTTAGAAAAGGAAAGCAAAAGGTGTGATGATGCTCGGCTCAATGGTATTGCCTTTGTTCCTTTTTCCTTCCCTCATTCTTTCCATGTTTACAATCAGACGGCACCATCTCCCTTTCTTTAGACTGCCAAGGGAAGTCAGTCTTCTCATTTTACCTCTGGTTGATGTTTTCTGCCGCTCAAACTTATTTGTAATTTTTAAGATGAACCTTTTCAGATATATAAGTGGTATATTTATAATTTTTTTTTTCACATTTCTATCTTGAACAATTTCGATAATGGTAAATTCCTTTTTTTAATTTCTGAACGTCTACATACAGTTTGAATTGATGAGAATATAGATTACATGCCATTATTTTCTGGGTGTGATGAAAGCGTTTTTGTGGCTTTTTCTTGGGTATTTGGACCACCCATGGAAGGTGAATTAGTTTTTGGTAGCATATAAATCTCTTTTTTCTTCATATATGAAGTTGTGATTTAGTGAAAGACCTCACTATTTGGAGAGAATCTAGAGCTGCATTATGCGACGCCTGCTCCCCCCGGCCTGTTTCTTCATTGTCCCAGAAATGGAAAAGTTGACCCCATAGCAGCAGGAAAAAAGAAACAAGATGCGGCCACCACGGTCAACCAGGACCTCGAGAGGTTACAGCTAATTCTCGCCAATATCTCGAACTCACGAGGTTACAACAAAGCTTGTAGTTGGAAGTTGTGGAAGATTAGTGAAAGTTATAAATATTGAGATGAACGGACCGTTGCTAAATTCATTTGGTAGATGGAACGAAAATCATCTGCCAAAGAAGATAGTCCTATGTTTTAAGGGAAATACTTCTCCTACAGAAGTGGTCACCGATGTGGCTACCGATTTGAGTTTTTTTTTTTTAACCTAATAATTAAGTAAATATTTTTTTTAATTTATTTGTGATTTTTATTTATTTTTAAATATTTAATGAGTTTAAAAAAATGTTTGAAAAAAAAACAGAAGAGACAAAACTTTATGTTTTATTAGGTACAAATAAAGTCGCGTATTAATCTGCATATTAATATTGATTTCTTTATGCTTAAAATTTAAATTAGTAATTTTTAATAAAATTTAATTTTTAATCAATCAAATTAAATTGATGCACATATTAATATGTAATTGTGCTTGAAACTAGATTTAAAAACTTTTGCGTAACTCTTTCTGTGGCCTCCCTCTGCGGAGTAGCACCACCCATGTTTTTAAAAGCTACATAGAATATAGCGCATGTCATTTTGCTAGCTCCAATGCACACGATGATAGAAAGTGTGCTTGGATTACTCTTACGGGGTAGCGTTTTGCACCTATCTAAACTGTAAGTCTGTACCACAACACCCAATTAGAAGCGGTTGAAAATAAAATATGATAATTGTGCAAATATAGGAGAAGGATCTGCCGTGGACATTGCAAACATAAATAAGTATTTTAATTGTAAAGGTTTAGCATACGATGTTGAGATGGCCGAGTTGGTCTAAGGCGCCAGATTAAGGTTCTGGTCCGAAAGGGCGTGGGTTCAAATCCCACTCTCAACAAATTTCTTGCCTTTTTCTTTTAATATCTTACCCTTTTTTGTAAACTGACCAAATAAAGAGCAGCAGCTATATCGTTCCATGTTGATAATTTGCCTCTCATTCTAGAGAGTTAAAATTTCAATCAATTGA
This sequence comes from Carya illinoinensis, assembly GCF_018687715.1. NCBI lineage: Eukaryota > Viridiplantae > Streptophyta > Magnoliopsida > Fagales > Juglandaceae > Carya > Carya illinoinensis. Next base: position 53,252,425 of record NC_056752.1, read on the forward strand.
TGGGTTGCAAAAATTTGGTAATCGTGAGTAGAAATCAGTTAAGATCTATTTAACCGAGGACACTTGGTAAAACAAACAGCTCTTCCTCTATCCACTATCCATCCCCCGTATCCCTACTAATCAAGGCTAACACCATATCTACAATTTAGAAGTTTTGTTACGTCACAGACACATTTGCTTCCTTTTGCGGAGTGCAGTTGATTTGCCGCTGGCAATTTGCATTCATGTTGGACTCTTAAGAGATTGCCTTGGTTTCTATATTTCTCATAACGAACTTAAAAGGGCCAAACTGGGGTTGCAATAAGAGCCTTAAAAAGTGTTTAAATATTCTTAAAAACTCTTTAATGATAAAATTAAATCGTATTAAAGCACCTTTAATCTCAAATAAGTTAAAAAGTATATTTGAGGAATACTTTTCCGAATAATGCAGAACGTAATTCAAATTTTAAAAAGACTATCAATAGACGAAAATATCTATACAATTTTAAGATAATTACAACTTTTAAACATTCAAGAATATGATCATAATCTTTAAAAATTCAAATAATGGTCATTTCTACCTCAAAATTCAAAAAGTACTTTTTTAATTTGTTTCCAAACAAACGTAACATGTTTGAAAGTATTTTAAACATATAGTTACCAAATAATAAATAATTTTTTAATAGTAGAACTTATTACTTAAGTTATGAGCTATAAATCCTAAAATTATAAGCTATATTTCCTACCGCAATCCCAAACGTGCACTAAATCTACACACAGCTTAGAACAAACTACATTCATCTGGAAAATGTCGTAAATACTAGATGGTCAAAAGTTGAAGTTCATCACAGATGAGAAAACGGCAAAAACTTTCATCACTTTCTTGTATATGCTTCAATGATGTCTAGAAGAAAAGTACAGAGAGGTAAATACGTTGCTGAGACCATGACATTGTATTATCATATTGAGTACACAACACGATCATCTAGCTATCCACCATGCAAGGTTGAAATGAAAACCACCACATCCTTCTCTTCTAGGGTAGTATCGAGCTGTCCACTTAGCTCCCAATCACAATCATTCACAAGGACCAGAACACCAGGTCTCCTGAAAGAAAACAGTGCCACTACATGTTTAAGAAGGATAGAACGATGCAAATCAAATTAGTCACTTTATGACTTAACAGAGAATAGAGGTTTGTTGGTGACAGCTCCCTATCTTTCTCCGGCTACCCCCCTTTCCACCTTTCTGTTCTTCTCCTTAGAAGTGTTATTAATCACTAACCTAATTCATGATCACAATGGCATAACCTACGAGTGCAGTGTGCGCACACATTCAAAATTCAGAAGCAGATTCAAACTTACACAGAATCTTCTTTCATGAACATTTCAGGCCTCTCCTTGATCAAATTGGTACGGACCCAACTGAGCAAATCTTTCATGATTAACTACAAGGACAGAGAGAACATGTTGAGTCTTCTAACCACAGACATGAAAAAGCATATCTCATTTTTATGCTTTTCTGGAATCATTTTATAATTGTAGAGACTCACCTTCTCTGTACCATTTTGTGGATCAACATTGACATTGTGGATCTTCACAGAGTCACAGAGGAGCTCTAATCCTCCACTGCAGAGAAATTAACATTCTGAGCACCCCAATAAGAAATAGGCATACAGAAAGAGTAAAAGTAGCCAAGCATGTACAAGTTAGTGATACAATATGATAAGAAAATTGATGCTCAACATGCCATCAAATTAGGTAAATAAATGAGCACACCATCAAAAGTGCAGTATCATTAACAATGATTGCGCAGAGTACTCTTAAATATTTGATATGGAACAACACAACTGTCCACTTGAGCCAAGCCCAATTGTTGGATGTATTCAAGCTAGAATGCCATACTTCTTAACAAACCATGAAAGAATCCCAACCCCACAAACCCATGCACTAGATGGGATGAGCACCACCCGGCTAATAATAAACAACGCTCAAAGCGCTACAATGGCCAGGGTCATATCAGCAGAAGGTGAACCCGATTCATGTTATCATTATTTCACAGAGTTCCATTCAATATAACATTCTACAAGAAACAAGTAATAACCTTCACAACAACAACAAAAAAATCATCATTAAAAAATATACATAAAAAAAGTGCCAACACTTCATCGGGTAAAACTAATGACAGAAGATGAATTGAGCAATTTGAAATGAAAAGAATGGCAGTAACGAAATAGATATGTTTTTTCTAAAATGAAGGTTAAGTTTCCAGGTGCCGAAATCTCAGATTGGACAACCATTTTCTGTAAATTACACTGAGTTTCATTCTTTAAATTTTAGTTTTTGCAGAACCAAAAAAATATCAAATGAATTAAGCAAAGATCTAGCTTTAATTTTACAGAGACCAAGTAAAGGGAAAAGAAAAACCTACCCGAATTCGAGAGTCAGTTGCATATTCAATTTTCGCGACAGGTTCCAAAACCCTAGAGAGAGAGCGAGAGTTGCTCGATATTTACACTCGATAGGCTTTTACACTCATCGCGCTTTCTTTCCGATGAAGGTGCTTTTGAAGTTAGTGGAATGAGACGGCGTCGTTCAAAACCGGAACTGTCACGTATAGCCGAACCTATTTTAGAACATCTAGGATCGTTTAAAACTGCCAATAATATTGCAGTGATATTTTGGAACGAGCTTACAAACACAGAATAGGATCTGACGGTCAGAAAAACGTTTGAAACCCTAACGGAGTGAACGGGCAGATATATAGCAACCTGGAATAATCAGAACAAAACAAATGAGAAGAACCACACCTCACCACCACCGTCGCTCTCTCTCATCTCATGATTTATCGTTCTTCAACTTCTCCCTCGAAAGATGGGCCTCGATATCTGCATCTCAATCTCTAAAATTGCCAAAAGGGGCTTTTGGGCTTCTGGATCAATGTGCAAAGATTTAGCGTGAGGGGGGTTGCCGCTACTCGTAGCTCGTTGCTTTTGCTGCCGTCGATGTTTTGTGTCTGAGAAGTTTTGTGAATCTATGGAATCTTATAAGAGGTGGGTTAGGCGGAACAAGGACTACGTGCACTCCTTGGAGTCTCTGGCCAATGTGAGCCCCTCGCTATTTCCTTTTATTTTCTTGATTTTGTTTGGTTAAATTGTCACTTTTTGCTGATTTTGGACAAGTTAAATGCTTTTATTGGGTATTGGTTTGATCTTATTGGGTATTGTTTGTTATTGTGTGGATGATCCTTTCGCTTCTTCGTAATTCCATGATAGCTCGATAATTGAGAAGTTCTGAGAAGAAAGTACTCTTCTCGCTGGATGGATGTCAAAACGATAATATCTCGTCTCGTTTATCTTCCACGTTTTTTTAAAGCGATCTTTTAGTGTGTTTGGATATCAAATTGATGACAATAATAACATTTATTCTTTCACAAAAATTTGCAGTCACTTTTGTAGACTCCTTTGTGGACTCCAGTGATATGATTGGTTGTGTATTAAAAAAAAATTAATCCAGCCAATCATATCCACTCTAATCATATCAGTAGAGTGCGCAGGGAGGACGGAAAAATAACTGTATGTGTAGCATTATTCTTTGTTTCATGGTCAAGTTATGTAAGCTCATTTGGGCCAATGCATATCATATTGGTAACTGGTAATTCCATCCTCTTTCCATCAAGATAATACATTTCGTGGGTTGCCCTTATGCGTTTTTTTTTTCATTTCATAGTAGCTCAAAGAAAAAAGTGCGGAAAATATATTATCATTAGCTGTTTTCCTTTAGTAGAACCATGTTATCTTATCCTGCTATTGAAACTTCTGGGTTCCTGAAAAGTATAGCCAAGCAAATCTATAGCTTTATTTACTGGAATTTGATAAGGCATTTGGCTTGCAGGCGATAAGCCTGCTTTAGGCCTTGAAAAACCTCAATTCTTCATGAGATGAAAACAAAGGAAAGTTCCTTTGAATGAAATAATGGCACTTGCACGATTGCATCAAACTCGATGTCATAGGTTGTACTTCTATGCATCATAGACTTTCCCACTAAAGAAGCCTTAAGGTTAACTTTATGAGTCTTTTACTTCGCTTCAGTTTATTTTAATTCATCGTTTATGTTAAAATTTATGAATAAAAGTCTTGTGCATTCCTTTGAGTCTATAGTTAATAAGCCATGTAAACTACATGTAAGCTGATTGCGTGAAGAGATCTATGAACCAGTTGACCTATATATCTGTCTAATTAATTCAGAGTTTTACTCTTTTGACGTGTTCTTGGATTTTCATTATTGGTCATGGTTGCTCACTAATGTTTATCTTGGTCTGTTTTTAGTTTCTATGTTACTGTTATCTAATCAGGGTGTTGATAATATTGTGCAGGGATTGACATGGCTTCTTCCCGAAAGGTTTTCTGATTCAGAGATAGGTCCAGAAGCAGGTTTTGTGAAATTTTGGTAACCTATGGCTTCTTGTTACATTAGAAAGTCATAGGGCATTTTTTCTCTCGTTTCTAAGTAATTATTAGTCTGATTTTTTGGGAAAGGATAGAGGAAGAAAAGTAAACATTTTGGCTTTTGTGGTGTATCCATTTATATATTTTTGAAAACAAGACATTAAGTTTTTCCATTGACTTTTTCTCCATTTTTTGCCACTTCAGCCTGCATGTGATGGGGAAAAAAGTAGGATAAAATTTAATTTCTTTGTTTTTCTTGCCAATTGGACCTGTAATTGGTTTGTCCATTCTATTCACTTTTATGAATCTATTTTATATTTGATTTTCTAAGGTTTGATGAATATCAATCAATGCTTTATTCAAGAATTTGTTGATCTTCTGCAGTAACTACCATTTTGGGCATAATCACTGCTATCAACGAACATATCATTGATACAGCTCCTAGTCGGATGCAAACAGGCTCCGTGGAGCCTCATTCATTTCCTTACTCGTTATGCATATCTTCGCTCAAGGACTTGGAAACATTAATTGAAGTTGTAGCACAACATTACTATGGCGATGATAAGAAGTGGAATTTTATTGCTGTTACAGAGGCTACCAAGTAAGAACTTCCCCCCCCCCCCCCCAAAAAAAAAAAAACCCACCCGCCCACCACAAAACCCATTGTCCAAAAGAAAAAAATAAAGTAGTTCTGTATTCAGTATGTCTGTTATCATCTCCAGTTAGGTGTTATTGTACATAGGCAATATCCAGTTATGTGTTTATTGTATGGCAGCACTTGTGTATTTGTCTCATCATGGGGTATTTGATCTCTGTCAGGGTTCTTGTTAGGTTAGCTTTGTTTCGGAACAGTGGATATAAGATGCTTCTTCATGGAGGGGAGACACCAAATGACGAAAGGCAATTAGATACTTCAACTTCTCAATATAACGTTGATGGTTTCCCAAAATATGGAGGGCATCACGGCCCTGGTTACTTGAGGACAAATCACGCACAGAACCCCTGGAATCTTGAAGGAAGAGCACTATCTGCATTAAACACGTTTGGAGAAACTGCTAGGATGGGTTCAGACCCATCATGGTTACATAGGGTTCAACATCAGCATGCGATTATAGAGCCTCCAAGTAATTTGTATAAGATTACTTGATTAGTTAATGTATATGTGTTGCATTTATTGAACACTTTACAAGATATACATTTCTGTTATTACAGGACCAGTGATTCAGAGGACAACCATTTCCACCATATTATCCGAAAAGGGTCTTCATGGAGGTTTATTTCTAGCCGGGGAAGTGCTTTTTATTACGAGACCACTTATTTATGTTTTATTTATCCGGAGGTATGGGACTCGGTCATGGATTCCTTGGTTTCTTTCACTGGCTGTGGACTTTGTTGGGATGGGCATTCTTTCAAAAGTTACAAAGTCAGGGGGTCATACAGAAGAGCAACAGTTTCATCTTTCCATCTCCGAAAATGATGAGGTTTGGTATTTTCTGAATCTTACCATGTACAGAGAGTTGTATGCTTCTGGATGCATCCTGCTCATCATGCTTCTGCATTGAATCTTGCAATATGAATTCTCTAGACGCAATTTCATGGTTGCATTGTTTAGTTCTCATGAATAGATTCGATGCTGTAGTGCTTTTGATACAGTGGCTTTGTATAGGTTAAAAGAAGGAAGCTGTTATGGGCACTTTACCTTATGAGAGATCCTTTCTTCAGCAAGTATACCAGGTGCGTATCTCATCTTTAATGTATTTAGGCTATTTGTTTATACTTTTGTAAGGAGCAGAATCAGTAGGAAACTGCACTATGATTATCATATCTATGGTTGTGATGTTTCAGGCAAAGACTCGAAAGCACGAAGAACATTTTGGAACCTGTACCGATTATTGGGTTTCTTGCTGGTGTGTTTGATATAATTTTTCGATTCCAGAAGTCTTTCTACTTTCAAGTTTGCAAGATTGATAGTATGTTGATATGTTGCTCTTTCATTTTTAACGTACAGAGAAAATAGTTGAGCTAATTATTGGAGCTCAGACACGGTACACCTACATGTCAGGATCATAAGACAAAAGCAGCAACAAGAGTTACACCTCTTTACAGTTCAAATTTCAGGAGATTATAATTTGGTGTCATAGTCTTGCTTTGGTTCACAATTTTGTCCCTTTCAATCTGTAGAAATTGGCCATGGATGGCCGCTGGTATAAGCATTGACCTTCTCAGGTGTTTGTTTGTCGATCACGAATTCCTTGTTTTTGTTGTTGTTTAAATATCCCTAAAACATTCCAAGAACACATATTTTGCCCAATTTTTTTGTTTTGTTTTGTTTGTACAGTTCTCTTAAGTCATGGTCAATTTGAAAAACAACTCGATTAATAAAAATATTCTTACTTGATCTTTTTGTATGCGTGTATTACTAATGTCGTGTTGGTGTGAGTCGAATTTAGATGGCATTTAAATTGCCTGGTCTTCTTGTTACCGGAATTCCATCCTGTCGAGTCTATGTGAAGTCCTCTGCCAATTAACTGTATGGTGCTGCTTTTTTATTGTTAGACGTCTTAGATTATTAAAATAAAATAAAATAAATACAAAAATATGTTTGTAAATTGATGTGGTTTTATTTGAGCTAAGTAACACGTCTAGTTGTCATTTTTAAAAAAAATAAACAAATAAATTATTTGTATCTGAATTGATTTCTACTTAATGTTGATATTGATGGGATATTTTGATGGTGGCATAGAGTGGCCTAGTAAGGAAACATCTCGGCCAGAATGTACGACCCAGATCAGGTTGGCCCAATCTGTGCTTATCAAGTTATAGCTTTCAGACGGAGAGATAGGCCCCGTTGTGTTATGGGCTTTTTTATAGGAAATATTCTATCAATGTTGCCTTCATTGTGGGGTCCACCAATTTTAAAATCTGGTCCCATCGTCGCATCAGAATATGGACTTTTTTTTTTTCTTTTCTATATGAGGAGCAAATACATCATGGGGGAAAAGGCCAATTTACGAAATGAAAGATGGGGTGAAACATGTGGGGTCCACTTTACCATAGAGTAGTTAGTACTATGGGAGGAGAAGCGACAATGGACCATGTTTATGCAAAATGGTATAGGCGGCCATACACATAGTGGGCTAGTAGTTGGTGGGGGCCTCCCAACACCCCGCCCCAAAGATGAGGCCGTGACCCCAGTAGTAATAATTATGGTGGGATCCATCCACCACTTCGTTGGTCCACATCCCATCCCCACAGGCTCTCTTGTTTAGGCCCCCAAAGTTAATGGTCTAACTTTGGGGCCACCTGAGAAGGACAGAAACGTCAGTGGGTCCCTGTCCTATTACCGGAAAGAATAATGCACTTTCTGTTGCTTTGTCTCATAAATTTTTGTGATTGTGTCCACTCTTTTTTTGACCTTTTAATCAAACTTTTAAACACTGCCTTTAGAGGGGGGAGTGGTTAAAAATTCAATGACAGGCGAAGGTCATGAATAACAGATACAGGAACTGAAAACAATGTTATTCCATTAATTAAGTGTCAATTTTACCATATATACGTACTATGCAAATTACTTTATCAACGTATGTTATTAGGTACTGAACGAGTTCGATTGTCGGCAAATACAAGAATGAGCGGCCATCTCAAAAATACACCAAAAAAAAATAAAAAAGGATAAACCCGAAACATCTTTTTTGGTTCAGGACAGAGATGTTAATTTTATAGAAAATTCTATATATTATACTATTATCTTATTTTCTTGTTATCATATAAGATGTAGCATAAATATATCACATTTTACATAATAAAATAAAAATAAAATTATAGTTGGTGTACAATATTATTCTAATTTCAAACACCGACTAGTTGATGGTTTTGGCTTTGTCTTTTGTTTCATTTTTCTCGTCACTCTCTCTCTCTTCCTTTGACCATGGGCTTTCAAAATCTCCAACAACTCATTAAGAGGAGTTCTCACTTCTCAGTCTCAAAACCGAAAAAGCTTGACGAGAATGCTATCATGGCGTGTACTAAACGAAAACATGATAATCAAAGCTGGAACTTGCAAATTAAAAACCTATATATTAAGATATGGAATTTCTGCCCTAAACTTGCATGCGTGCGTGCGTGCTTCACTCGTTTAAAGCCAATGCATGTTTGTTAATCTAGGTTATTAAATCCCAAATCCTATATATACATACGCTGTTGGGTCTAAGATCAGGCCACCCCACGTAAATTAATATGCCACTTAAAATGGGTAACAATATCATTAGTGCTAATGCAAATAATCATAGTTGCATCTGTTTGTATTAGGTAGCGATGATTCTGACTCTCAAACACGTGGCTATATATGGAACATGTCGAGGAGTACTTGGTTGGATTTGCGATAATTGTCCTTGGCCTTGACATATATATTTATCATGCACGAACAACTTGCCTGATCTATATGTTATTAATCGTAAAAATGAAAGTCATGAGAATCCTTTTAAGGATAATTATTTATTTAATTATATGAAATGAGATCAGACATTTACTGGTAAGGATATTGTTTGTAGTTATGACTTATGAGCATGCCATCTAGGATTTGTAAACTTTAAATATTTTTATAAATGTGTGTGTTTTTTTTTTTTTTCACATCTATTGTAAGATTAGAAATCTCCTGCAGTTCAAAAACCCTTTTTAAGATTGCAAATCTTGTTTTCGATTGATATATTTTTGTATTATGTTATATATAATCACTTTTATATATTCTGTTGAATTCAAGATTTCAAGTTTTATGTGATTATAAATCTACACATGGATTTTGATGATAACAAATGAATTCAAAGAATAAAGAAGTCTCAAGCTCAAGTTGTCTACACAATGGAGTCAAGCACATCAAGGAAATAAGCATGAGCAAGAAGGGAACAAGTTCACATTAAAATTATAGAGTAATGTTGTAAATCTCTTCAAAATTCGAAATTAGGATTAATGCTCAAAATTAATATTTTATCATAAAGCATTAAAATACATTTTCCACATGTGCATGAATATTTTTGAAAATTAAATTTGAAAATTTTGAAAGATGATTGATTGTCATCTTTTGCATGTGCATGCCTTGATTAAAGGGTTGAATTTTGAAAATATTAAAGATGATTGATTGTCATCTTTCACATGTGCATGTTTTATTTGAATATTTTCAAAAATGATTGATGTTTTTTTAGACTTATACAAAAAGTAAAAGATTAGGTTTGAATTTTTTGAAAATGAAAGTGTGCTCATTTTGTCATATGCCAAAAGTAAAAGATTAGGTTTGATTTTTTTTTGAAAAAGTGAATGATGTTGTCTTTGACAATTGAAAAAGAAGAACCTTTTATTTGAATTCTTTAAAAAAGTGAATGATGTTGTTTTTGACAATTGAAAAAGAAGAACATTTTATTTGAATTTTTTGAAAAAGTGAATGATGTTGTTTTTGACATGTGAATCTTTTTAAATTTGAATATGAAGTCTCATATGCCTATAAATAGATCAATTGAGAGCTTCACATTCACAACACCAAGAGCATACAACATTTATTCAAAGCTTTCATTCTCTCTTCTCTAACCATTGAGCCTTAATCCTTGTTCATTTTGAGAGATATAGTTTGTGCTGTATTGTTCTTATTTCACTCATTGAGGAGTGTTTTCTGATAACCTACCCACTATCAGCTCTTGTATCAGAAAAATGGTGTGTATAACCCTTGTGTGTGTAGAAAGTATTCTACACGGGGAATAGTTGAATCACCACGTGTAAGGTGATTGCAAGTGTAGAGGGTGTTCTACACGGATCCTTTGTAGCGGTATTGTTCAAAGGTGTAATAGGTTTCTATCTCCACCTAAAGGAGGTTGAATAGTGAATTTGGGAATCCTCAAGGGGTAGCTTGAGGCGAGAACGTAAGCAGTGGGGCCGAACCTCGTTAACATACTGAGTTTGCTTCTCTCTTACCCTTACTCTTTACATTTATTGTTATTTTATATTTTGTTTATATTTTATATTATATATTTGATTTATAATTGTTATTTTTTTTATACAACTCAATTCACCCCCCCTCTTGTGTTAGTCATCTGGGCAACAATTGGTATCAGAGCTAAGAGCTCTATTATAAGATTAACTATCTTTTGAGTTAAGATCTTATGGCTAACATTGCAGCTTCATTTGGTGAAGATCAATCTAGCAGTCGGCCTCTACTCTTTTGTGGAGATAATTATTCATTCTGGAAAGTTAGAATGAGAATATTTCTTCAAGCTCAAGGTAGAGAAATCTGGAAATGTATTGTAAATGGACCTTATATTCCAACAAAAGTGGTTGATGGAGTAAAGGTCAAAAAGGAAGAAGAAGAGTTTGATCGTGAAAACGATAGACTTTATACTTTAAATTTAACTGCTATGAATTTATTATATAATACTCTTAATGGAAATGAGTTTAATAGAATAATGAATTGCGCTACGGCAAAGGAAATTTGGGATAACTTGGAAGTAACTTATGAAAGAACTTCGCAAGTAAAGGAATCAAAAATTTATATTCTTACTCATGAATATGAAATGTTTAAGATGAATGATGATGAATCTATTTCTAGTATGCACACTCGTTTTACTAACATCATAAACAGCTTGACAGCTCTTGGCAAAGTTTATTCCAAGGTGGAGATAGTAAGAAAAATTCTCAACTCTTTACCAAAACGTTGGGAATCAAAAGTTACAGCGATTCTTGAAGTTAGAGACCTCAAGAAGCTCGAAGTCAATAAACTCATCGGGTCACTTATCACCCATGAGTACACATTGAAAAGAGGAGAAGAAGAAGGAAAGCCAAAGAAGAGCTTAGCACTTAAAGTTGTTCCTCATGAAAGTGAAAGTGATGAAGATGAGAAAAATGACGATAAAGATGAAGAAGTTGCAATAATAACAAGAAGAATTCAGAGGTTCTTGAAAAAAAATAGAACTCCTCCGAGGAAATCTTTCAAAAAGTTTTCCAAGAAAGATTCAGGTAAAAACGATACTTTAATTTGTTATAAATGCAATAAATCTGGTCATATCAAGCCAGATTGTCCTCTGCTAAAGAAAGATCGAAACAAGGGCAAGAAAGCAATGAAAGCTACATGGGATGATGATTCAAGTAGCTCAGATAGTGAAGCAAGCAATGAAGAATCAGCAAATCTTTATCTTATGGCTAAAGATGACATTGAGGTAACAAATCTTGATAATATTGAAAATCCTTCATATGAAGAATTGCAAAATGTTTAGAAGAGATTTATGAGGAATTTGAAAAATTGGGTATCAAGTATACTGCTTTGAAAAAGAAAAATTCTTCTTTAACAAACGAAATTGAAATTTTAAGAAAAAAAAGTATCATTTTGAAAGATGAAAATCTTGAATTGAATAAGAAGAAAACCGATTTAGAAAATATTGTTGAAAACTTTACGAATGGAAAAAGAAATTTTGAAAAACTTCTTGGTAGTCAAAGATGTGTTTTTGACAAAGCAGGTTTGGGATATATGCCAAAACAAAAATACAAACCTTATAAAATTTCTTTGATAATCATTCTACCTCAAAGACTAATATTCAAAATTCTTTTCATAAAAATAATTTTGTCAAAAAAGGATATTATTATAATCATTCAAGTTTTTCATATATGTCACGTGCTATTTGTAATTTTTGTAATAGAAATGGTCATAATTATCATACTTATCCTATTAGAAGAAATCATACAATGACTATTAGGGCCATATGGGTACCTAAAAATCTTGTTTCTTCTAATACTAATAAATAAAGGACCCAAAGAACTTGGGTACCAAGAAAAATCATTTTAATTGTTTTTATAGGTATGCATGAAGTCATCCACAAGCAAACATAAGTGGTTTTTAGATAGTGGATGTTCAAGACACATGACGGGAGACAAGACTAAGTTATTTGATCTTAGATCTAAAGAAGAAGGACACGTGACATTTGGAGACAACTCGAAAGGGAAGATCGTGGGAATAGGTAAAATTGGTAATGAATCTTCTCTCATAATTGAAGATGTTCTACTTGTTGAAGGTTTAAAATATAATCTTTTGAGCATAAGTCAATTATGTGATAAAGGATTTACAGTTACTTTTAAAATGGATAAATGCATTATTTTGAATGATCATGATTGTAATATTTGTTTTATTGTTTTTAGAAGTAATAATGTTTATACAATTGATTTTGAAGAAATTACCTCACAAAATGCTATTTGCCTGTCAGCTCAAAATGAAACTAGTTGGTTATGGCATAGAAGATTAGGTCATGCCAACATGGAACTTATTTCCAAACTTTCAAAAAATGATCTTGTGAGAGGTTTACCAAAAACATATTTTCTTAAAGACAAAATTTGTGATGCATGTCAATTTGATAAACAAACAAAAACTTCTTTTAAAACTAAGAAACATATTTCCACTACTAGACCATTGCAACTGATACACATGGATCTTTTTGGACCAAATAGAGTTGCAAGTCTAGGAGGAAAATATTATGCATTTGTTATTGTTGATGATTTCTCTAGATATACTTGGGTCATCTTTCTTGCTCATAAAGATGAGGCACATAATGCCTTTACCAAGTTATGCAAGAGAATTCAAAATGAAAATGGGCTATACTATTTCAAGTATCCGAAGTGATAGGGGAAAAGAGTTTGTTAATAAAAATATTGAAACATTTTGTGATGAAAACAGTTTTGTACATAATTTTTCTGCTCCTCGAACTCCTCAACAAAATGGGGTAGTAGAGAGGAAAAATAGATCTCTTCAAGAAATGGCAAGAACAATGCTCAATGAGAATAACTTGCCTAGTTATTTTTGGGCCGAAGCGGTAAGTACTGCATGTTATGTTATAAATAGAGTTATGTTAAGGTCTAAGTTAGATAAAATCCCCTATAAGCTTTGGAATGAGAAAAAGCCCAACATTGGTTACTTTCATGTATTTGGATGCAAATGTTTTATTTTGAATGACAGAGATAATTTAGGCAAGTTTGATACAAAATCTGATGAAGGTATCTTTCTCGGGTATTCTACAAATAGTAAAGCTTATAGAGTATTCAACAAAAAGACTTTGACTGTACAAGAATCTATACATGTAGTATTTGATGAATCTAATTCTCCACTCTCCAAGAAATCTATTGATGAAAAAACAGAAGGTATAAATAACACAGAAAGTCTCAATCTCAACAAAGAGAAAGCAATAGAGGAAGTTCAACATGGAGCCATCAGGAAAAATCATCAAAATTTAATACAAGATGCAACCAAACAGTGGAAATTTGTGAAAGATCATCCAGTGAAACAAATTTTGGGAGAACCTTCACAAGGTGTAAGTACTCGATCATCTCTTAGAAATATTTGTAATCATACTGCTTTTCTATCTTAAATTGAACCCAAAAATATTGATGACGCACTTCTTGATGAATCTTGGATTCTAGCTATGCAAGAAGAGTTGAATCAATTTGAAAGAAATGATGTTTGGACACTTGTTCCTAGACCCAAAAATCATACTATTATTGGAACAAAATGGGTTTTTAGAAACAAGAAAGATGAGTCTGGAGTCATTACTAGAAATATGGCTCGACTTGTAGCCCAAGGTTTTAATCAAGAAGAATGAATCGATTATGATGAGACATATGCACCTGTCGCAAGATTAGAAGCTATTCGAATGCTACTTGCATATGCTTGTTATAAAGATTTCAAACTTTTTCAAATGGATGTTAAAAGTGCTTTCTTAAATGGTTTTATAAATGAAGAGGTATATGTTGAGCAACCTCCAGGTTTTGAAAATCATATTTCGCCAAATCATGTTTTCAAACTCACAAAAGCACTATATGGACTTAAACAAGCTCCTAGAGCTTGGTACGAGAGACTCAGTGGTTTCTTGATTGAAAAAGGTTTTTCAAGAGGAAAAATCGACACAACTCTTTTCATTAAATATGAAAATGATGATATTCTTTTGATTCAGATTTATGTTGATGATATAATATTCGGTGCTACTAATGAAAATATGTGTCAAGTTTTTGCTAAGACTATGCAGGAAGAATTTGAGATGAGCATGATGGGTGAACTTACATTCTTTCTCGGATTGCAAATTAAGCAAGCAAAAAGTGGGACATTCATCAATCAATCAAAATATATTAAGGAATTACTGAAGAAGTTTGGGATGGAAAATGCTAAGGAAATTGGAACACCAATGAGCCCATCAACTAAACTTGATAAAGATGAATCCGGTAAGCCAGTTGACTCGAAGATATATCGAGGTATGATTGGTAGCTTATTATATTTAACAGCCAGTAGACCAGATATTATGTTTAGTGTGTGCTTATGTGCACGTTTTCAATCATCTCCAAAAAAATCACATTTAATTGCAGTTAAGCGCATTCTTAGATATCTTAGTGGTACAATTAACCTAGGGTTATGGTACCCTAAGCACACATCTTTCGATCTAATCAGCTACACAGATGCAGATTATGCTAGCTGTAAAATAGATCGAAAAAGCACTAGTGGAGCATGCCATTTCTTAGGTCATGCATTAGTTTCCTGATTTAGTAAAAAATAAAATTCTGTTGCACTATCTACTGCTGAGGCAGAATATGTTGCTGCGGGTAGTTGTTGTGCTCAAGTTCTCTACATGAAGCAACTTGAAGATTTTAAATTCAAGTATAATCACATTCCAATCAAATGTGATAATACAAGTGCTATAAATCTTTCAAAGAACCCAATACAACATTCTAGAACTAAGCATATTGAAATAAGGTATCATTTTCTTCGAGATCATGTGCAAAAAGGCGATATAATATTAGAGTTCACAAACACACACGATCAGTTAGCAGATATTTTCACAAAACCTTTACCAGAAGATAGATTATGTATGATCAGAAGAGAAATATGTATGATGCATGTTATGAATATCTCTTAAAAGATAGACCAGAGTCAATAAAAATAGAGATAGATTTTTTAAATACTTTTACATAAACTTGAGATTCTTAGCCTCATGTTTGAGACGCTCATTCTCTTCATACAATATCATGTCATTCTTATTCATGGGAACCGGCAAGCGGAATGAAAAATCTAATAAAGATTTTAACTGTTTATTCTTTTGCCGAATGATTCCTTCCCTTGTATGAGACTCTTGAACAATTCGTTGAAGTACAACAATTTGTTCTTTGAGCCTTTCAACTTCATGATTTTTGGCTTGTAGCCGCTGAGAAAAAGCAACAATAGAGGAAGAGTAGCGAGTCCCAAGACTCACCAAGTCATAAATAGCATCAGAATCTGACTTATTAGTCAGATTATTATTTTCTTGCTGCAACATGGCACCAATGACAGCTGCAGAAAGGACAGGAGGTTGAGATGCATAATGCCTCATGGATGGATCTAGAGAAATGTTAGAAGAATGAGCCATTGAGAAAAAAAATAGAAGGCTTAAAACGAGAATGCTGAAGGAATGCAGATGAGTTATAGAGATGAGATGAAAACTTGATGCGGATTGGATGAACTTCAGGACTGATTTTATAGAGATAGCATAAAGAATAAGACAAATTATTTTCTCTTCAAATCTTATTTAGTCAAAAGAAATACAAGATATGCTGGACACACATTGTCAAAAGTTTTCTTACTAACTCAGCGAGATTAACAGTAGATTGTCCCTATTTTTCTAGTAAACGGTGAACCTCTGCTGTTATCTGCCGATGTTAACCTTGTATCTGAACCTTTTCTCGTTCCAGCTCCTCTATTCGTGGTTGCAGATTATGAGCATACCAATCTGCAAATTTTTTCAACTCTTGGTTTTCTTGCTTTAGCCTTTTATTCTCACTATCCTTATTAGCAAGCTTTTGTCGTAACTCAGATATTTGCATGTTAAGATGATCAATCTCACTCACCCTGGTCATTAACCTTCGAGACAAGATCGTAACAGAGGCAGCATATTGACTACTGAGCATTCTTGATTCTGCAATAATCTCAGAATCAGCCTTACTAGAAAAACGGTTCACTGCTCCTATCATGGTATTGACTGCCTCAGGAGAGAAGATTGATGATTGATGCGTCAAGGGTTCCTGATTCAAGTCTGGAACATTAGTGGAAGAGAATTACTCAGCCATTCTATCGTTGTGGAAAAACAGAACTCAGGTCAAGAAGCGATTATTTTTTTGACATCCAATAGATGAAAATGATCATTTTTTTATAGAAACTCGGAACCTTCAATCCCGTTTGTCAACAACATCAGGCGATTGTTTAAATCTTCAGCCGTATTAAATTCATAGAGTTAGGCCTCGAGACTTTGCAGCACTTGTCGGGTCACGGACGGCTCCATTTTTCAACTATCTACAGTGACTATTAAACGCATCGTTTTCTTTAGTCCATTTATTTGCTGCCGATCCTTTTTAATGATGCCAAAAGGGGGAGAAGTTTTAGACTAGAACATTAACATTGTTTAAATTGCTAAACTTGTTATATATGCTTGGAATTATATTTATACTTTTACTTGAAAAACTAACGCATATTTTCAGGGGGAGCTTAAGTATTAATACAGGTTTCAAGTTCTATCAAATATTTGTCATCATCAAAAAGGGGGAGATTGTTGAACTCAAGGTTTCAAGTTTCATGTGATTATAAATCTACACATGGATTTTGATGATAACAAATGAATTCAAAGAATAAAGAAGTCTCAAGCTCAAGTTGTCTACACAATGGAGTCAAGCACATCAAGGAAATAAGCATGAGCAAGAAGGGAACAAGTTCACATTAAAATTATAGAGTAATGTTGTAAATCTCTTCAAAATTCGAAATTAGGATTAATGCTCAAAATTAATATTTTATCATAAAGCATTAAAATACATTTTCCACATGTGCATGAATATTTTTGAAAATTAAATTTGAAAATTTTGAAAGATGATTGATTGTCATCTTTTGCATGTGCATGCCTTGATTAAAGGGTTGAACTTTGAAAATATTAAAGATGATTGATTGTCATCTTTCACATGTGCATGTTTTATTTGAATATTTTCAAAAGTGATTGATGCTTTTTTAGACTTATACAAAAAGTAAAAGATTAGGTTTGAATTTTTTGAAAATGAAAGTGTGCTCATTTTGTCATATGCCAAAAGTAAAAGATTAGGTTTGATTTTTTTGAAAAAGTGAATGATGTTGTCTTTGACAATTGAAAAAGAAGAACCTTTTATTTGAATTCTTTGAAAAAGTGAATGATGTTGTCTTTGACAATTGAAAAAGAAGAACCTTTTATTTGAATTTTTTGAAAAAGTGAATGATGTTGTTTTTGACATGTGAATCTTTTTAAATTTGAATATGAATTCTCATATGTCTATAAATAAATCAATTGAGAGCTTCACATTCACAACACCAAGAGCATACAACATTCATTCAAAGCTTTCATTCTCTCTTCTCTAAGCATTGAGCCTTAATCCTTGTTCATTTTGAGAGATATAGTTTGCGCTGTATTGTTCTTATTTCACTCATTGAGGAGTGTTTTCTGATAACCTACCCACTATCAGCTCTTATATCAGAAAAAGGGTGTGTATAACCCTTGTGTGTGTAGAAAGTATTCTACACGGGGAATAGTTGAATCACCACGTGTAAGGTGATTGCAAGTGTAGAGGGTGTTCTACACGGATCCTTTGTAGCGGTATTGCTCAAAGGTGTAATAGGTTTCTATCTCCACCTGAAGGAGGTTGAATAGTGAATTTGGGAATCCTCAAGGGGTAGCTTGAGGCGAGGACGTAGGCAATGGGGCCGAACCTCGTTAACATACTGAGTTTGCTTCTCTCTTACCCTTACTCTTTATATTTATTGTTATTTTATATTTTGTTTATATTTTATATTATATATTTGATTTATAATTGTTATTTTTTTTATATAACTCAATTTACCCCCCTCTTGTATTAGTCATCTGGGCAACATATTTTTTGTACATTCTACTAATGTGATTTATTAAGATAATTATTTCATATTAAAAAAAGTTACGCAATCAATGACATTAATGAAATGTATAAAAGAATACGTAAAAGTGATTATATGTAAAAAAAATTTATATATTTTTTTATCATCATTGTTAATTCTCTAATAATACGGGAAGCGTTGTATGGGCATAATGTGTCCTCAAACCTTTTGAGTCCATAGTTATGTTGATCATCATCTTGACATTACAGTGGAAGTGCCTTACATATGTGTCTCTATAACAGCGATTAGAATAGTGGGACAAAGGTTCATTGAATCAGTCGTATAATCTCGTTTCGAATCGAATTCCCGATTTTCTAAACTCAAATATATGAGCATCATGTCTTTACACTGGACGGAGGTCTATCCGTCCCTAAAGCAAGTAACTATGTACAAACTCGAGCTCAAAATAAATTTGGAAAATAAAATAAGAGATTTATTATTTATTATTATTATTATTATCTTTTTATCATTCGGCTGATGGGCGTCATCACGACCTTTGACTCAAACCGAACAGACGAGCCTCTTGACGAGGGAGCCACCACGTGTCGCCATCAAATGGGTCCAAGTAGCTATACGATCCTTAAATTGCCCCCACCTCCCATCTGGTAGTATATCCATCTATTCCCATTTCCACGTTATATATACGGTGGGTTCTCCATCGTTTCCTACGTGTTATCTACTAGCTACGAAAAATTGGATTCGTTTCTATCTCTCTCACCTCTCCTCTCTCCTTTTTCTGTGTTGGTGTTTCCTTCGTTTCTCGCTCTAATTTGTAAGCGAGAAGAGAAACGGACGTAGAACTATACGTATTCTTTCTACTTTTGCGAGAGAGCTTGCAAATTGTTTCCTATAAAACATTCTCTTTTTTCTTTTTCTGTTTTTAATTTCTTAGACTCTGTAAGTTTTTTTTTTCCCTCTCTGGGTTCTCTTGCTTTTTCTTTACTGGATTTTAGTCCGAGCAGTTAGTTCTCTCCAAATTCCAAAGATGGCTGCGATTCGGGAACAGGAGCGCGGAAAGGGCCAAGCAACAAGAAATGTTGGTTTGGAAATAAACGGCGGGGAAAAGGCGGAACTACGGAACCACCACAGGAAAGAGGGACCCACCAACACCACCATATCCACACCGCCTCAGCCAACGTCGGCAGAGATAGCTGCGCCGAAAGAAGAGCCAGAAACGGAGGCGATACAGGTGATGCCCGTAGCCGCGCACGTGCCCGCGGGTATACAGAGGCAGATGGATTTGAAAGCGGTCGGGAGCAGAACGCAACAAGGGGCAGAGAAGAGAGCCTCGACGAAGGATCGTCACACGAAAGTGGAGGGTCGCGGGCGGAGGATCCGAATGCCTGCCGCCTGCGCCGCCCGGATCTTTCAGTTGACCCGAGAACTGGAACATAAGTCAGACGGCGAGACCATCCGGTGGCTCTTAGAACATGCCGAACCGGCCATCATCGCCGCCACTGGCACCGGAACGGTCCCCGCAATTGCCCTGTCCGTTAACGGGACCCTCAAAATCCCCACCACATCCGCTCCCAACAGCGACCCACCCATTAAGAAGAAACGCAAACGACCTGCTAACAGTGAATACGTAGACGTAAGCGACGGCGTTTCGGTCTCGTCGGGTCTCGCCCCCATAACTACCGTCCCTCAACGACAAGTACAAGCGGTCGTTCCCGTGTGGGCTATACCCTCAAACGCCGTCGTGCCCGGGACGTTGATCATGGTTCCGCCCATGGCCTCAATCGCCGGACCTTCAAACCAGCCTCACATATTCACATTCCCAGCCACGGCGACGCCTCTAATCAACGTCTCGGCGAGGCCGATATCGTCCTTCGTCTCCTCCATGGCCAATACACCCGCGAACGTTGAAATCCAACCCAACTCAACCACTTCTTGTCCAAGCTCGGCTACTTCTATGACGAGCAGTAAAACTATAACTTCAACCACTCAGATGCTGAGAGACTTCTCTCTCGAGATTTACGACAAACAGGAGCTCCCGCTCATGCCTCGCCATTCCAAACGCTGAGAAACCCTTTTTTTTGGTTCATGGAGCCTCACATGCACACGTGAGGGACTGCCTAAAGGTGGGGACCATGTTTGAAGTGGGGACCACATGTAGCAGTGGGGTCAACTGAAGACTTTAAGCGAAGTGGTGCTGCTCCGTGGACCGTGCAACGGGATAAGGAGGTACGAGTTTTTGGGAGGAGGGGGGCCACTTTCATTCATGTGAAGTAGTGGGGGGCGGGGGCAAATGCAGGGGGAGAGTCTCCGCACTTTTTCCGATGCAAGCAAGGCGGTCCCTACACCTACTGTTTAGGGTTTTGTGGTCCGATCGAGAATGGTGGGGGCAGAGTTGCTTTATCTCTGCAACACGTGCAGTCCCTTACGGCCGAGGGACCGCCCCAAGCAAAGTGACGTGGGTAGGTTGCAGATGAGAAGCTTGGAGATGGTGATGATGTTAGGTTTCCATTCGGAAAAGTAGTGTAAATTGCAATTGCAAATGTTGTAACGGTGGAGTCGGCGGCTAAGCTAAGAATCTCCCACTCCTTTGGCTTTAATTATCATTTTACTTTTTTAAATGCACATATTTGTATCAGACTGAGAGAATGGTTTTTCCTTTGCTTTAAAAAGAAGTTGATATAAAAATAAAATAAAATAAAATCAGAGTGGGGGAATGGTGGGATAGGTGAAATAGTTAGGAGGAGGAGGAGGAGGCCATATATGATATAACATCATGGTTGGTGTGCACGATGAGTTGGACTTGGAGATGCCTCGTCTCGAGTATCCCGAGCTAAAAGAAGCGGGTCAGGTCCATTCTGGCTGTGTTACATAGTCTGGTCCATAATACTATTGGTGGTCCACGTGTGCGGTACATATCGTGGGTTGGTTCATGTTTTGAATGTGATGGTGGGCCCAGTGCCCCCCACCCCATCTGCATAATTTTATTACGCAATACCCAACCTTTTCACCTTTTTGTGGCCTTTTGTTAATATCTTCCCTCTTCCAAGACTTTTGATTAATACTCCCACGACAATCGTTGGGCGCCTATTATGCTCTGAACCTAACGTTTTGGTGGGGGAACAAGGCCAATGAAATTCTTTTTACAAATTTCAATAATTTTGCCCAAGTTTTCATTTTAATGCTGGATTTTATTATGAAAAATTTTATTTATCATTTCTATACATTACATATTATATTTTTTTAATCAAATATTTAGTATATAGATAATGAGTAAAATAATTTAATTAATTTAAGAAGATGAAATATAAAATAAATTTAAACAAATAAAAAAAATGTGTGTGAGGATGATGAGTAGTAAAACTCTTTTATCATTGAAACTAATTGGCATATTATATTACTTCAATTTGAGGCTTAGAAGTACGTTATCGATATTGTCCCTTAATAAGGGCGATTATATATTATATATTTTATGTGGAGAGCTTATCTAGTCATTGCCCACGAGACTAAATACTGGCTAAAAAAATGGATTTGTGACTCTCATAAGTGCCTTGTTTGTTTGTGTGAGGATGAAATTGTGACCCATATATTGTGGAATTGTCCCTCTGCCATGGATGTGTAGAGTCAAGGCCTTTTTGATTTGCATAAATGCTTTATTAGACCAGAAAAGTTTAGTGACTTAGTTGAGGCTTTTATCTCAAGTTGTGATCTAGAGACTTTAGAATTATTTGTTATTATAGCTAGAGGCATTTGGCAGAGGAGAAATCAATTCATTTTTGAAAACTCATTTACTCATCCATTTATTCTAGCTTAGATAGCAAATAATTTGCTCCAAGAATTCAAAACTGTTCAACAAAAGTCTTAGGTATCTTCTGAGTGATAAAAGAAGGCATAGGCATATGAAATCCTCCTCAACTGGGGGTGTCAAGATAAATTGGGATGCAGGTCTAAGTGCAACTAAAGGAAGGGCAGGTTTTGGTATAGTGGCTCTTGAGTCTTAGGCAAAATTTTGACACACAAAAATTTTTCAAAATCAAGCTTTTTTGACCCCTTGCTTGCATAAGCTCAAGGAGCTCTCTACGCTGTAAAGTTGACCATAAAATTAGTATACGGGTTAGTCATATTAGAGGGAGATTCTCATTCAATTAACTAATGCAACATCAACTCATATGGGATCGAGTGAGTATAATCCTTAGTGATAATTTGTAAAAAGAGATGGTAATGCTTTTGCTCACAACATTGCACAAGCAGCACTATCACTTTATGAAGGTATAATTGATCTGATTGTTAATATAGATTATTTACAATCTGTAACTCTTCTTTTAAGTTTAATGAAGTTTACAATATTGGGGGGGGGGGGGACAAATAACCATACAAGTCATCTAAAAATGTACTTTGGCAGCTGAGAAAAGTTGGATCAATTAAAAAAATATAATATGTATTTATTTATTTTTTTCTTAAAAAGTTCGTTCGATGAGAGGAGTGAGTGACCCATAGTGTGTGGAGATGCTGACCGCCATTTACTGTGGCCGCCTTTTCAGCTTTAACATTTGGGTGGGACCTCGTGGGGCCTGTAGCTATTTGGCCCATTCAGTGAGGTTGGGACCCAACTCGATTTGGTTGTTGTTGTTGTTTTTTTTTTATTTTTTATTTTTTGGGTGGGGTGAGTTTTCCACTTAAAAGTCGGTGAGAACTTTGTAATAGGTTGAATAGGCTGTGGGCGACATTACATTTGCATTTGCATCTTTCTTTTCCAATTGATTCCGTCAAACCATTTGTTATATATTTACTTGTTCTCTTTCTCATCTTTTTCTTTTGGTCCAGAACTTCAAAAATATGTAAAAGATGTTATCTATAGATACCATTAAAACACGAGTTTCTTCTTCTTCTTCTTTGGAAACACACCGTCAAGGTGCTCTGAACAGTATACTAACAAAGGAAGAGGCGAGATGCAAGAAAAAAAATACCACAAATCATCATGGGTTTCAAACAGAGGACAAATACATGTCAAGATTCTACTTGCTCCTACTCTTATTCTCATCGATATTTTGTAGCAAGTAGGAGGAGGAGGATGCAATCTGCTCAGATGGTTAAATTCTCCTGAATGGCAAGAAAGGAACCCACAATACTTCCTCCAACATCTGGGAAAGTTGCACATCCGGGAAGGGGCCTCACCTTGCCCTTGTGATCAACTTCAACCGGGTACTTCAATAGGTGGTACCTCATCTCCGTAACCTCATCAGCGGCAAATTGTTTCCAGTTCATCTCTCCCAGTGATCTAACTTTTCTCACACATTCCAGAGACTCTGGTTGCGTGAAGCAGTCCTCAATACCTCCAGTATGCTCTGCCCATAAAGACATCCTGTATCCATAAATCTGCAAAGTACATATTCACACGTGAAATAGCAAGTCAGTTTTAATTGGCATCATGCATCCATGCGTGAAAATTCTTCAGATCCCTTAAGAGAGTTCTGGAATGATCTTTACCGTTTTCATTATTTTTGTGGCAGTACCATCTTTCTTGGTTGCATTCAGTCCAATCAAAGAAACTTTAGAAGTACTTTCTTTTTTGTTTTTTTTTTTTGTTTTTTTTTTTTTTTTTTTGTGAGTAAAAATCCAGAAAAAGGTACGTGTTTATTGTAGGACGTGTATTCACTAATCATTTTCACCACTTAAACTTTTTCAATGTGTACTGGTGAAGGTTGTCATAACAAGGATAATTTCAGAAGCGTCTTGTAGTTAATTACACCGATGCATTATGCACCTTTTTAGGAAATCAGATTAACCTGTCTAAAGATTGAAGCTTGCTCGGTTGGGTTTTTGGATGTAGCCTTCTTGTCTATATCTTATGACCATGTGATCACGTGACTTAAATAAGTAATAATTATTGAACTTTAAGAGGTTGGTATTTATATTTTGGACACAAGAAATTGAAAAAAGTTAAGCCATTCCCGGTTTGTTTCCAGAAAATTTTCAGTTCCATGCAGCTGCAAATGACAAGTAAAAGGTAAACCTAACTCATGGGGCCGAGGATGCATAAGCTTTACACGGTAATGAGGAGAGATGCATGTGATTCTTCAAGATAATTTTTCTTGTGTGGGGTTTGGTGGGGAGGGATATCAATATATTTTATTTTATAAGAAAGAAGGAGGGATATTACTTAAATTTTAAATTCTCAACCTCTTTAGTTTTGTTTCCTAATCTACCCTAGTATGTGAATAAACTACCACTGGCGATCCTTCGTGTGATCAGATAGATCCTTAATTAACTAGAGTTACCTGTCCGCGCGGATTAGAAACTTTTCTGGCCCAGGTATGATGAGGTTGATATGCTCCCATTGCAATCTCAGTGTCCCTCGTGCCCTCCATGGAGCGCTGGTTGATGTTTGCAGAACCCAATATTACATATTCATCATCGACTATCATGCCCTTTGAATGAACATAAATCATAAATCGTCGACTTTTTTTGCTCAGTGCCTGGGAACAAGATACAGCACATATAAGTACATTTATTGCATAAAAATTGCTTCTGAGCAATCAGAGGAACTACAATAAGGAACCCTTGAAAGTTCAGAAGAGTATCTATAGTTTGAAACCTAATCCTGTCAAAAGTTTAAGGAACAAAAGCGCGTGCGCGCAAAGCATCACGCAGAATCAGGCTAAAGAACTAATCACTTCCAGAAGTAAAGAGAAGACACCTGAGGAGTGCTAGCTGCAGTCTGACCCCTAGAGGAAGTGGTGTCATAACCGTCTATGGCCTCACGTTTGCCAAGACAAAAGAAGTTCAGATAGTCTTGTGGTGAAAATGCGCCCTCAAGCCCAGCCTCTTCCAAAGCCTTGTAGATAGTCTCATACATCATTTGCATTGTTTTGTTCTGTAACAATTTATAACAACTCCAGATCAACAAAATGCACTAGTCAATCACTATAAACTCAACAGATTTTAGCAGATTATTGGGCCAATTATTGAAGGGTCCATGTGATGTTATATACGTTTCTATAACATAAAAAATGAGTTCTCCATTGTAAAAGATGAGGAGAAATGGCTTCTGTAAACCTTTTGCCAAGTAAAGCTTTTGCCATAAAATAATCAAGCTTTTACATCGAAATGCTACATACAAACAACTCAATTCCAATTGAGCCCGTGCTTTAGTCTCACTTTTTCAAGATTGAGACATATAATTCAATGGGAATAATAAATTTGATGCTCTAGAGTGGAACTTGTACTCTTTAGAACCTCTGGCAGTTATATACATTAAAAACACCAGAGCCACATTTTAGGCAGAAAAAGATAAAGAGAAAAAGGAGACACTATAGAAGACTTTTGCAGAAACCCAAATTTCTCTCAGTGTGCTCATATTGGAAGTTTCAGATAATCTCATTGAACGCCCAAGCCCAGCTACCCTGTTCCTCCAAAGAAAATAATCTTAAATGACCAAATTGTAAGCTTCCTCATACAAACATACAAAAGTTTCATATTGCTGGGAAAGAACAAGAACTGCAAATCACCCTAAAAGGCACTGAAATCAGTTTAAGCTGAATTGCTACAAAGCAGGATATTCCCAAAAAGCTTTCCACTGCAAAGCATGAGATAATAAAAGAGAAACAGAAAAAACTGCAAAAATACTTATCAGTAGGCTTCTGTGTCATGCGGAGCTTTGAAGCACAATAGCATGGCAGAGCATTTACTGACTGAACATGGTTTCAGTTTCAAAATTCCTAATTGGAGCTTACCTGCCAAAATAGAATTCTTTGAGTAGCAGCACCAGTAGGAACACCTTCTGGCCACATTGGGATAACTATATATACGGCAAATCTCTCGTTTGCTCTAATTTTATTGGCAATCTTGAGGGCAATTTCCATTGGGATCAAATTGTTAGCACCTGCATTAAACAAACCAAACAAGACAATGAAATTATAAGACACCTTTTTATTGCCACACTAACTCGCCAAGTGTTTCCTGAGAAGACAATAACACGAATGTGCAGATGTGTATGGTGGTGCAGTGGTTTAACATAACATCAAATTCTAATATCTAAAAGTACTTTATGGTTCCAATCATTTTGACAATTGAAGCCCGTCACTGGCATTTGATACACTACATGTCAAGACCATAATGACTTCAATTAAAGTGCATTCTTGACTATATCACTGTTCTTTATGCTTCATCTTTCCTTGACATTCCTTCTAGTACTACCATGATCAGCAGAAGTTTTCCCATTCTGATGGTGCTTAGGTTCAACGTCTAGTCCATCTAATAAACTGAAAATCCTTTGATTTTTTTAACAGATTAAGCGCCCTTATAAGGGGTATCTGTAAAATAGATGCATAAGTGAAACCTGATGCCACAATGAAGATGTAGGTACATATGAGTATAGGTTTCTTTCATTTGATGTGTTGGCAGTTTTTCAAGTAGGTAACATGTCTTGTGATTTTGCTCCTCCACAAGTGAAAGTTTTCCAATAAAATTAGGGCTTTGACCTCTTTATAATAATAAATAAATGGAATATAGGTTACTTTTTATTTGAATCTCACATAAGCACAGCCAATTTTTAGACGCACCTGAAAATCCAATATTCCATGATAATATAACTGATATTATTTATTTTAGCCCCAGAAAACTGCAAAGCTCATGTCTGTTCATGTTGAATGTGGAAATAATGAAGTTTCAGGTTAGGTCCTTACAGCAACAAATTCCAGCAACATATAAAACAATTTATACTCTAAATATCATAGAGATCAACATGATCTCTTGTTAAATTTATAATTTCCTCACCTACATCTTTATTTGAACTCCAATTGTACGAAGATCCAATGAAATACTGATTCTCTATATAAATGAAATGCTGAGCAGCACGAATGGCCTTAACATATGCCGTGTGTATGCTCATGTCAATCAGCACATTCTTCCCACACACCAGGTTCTGATAGAATAAAGTGATTAAATAAATTCCAGGCACTCCCCAGAGGGTTATTAGATTGAAATCGGCAAAAAGATAAACTAACCACTAAGGGATGTTTGGAAACAATTTCCAACCCATCTCATCCCATCCCATCTCATTTCCTTCCCAAACATCATTCAAACACAAACACTTTCAAACTAACATTACAACTTTCCCAAAATCCGAAACAAAAAATAAAAAACAATTCAACTTTTTCAAATCCCGAAACAAAAATTATATTCTAACAATATTTTAACTTTATAATGTTTTTTATTCAAAATTTTCTCTCTCCTTTCCCAAAACCTAATAAATACTTAACTCAAACTATCTCAATACTATTCACAAACTATCTTACTACCATTCACAAAATTCCCATCTCATCTCATTCCCCAAGCATCCTTCTTATTTCACCATACCTTGGCTGGGGCTTCTTTCGGATCCTTTGGGAAGCTACTAACAGAATTTGAATCAATGGAACGAAAAATCTGAATTTGCACAGAAAATGAATAAGATAATTTCATCAATAACAATAAACAAATTACCAGAACAAATTGAAAAATCAATGCTTCTTTTCCTCCCAAACCAAGGCCCTCGGAGCAATTACAACAAATAGTTAAGACCATCTAACCTGAACATGCCAAGCTTCTGGATCATTCTCACTAGTGCAAGGAACATTGGACAGTCCAACAATATCTGGAATTCTTTCTAACCTGAGCAAGGCATCATCATATGAACTTTTGAATTTTTTAATCCCCTGAGGTTTTGCAGCCTTTAACCAGCGTTCCTCGAAGTTGGTCAGAACGTCATATGCCGCTGGACCATCAATTCTAGAGTGCAAATCATGCCATGGCTCTCGTGGACAACCATCAACATTACCCTGTCAACATAAACGATATGAAATATAAGAACAGTGATGATTACCTCGAAGGCAATTATACATCAACATAACAGTTCCTTGGCCTTTTATCTGAGATTATTTGAGTTTGCTCCTTGAATCCAACTGCATCTACGGCTTCATTTTCAAGTCATTCGTTCTAGTTTTTTCTTTTATTGTTGGGAGGAGAGCTGAGGGGGAGGATAAGAAGCACGAGAGACTGGGTAATCAACTGCACTAAGAATTATACTTTTGTATCTATATCTCCTGTAAAATAAGCTCAAGAAGAAACCATAGGATCTGCATACACTTTTTGAGACTTTGTGTACCTCATAACGTCTCCTCAAGAACTAACAGATATGGACAGTATTAATAGCCCTTATAAAATAAACACACATTAAATCTCAAGCTTTTGTGAAGTTCCATGTATTAATAACAATATATTTTGATTTGAAGTAATATCAAATTGGGTTTTTGCTATAGTCAGGACTCAAATGATCCTTCCATAAAAGTTTTGTAGAAATCACCTTTCCTTACATAATGTCAGGGAGCGTAGGGGAGGAGGGGGGTAGGAGTTGTACCAAAAAAGCAATATGGTACTGCTGCATTGTTAAAGCTATTAACAGCTGTTCAACAACATAGGATGCTGTGGTTGTGGGCTAAGAGATTACCGTGTAAGTAGGGTTGTGATAGTCTTCCTTATGCACTGTTTGGAGAGTTCGAAATATTGGATGCTGTGGAGTATCATATCGGCCATCGCATAAATCAAGTCCTCCAACAAAAGCTATTATCTTCCTTCTATTGTTGCCAGCATCGGCATCAACAATTACAGTTTTTTGATGGTGTGTATAGATTGTTTCGACTTCCTGATAATACAAGATGGAAGAAGAATTTCAAATTTCCACAACAGCTCGCAATCAACAAAATTCAGTTGTGGATAAGGCTGTGTGTGTGTGTGTGTGTGTGTTTAAAACATTTTTTTATGGGCTCTCAACTATAAGCCGGGAAAGGTTATGTTTTAAAAATTGGTCATCCCCTGCATTACTAGACAAAATTATTGACAGTGTGAACGGTAAGTACTGGCAATGCCACTGGATTCAATGTCTACTTTAAGCAGTAAATTTTCATGCTAAAATCTTAGTTTTTAAAGTCACCAAATCAAACACCTCATAGTAATGTTCATTTCAGGCACCAAACCTGGGCTAGGGTCAGTGAATATATGGTCAATGCCAAATATAGCAATCATTAACTAACATGAATGTTGGACAAGCTTTCCCCCCCTCATGGAGATAGTGTAGGATGTGGCATTAATTTTGGCCATGATTCCGACGGTCTAGGAGTTCTAAGAAATGATATCAAAGAAATTAAAAATGATGTAGAAAATTGCCGAGAATTATATCGTGTACAAAAGAGAATCCCCCCCCCCCCCCCCCCCCCCCCCCAACAAAAAAAAAGGGCATTTACATCTTACCCTTTGCTTCATCCAACTATGTCGCTTTCCAGCAATGCGGGGACAAAGTAGCACTCGCACAGAAGAGTTCTTGAAAAAACGACGAGTTTCCTCGTCATGGGTTTGCATGATTCCTTCCTGCATATAGTGAGGCTTACTAAGAATGCATCTAACAAAAACCTATTATTAGAAACAAAAAGGGCAGGCAAGATATAAATATTTCGAGAATATTTTAAGGTGCCGTCGAATCGAAACCTGGAAATCATGGATTAGGACTCATGCCATCAAGATCTACCTTAAAAATAAAGCACATATAAAAATTACGGGTGAATACAAGCATCAACATATGCGAAAAGCATGCCATATTGCTATGTAGCGCATTTTTGTAGAATATAAAATTCAAACTCCAAGTTAGGCCAAGAACTAGATTGCATTTTAATAATTGGTTTACGCTCAAATCTGTTAGATTACAACTAAATTATATATTTTGATAAGAATGATCCAGAAACTAGGGCACATGCTACAATGAGATGCCATAATATATTTCTCAAGGGAAGTTACTCACTGTTTTATAACCCAAAATGCTCCTCGATGACGGATCATCCCAGATAAGAAGCAACACTCTTACTCCTTCCTGGGACTTGGACCTCAGAAGATCTCCCAGCGTGAAATCTGAAGCTTGATCAGCATCCCGAATCAGCCTAACTTTGTGCCACACAGACCAACCTGTAATGTAAATCAAACGACGGGCCTGGCGTATTGCATAAAAAATGTCATGCCAGCACTTTCCATGCACATACTGCATCCCTCCATCGAGCTTCAGGTTTGGAAGGGATCCATCTGGAACATGGGCATCTTGATAAAGCGTTACCGTTCCACTTTTCCGGAGAGGAAAGTATGTTCCAGGAACTCCATGATAATCAGGGCCTGCCCCCACTCCTTGATGATAAATGCTCAATTTTTCAACTGGAGTGTACTGAATCGAAAGCTTCAAGACAGCTCCGGGTTTACAAGGCTTACCGCTACCATTCAAGATTGGGAAGGTTCCTTCAACCTTTACCCCCGAATATATCTGTTCCACGCGAATTGCCACGACTCCCATAAGCTGTGACCCCACCACATCGCTATCTTTAACCGCAAAATGCACTTCAGCGGCGTAATGTGCCACAGGAACATAGAAATGTTGCTTCCAAACAGGATTTTCGCTATTACTAATCACAAAAGTCCTGCCAATTACAGCATTTGATACTGATATTGAAACATAAGGATCACTGGTGATCTTATTATCCGCGTGGACTTCAACTTCATTGCTCGCATTCCCCGGAAATTTCGTAAAAACATCCCCCAAAGTTCTATGGAACATGTCCATATTCGGAAGATTTTCCGCATGGTAAACCCAAATATCTAAATTCCCGTGTAAGAGCAACACCTTCAAAGATCCTTTATTCTGCTGTGGCACAATCTGCAAGGACTGACTATGCTGCGACCCATCGAAAGAGCTCGAGTGGCCATAAGCAGAATATCCAGATGAATCCGTCTGACTTGAATAAGAAACGTCCGAAGTACTCGAAAACGAGTGACCAGGATAGCCATAAAAGTCCCCAGGTCTATCGTACCTCGTGCTAGAAGGGGCACTCGTCAATGGTGGCACTGATGGAGCAGGGGGTGAAGCCGTGGCTGTAGGGTGATTATCATACAAATGCACATTGCTCAAAAGATGGTCCAAAGGTGCGTAAGCAGAAGTGTGAGAAACAGTGGAATAATTAACACCATCCACATTAACGGATGATCCAATTCCTATAGAACTTGAACTATCCTGCCGGTGATAATTGGAGAAGCTATCGGCACGAGAAGGGACTGGAAGTGGGATTTCGGGGGATGGGTATGGACCGGGTTGTTGATAATGGTAATGAGAAGAGCCATACTGAAAGCTACTATGGTCTTGAAGGGTTGGATGAGGAGCACTCTCGGGAATTGGAGCATGTGGATATGGGTATGGATGGGGGGGAGGAGGAGGAGGAGGATGGTGATGATGGTCTAAAGGGCCAGAATGGGAGGTCGAATCCGGCGGCGGGTATGCATAAGTGTAAGAATGTGCGGAATCATATGGGTAGGGATAAGGAGGGGGATGATGTGGATCTGGATTTGGTGGTGGGTATGGAGGAGGGTATGCATAGGGATTGTGGTTTGGGTATGAAGATGATGAACCGTAATTATCCATTAACAAACCACTAATTTGGTTCTTTGTGATGATAATTGAATGAATAATCGCTCATGAACAGTAATTAAATACTATTACAGGACATGTCAGATGCATCTGATCCAAGGAAAATTTTGATGTCCGACTTTGAATTAATATATATCCAACAAGCTAAGATGTATATAGAAAACAAAGCAATAACAGAAGCAGATAGAAAGAGACTGGAATAATTTTTGGCTGATCGGATACAGGCACAAAAGATGGTATATTTAACGAACAGAGCAAAAGATGCAGAGAGGGACAAATGATGTTGGAATCTGATAGCTCAGAAAAAAAAAAAAAAATTCGATTCTTAGTGACAAAGATCAACAAGAAAAAGCTCAAAAGGGAATTTTGATCAGAGAAGTAGAGGGAAAGATAACGAGTGGGGGTACCTTTCAAGGTTTGATCGTCGACAAAGATGAATGAAAACACAAAATTGACGTTTGGAATCTTCGAAAAATAAAGAACAAGAAGGCAGATTGGAATTTGGAACTTGCCACCCGGAAATTTTCCTCGTGTTAACAACCCCGTGCAAAGGCGACACCGACAACCGGTATTTCCAGGTTGCAACATCCATTCCTCTTAGTTCTCTTTTCGACAAATAAAAGTACCAGTTCATGCGGTTGCCATTGATTTCAATCCCACGTGGAAGGATTTCACTGGAGCTGAGGTACGTTTGGATAAATATTCTTCTTCGGCCGTTTATTTCGATTCCCAGTCGAGCACGAAAAAGAATGTTGAAGACATTACGGGTCCCGTGTTGAAGATCTCCTCTATTCGTAGAATAATTACTTCGTAATTTTTTTCCGTCCCTTCTAGATTTTCAACCCTCAATTTTAATATTCACGAGTCAACAACTTTCTTCCCTGTTTCATAAAAAATGCATTTATTAGTTGCAAGAAGTGATTTGGTATTTCAAACCTTTCTGTGATTTGAACATTTCCAAGTTCAATAAGGATTTCTATACATATATGAGGAATACTTTTTGCAGTCGGGAGATGTAGTCGGCGTGCAGTCAGCTATAAAAAAAAAATTAATACGGGACCTACATGAAAAAAAAAATTATTTTTATAACTTTTTATAATTCATGTAAGTCCCATTGAATATAAAAAAAAAAATTTATAATTTTTTTTTATTCATTCCGTACAGCCGATTGCATGCCGACTGCATGTGACGACTGTACGTAGCAAAGCTGTACGTGTATATATATATATATATATATATAATCTGCACTAAGCACATATCATATGGCTTTCAGTTTTCTTGCATGCATAAAAGCTTTTGCTAAATTTCGCCGCTGATCTCTTCTTCAAGTACCTCCAGCTTAAAGGCACCACATAAGTACTCCTCGGGGTACCAACATTCGTCACTGTCCTCTTGTACGTAACATGGATGTCGGGGGCTGCTTTTTTATCCAGAACCATGAACTGAATTTTCAGGAAAAGGGAAAGTCCCCCCTTGACACTAAAGATACCTGAAAAGAGGTATAGTTTATAAAGGAAAGTTGCATGAATCAAGTTCACAACAAAACAGCTTCTCATTGCACAAGCTCTTGCAATTCATGTACAAGCCCACAAAAACTCATTAAACAGCAACAAAAAGGCTTCTCTGTTATTTAAAACAGACCATTTTTCATGGTATAAAGAATCATAAATTTCTAAATCTGGTTTGTCTGTTTTCACAATCTTTTCAGATGCATATTAGGCTGGAAATATCAATAACCACAACTCCACTTCTGCATACATCGACTTTCTAAGATCTCCTCTAATTTCTTAGAGTTCAAAGAAGCAAAGAGTTGTTGCAAGGTTTTCAACAGAAGCTAAATACCGAGCATTTGCAAATGCCGCTTCCGAAACGATGTGGCTTCAAAATCTCCTCAAAGAACTTGGATTTCCACTCAAAACAGCACTTCAACTTCTCTATGATAATCTTGATGCTACACATCTCAGCTTCAATCTAGTCAATCATTTCTATATGAAGCACATTCAAATAGATCTTCATTTTGTAAGGGACTTAGTTCAATAAGGATATCTTCAAGTTCGCCATGTTCACACTCAAGATCAACTGGCTGATTTATTGACCAAGCCACTGTTTCAACAGCGAACTGAATTACTACGCAACAAGATTGGTTTTGTTGATGGCAACTCAATCTTGCGGGGGCATATAAAGGAAGATTGCATGAATCAAGTTCTAGGCTGAAATCGTGGTGTACATTTTCTATAATAGCTGCATATTATTCTCATATTTGTCAATTGTAACCGTTTCATATTTTAGGCTCAATTGTGTATATAATTTGTAAAATAAAACTCTAGACGTTGTATATATAATTCAATTTTCTTTCATATCAATAAAAGAAAAACAATTATTTCAAACTTCTGCAGTGTATTTTTCTCTTATATAGTTCATGCTGTACAAATAGGTAGTCCTTGTCTGTGATATCGTATATTAGCCCTAGATCAGAAGTTCTTGGTGGCTGCTTCAGAGGTATTAGAAGTAGCATCTGCTATTGGAGACATTCTGCCATCTTGATCTAGCATGTAAGCTGTGGTCATTAGCGCAGGATTTGATAGCTGCATGTGACCCATCTTTGTGTACAGATTTCAGAAGCGCAGCCAAACCACTAACGTGAGGACAAGACATTGAGGCCCCTGAATCTGAGGATGACACTCATTTTGATCGCTTTTGAGCTTGGACGGGCCAGCTTTTGGAGGCCTAGCAGCAATTATATTCACATGTGGTGCAGTCACGTCAGGCCCTCTAGATGAAAATGCCGCCAGTACTAGTACAGTGTGGCCATAAATTAGTGTAGTGTGGTACAATCAAAGCTGTTGGGATTTTTCGCCGAGAGCACAGGACTCGATGGCTTTACTCGCAGAAGCTCCTAAAAGAGTTGCACGCAAAGTTAAGGATTAGCAAGAAGATCCTAACCATCATCTTCACCATTAAACAGTACACCATTGCAGCCCCCCTGCCTTTTTAACTTCCTCTCCCTTTTCCTTCATCTCGTAATTTATTCTCCACCTTCAAAGAACAAACTTTTTTTTTTTTCACAAGCTTTGGTGCTAGGGAACCAGCCATACAAAACTGGGCACCTGGATTATTCCCCGCTGTTCTTGCATATACAAGTGGCAGTTGCTTGGTCCAGTTGCCAGAATATAATGACGATCCTTCAAAAGTTTGTCTATTTCCAAGCTTCACTATCGTTGGAAAGCTTCGGTCTATGTAGCTTGCAGCGACAGTCATGATCCAAGGTGCGGCATTGCTAACAGTTGAACTGGAAGGGCCTGAATTGCCGGCGGCAGGAAACAAAGACCCCATTATGGACAACAACAAACGAGGCTGTTGTGACAGTGTCATTATAATATGGCTTGGAGACGCCTCCTCCTACCGAGAGTGACAGCACATCGACCCCATCAGCAACCGCACTGTCCATGGCTGCCAAGATATCAGAATTAGCACAATCTGATGACTAGCATGCTTTGAAAGGTTAGCATTCTGCATAAGATTTCCAGCAACAGTTGAAGCAATGTGTCCATGGCCTTTGGAATCCCGAGGGGATCAATAATCTTCTGTCTCGTTGATTCTTCGAAAAGTGGCCTCGTACCCTTTGTAAAAGGCCCCATCACCGATTAGCTACTTATTACATCTTGAATGCGAGAACTTTGTGCCTTTCTCTTAAGTGCCTTTCTAACGAGATGGAACTTTGGACAAGTGTGGATCCTTGAAAGTAGCATGCTCTGGCCAGATTCCTATGTCCACAATGCCTATTATCACGTCTGAAGCCAAGTCAGATGCATTCCAAAGTCCTTTTCCAGGACGTAAGCCAAGAAACTGAGGGGTGCACGTGGTGTTGAGGTTTAGCATTTCATATGCGTTTGAATATTGAGCTGAATTGAAATGAAAGTTAAAATTAAATAATTGGATGAGATGAGTTGAGATGAGTTTGGAAACCAAACTTTAATAATCTAAATAAAAACTTCCGGTTAAGGCCAATCAAGCTTCAAAGTCCAAATAATTGAACAGGCAAGAAGAGGACCCTGCTCTTGCAACTGGAAAGCCTAAGCAAAGAGTAAATGCATGCCCAAAGAAGATTAGGCTGGGAGAGGATAGGGCTGAATGCTCTGTTCACAATGACACCCATTAACAGCCTATGCTCGACGGGCATCAAGACCCAACAAAGAGTGTATTAGCACATAAAAGAAATTTAATAGCTAAATGCGGCCTAAAGAAAAACGATACAATCTAGGTTTAGTCTCAATTGGGACAGATGTCTCTTCTATCATGTTATAAATATCCCTAATTCCACAGATTCATTTTTCAACAGGAGTCGAATGTCAACAAAAAATGTCATTGTGTTCATGTTGGTTTTAGCAATACTGTTGGATATTCACATGAAAGATTTTGGTGCTTTGAGCCAATTGTAAAGAAGAGAGACTCTGTAAAGGTTTACATTACAATGTCTTTAATTGAAAAGGTGACACCAATTAGTCACAAACCCCATTGCCCAAAAAATAAATTCATAATAAGAAATAGGAACATTAAAAGAACAATGCACGTAAAGAGCAAAGGGAGAGAGAGTTGACATCTATACCTCTTTCCTTTGCTTGCCAAACCAAAGTGAACAAGGTAGTACTGGACAAGAAGGATGACGATTGATCCTTTAGAAAAATGATGTTTTTATCTAGAAAAAATACACATGTGTGATGCATAGATGATGAGTAGAAAAATTTAATTAGTTTAAGAAGAATAAAACTAAAAAAACTTTAAATTCTTTTTTTAAAAAATTAAAAATAAACGTGGTATGTAACATATAAAGATGATAAGTAATACGTTGAAACGAGTATGCCAGGGTGGATAGAATGGCCAGGCCGCCCCAACATCAACTGCCGCTTCCTTTTTGGGAGACAATGACACGATGATTCAATGCGTGGGCTTAGCGAAAATGGTGTGATGGAGCCTCTGTCGATGGCGATCTCGGTTTAACGCATGCCCGTCTCCATGCAGTCTGCAGATGCTTTCATTCCAAGCCAAACCCCCGAATTAATTAATATTAGTGCTCCTTTAATTTAGGCGAACCATATAATAATTAATAGAGCTTTTGAGTCATAACCGTACATACATATGCTCCTCTATCATCAACACCACCGGCAACGACATTGCCGTCTCTGGCCCTCTCAATATTTTATCGGAAATAATTAATTTTTGTTGGTAGTTTTTCGGGTAAATTTGTTGTTTTCATACAAATTAAATTTGAACATCTTATTAGAAAGCAAAAGGCAATGAAAAAAAAAAAAACGTTTCTCTTTCTTTTCCTTTGCAGATCTCATCTCTCTTGATTTATCATTTTAAGGTTACCAAATGTATAAAGTGTAAGAATATATGCCAAAAAGTTTGAACTATGACGGTTGGCATTTAAACACAATTAATGTAAACGACCCCACTAGACATGAATAGCTATGAACCTTATCTTCATCCATTTTCCTCCATCTCTTTCTCCGGAATAAGATGGACCAATCATTTCCGAAAGTCATGCACCCACTAGGTTTTGAAAGTTGATATGAAGCTATATAATTAATTTTTCATCCTTCACTGTTTATTATTTCTTTCCTTTCAACTGTTCTTTAATGTCATGGGCCCTCGTGGAGGCCGGAAGTATGGATGCTTTCTCTTTAAGCAAAGGTACGTACGTACTGGTCGTGCTCGTGGCCCCGTGGGTCCAAAAGAATAAGGGTGTCCTAGGCTAGGCTAGGCTAGGCTGACACTCGATTGTAACCTCAACGGGCCAATCCCATTTGAAACCCAAATATGAGAAATGATAAGAGTTTCAACTTCTTTACAATTTTTCTATAATCTTCGAATAAAATAATATTTTTTAAAATAATTATTTTAATTTTGATTTTGATTTGATTTGTTTGAATTTAAAAATAAAATAAAATACAATTTCATTAATAAGTTGTAAATAAAATATAAAAGGGTTGTCACTCTATCATTACTCCCCAAATATAAATGAAGTAGCCCTTTTGTGTGTGAAAACCTAATTAGTGCATAAAGCTGATAGATATTACTTTTTTATTTCTAGGCAAATAAAGTATTTTATAAATAAATTAAGCCATTACAGTAATATAAGATTTAGTGAGGTGGGAGTCTCTAATAGTTATCCTAAAACAAGTAAAAGTAGCACTAAAAATAAGAATAACAAAGATGGTTGTTTTGCCAAAAGATTGGCTCCAACCTATTCCCACATGGGGAAGCAACTTAAAAGTGGTTATAACATAGCCTGATAAACAGACTATAAGCCTACGACTAAAAGTTGCAGTTGAGAGGCATGCGCTGCATTTTGCTGATCTGGTCTGATTGTAGAAGACTATTATGATCACGTCATCTTGATCGCAAGTTAGGAAAAGTAAGAACATAGAAGAATAGCAACCCGAAGATGATCCGATACACTGGTGAAGGACCACCACCGACGGTGGTGGCGCGTGTGGGACATTTGCCACATTAAGGAACAAAGGAGCATGCAAATCTTAAAAGATTCGAAGTCACTGGCCTCAACAGTGCCGCTCGAGGTGGCAAGAAACTCCCATAGGTGCAGCAACGCTTGAGGCCCATGCGCACTGTAAAGAGGAAACGTAAAAAACCCTAGAATAGCAGCTGGACAAGCTAAGGGGGTGAAGACGAAGCTCTAGCTCCCCCCCCCCCCCCCCCAGGCCAGGGACGCTCTTATAGTTGGCGAGGGAGAACGAGAACAAGTAGAGAGAAATGGAGACAAGAGAGAACGAGATCCAAACGGAGACCTGTTCCGCTAGCTAATAGATGTTTCACTCAGTCACGACTAATTTTGGAGTACTACCTCATTTCTATAAAGAAACAGCTCTACGTACATTATATACCTATTTATTTTTATTTTCTCTCAAAAGATAAGTGATGTAGGGCTACTGAGTGGAAGAACTCTTCTACAAATTCTGATGATTAAATAAATGATCTACATATACAAGTACTCCAAATTTGGGTCTTAATATTTTTCTATTCATTTGCATAATGATATTAATACGTGACATATATGTTTTTCAAAATCTAATCAAGCAAATATTAAAACAGTACGTACAAAGCATTTCTCTATTAAAAAAGAAGCACACAGGCATGTATATATACGTGCATAATGACACTACTGCATCTTCGCCTGTTGGTTTTGAATACGAATCTTTTGTGGACTGTAAATGGCAATAGGGCTTCTTACAATGTGACGGGAGCTTTTCCAAACAAGTGAACCTGAAACCATTTGCCCACTCGACATTGGTTTTGCCTTCACGACAACCTTGAAGCTCCGAATCTGCAAGACGCGAGAGAAGGAGAGACTCTCGGGCTTGACTGTGATTTGAACTCCCTTGGGAGCTTTAATGGTGGCATTATAGATGGCCAGAGCAGGACCGACGTTGGTGACTCTTCTCCAGAAAACACCTGTCGTTTGTTGTTGGTTTTTTTTTAAGCTAAGCTGCATGGTGGGATAGTTGAGAGCATCATAGCCAATTCCAGGAAGCAGTTTGGGGCAGTTGACGGATTTTGAACCGGCTAGGGTTGCCACAGCGGATGCACTATACCCCTCGCGGCATAAGAATTGGATGTAAGTCAGTCCATCCATGTCATAAACTAAGCCGGGGCTCACAGCCCGAGTTGGGCTCACTTGGCCGGAACCAAAGGCAAATTCTGCTTCGTTGTTCACCCTACGGCTCATTGGTTTAGCTTGACAAGTGACAAAAGATTCCATGGAATTAGTGTCAACCCACGTGAAGGAGGTATTTAAGCGTTAAAGATAATTCTAGCTAGAAGGGATGGAGAAAAGCCAATCTTCCTATAGAAGTGGATTTTGAAGCACACAAAGATCGATAGCGCCCAGCTTGGAGTCATGTGCTTAAAGGTTAAAACCAAAAAAGGCAAACGGTACCTGTTGGAGTATAGCATCCAAGATTGAACAAATGGAACTCTCTTCTACTTTCATTTTAACACGTGCTGCTTTAGACTTCAATTCCATTTGTTCAATCTTGGATGCTATACTCCAACAGTATCCTCTTGTTACCTGTGGTCAAGATGGCAGATTTGATTGCAGCTGGAGTCCAATTTGGGTGGAATGACTTTACATAGGCAGCTACTCCGGCAGCGTGAGGACATGCCATGGAAGTTCCAGACATGATGGAAAATTCTGAAAATTGGGTGTCACCTTTCAACCCGGTGAGCGACTTCATCAGCGTGTAAGCTGCCAAGATGTCAACACCGGGTGCTGCAATATCTGGCTGTGAAGAAAACATGCCCACTTTTTTTTAAGTGCTGGCCGGTTTAATTTTACATGCATGTAACAGCCAAGTTGAAAGTAAAAGCGTTATAACTATTCTTGATGAAACAGTAAAATGTAGACCTTGAGGAGGCGTTGCGATCCCGGACATGGACCCCGAGATGAAAATGAAGCGACAAATGGAGCAGGCTCTTTTTTTCTTTCATGGGTCTTGTATATCACGGCTGATGGCGATCTGCATTGAACACAAAATAAGTCATTAATTTACTTCCTCTTATCCGTGAATATCATCACTGATTATCCATCTGGTGTTTTTCGTAAAACTCGTGAATGGCTGGTCGAACGGGCCTAAGACTTGGTCAGTGATATAGGAGATATATAATGCAGGCAAGGTTGGAGTGCAACGATACTCTTAATAATTCTTTTCCTCCAATTAATGTCGAATTTGCTATCAGCATAGTATATGTAGTAAAAACTTCTCTAAAATAGCCAAGGGGTTTTAAAATATCACCTCGTGGAATGTATGTAATCGTCGATGAATTCTCCTATGGTTCCATTTACCATGGTTGCCGGCGCCATGAAAATTTGGGCAGCATCAAGAAATCGATCAGCTTCAACTATAGTACCAACCCCACCAATTCCTCTGACAACAGAGTCGGTACCCCATGTTCCTAATTTGCAATAAACAAGCCTATTCTTTACTTTGATTGGGTCCAATGTGCCTTCAACACAGAACCTGTCACATTAATACGAGAAGGTTATATATTGTAATCATTATTTTTTGCGAGATTTTCCACTCACTGCTGCTCCATGAACCCAAAAACAAACGTACCTCGCGTCCTCCTTGCTTGCAGAGTCTCGGGCCGCATCGGCCCCACTAATAAGAGGGTATAATTCCTGCTTTGGATTGAATGTGCTCACGCCAAGCCCCTGCGTGAACATGCAAGTTTCGCATACCACTAATTAATTTATGTACCACGTACAAACTTAGCTATATATACCAGATCATGAAATCCTGTCTGTCTGATCTTACATATTTAAGAGCTTTTTATGTAATGAACAAATTCGAAACCACAATGCTTGCAAGTATAGATTTTAAAAGCATAGTCCACTGATTAAGTAGAGTTTTCAAATCATGATCGATCGTGGTCATTTGTGAACAGATATTATTACTAACAACGTCGTACATGATGAGTAATGTTGCCTTTTCAATACTTTTCGCAATACCCGTAATTAACATCATGTCATAAAGTAAAAGTCTTAATAGAACAGCGTTCATGCGAAAATCTGTAACTTACCAAGATGTTCTTTCCATTTCCCAAATGAACTTTGCTTCTAAACTCCCTATCAATGCCGCTAGCTGCCACGGTCAGAAGCCAAGGTGCATGATTCACAACACTACCGAGAATTCCTTCATTTCCAGCGGAGGCGACGGTGAGGATTCCCTTCTGCATGGCATGAAATGCACCGACTGATATAGAGTCAGACGTGTAATCTGGAGACCCTCCACCAATAGAGATCGAGATAACGTCCACGCCGTCGTGTATCGCAGCATCAAAAGCAGCAAGTATATCCATATCGGCGCAACCAGAGCTGACCCAACAGACCTTGTACATGGCCACCCTAGCCGAGGGAACTGCACCACGGGCGGTACCATTGGCAAGCCCAAAGAGGCTTGCATTTGTAACTAGGTTACCAGCCAATGTTGACGATGTGTGCGTTCCATGTCCTTCAACATCAACCGGAGACAAAATGTCGGCCGGATCAGGTTTGGCATCGGACTTGAAGTACCTGGCACCTATGATCTTGCTTCGAGTACCCAAAAGGGGTGACAAACAAGAGAGAACACATGAGGTTAGCCCATGCAACCGATCCTACGTTAAAAGAGATTTCAACGAATATTTTAGAAACATATAAATATGGCAAACAAAAAATGAAAATGCTGTTTTCCTTCCATTTTAAGAAACACAACTTTTACTTAACCATTGAATTCATTAACTTGGAAAGGAGTTAGTCATCATGAATCATGATAAATATTTATGAATCAAAAGAATATAGAATTTGCTATTATAATTATGAGTAATATTGGAGAAAGTAAAAAGATTGAACTTCTAGGTGCGTCACAATAGTACGGAGACGATTTTACTTGTTGCATCCTGAGAAGTTGGCAAATTGGCCACAAGTTCCTTTCCATTTTGCCGGTGGGGGACCAAACCCATCATCCTTGAAGCTTTCAGACTGTGGAGTAATCCCTAGCACATGAAATGGCATCACTTTACTTTTGTTACTGCAAATAACTCCACCAAAATATTTTAAAAAAGTAATATTATATACAATTATAAAATATGCAAGTGTCGTGCACTCGCTTTAAAAAA